>NC_030810.1:36665235-37343985 GCF_001704415.2 Capra hircus | reverse complement strand
AGCGCTTAAGGAACTCACAGAAAGATTTACTTCCTAGATCACAGATTTATATAAAAGGACTCAGGAACAACCAGATGGAAGAGAGTGTAGGTAGGGAATGGGGAAAGGGCACAGAGCTTCCTATTCTCTTGGCGCACACCTGCTCTCTGCATCTCCACAGAGGTTCACCAACCGAGAAGCTCTCTGAACCTTGGTCCTTGGGTTGTTATGTCACTACATAGGCATGACTGATCAAATCATTGGCCAATGGTGATAGATCTCAGTCTTCAGCCCCTCTCATCTCCTCAGAAGTCAGGAGGTCAGAGGAGTAAGACTGAATGTTCCCAACCCTTAAATTATATGGTTGGTTCTCCTGACAATCAGTCTCCACCCTTAGGTGCCATCCAAAATTGTTCATTAACATACAAAAGACCCCTTTACAGCTCTCATCACTTAGGAGATTCAAGGGTTTTTCGTAGCCCTGTGCCACAAATGGAACACAAAGTCCAACATATATTTTTTATTAAAGTCACAGTATCACAGGAAAAATGGAAAGGGCACTGCACCTCTGTCTGTGACCAGAGTGAACATGGATTCTGGTTCAAGTGTGAGATACTAGCTGTGTACACATAAGTCACATCCTTCTTTCCAGCTATTGTTGTTTAAAGTCATGTCCGACTCTCTTGCTACCCATGGACTGTAGCCCACCAGGCTCCTCTGTCCATGGGGTTCCTCAAGCAAGAATACTGGAGTGGGTTGTCATTTCTTCTCCAGGGGATCTTCTCATCTCATCTTCTGCATCAGCAAGCTGATTCTTTACCATGGAACCACCGGGAAGCTATGTCCTTCTTTCCAGTTGTGATCAGTTGTAAAATTGACATTTCTGGTGTCTCATTTCCCAGTTGTTTTCCAGCTTGGGAAATGTGAAAATTAACAAAATGTATTCCCCGAAATTCCTGCTCCAAGTTCCCCTCACTCCCTGGTCAGCACATTGGTCTTATGGATGTGGTCCAGTCTGATACAGTTGGTGAAGTGGAGTGGAAAAGAGGGCGGGGTCCAGGAGCAAATGAAGGAATCTTGTCTGAAGGAGGCACTGCCACACTCAAAGGATGTTTGAGCCTACAATGCTACTAGTCACTTCTGTTGCACAACTCCAGGGAGTGTTGTCTCAGTGTAACTAGTGAACATCATATTCTGCTGCTGTGTTTCAGGAGAAGCCATTCACAGATGACACAATGATTCCCCTAGGCGGCTAGAAGAGGTGCTCTGAGTCAGGGTAAGGTAGGACAGAGCTTCACTGGAGGTAATTTGGGGTATCTGGGTCTCAGAGTTCAGAGATCTGGTCAGGATGTGGCAGAAATGAGATATAAGTAATGAAGACCCTACAAAGGAGCAAGGTTTGCACATCAGGAGTCCATCCAGGACTCAGGAGGAGAGAGTCAGTGGTCCAAGGGGGCTGTCAGCCAGGGAGCAAGGAGGGTGAGAATTCAGGCTGACATGGTTATAAAGCCACCTGAGTGCTACCCCAGTTGACACGATCTAGGCTTAAAAGCAGTCATAGCCCTAACAAGGAACAGACATGGGACCCAAGAGATCAGCTCAGCCAGGGCTTCTCTCCCAGGTTCTGGTGGCCCTAGGGGCCTCTTGGCCTCTGGCAACATGACTCCAGTCTCTGTCTCCTCCTTCATGGGACTGATTTTCCTTGTGTGTCATCACGTCATTTTCCTTCTGTGCATGTCTATTGTGAATGGGCATGCTCAGTTGTGTTTGACCCTTTGTGACCCTGTGGACTGTAGCTTGCCAGGCTCCTCTGACCCTGGAATTTCCCAGACAAGAATACTGGAGTGGTTGTCATTTCCTATTCCCCACCCCCTGCATTGGCAGGTGGATTCTTTACCACTGTGCTACGGGGAAGTCCCATGAGTGTCTATTTCTACATACAAAGGTTTTCTTTTATAAGGGTGCCAGTCATACTGGATCAGGGACCACTTAAGTATTTTATTTTAACTGGATTATCTCTGTAAAGAACTGTTTCCAAATAAGTTCACATTGTGAGGTGCTAGGGGTTAGGACTCAGTATATCTTTTGGGGGAAAGAGGGGGGACACAATTCAACACATAACATATGCTTTTGTTCCTCTCTTCTAAACATGCTCTTCCCTTTAGCCCTCACTTTTCCTCACCGCAATGCCTAACATTTCTTAAAATTGTACGTCAGCATGACCTCCTCTAGGAAGATTTCCATGACTTTGCCCCCAGGAACACCACAGATACTCACAGATCTGGAGGGATGACATGCAGCTCTCATAAGCTTCACATCAGTTCAGTCCAGTTCAGTAGCTCACTCGTATCCGACTTTTTGCGACCCCATGAATCACAGCACGCCAGGCCTCCCTATCCATCACCAAACTCCAGGAGTTCACTCAAAATTCATGTACATCGAGTCATTCATGTCATCCAGCCATCTCATCCTCTGTCATCCTATTCTCCTCCTGCCCCCAATCCCTCCCCAGCATCAGGGACTCTTTCAATGAGTCAACTCTTCACATGAGGTGGCCAAAGTATTGGAGTTTCAGCTTTAGCTTCAGTCCTTCCAATGAACACCCAGGACTAATCTTTAGAATGGACTCCTTTAGAATGGTTGGATCTCCTTGCAGTCCAAGGGATTCGCAAGAGTCTTCTCCAACACCACAGTTCAAAAGCATCAATTTTTCAGCACTCAGCTTTCTTCACAGTCCAACTCTCACATCCATGATCACTGGGAAAAACCATAGCATTGACTAGATGGACCTTTGTTGGCAAAGTAATGTCTCTGCTTTTGAATATGCTATCTAGGTTGGTCATAACTTTCCTCCCAAGGAGTAAGCATCTTTTATTTTCATGGCTGCAATCACCATCTGCAGTGATTTTGGAGTCCCCCCCCAAAATAAAGTCTAACACTGTTTCCCCATCTGTTTCCCATGAAGTGATGGGACCAGATGCCACGATCTTCATTTTCTTAACATTGAGCTTTAAGCCAACTTTTTCAGTCTCCTCTTTCACTTTCATCAAGAGGCTCTTTAGTTCCTCTTCACTTTCTGCCATAAGGGTGGTGTTATCTGCATATCTGAGGTTATTGATATTTCTCCCAGCAATCTTGATTCCAGCTTGTGCTTCTTCCAGCCCAGCATTTCTTATTACGTACTCTGCTGCTGCTGCTGCTAAGTCACTTCAGTCATGTCCAACTCTGTGTAACCCCATAGATGGCAGCCGACAAGGCTCCTCCGTCCATGGGATTTTCCAGGCAAAAGTATTGGAGTGGGATGTATGTACCCTGCATATAAGCTAAATAAGCAGGGTGACAATATACAGCCTTGATGTACTCTTTTCCCTATTTGGAACCAGTCTGTTGTTCCATGTCCAGTTCTAACTGTTACTTCCTAAACTGCATATAGGTTTCTCAAAACCACATAGGTTTTTTACAAGACCTTTTAGAACTAACACCCAAAAAAGATGTCCTTTTCGTTATAGGGGACTGGAATGCAAAAGTAGGAAGTCAAGAAACACCTGGAGTAACAGGCAAATTTGGCCTTGGAGTATGGAATGAAGCAGGGCAAAGGCTAACAGAGTTTTGCCAAGAGAACGCACTGGTCATTGCAAACACCTTCTTCCAACAACACAAGAGAAGACTCTGCAAGTGGACATCACCAGATGGTCGACACCAAAATCAGATTGATTATATTCTTTGCAGCCAAAGTTGGAGAAGCTCTATATAGTCAGCAAAAACAAGACTGGGAGCTAACTGTAGCTCAGATCGTGAACTCCTTATTGCCAAATTCAGACTTAAATTGAAGAGTGTAAGGAAAACCACTAGACCATTCAGGTATGACCTAAATCCAATCCCTTATGACTACACAGTAGAAGTAAGAAATAGATTTAAGGGAGTAGATCTGATAGACAGAGTGCCTGATGAACTATGGACTGAGGTTGGTGACATTGTACCGGAGACAGGGATCAAGATCATCCCCATGGAAGAGAAATGCAAAAAATCAAAATGGCTATCTGGGGAGGCCTTACAAATAGCTGTGAACAGCAGAGAAGTGAAAAGCAAAGGAGAAAAGGAAAGATATAAGCATCTGAATGCAGAGTTCCAAAGAATAGCAAGGAGAGATAAGAAAGCCTTCCTCAGTGATCAATGCAAAGAAATAGAGGAAAAGAACAGAATTGAAAGACTAGAGGTCTCTTCAAGAAAATTAGAGATACCAAGGGAACATTTCATGCAAAGATGGGCTTGATAAAGGACAGAAATGGTAGGGACCGAACAGAAGCAGAAGATATTAAGAAGAGGTGCCAAGAATACACAGAAGAATTTGTAGAAAAAAGATCTTCACAACCAAGATAATCACGACGGTGTGATCACTCACCTAGAGCCAGACATCCCAGAATGTGAAGTCAACTGGGCCTTAGAAAGCATCACTATGAACAAAGCTAGTGGAGGTGATGGAATACCCGTTGAACTATTTCAAATCCTGGAAGATGATGCTGTGAAAGTGCTCCACTCAATATGCCAGCAAATTGGGAAAACTCAGCAGTGGCCACAGGACTGGAAAAGGTCAGTTTTCATTCCAATCCCAAAGAAAGCAATGCCAAAGAATGCTCAAACTACCGCACAATTGCACTCATCTCACAGGCTAGTAAAGTAATGCTCAAAATTCTCCAAGCCAGGCCTCAGCAATACATGAACCGTGAACTTTCAGATGTTCAAGCTGGTTTTAGAAAAGGCAGAGGAACCAGAGATCAAATTGCCAACATCCGCTGGATCATGGAAAAAGCAAGAGAGTTCCAGAAAAACATCTCTTTCTGCTTTATTGACTATGCCAAAGCCTTTGACTGTGTGGATCACAATAAACTGTGGACAATTCTGAGAGAGATGGGAATACCAGATCACTTGACCTGCCTCTTGAGAAGCTTCACATCAGTGCCACTCAAAATGTGGCTAGTACTTTACAGTAACTTGATGCTGTGCAGTCAATGGGTTTCTATTCTGTCTATTTTTTAATTTCCTTTTCCTACTTATTCATGTTTATGGATGTTATGGCTTGAATGGTCATCCCAAAAGGAGTATATCCCTACCAATATCTTGATTTCAGATGTCTGGGCTCTAGAACTGCCAGAGAATGCATTTCTGTTCATATAAGTAACTCAATTTGTATTAATGTGTTGTAGCAGTCATAGATAATGAACACAATGGCATTTTACAAAAGCACTGATCCACAATGGATTTGGAGTTGGAAGGGCATTTCTTTTTAACCACACATTGTTTAAGAAGCACTATTCTGCATAACATCACTGCGCATAATACAATGTATTTTGCCTTTAAGTGACTCTCTTCCCACTAATAGTGTATACACTGAAGACAGATAGGGTTACTCCGTATATCTTCAGGTTTAAATTCCCATGTCTAGCATCTGACCTGACAAACAGTAGACAATAATACATTGAATATACCTGTAAGGCCAAGCAGATCACCTAGAGCCCTGTATGCTGAACATAAGACTAAGGTCTTCCTTCTGCTCAATCAGAACCCATATCCCATATTCTCTTTCTCTGAGTTCCAAATGGCTTTCAGAACTTGTAGGGAGATAGAGATGACAGATGAGATTGTCGAATGCTGCCTTCCTACCAAATAGCACCAGGACAACCTGTTGTTAAGACAGAACTGAGTTCATTCTTTTCTCAGTGAGACAGAATCTTAGTCTTGGACAGAAGAAGGCAAAGTCAGGATGTGTATAAGGTTTTGAAGTCTGGTTTCAAAAGCACTTTCATGGAAGGGCTTGATTAAGATTGGGTAAGGATCACGCTTATTTAAGTTATATGCACAGTAAGTCAGAGAAACGCTGGGCTGGAGGAAGCAGAAGCTGGAATCAAGATTGCCAGGAGACATATCAATAACCTCAGATATGCAGATGACAACACCCTTATGGCAGAAAGTGAAGAAGAACTAAAGAGCCTCTTGATGAAGGTAAAAGACAAGAGTGAAAAAGTTGGCTTAAAGCTCAGCATTCAGAAAACTAAGATCATGGCATCCAGTCCCATCACTTCATGGCAAATAGATGGGGAAAGAGTGGAAACAGTGGCTACAGTGGCTGACTTTATTTTTCTGGGCTCCAAAATCATCATGGATGGTGATTGCAGCCACAAAATTAAAAGACGCTTGTTCCTTGGAAGGAAAGTTATGACCAACCTAGATAGCATATTAAAAAGCAGAGATATTACTTTGCCAACAAAGGTCCATCTAGTCAAGGCTATGGTTTTTCCAGTGGTCATGTATAGATATGAGAGTTGGACTATAAAGAAAGCTGAGCACTGAAGAATTGATGCTTTTGAACTGTGGTGTTGGAGAAAACTCTTGTGAGTACCTTGGACTGCAAGGAGATCCAACCAGTCCATCCTAAAGGAGATCAGTCCTGGGTGTTCATTGGAGGGACTGATGTTGAAGCTGAAACTCCAATACTTTGGCCATCTGATGCAAAGAGCTGACTCATTTGAAAACATCCTGATGCTGGGAAAGACTGAGGGAAGGGGGAGAAGGGGACAACAGAGGATGAGATGGTTGAATGGCATCACCGACACAATGGACATGGGTTTAGGTGGACTCCGGGAATTTGTGATGGACAGGGAGGCCTGGTGTGCTGCGGTTCATGGGGTCGCAAAGAGTCGGACACAACTTAGCGACTGAACTGAAGTGAAGGATCACAAATTAGAGTTTGAGACTGATGGCCACAGCCAGAGAAGCAGCAAGGGTTTAGAGAATCTTGGGAAGTGAATTGTCTGTTGATGTTTACTGTTAAAAAGTTGAATAACTGAATGATCATTTAAAGCTTTTTTTTTTGAAACTTCCAGGAACAAACAATAGTTACTTCAGCTTTCACCTTCTGGGCAAGAGTTCCCTGAAAGAGTCAACTTATGTTGACACAAAGAGTGAAATAGGAAAATTTTGTTACTGTATACAGTCTCTATGTGGGTGTAAATGGTTTTAGTTCCCTTGAGTCAGGTGACCCACTTGAGGCAGGAAAGAGTGGAGAATGTTCAGATCTGAGGGGCCCAGACAAGATCAGTTGCTTCAGCTCAGTTCAGTAGCTCAATCGTGTCTGACTCTTTGTGACCCCATGAATCACAGCACGCCAAGCCTCCCTGTCAATCACCAACTCCTGGATTTCACCCAAACTCGTGTGCATCGAGTCAGTGATGCCATCCAGCCATCTCATCCTCTGTTGTCCCGTTCTCCTCCTGCCCCCAATCTCTCCCAGCCTCAGAGTTTTTTCCAATGAGTCAACTCTTCACATGAATTGGCCAGAGTATTAGAGTTTCAGCTTTAGCATCAGTCCTTCCAAAGAACAACCAGTCCTTCCAAAGATCTCCTTTAAAATGGACTGGTTGGATCTCCTTGTAGTCTAACGGACTCTCAAGAGTCTTCTCCAATACCACAGTTCAAAAGCATCAATTCTTTGGTGCTCAGCCTTCTTTATAGTCCAACTCTCACATCCATACATGACCTCTGGAAAAATCATAGCCTTGACTAGATGGACCTTTGTTGGCACACTAATGTCTCTGCTTTTAAATATACTACCTAAGTTGGTCATAACTTTCTTTCCAAGGAGTAAGTGTCTTTTAATTTCATGGCTGCAATTGCCATCTGCAGTGATTACCATGATGCTAAAGAAATACTTTCAATGAAAAATATTTGTCCCTCATAACCACATAACACAATAATGTCATATGAATGTATGCTCACTGTTCTCTTGGCATTGAGTTTTCACTGCTGTTTCCAGGGGAAACTCTTTGATCTTTCTCTTCCATTTTCCCTCTCCTTCTGGTTATGGTGTAGCCTTGACTCAATCACAGGGCTAGATAGCTGTCTAAAATCTGATTGTACATGCCTGCTGAGTCGCTCCAGTCATTTCAGACTCTTTGCGATGCTATGGATTGCAGGCCAACTAGGCTCCTATGTCCATGGGATTTTCCAGGCAAGAATACTGGAGTGGATTTCCATGCCTCCTTCACAGGATCTTGCCAACTCAAGGATCAAACCTGTATCTCTTTCATGTCCTGCATTGGCAAGTGGGTTCTTTATCACTAGTGCCGCCTGGGGAAGCCCCAAATCTGCTTGTTGTTATTCAGTCACTAAGCCATGTCCAATTCTCTGGGATCCCATGGACTGCAGTACACCAGGCTTCTCTGCCCTTCACTATCTCCCAGCATTTGCTCAGACTCATGTCCATTGATTCAATAATGCCAATCAATCATTTCGTCCTCTATCTGCCCCTTCTACTCCTGCTCTGTCTTTCCCAGCACCAGGATATTTTCCAATGAGTCATCTCTTTGTATCAGGTGGCCAAAGTATTGGAACTTCAGCTTCAGCACCAGTCCCTCCAATGGATATTCAGGGTTGATTTCCTTTAGGATTGACTGGTTGGATCTCCTTGCAGGCCAAGGGACTGTCAAGAGTCTTCTCCAGCACCACAGTTTGAAAGCATCAATTTTTTGGTGCTCAACCTTCTTTGCAGTCCAACTCTTACATCCTTATAGGACTACTGAAAAAACCATAGCTTTGACTATATGGACCTTTGTCAGCAAAGTGATGTCTCTGCTTCTTAATACATTGTCTAGTTTTGTCATAGCTATTCTCCTTCTTTTTCATAGCTCCTCTTCCAAGGAGCAAGTGTCTTTTAATTTCATGGCTGTAGTCACCATCTGTAGTGATTTTGGAGCCCAAGGAAAGAGAGTCTATCACTGTTTCTATTATTTCCCCCATCTATTTGATATGAAGTGATGGGACCAGAATCCATGATATTTGTTTTTTGAATGTTGAGTTTCAAGCTAGCTTTTTCACTTTCCTCTTCAACATTATCAAGAGGCTGTTTCACTTCTCTTCACTTTTCCCCATTGGTGTGGTATCATCTACATATCTGAGGTTGTTGATATGTCTCCTGGCAATCTTCATTCCAGCCTGAGCATGCTCTAGCCTGGCATTTCACATGATGTACTCTGCATAGAAGTTAAATAAACAGGGTGACAATATACAGCCTTGACGTACTTCTTTCTTAATTTTGAACCCGTCTGTTGTTCCATGTCCAATTCTAACTATTGCTTCTTGACCTGCATACGAGTTTCTCAGAAGGCAGGTTCAGTTCAGTTCGGTTCAGTAGCTCAATTGTGTCCGACTCTTTGCGGCCCCATGAACCACAGCACATCAGGCCTCCCTGTCCATCATCAATTCCCGGAGTCCACTCAAACCCATGTCCACTGAGTCAGAGATGCCACCCAACCATCTCATCCTCTGTTGTCCCCTTCTCCTCCTTCCCTCAATCTTTCCCAGCATCAAGCTCTTTTCAAATGAGTCAGCTCTATACATCAGGTGGCCAAAGTATTGGAGCTTCAGCTTCAACATCAGTCCCTACAATGAACACCAGGACTGATCTCCTTTAGGATGGACTGGTTGGATCTTCTTGCAGTCCAAGTTACTCTCAAGAGTCTTCTCCAACACTACAGTTCAAAAGCATCAATTCCTCAGTGCTCAGCTTTCTTTATAGTCCAACTCTCATATCCATACATGACCACTGGAAAAACCATAGCCTTGGCTAGATGAAACTTTCTTGACAAAAGGATGTCTCTGCTTTTTAATATACTCTCTAGGTTAGTCATAACTTTCTTTCCAAGGAGTAAGTGTCTTTTAATTTCATGGCTGCAATTACCATCTTCAGTGATTTTGGAGCCCAGAAAAACTGTCAGCTACTGTTTCCACTGTTTCTTCATCTATTTGCCATGAAGTGATGGGATGAGACTTTATTTTGGGCGGCTCCAAAACCACTGCAGATGGTGACTGCAGCCATGAAATTGAAAGACGCTTACTCCTTGGAAGAAAAGTTATGAGCAACCTAGATAGCATATTCAAAAGCAGAGACATTACTTTGCCGACTAAGGTCCGTCTAGTCAAGGCTATGGTTTTTCCAGTGGTCATGTATGGATGTGAAAGTTGGACTGTGAAGAAACCTGAGCACCGAAGAACTGATGCTTTTAAACTGTGGTGCTGGAGAAGAGGCCTGAGAGTCCCTTAGACTGCAAGGAGATCCCATCAGTCCATTCTAAAGGAGATCAGTCCTGGATGTACTTTGGAAGGACTGATGCTAAAGCTGAAATCCCAATACTTTGGCCACCTCATATGAAGAGTTGACTCTTTGGAAAAGACTCTGATGCTGGGAGGGATTGGGAGCAGGAAGAGAAGGGGATGACACAGAATGAGATGGCTGAATGGCATCATTGACTCGATGGACAAGAGTTTGGATGAACTCCGGGAGTTGGTGATGGACAGGGAGGCCTGGCGGCTGCAATTGATGAGATCATAAAGAGTCAGACATGATTGAGTGACTGAACTGAACTGAACTGACGGGACCAGATGCCATGATCTTATTTTCTGAATGTTGGGCTTTAAGCCAACTTTTTCACCCTCCTCTTTCACTTTCATCAAGAGGCTTTTTAGTTCTTCTTTACTTTCTACCATAAGGATGGTGAAATTTGCATGTCTGAGGTTATTGATATTTCTCCCAGCAATCTTGATTCCAGCTTGTGCTTCTTCCAGCCCAGTGTTTCTCTTGATGTACTCTGCATATAAGTCAAATAAGCAGGGTGACAAAACACAGCCTTGACGTACTCCTTTTCCTATTTGGAACCAGTCTGTTGTTCCATGTCCAGTTCTAACTGTTGCTTCCTGACTTGTGTATCGGTTTCTCAAGAGGCAGGTAAGGTGGTCTGGTATTCCCATCTCTTCCAGAATTTTCTACAGTTTATTGTGATCCACACAGTCAAAGGCTTTGGCATAGTTAATAAAGCAGAAAGAGATGTTTTTCTGGAACTCTCTTGCTTTTTCCATCATCCAGTGGATGTTGGCAATTTGTTCTCTGGTTCCTCTGCCTTTTCTAAAACCAGCTCGAACATCAGGGAGTTCACGGTTCATGTATTGCCGAGGCCTGGCTTGGAGAATTTTGAGCATTACTTTACTAGCATGTGAGATGAGTGCAATTGTGCGGTAGTTTGAGCATTCTTTGGCATTGCCTTTCTTAGGGATTGGAATGAAAACTGACCTTTTCCAGTCCTGTGGCCACTGCTGAGCTTTCCAAATTTGCTGGCATATCGAGTGGAGCACTTTCATAGCATCATCTTCCAGGATTTGAAATAGCTCAACTGGAATTCCTTCACCTCCACTAGCTTTGTTCGTAGTGATGCTTTGTAAGGCCCACTTGACTTCACATTCCAGGATGTCTGGCTCTAGGTGAGTGATCACACCATCATGATTATCTGGGTCATGAAGATCTTTTTTGTATAGTTCTTCTGTGTATTCTTGCCACCTCTTAATATCTTCTGCTTCTGTTCGGTCCCTACCATTTCTGTCCTTTATTGAGGCCATCTTTGCATAAAATGTTCCCTTGGTATCTCTAATTTTTGTGAAGAGATCTCTAGTCATTCCTATTCTGTTGTTTTCCTCTGTTTTTTTGCATTGATCAGATTGGAAGGCTTTTTTCTCTGTCCTTGCTATTCTTTGGAACTCTGCATTCAAATGGGTATATCCTTCCTTTTCTCCTTTGTTTTTTGCTTCCCTTCTTTTCATAGATATTTGTAAGGCCTCCTCAGACAGCCATTTTGCTTTTTTGCATCTTTTTCTTGGGGATGGTCTTGATTCCTGTCTCCTGTACGATGTCATGAATGTCCGTCAATAGTTCATCAGGCATTCTGTCTATCAGATCTAGTCCCTTAAACCTATTTCTCACTTCCACTGTATAATCATAAGGGATTAGATTTAGGTCATACCTGAATGGTCTAGTGGTTTTCTCCACTTTCTTCTATTTCAGTCTGAATTTGGCAATAAGGAGTTCATGACCTGAGCCACAGTCAGCTCCCAGTCTTGTTTTTGCTGACTGTATAGAGCTTCTCCGTCTTTGGCTGCAAATAAGGCAGGTAAGTTAGTCTCTTTAAGATTTAGCATGTTTGTTGTTATCCACACAATCAAAGCTTCATTAGCTTCATTAGCTTAGTCAATGAGGCAGAAGTAAATGTTTTTTCTAGAATTTTCTTGTTTTTTCTATGATCCAACAGACGTTGACAATTTGATCTCTGGTTTCTTGGCCTCTTTTAAATTCAGCTTGTACATCTGGAAGTTCTCAAATTATGTACTGTTAAAGCCTAGCTTGAAGGATGTTGAGCATTACCCTGCTAGCATGTGAAATGAGTGCAATTGCACAGTAGTTTGGACATTCTTTGACATTGCCCTTCTTTGAGATTGGAATGAAAGCTGATCTTTTCCAGCCCCGTGCCCATTGTTGAGTTTTCCAGATTTGCTGGTATATTGAGTGGTTAAGCTTCCCCTTTTGTCCCAGAGCCACCACAGCCAGTGTGAGTATTTCCTGGTAGCCAAGTCACAAAAGACCACACACGTGATATTTTCCATACCCCTCCAGGAGCAGAAGATCAGCCCAGAAGCTTCCAAAGTGATTATCCTGTTGCAGATATCAGTCAAAATGAGCAGGCCTAGAAGGGGTCAATGCTGATGCATGTTGGAAAGGACAACAATGGTGAGCACACAGCCTCTGGTTAAGAGAGACAAAGAGGCATCTGGCCCCAGATAAGAAGCACTAATCTAATTTCTAAGCAGGAAGAACATAGCTCCCTGTGACAGAGCACCGTGCCTGATTTGCCTAGATATGTATTGGGAGTGGGAAGTAGGAGAGGCGGATAACTAACATTTATTGAGGGCCTTCACAAATGGCTCACTGGTAAAAACAAAACAAAACAAACAAACAAAAAAATCCACCAGCTTGAGTGAGAGACACAGGAGACATGGGTTCAATTTCTGGGTTGGGAATATCCCCTGGAGGAGAAAGTGGCAACTCACTCCAGAATTCTTGCTTGGAAAATCCCATGGACAGAGGAGCCTGGTGGGCTACAGTCCATGGAGTTACAAAAGAACTGGATACAACTTAGTGGCTAAATAGCAACAAGGCATTTTGCACACTTCACTTTGTGGAAAAGCTCAGCAAATCCGAAATCTTTGTAAGTTGAATATTTTCAGTACTCTAAGACAGATCTCTGTTTAAAAGAAATTTGTAGCAAATTTCTAAAATGAAGGATACCTCCTCTGTTTTGTTTTCTCCTCTAATTGACTTCTCTTTGACTGAAGACATCAGTTAATATTTTCCACTGAATACACACTACCCAGATAGGTAAGGTGAAATTTGACCTTCTAGTCCAAGCAACAGCAACCACTATTTTCTAGTATTTTGTTTGTTAATTATGAATAAAATGAAAAAATCTGAGGGATGAAGATTCCATTCTCTCCAGAATTTACTTCCTATCAGTGCTTCCATTCTGCTCTCTAATGCCCACTAGTTTAGTACTACCAGTGAGGGCACCATCTAGAAAAAGAGGTCTTCACCAACATTCCCCCCTCCTCCACTGGTGTTCAGCTTCGCTTTGGTGCCTCCTTGTAGCTCAGTGCAGCTCTGCCCCTCAGCTTCTATAACTGCTCTCCATGGTCTCCTCCTCCAGATCCACATCTCGGGCTCTTCTCTTTAAATCCCTTTATATACAGTTTCATCTTCAACTCTTCCTCTCTTCCCTCCACCCCCTTAGAACACTCAGGACTTCTGTGATTACTTCCATGCAAACCACTTGCTGCTTCTCTGCCCTTACTGCACCTCCCTCCCAACCCCTAGCTCCAATCATCCCCTCTGACTTGAATTATGATCATGCAGGCATCCCCAACCTTCTGCACTGTCCACTAGGCCTGGCACTCTCATCCTGGCATTTGCCAGACCCCTTCAAAGTCATAGAATTCTATCCTTAAAAAGTCTATTAAGGACTTCTCTCAGCCTACAGAAATGCTACTCAGCTTTAGCCTTGGATTCAAGATCCAGTGCAGTATGGATTCTGAAAGTCTACCACCATCCTATGGTCAAACCCTCTAGCTAGACAATACCCCTAAACTTCCCCCACATCTGAGACCAACTTACAATTTTATCTCAGTGATTACAATCTTTTCATGCCCAATTTCTGCATATTCAGATCTCACCCAGGGTTCTTATCTAGTGTTTTGGGTTTAAGGTACCAAAATATCTTGCAAAGTACACATTATTGCTGTATTTAGTCGCTAAGTCATGTCAAACACTTTTTGAAACCCCATGGATTATAGCCTGCCAGGCTCCTCTGTCTATGGGATTTTCCAGGCAAGAATAATGGACTGGGTTTCCATTTCCTTCTCCAGGGGATCTTTCCAAACCAGGGATCTAACCTGAGTCTCCTGCACTGCAGGCGAGTTTTGTTTTTGTTTTTTTACTGCTGAGGCATCAGGGAAGCCTGGAAAATGTATGTAATAAACTTCAAAAAGGCCATCTCTAGTGGATGTAGTATCTTGGAAAATCAATAGATGGCTCATACCTACTTCCCTGGTGGCCCAGATGGTAAAGCATCCTCCTGCAATGCAGGTGACTCAGGTTAGCTCCTTGGGCTGGGAAGATCTCCTGGAAAAGGAAACGGTAACTCACTCCAGTATTCTTGCCTGGGAAATCCCATGGACAGAAGAGCCTGGTGGGCTACAGTCCATGGGGTTGCAAAGAGTCGGACATGACTGACCAACTAAATACACACATACATACATCTACCACCTCAGAGAAAAATCCAGTTACAATAACTGCCACTATAGAAAAAATGCTTGAAGATCATCTATTCTAAGAAGTTAAAAAAATGGTTTAAAAAAAGAAAGAAAGAAACCCAAAGAAAATAAAATAAGGAAGCAACCAGGTTAAAATAAGAATTTAATTATTAAAAGTGGATTTGTAAATCTAAAAGCTGGATTACTGAAGTATATGGCTGTCAGTAGCTACCTTTAAAGAGGAAGCAGAAGGAGGAAAAGCATAAAAACACCTAATTAGGATAAAGGGAAAGACTCATATACAGAGGAAATATGGATAGGAGTGAGACTATTACATACTATTATAACAATATATTTGAAAACCCAAATAAAACTGATCCTTTCTTCTATAAATTACCAAATTGAATTGGAAAGAGATGATAAACCTGAAGAAGTTAATAATATGAAGACATTAAGAAAATTATTTTCAAAAAACCTTGTCCCAGATCATTTCACATGTGAATCCTTAAAATATTGAACTAACATATATGCAAGATACTGTTTAAACTTTTCAAGAGCAGAGAAATACAGAAATAATTAGAAAACTATTTAGATTATTTAATTAAATTATTATTATTAAAATATAGAAATAATCCATTTTTTGCAATTGACAAATCATTAATCTACAAACATAATAAAGACAAGCTATAAATTAATTTTACTTGTGAATAGAAATAAAGATTTTTAAAGGGTTAAAAATATATATCTCCACATATAAATTATATGTATCAAATCAAACTAGAAATTCATTAAAAGAATAACATGCCAAAACCAAATGAGGTTCATTTCTGGAATCAAGAGATTAACGGTAGTTCCATATTAGTACCAGACATGAAACAATGAACTGTTTAAAAATTGGGAAAAGGGTACAGCAAGATTGTATATTGCCACCCAGCTTATTTAACTTAAATGCAGAGTACATCATGCAAAATGCTGGGGTGGATGAAGCACAAGCTGGAATCAAGATTGTTGGGAGAAATATCAATAACTTCAGATATGCAGATGACACCACCCTAATGGCAGAAAGCAATGAGTAACTAAAGAGCATCTTGATGAAAGTGAAAGAGGAGAGTGAAAAAGTTGGCTTAAAACTCAGCATTCAGCAAACTAAGATCATGGCATCTGGTCTCATCACTTCATGGCAAATAAATGAGGAAACAATGAAAACAGTGAGAGACTCTATTTTCTTGGGCTCCAAAATCACGACAGATAGTGACTGAAGCCATGAAATTAAATGACGCTTGGTCCTTGGAAGAAATGCTATGACAAACCTAGACAGCATATTAAAAAGCAGGGACACTACTTTGCTGACAGAAGTCCATCTAGTCAAAGCTATGGTTTTTCCTGTAGTCATGTATGGATGTGAGAGTTGGATTATAAAGAAAGCTGAGCCCCAAAGGGTTGATGCTTTTGAACTGTGATGTTGGAAAAGACTCTTGACAGTCCCTTGGACTGTAAGGTAAGGTGAGGTAAGGTGAAGTCGCTCAGTCATGTCCAACTCTTTGCGACTCCGTGGACTATAACCTACTAGGCTTCTCCGTCCATGGGATTCTCCAGGCAAGAATACTGGAGTGGATTGCCATTTCCTTCTCCAGGGGATCTTCCCGACCCAGGGATTGAACCCGGGTCTCCGGCATTGGAGGCAGACACTTTAACCTCTGAGCCACCAGGGAAGCCTGGGAGATCAAACCAGTCAATCCTAAAGGAAACCAATCCTGAATATTCATTGGAAGGACTGGTGCTGAAGCTGAAGTTCCTGCCAATACAGTTAGAAAAGGATTTAATTAAAATTTGTAAATTATAGAGAGGAGGTTACAAAACTGTCGTTATTTACTGATATGACTATATATCTAAAAAAAATTAAAAAATCAAACCCCAGAAACAACTTGAGTCTGCTCAAAAACTAAATAAATAAAAGAGGCGAGTAAAGAGATTTTAAAAATTACTAAAAAGTAGTATTTTACTAAAAATAACTTCTATTAAAGTTTTAGATCAAAATGATAGATTGGCATAATCTAATACACCAAAATCACTGCAGATGGTGATTGCAGCCATGAAATTAAAAAAGGCTTACTCCTTGGAAGGAAAGTTGTGACCAACCTAGATAGCATATTAAAAAGCAGATACATTACTTTGCCAACAAATGTCCATCTAGTCAAGGCTATGGCTTTGCCAGTAGTCACGTATGGATGCGAGAGTTGGACTGTGAAGAAAGCTGAGTGCCGAAGAATTGATGCTTTTGAACTGTGGTGTTGGAGAAGACTGTTGAGAGTCCCTTAGACTGAAAGGAGATCCAACCAGTCCATTCTGAAGGAGATCAGCCCTGGGTGTTCTTTGGAAGGAAAGATGCTAAAGCTGAAACTCCAGTACTTTGGCCACCTCATGAAAAGAGTTGACTCATTGGAAGAGATCTGATGCTGGGAGGGATTGGGGGCAGGAGGAGAAGGGCACGACAGAGGATGAGATGGCTGGATGGCATCACCGACTCGATGGACATGAGTTTGAGTGAACTCCAGGAGATCGTGATGGACAGGGAGGCCTGGCGTGCTGTGACTCATGGGGTCGCAGAGAGTCAGACACGACTGAACAACTGAACTGAACTGAACTGAATACACCCCCTTCCATGCCTGAAATATAGAAATGCTAGACAGAATATTATTTGAAATATTTGGGATCAAACTATTTTAAGCATACATGTCTCAAAGGTAAGAAAAGAAGATTCCCTCATTGTTGCATATAGAGCAATAGTGAGGTTGTATAACCCTCAAGAGGGGCAAGGACAAAGACAGCCTGTAGGAGTTGGGGTTAAAAAGCCCACAGGCTTGGCCTTTAATGAATACCTGGAGTTGGAGCCAGGACCAAGCTTGTTGTTGTTGTTCAGTTGCCAAGTCGTGTCCAGCTCTTTGTGACCCCATGGAATGCAGCACAGCAGGCTTTCCTGTCCCTCACCATCCAGATGAAGAACCCACATCCACATCCCCAGTTCCCCCTGCCCACTTGATAGGATGCTCCACAGTGCATCATCTTGCTGCATTCTGCTATTTCTAACTATTTCAGTTGAATTTTGTCCTTTTAAAAAAATTATTTATTTATTACCATTTTCAGGTCAAAAATTTTATTGAGATACAGTGACATATAATACTGTGTATAAGTTTAAGGTGCACATTTTTCTGGCTTCTCAATCTCTGAACTTCTACCTTTGCTTTCTTATTCTCTTTTTGAAAGTGAAAAGTGAAAGTGTTAGTTGCTCAGTCATGTCTGACTCTTTGTGACCCCTTGGACTGTAGCTCCAGCTCTTCATTCTTTCTGAAGTTATTTCTCCATTCTTCTCCAGTAGCATACTGGGCACCTACTGACCTGGGGAGTTCATTTCTCAGTGTTATATCTTTGTTCCTTTTCCTACTGTTCATGGTGTTCTCAAGGCAAGAATACTGAAGTGCTTTGCCATTCCCTTCTCCAGTGGACCATATTTTGTCAGAACACTCCACCATGATCTGTCTGTCTTGCGTGAACTACACGGCATGGCTCATAGTTTTATTCAGTTAGACAAGGCTGTGGTCCATGTGATCAGAAGCAACAGTTAGAACTCTGTGTGGAACAACTGATTGGTTCAGGATTGAGAAAGGAGTACAATAAGGCTCTGATGCTGTCACCTTGTTTATTTACCCTATACGCTGAGCACATCATGAGAAATGCCAGGCTGGATGAATTACAAGCTGGAATCAGGATAGGTGGGAGAAATATCAACAACCTCACATATGTGGATGATACCACACTAGTGGCAGAATGTGAAGAGGAGCTAAAGAGCCTCTTGATGAGTGTGGAGGAGGAGAGTGAAAGATCCAGCTTAAAACTAAGTATTAAAAAAAACTAAGATCATGGCTTCTGGCCCCATTGCTGCTGCTGCTGCTGCTGCTAAGTCACTTCAGTCGTGTCCGACTCTTTATGACCCCATAGGCGGCAGCCCACCAGGCTCCTCAGTTGCCAGGATTCTCCAGGCAAGAATATTGGAGTGGGTTGCCATTTCCTTCTCCAATGCATGAAAGTGTAAAGTGAAAGTGAAGTCACTTAGTCATGCCCAACTCTTAGCGACCCCATGGACTGCAGCCTACCAGGCTTCTCCGTCCATGGGATTTTCCAGGCAAGAGTACTGGAGTGCGTTGCCATTGCCTTCTCTGCTGGCCCCATTACTTTATGGCAAATAGAAGGGGAAAAAATGGAAGTAGTGACAAATTTCCTCTTCTTGGGCTCTAAAATCATTGTGGATGGTGACTGCAGCCATGAAATCAGAAGACCATTGCTTCTCGGCAGGAAAACTACAGCAAATGCAGGCAGTGTGTTGAAAAGCAGAGACATTACTCTGCTGACAAAGGTCCACATAGTCAAGGCTATAGTCTTCCAGGTGGTCACATACGGTTGTGAGAGCTCGACTCTAAAGAAGGCAGAGCACCAAAGAATCGATGCCTTCCAACTGTGGTGCTGGAGAAGACGCTAGAGTCCCTTGGACAGCAAGGAGAACAAACCACTTAATCTTAAGGGAAATCAACCCTGAATACTCATTGGAAGGACTGATGCTAAAGCTGAAGCTCCAGTATTTTGGTCACCTGAGGCAAACACTGGAAAACTCCTTAATGCTGGGAAAAGCTGAGAGCAGCAACAGAAGGGAGAGACAGAGGAGGAGATGGCTGGATGGCATCACTGATTCAATGGACATGAGTTTGAGTAAACTCAAGGAGATAGTAAAGGACAGGGATAGTAAAGGACTGATGTGCTGCAGTCCATGGTGTCACAAAGAGTCAGACGCAACTGTGTGACTGAACAACAACAATTTCATAGTGTAATGAGTGAGAGGATTATCTCACATGTTGGGAGGAGAAGTGGGGATTTTCAAGAATCGGGCCACCGCCCATAGTTTGGCTTCGATGATTGACCTCCAAACTGCCACAGTGTGTGGGTGTGTCACTTAACTTGCTGATATGTTATGGTGAGCATCTGCTGAGGCTCAAGGTCTAGCGGAAGTTGACACAGCCATCTTGGGCTTATTTTGTTGTTGCTGTTGTTCAGTCATTCAGTTGCTTAGTTGTGTCTGATTCTTTGCAACCCTATGGACTGCAGAAGCCAGGCTTCCCTGTCCTTGTCTCTCTCCCAGAGATTGCTCAAACTCATGTCCATTGAGTCAATGATACCATCCAACCATCTCATTCTCTGTCATCCCCTTCTCCTGCCCTCAGTCTTTCCTAGCATCAGGGACTTCTCCAGTGAGATGGTTCTTCAAACCATGTGGCCAAAGTATTGGAGCTTCAGCATCAGTCCTTCCAATGAATATTCAGGGCTGATCTCCTTCAGAATGGACTGGATGGATCTCCTTGCAGTCCAAGGGACTCTCAAGAGTCTTCTCCAACACCACAGTTCAAAAGCATCAATTCTTTGGCGCTCAGCCTTCTTCACTGTCCAACTCTCACATCCATACATGACTACTGGAAAAACCATAGCCTTGACTAGACGGGCCTTAGTCGGCCAAGTAATGTCTCTGCTTTTGAATATGCTATCTAGGTTGGTCATAACTTTTCTTCCAAGGAGTAAGTGTCTTTTAATTTCATGGCTGAAGTCACCATCTGCAGTGATTTTGGAGACCCCAAATATAAAGTCTGACACTGTTTCCACCGTTTCCTCATCTGTTTCCCATGTAGTGATTGGACCAGATGCCATAATCTTCATTTTCTGAATGTTGACCTTTAAGCCAACTTTTTCCCTCTCCACTCTCACTTTCATCAAGAGGCTTTTTAGTTCCTCTTCACTTTCTGCCATAAGGGTGGTGTCATCTGCATATCTGAGGTTACTGATATTTCTCCTGGCAATCTTGATTCCAGCTTGTGCTTCTTCCCCCGCCCCAGTGTTTCTCATGATGTACTCTGCATATAAGTTAAATAAGCAGGGTAACAATATACAGCCTTGACGGACTCCTTATCCTATTTGGAACCAGTCTGTTGTTCCACGTCCAGTTCTAACTGTTGCTTCCTGACCTGTGTATCGGTTTCTCAAGAGGCAGGACAGGTGATCTGGTATTCCCATCTCTCTCAGAATTGTCCACAGTTTATTGTGACCCACACAGTCAAAGGCTTTGGCATAGTCAATAAAGCAGAAATAGATGTTTTTCTGGAACTCTCTTGCTTTTTCCATGATCCAGTGGATGTTGGCAATTTGATCTCTGTTTCCTCTGCCTTTTCTAAAACTAGCCTGAATATCTGGGAGTTCATGATTCACTTATTGCTGAAGCCTGACTTGGAGAATTTTGAGCATTACTTTACTAGCATGTGAGATGAGTGTAATTGAGCATTCTTTGGCATTGCCTTTCTTTGGGATTGGAATGAAAACGGACCTTTTCCAGTCCTGTGGCCACTGCTGAGCTTTCTAAATTTGCTGGCATATTGAGTGCAGCACTTTCACAGAATCATCTTTCAGGATTTGAAATAGCTCAACTGGAATTCCATCACTTTCAATAGCTTTGTTCGTAGCAATGCTTTCTAAGGCCCACTTGACTTCACATTCCAGGATGTCTGGCTCTAGGTGAGTGATCACACCATCGTGATTATCTTGGTCGTGAAGATCTTTTTTGTACAGTTCTTCTGTGTATTCTTGCCACCCCTTCTTAATTTCTTCTGCTTCTGTTAGGTCTATACCATTTCTGTCCTTTATCAAGCCCATCTTTGCATGAAATGTTCCCTTGGTGTCTCTAATATTCTTGAAGAGCTCTCTTGTCTTTCCCATTCTGTTGTTTTCCTCTATTTCTTTGCATTGATCGCTGAGGGAGGCTTTCTTATCTCTCCTTGCTATTCTTTGGAACTCTGCATTCAGATGCTTATATCTTTCCTTTTCTCCTTTGCTTTTCACAGCTATTTGTAAAGCCTCCTCAGACAGCCATTTTACTGTTTTGCATTTCTTTTCCATGGATGGTCTTGATCCCTTGTCTCCTGTACAATGTCACGAACCTCCGTCCATAGTTCATCAGGCACTGATCAGATCTAGTCCCTTAAATCTATTTCTCACTTCCACTGTATAATCATAAGGGATTTGATTTAGATCTCACTCATTAGTCTATGATATTACCCAGCCCACGAAAACTAATCACTCACGTATCTTGGGACCTCTCACCTTCTGAGATGGCTCACGCTCTGTGGAGTGTATTTCTCCCATGGCCACTCTCAAAGTCTGTGACAAACCACATTCTGTCTATGGAATACGTATCTCTCTAAATAAACTTGCTTTCACTTTACTATATTTGCTCTTGAACTTTCTGTGTGTGAAGCCAAGGATCCACACCTGGCTGCCTATTTCAGAGACTTGCCTGAGACCTAGGATGTGACCATCTTCTCTCATTGTCTCCTTCTTAATGAAACAAACTGAAAATAGGAGCTGCATCTGAAGTTATCAAGGTTACTATGAGGAATCAAAGGAGGACCTAAGAGGATCTAAAGAACCTCTTGATAATGGAGAAAGAGGAGAGTGAAAAAGTTGAGTTAAAACTCAACATTAAAAAAAAGAAGATCATGGCCTCTGGTCCCATCATTTCATGGAAAATAGATGGGGAAGAAAAAGGAAACAGTGGCTTTATTTTCTTGCTCCAAAATCACTGCAGGCAGTGACTGCAGCCGTGAAATTTAAAGAAAATCCTCCTTTAAAGAAAATCCATGACAAACGTAGACAGCATATTAAAAAGCAGAGACATTACTTTGCCAAAGGTCTGTCTAGTCAAAGTTATGGTTTGTCCAGTAGTTGTGTACAGATGTGAGAGTTGGACCCTAAGAAAGGCTGAGCATGGAAGAACTGATGCTTTTGAACTGTGGTGCTAGAGAAGACTCTTGAGAGTTCCTTGCACTGCAAGGAAATCAAACTAGGCAATTCTAAAGGAAATCAACCCTGAATATTCATTGGAGGGGTTGATGCTGAAACTCTAACACTTTGACCATCTGATGCAAAGAGCTGACTCATTGGAAGAGACCCTGATGTTGGGAAGGATTGAAGGCAGGAGGAGAAGGGGACAACAGAGGATGAAATTATTGGATGGCATCACCAACTCAGTGGACATGAGTTTGAGCAAACTCTGGGAGCCAGAGAAGGACAGAGAAGTCTGGTGCACTGCAGTCCATGAGGTCACACAGAATCAGACATGACTGAGTGACTGAATAACAATGAGGAAGCAACCAGAAAAATCCACCAGATAGAATCTTCAACAGTGCTTCAGTGTTTTAATGACTGGGGGAATGAGAAGCTGTACTAATTTAGCAGATGGAGAGAATTGTGTGCCCCTTATTTTGATCATAGTTTGAATAAAATAATTGTAGAAGGGCAGGAAATTTTTAATATGGACTGAGCATTCAATATTAGAGAATATGAAATTATTAACTGGGACAAAAATGTTGGGTTTTTTAAAAGAAAACACCCATATAGTTTTAGAGACTGAAGTTTTTAAGGGTGAAGTGGCATGATGTCTGGAATTTACTTTCATGCATTGGAGAAGGAAATGGCAACCTACTCGAGTGTTCTTGCTTGGTGAATCCCAGGGATGGGGAAGCCTGGTGAACTGCTGTCTATGGGGTCACACAGAGTTGGACACGACTGAAACAACTTAGCAGCAGCAGCAGCATTTTAGAAAAAAGAGCAGAAATAGATGAGAAAAATGAAGAATATGCTTGTTCTGAATCTGGCTAATGGAGATGAGTGTTTATTCTATTTTATGCTTGAAAGTGCTCCAAATCATTAAAGAAAACCACTGAACTCTCCCAACAGAAACACAGGTTATTACTGAACCAAACTTGAGTTTGCTTATCCAAATGAGCAAAGTCAATCTACAACATAGGGTTGTGGTAAAGTAAAGTTCAATATTTATTTGCAGGATGCCAAGCAGGAGAATGGGCAAATAATGCTTAGAGGACCTGAACTCCTCAATGGCTTTCAGGCAAGGGTTTCTAAAGACTAAAATTAACAGTAAGGGTCTTAAGCACATGATTAGCTCATGGATTCTTCTGATTGGTTGGGTGTTAAGCAACAAAGTGATATCTGGCATCTTGATCATCATTCTTCTGGCTCCAACTTGTTTGGGTCACCTTGGCTGAGGTCAACAGGTTTCATCATGTGGTACTGGCTCTGTAAAACAACTCAAAAATATGTTGCATCAGATTGTTATCTATATGCCTTGACGAAGAACTAGGAGTCTTGTTGACTCTGTTTTATGTTTAAACTTTTCTAGCTTGATTGCTTTTCCTTTATTTCTACATTTACTCATTTCTATAATCATCAACTGCTTGAGTCTGCTCTTTAGAACTCTGGGAAAACTTAAAAATCTAAAGATTTTTCTACAGACAAGACGTAGGGACAAGAGAGGATCGTACCCAGGAAGGTCCTACAGGGTCCTGCTCAGTTTCAGGTCCCTCTGCTCTTTGATACTCCTCAATCCAGAGGGGAACAGGGGCGACGACCGCTCTGGCTACTTCCTGCTGAACAAGGGCGATGTTGATTCTCCAGGATTAGAGGAGCAAAAGTCTTGGACCTTCTTCTCAAAGAATTCTCGAGTCCCAGGCCTAGTGTCAATATTTTGCATCATGAAAACATGATCTCCCTTTTTGACCACTTTGTTATACCATCTGAACAAATATTTGAAAATTAATAAACCTATTACAAAAGGATGATGATCAATGGAACTTTGTAACAGTACTCAAAAGAGTCCCCCATTCCAGATGGCAACCAGGAAAATAATTTTTGGTGTGTATTCTATTTATGTACATCCTATAACTAGGTAGCCTTTTGAATTATTCTGTTTATTCAGATTTCAACTTCTCTGGAGGTATTGATGTATGTACAGCATGTGGTATGAGCCACTGCACATACTTTTCCTTGTTTTGCCAATAGGAAATCACAGGCTATTCCATTATCTAGGACCACATGAGTTCAAAGATAGTTGCTGGGCTGGAATACTTTAAGCTGTGTCCTCAGCAATTTGGCAGATTTCCCAATTGTGGTAGCTAGATTATGAATCATATCTCTATTGATATAAACTCTGGCAGTCGGTGTGAGGTTGCCAAAAATGCTTTGTCTTATATTGTCCTAATACCCAGACGATATCTCTCTTCTAAGACGCAAGTTTGAGTTAGAGAGGGAAGAAACGCTCTTAAGGCTGTGCACAGAAAAAGGGATCCTAAAATGTCCCAGTAGGCATGACCCTTCCATTTGCCAGCTGTCTAAACAGTGATGTGCCCATCCCCGTGTAGGTGAGTCACTCCCTGTGCCACAGACAAAGATATATCCTGGAGGGGAGCATGTTATACCTCCCAAGGTAGTGTCATTGATTCTTTCATTTTGGGGGAGTTCAGAGATTATGTTATCAAGCCATGGGTGAGAGCCACTGCAAGCCTTCCATAGTCCATTTACATGATACCCAACTTGTTTGGCTCTCTGACACAAATTAGTGTCATTTTTAGACTTTACACATTTGTCAATTGTACATTTCAGGGGATTTTGTTCATCACATTTTTTCAGAATAAATTTGAGGGACCGAGGGGGACCAGTAGTAACTTTTCCTCCAATGGAAATTACCTCAGACAGGTTGAAACAAGGGACTGGAATACTGTGATGTCCCTTGGTTAGCTGAACTTGCCATGTGACACCTGAAGGAGGATGGTTATAGAAGGTCATGGGGCCTGGAACAGTATCAAAATCTGTTACAGGAACCACCGATGGGATATATTGTTCATGGATGGTTTGAGATTTCAAATGACACTTCACACAATCGTTTAAATTCCCACCTCTGGCTTTGTTATGATATAACCTAGCTTCCCTCCAGGAAGTGGCAGACACCAGTGGAATGAAACAGTAAAGGAAAACAAGAGCCATCATTATAGTTGGGGCCAACAGCTTGTATAGGAAAATAGCACTGGTGCTCAACTTTGGTACTAACCCTATTATCACAAGGCTTGAACTAAAATAAAGGAAGGTTTAAGTCTCTCCTATTATCAGTATCACAACAAATTACAGATTTGCTTGACTATGATAAAATCACAGGTAAAATGATTAGATGAAGCGGCAAACAAAAGGATAAAAGCAAGTAATAAACCAGAAAAATGCTCCAGTCAATTGTAAATGTTATAATGGATGGCCACTAGTCATTCACTAGTTATCTAAGATACTTTCTCTGTTTTTAACTGAAGCCCTAGTCCAGACTTGCAGCAAGGAGTACTGGCTTCAGCTGGCTTTGTTGTTGTCTTTTCTGTAACTTCTGAGGGCTATGAATTTGTTGCTGGGTCAGAAGCCAGTTTCACCCGTATGCAATGGATCCACGGTTTGATTCCTGTCAATTTAACAGAAGAGTGAGTTAGTAAGTAGTAGAACCTAAGTCCTCACCCACCAGGGCTGAATTTGGCTGTTGGGTATACATCTTTCCATGTTATTAGGAACACCCAGTCTCCAGGTCTAAAATGCTGGAGGGGGACATCTGTGGGAAACATCACTTTACTAGTAGCATTTAAAGAAATAGCATTTACAACTAACCCCAGCATACGCACATAGCTTACAGTGTCTAGTTCTTTTACCTTTTGATCACATGTCTGATCATAAAACTGCTTAGAATAGAGCATACAGTATTTTGTAAGGAGTCAATTGGAGTCTACTTCTAGGATCCGCTCTAAGCAATGCAAGCAGTAACACTCTTTCCCAGGTTAAGTTAATTCTTGACAGATTTTAGCTATCTTCCTCTTTAGAGTATGTTTCTAGTTGATCGTAGCCTCCAAAATGCATGCAAATTCCATTTATTCCACATTTTTTATATACCTACTGATTCACATTAGCAATTAAGATACCTCTCTTATTACTCTGAATTTATTGAGCTCAGTAACCCAAATCTAGGAATTATCTCATAGAGCAAGACCTTTACTACTTCTGGAACTTCTTCAATCCAGCAAGAGAATGATTCTAAGCAGACTGTAAAGGCGTCTGCCATCACTAGTAAGTAAAGTTTCCTTTTACTTAAGGCATGATTGTAAAGTCTACTTGCCAATCTTTCTCAAGCACTTCCCTCTAGCCTGGGCTCTGTGCAGGATGGGGGAGTCCTCATCTTGAAATTATTTTTAGTGCAAAGCATACGCTTTTGTAATACTCTTTGAATTATCCTTGCATATTTGGTCTTTCAATGTAGTCCTGTATCCACTGGATGCCATTAATGGGGGCTCATGTATATTGCTCCAGTTACTTTCTCCATTAGATAGTCATGAATTAAAACCACTCCTTGGTCATTTATCATTTGATCCTGAATGGGAAAGGTCATATCCCCATTCTCCTGATATTTTGAGGTTCTCAGGTGAGTGTGTAAGTGTGTTAGCTGCTCAGTTGTGTCCATCTCTTTGTTGACCCCATCCACTAGGCTTCTCTGTCCATGGAATTCTCCAGGCAACAGTGTTGGAGTGGGTAGCCATTCCTTTCTCCAGGGGATCTTCCTGACCCAGGGATCAAACCTGGGTCTACTGCATTTCAGGCAGATTCTTTACTGTCTGAGCCACTAGGGTATGTGGGGCTAAATTAACAGGGCTATAACCAAAGGCGCTTTGTCCTGAAGGCTGTCCTGAAGGCTTGGTCGGCTATGTTGTTCCTTTTCAAAACAAAATAGTCAAATCTCGGATGTCTTGGGCAATGAACAAATTACCACTTCCTTTGGCTTGAGCACTGTGTCTAACAGTTTCAAAATTTCTTTGACATGTTTGATTTCTTTTCTTTCAAAAGTGAGCAATCTCTCTTTCCAAATTACGCTATGTATGTTTACAACTGAAAAGCCATATTTCGAGTCAGTATAGACGTTGACTTTTTTACCTTCACTGAGATGTAAAGGTCAAGTAAGGGCAATAATTTTAGCTTTTGGGGCAAAGATACATGATGACAAAGCTTCTACTCCTAGGATCTCCTGCAAGGTTACCACTGCAGGAATTATAATCAGATCCAAGCACCTGCTCAATGATATGACAATAATCATTCATGTGCCTCTGGGCCACCCAAAGGGGTCGGGAGCAGAGTGGCTGGATTCAAGGAGGACACAGTCTTTGGGGTCACATTAGAATTACCAAGTAAAATTATCTGATACCCTCCCAAGTGGTCTAAAGTGAGACAATATCCACTCTTTTGTTCCAACAGTGGCAACACACCGTGGGATGTACACACCATGGCTGGCTATCCTGGAGTGAATTCCTCTGCTTCTTGCAACAAATCTAGAGTAGCAGCTATAACTCTCAAATACATCTGGATTACACTGTCCAAAGCCTTTGTGAAATGGGATACCGGGCATTTTGTCGACTGTGCGTCAGTACCTCTAGTCTCACGGTGCTGTATTTAGCCGCTCAGTCATCTGACTCTCTGTGACCCCATGAACGGTAGCCCACCAGGCTCCTCTGCCCATTGGGATTCTCCAGGCAAGAATACTGGAGTGGGTTGCCATGCCCTCCTCCAGAGAATCTTCCCAACCCAGGGGTCGAACCTAGGTCTCCTGCATTGAAGGAGAATTCTTTATCATCTGAGCTACCAGGGAAGCCCAAGAATACTGGAGTGGGTAGCCTATCCCTTCTCCAGGGGATCTTCCAGACCCAGGATTCGAACCAGGGTCTCCTGCATTCTAGGCGGATTCTGTACAAGCTGAGCTGCCAGGGAAGCCCCTCCAGTCTCATTACCTGTCCTTTATGTTTAAAAAGATCAAGTGACTTTTTCAAACCTGGCAAACACAGAACAGGAGCAGTCTGTAGTTTTTTTTCTCCATTGTTAGGAAAGTCTCTTGACATTCTCCAGTTCCCACTAAGGCATTATTGTCAGTCCATTTTAGGGTCTCATACAACTGCTTAACTATTAGCTTAAGCTGGCGATCCAAGTGCAGCAGAATCTTGCCATTCCAGGAAACGATGCAACTGCCTTTGGTAGCGGTCACCACACCCTGGCTACTGTCTCTTGGCAGTCCTGGAGCCAGTTCCTTTGGCCTTTTCTCAGTTTGGATCCCAGATATTTCACTGATGTTTGGGAAATTTGGGCCTTTTTCCAAGAGATTTTATAGACTCATTTGGCCAGACAGTTCAAAGTAGTCCCAGTGTTTTCACTTGTGTTCTTTGTATTGCCAGCTGTGAAGGAATCATCCACATATCTGAGCAGAGCTCCCTCCTGTAGCTGGAGCTCCCTTATATCTTTAACTAGCACTTTCCCGAACACCGTGAAGGTGTTTTTAAGTCCTTGCAATACTGCCCAGCAGTATTGCTGCTTGCTTTGGTTTCTAGATCTTCCCAATAAATACAAATAACTCTTGGGATTCAGGACTCAAAATAACACAGAAAAAAGACCTCTGCTAAGCCTAATGAAAGTTTCCAGATAAGATGATCAGAAGAATATAGGTATTTGGGACTACAGGGTGAATATCTTTCACTATCTGATATATAAACCAGTAGTTCTCAGTGCCAGGCTTCTTAAAGGCAGGATGGGAGTATTATATAGTGACGGAGGGAATCCAATAAGCAAGTATTTCAAAATGCCAATCCAGCCTTGGGCTGGATCCCTGTTTTGCTTGCTCCTTTAAGGGATATTGCCTTAAACTCAGAGCCTGAGTGTCCAGCTTCAGTTTCACCTTAACTGCTATGGCCATCCAGACTCTTCCTGCCCATCTATCACCCCATGCTCCCAGGCGTCCCTGCTGCGAGATGTCTTCAGGGATGCTGGTGGTGACTCCTCCATCCCTTGACGGGAGGGCTAGCTGCAAGGCACAAGCTTGTTTCAGTGGTACTTTTATATCCGGTATTTCCGGAGTGAAAGTCACTTTAGCATTTAATTTAGTTTAAAAATCTTGCCCCAGCAATGCAACTGGGCACTCTGGCATGTACAAAAAATAAGCTGTGTTTTAGATTAGGAGCGTCAGTCTGACAGTCTGGGGATTGCAAAAACAGTTTTTGGAGAGGCTTTCTAGATAATCCTCTTGTCAAGGTGCTTTTCTGGGCTAACTCTTTGGGTCCAACTCCTTGCGAATCCAGTGTTCAAAACAGAGCAAGTGGCTCCACTACCAGTCAGAGAGGCAATCTATTTCCCACAAAAGGGTTACCCAGGGCTCCTGATGGGAAACTATTTCCCCAAGCAGAGTCCCCTCAGAGAATCCTCTGTCACTCTCTTGTTTCCAGCATGAACAATGCTTTTTCCTCCTCTTCCAGTTTCTTTTGTAAGCTGAGGCAGACTTTCTTTCAGTTGCCTTCTTGTCTTAAAGTAAGGACTGCTGCCAACCCACTTTTACATGTCCCATTGGTGGGCTTTTTCCTGTGGGTCACCCTTCACTCTCTTGGTTCTCTGGGTCTTACTCTCTGCTCAAATTTTTGTCTCCCCTTTCTCCACTGAGTGTCACTGCCAAAAGGGACTTTTGCTGCTTCATTTCATGGGTCTCTTTTTCATCTTATATTCCCTCCCAACTGTAAAACACTGAAAGCAGTTTCTACCAAATGACATAACAACAGGCCAAAAAGTCCTTATGTTTTCTGCAACTGGGGCACTCAAAGTCACAAAGTCCAATTAACGACTTTGAAATTCTCTGGATTATCTGGATCCACATCTGCATGTTGGCGATACGCCCTGTACATTCTCTTCCAAAACCTCAGGGTTTTCCTGTGGCTCTTTGCACAGTCCTTGCACCTTATCAGAGTTCCACTATTGGTTCTCCCTTTTGGAGCCCTATCATGATGCACTCCTTGTAATGCTCAATTCCAACTTTATCTCCTAGGTTACTCTCCTTCCAGCCTGGATCTATGATGGGAATTGCTTTTGGGGCTGGTGCTGCGACGGGTTTGCCAGGGGCAGCAACATGCATTCTACCTACCTCTTCTCTAGCCTTTTCCATTGGGTTCCCAAGTTTGTTCAGGGTTTTCCATAACATGGTACAGAAAAACGCGTATGAATTTTTTAGTCAATGCAATATTTCCATCCTCTTCTCTTCCTCAGCCAACAGAGTGGTTAGCAAACTTTGATATCAGCCCAACTGGGTTGGCAAAGATGAAAGAGAATGAATTTTCCATCCTGGTAGGGTCATCCCAGTAGGTTGGCATATTATTTTTGCAGTTCAACATGTCTGAGGTTGAAAAGGGAGAGTGGATCCACATGAATCCTGCTGGATGATCTTGGGCATTTATTCCTCCAGTGTGACTCTGCCTCAGTGGGAATCACCCTGAATAAACACGAGTGGTTCCCTGACCAAAATAGAAGCTCTGTCGGGTATGAGAGGAAGACAACCTCCCCTTCCTCAGCTCCTGCCAGAGCAGGTGAGAATGAATTGGCTACTGTGGGATCTATGGCTCCAGCCCCTGCTTCCACATTTTGCCCACCATACAGAGGCAGTTGTGATGGATATCTAGAAGCATTTATTTGTTGAATTAATTCCCCATCTCTTGATTCCTGAGAATAGGGTAAACCTTTTAAAGTCTCCTTATTGGAGGAAATTTCTTCTGTATCATAATTCCATGCATGCTACATTTTTCTCTAAATAGGCTCACTTTGAATCAATAGCATAAGGGCTGTACATAAGAAGCATCCTCCCATTTTCCTCCCCGTTCACAAAATAGTTCTGGTTCAAAGACGGTGTTTTAATTTAGAGAGCCATTAGGGAGCAGTGTTCTCCAGATCTTAGGATGTCCTGAGGCTAAACAGTGTTACAATGGAATACCATTTTTTCTCCTTTTCCGAGGTGCTTAACTAAAAATTTTCCAATTCTGCAAAATATACCCTAAGGGGTTACAAGATGGAGCAGAGCTCTGACTACCCATCTTTGTTGTACACAGCTGGTACTATCAAACATAAGAAAGAAAGCAAGCACACAAACACAAGGCATCTCTCAAGGTTACAGATTCCTTAGTCCAATACGGAAAATCCCACAAATCAATATCCCACCACAGACAGAGCCAAGTGGCGAAATGAACACCTTGGTGTCATCATACATGAGCCCTTCTACTGAGCAGAAATGTCTTAAGTGTCTTGTTTCCTTCACCATGAAAGCACCAAGGGCCATTGACCCCCAACTGGTGGCAGATGCTCTGTGTTGTCCCTGAGACAAAGGTGTTCAGGAAGCTGCTGGACAGAATCTCAGAGCCCTCTCCTTCCAGGAGCCAATGTGCCGCAAAGACACCCACCTGGGGTGGTGGTCTTTTCATGGTCACCAAAATTGTTACATGATTGAACTTAGGTTCACTCACACCAAATTCAGTCTATTGACACCATGTCTTGGTGAAGGAAAAGTACAGTGTTGATTTTCAGGGCACCAAGCAAGGAGTTCAGGTCCTTTGAGCATTAGCTGCCTATTCTCCTTGCTTGGTGCCCTGCAAATAGATGCTGCACTTTCCTTATGACCCAGTGTTGGTAGATTGGCTGCTGTGCATCAGGTGAGTGAAATCAAGTTCAGTTCAGCAACAAGACTGCTCTATATGTCCTACAAATAGTGTTAAAGCAAACCGCCAAAGAAAACTGGAAATAAGGGCAAAATTGTACATATAAATGCAGACAAAATTAAAGCATGAAGAAGGTAACACTGACCAATAAACATAACTCAGGTCAAAAGTATGATATGAAGCAAAGAAAAATTTTTAGTTATGGTAATCCACAAATATAAATATCTTTGTACCCTAAACAACATGGCTAAATCAAAACCAAGAAAAGACAAAAGGCTGAGATAAAAGTAGAAATTTAAAAGAAAACTGTTAAGAATAAAATCAAAACACAAGTAAGCATTTTCCTTAGAGAGAAAAAATTACAGTGTACAAAACTGAGCATGAAAAAGGACCTGATGTGAGGATATTAAAAGATAAATTTGCAAATGTAGGGTAATATATTTTTAAAATTGAAATAAATGATATTATGGCAAAACTAAAATAATCAAATGGTGATCCAAAAGGTAAAAACAAACACATAATTTTCATCAGATGAATATAAAGAAAAATTAATACAATGTTCAAGATTTTAAATAGCTTCCATGTGCAGAACAGTCCATTTAACAATACAGAACAGACAACTGTCATTAAAGAGTTGTAAACAGCAAAAAAGCTAAAACAGGAAAGTATTTTGCAGAATAGACGATAACAAATTCTAAACCACCACAAAAATCCTTCATGTTTCTTATAATAAAATTTTGTGTAAATTGATAAACTAAATTTTTAAAAAAGGAGAATTGAAAGCAATGAGTACTAAACATGATAAGTTGCCCAAGCCCAGGAGTTGAGGGTACAGGGTAAAAAAATGGGATCACTATTACCTATCTGAACTGGGAATAGTTATGACTTTTTAGGAACTTGGAAGACCTAATAAAATCAGAAATAATAACATATACTCTCCCCTTGAAAAGCTACCCCAAGAGTGAAATAACCAGGACTTAACAAAATGTTCAGTCCTGGGTTTTTCATGACAAAGACTCAGAAAATAATGCCCTTTAATAAGAGAAGGATTGAGCCAAAGGAGCTCAGTGCCCACTGAGGAGTCAGAGGGGCTGCTAGACACTACACCAGAGATGCAATGCCCTGGTTAAGGATGTCCTGGATACGTTAGAGGAAAAAACAAGCTGCAGGTAACATGGCTATTATGAACCCATTATAAAACCATAGAAATTAGAATAGACAGTAAATAGATTAAAATATGCTCAATTGTATGTCAGGGGAAAGTTACCAAAACTGGTTCCATGTTTGGAGAAAACTGATGTTTCTGTGCTGGGCCAAATATCCCTCCTCTCAACCTTCAAAGGAGCTGCAGGAACTGTTAGACTTTTCAGGCAATTAAAATGTGAAAAGTACACTGCTAAGTTACCTCAGTCGTGTCCGACTCTGTGCGACCCCATAGACGACAGCCCACCAGGCTCCCCGTCCCTGGGATTCTCCAGGCAAGAACACTGGAGTGCGTTGCCATTTCCTTCTCCAATGCATGAAAGTGAAAAGTGAAAGGGAAGTCGTTCAGTCATGTCAGACTCTGTGCAACCCCATGGACTGCAGCTCACCAGGCTCCTCTGTCCATGGGATTTTCCAAGCAAGAGTACTGGAGTGGGGTGCTATTGCCTTCTCCAAAAAGTACACAGTAATGCCAAACTCTGGGTGGTCACAAAGAATGGGGTGGGAATATGATCTGTTCTGTCTCTAGCTAAAAGGAAGTCCACAAAACTGTCAGCAAACTCGGGGTGGGGGGTGGGAAGCACCCGTTCTGAAAAGTTAATTCAGCATGAAAGAAATGCAGGTAGACAACAAACATATGAAATGATGGCAGTCACAAGCCAAGAAAATGCAAATCAAAACAAGCTGTTTTCCATCCCTGAATAAGGGGAAATTGGTTTATGGTGGCGCAGTCTCTCAGGAAGGCCAGGTGAGTCTGGAACTGAAGACTGCGAAACAGAGCCAAATTCAATCTACAATTTGCTCTATGCGTTGTACACAATCATGAAGGCACCATAAGTTAGTCATGTGAGTAAGAAAGAGTGGTGCCCCTCCCACTCCACCCCGGGAAATGAGTCTCAGGACTAGTGTGAGCAGGAAGTCACAGAGCCTCCACCTGCATGGGCTCAGTCCCCAGACAAGAGCCTTCTAGCTGCTCAGTTCAGCGCTCTCATTTTAAGGAGTAATAGGGAGTAACAGTTAAGCCCCAAGGGATCTTGTCTCCATCAGTTGCTCCTGTTCCAGTGAAGCCAAACCTTGGCCCTTAGCAAACAAATTCCTTACCCATATTAACACTCAGTATGTCACATTTAAATATTCACAGTCTAACATCAGATGTTTAAAAGCAGTCTTCATGGAGGCTCACACTGGCCACTGTTACTCCATTTTGAACTACTTAACATAGCATATTGTCACATAAGATGAGTAGGAATAGAATGATTAAATGTCACATTGAAACAGTTATGCCCTCCCCCTCCCCTATATCTTTGGTGTGTTTATTGCCAAACGTTTCTAGTCTTTCTTGTTTCCTGTCTCCACAGTTCACCCTCCTGTTGTATATTGTTAGAGCAAGTTCCTTAAAACATAAATCAACACTCATTACTGCACGGATTAAAAGCTTCTTGAGTCTTTCTGTGCTAAACCCCTTTTGATGGCACTCCAAGCCTGACTTGAACCTTGCCAAGTTTGCTCCAGACTCGGTGTTTAAACCTTGCTGTCCATATTGATTTAGGGGTTCTGAACCCAGAGTGGGTAGAATTTTAAGGTGTCTAGGATCTCCGGCAGGAAAGACTGGAATTTTCATTCATATCTGAGTGGATTTTAGCATGGTACAGTTATCAAAATAATAATTTGAGATACAGAATATGTGAGCTTCTTAACCTATTATTTAACAAGACTGGCAGATCTAAACTATTTTTGAATTTTGACAAAGTATAAGACTGTGTTTCATAATACCTGCAAAACTGTAACATGAAGTGAAAAAAGCTATGATTTCTAGTGGTGACAAAGTCATGGTTCTACTAATAACATCAGACCACCAAAGCTCCAGGTTAAGGATCCCCACCCTAAATTCATTCCTCATCTGTCCAAAAGGTCAGTTTCCCTGATTCACTAAAATATGTGTGCTCCCACACCCCCTCCACTCCTCCATTTACCAAGACACTCAACTATCAAGCCTTAGCTGCTGCTAAAGAAAAACCACAAGCCCAAAATGGCATCACTTATGCTAAAGCCCAGACACCAATCCTAGACTCCACACTTGACTTACTTGCAGTTTCCACCTTTCCCAGAAATGTAATCTTAGCCAACGGGATTGGAATTTTCTGATTGGCACCAAGGAGATAATTTGTCCTGTGGGCCTTCTCCATAGCCTGTACCCAGAAGAAAAAGCTGTCTGCATGATGAAACTGCCATTCTTTTCCCTCAAAAGATGTCCTGGCCTAAAACTAATCTTTTCTTTCCCTAAGGGCTCTCTGTCCCACCCTTCTTCTTATTAAAAGCCTTCCATTTGTGGAAAGTCTGTGAGCTAGTTCCTTCTAGTTGCTAGAGGGGATTCTCCCCAATTTGACCTTCAAATTGGCTGAATTGTGTTTTTTACCACTGCTCACCCACAGAGGTCCTTGTCCTGGAAGGAGGATGAGTTTTCTGCACAGCAGAACTTGGTCTGTGCAGCTGTGTCTCAGGGTCTGGAATTCAAGCAAAGCACATGACATATTACTAGAATTCAAAGTTTAAGGTTTAGTAGTAGAAAAGCAACCCATTTTGTACTCAGGGGGAAAAACAAGTTACTTTTCTAGTTATGTGTGTTCTTAAATTTATATGATCATAACAGTAAACATTATTCCTTTTGTTGTTAGAAAAAGAACTTAAATCAGTCTTCTAACAATGAAGGAAATGGAGAAAAAGTGACTACTTCCAAATCTATCCCCCAGTCAGAAATACTCTGAAGAAATAGATAGAGGATATAGTTCACCCCTCACATCGAGGGACTAGGAGAGACAGAATCAAAAGTCTGGGTCCCCTAAGCTCCAAAGCTCTCATTTATACCATTGCTTCCAAAGACTGTCAATTTCACCTCCCAACCTTTAAAGCAAACACTTTAGTCCTTCCTCATTTCCTCCTGGTCTTCATTTTCTCCTCTTGTGGCACTATTTTAATATCCCCAATTTCAGAGTAACAGAGGCCTAGGAAGGTGCCTTTCTCATGAGCCAGTGAGAGACAGAGCAGGTCGTAAAGCTAGGGGGCCAGGACAGCACCCACCCCATGCCCCACACTTCTACCAGTCCTACCTGGAGAGGGGCTCCAGCCCTAGGACATAGCCCTGAGCAGAGTGAGGAAGGAGGCTGGAGAGCTGACCTAGTCTTTTGTTGGCTCCTCCTTCCCCTTGCAGAGTTTGCAAATCTCTAGGACCAATTCCTTTTCAATCCCACCCCTTTGCTGCCTCTTCAGTTCAGTTCAGTTGTTCAGTCGTGTCCAACTCTTTGTGACCCCATGAATCGCAACACGCCAGGCCTCCCTCTCCATCACCAACTTCCGGAGTTCACTCAGACTCACGTCCATCGAGTCAGTGATGCCATCCAGCCATCTCATCCTCTGTCATCCCCTTCTCCTCCTGCCCCCAATCCCTCCCAGCATCAGAGTCTTTTCCAATGAGTCAACTCTTCGCATGAGGTGGCCAAAGTACTGGAGTTGCAGCTTTAGCATCATTCCTTCAAAGAAATCCCAGGGCTGATCTCCTTCAGAATGGACTGGTTGGATCTCCTTGCAGTCCAAGGGACTCTCAAGAGTCTTCTCCAACACCACAGTTCAAAAGCATCAATTCTTCGGCACTCAGCCTTCTTCACAGTCCAACTCTCACATCCATACCTGACCACTGGAAAAACCATATCCTTGACTAGACGGACCTTAGATGCCAAAGTAATGTCTCTGCTTTTGAACATGCTATCTAGGTTGGTCATAACTTTTCTTCCAAGGAGTAAGCATCTTTTAATTTTATGGCTGCAGTCACCATCTGCAGTGATTTGGAGCACAAAAAAAAGTAAAGTCTGACACTGTTTCCACTTTTTCCTCATCTATTTCCCATGAAGTGATGGGACTGGATGCCATGATCTTAGTTTTCTGAATGTTGAGCTTTAAGCCAACTTTTTCACTCTCCTCTTTCACTTTCATCAAGAGGCTTTTTAGCTCCTCTTCACTTTCTGCCATAAGAGTGGTGTCATCTGCATATCTGAGCTTATTGATATTTCTCCTGGAAATCTTGATTCCAGCTTGTGTTTCTTCCAGTCCAGCATTTCTCATGATGTACTCTGCATAGAAGTTAAATAAGCAGGGTAACAATATACAGTCTTGACGGACTCCTTTTCCTATTTGGAACCAGTCTGTTGTTCCATGTCCAGTTCTAACTGTTGCTTCCTGACCTGCATACAGATTTCTCAAGAGGCAGGTCAGGTGGTCTGGTATTCCCATCTCTCTCAGAATTGTCCACAGTTTATTGTGATCCACACAGTCAAAGGCTTTGGCATAGTCAATAAAGCAGAAAGAGATGTTTTTCTGGAACTCTCTTGCTTTTTCCATGATCCAGCGGATCTTGGCAATTTGATCTCTGGTTCCTCTGCCTTTTCTAAAACCAGCTTGAACATCAGGAAGTTCATGGTTCACGTATTGCTAAAGGCTGGCTTGGAGAATTTTGAGCATTACTTTACTAGCATGTGAGATGAGTGCAATTGTGTGGTAGTTTGAGCATTCTTTGGCATTGCCTTTCTTTGGGATTGGAATGGAAACTGACCTTTTCCAGTCCTGTGGCCTCTGTTGAGTTTTCCAAATTTGCTGGCATATTGAGTGCAGCACTTTCACAGCATCATCTTTCAGGATTTGAAATAGCTCAACTGGAATTCCATTATCTCCACTAGCTTTGTTCGTAGCAATGCTTTCTAAGGCCCACTTGACTTCACTTTCCAAGATGTCTGGCTCTAGATGAGTAATCACACCATCGTGATTATCTGGGTCGTGAAGACCTTTTTTGTACAGTTTTTCTGTGTATTCTTGCCACCTCTTTTGAATATCTTCTGCTTCTGTTAGGTCCATACCATTTCTGTCCTTTATCGAGCCCATCTTTGCATGAAATGTTCCCTTGGTGTCTCTAATTTTCTTGAAGAGATCTCTAGTCTTTCCCATTCTGTTTTTTTTTTTTTCCTTTATTTCTTTGCTTTGATCACTGAGGAAGGCTTTCTTATCTCTCCTTGCTATTCTTTGGAACTCTGCATTCAGATACTTATATCTTTCCTTTTCTCCTTTGCTTTTCACTTCTCTTCTGTTCACAACTATTTGTAAGGCCTCCCCAGATAGCCATTTTGCTTTTTTGCATTTCTTTTCCACGGGGATGTCTTGATCCCTGTCTCCTGTACAATGTCACGAACCTCCGTCCATAGTTCATCAGGCACTCTATCTATCAGATCTGGGCCCTTAAATCTATTTCTCACTTCCACTGTATAATCATAAGGGATTTGATTAAGGTCATACCTGAATGGTCTAGCGGTTTTCCTCAGGATATTTCATGCAGCCCAGAAGTCACTGCTGATTTCCAGTCCATAACCACAGAGTTCTACCTCCAGCTCTGATTCTCGGGCACCTCTGTGCTCCACCCCTACCCCACTGCCAGGATTCCAGCCTCTCAAGGAGATGAAGGCACCACTCATTGCTAAGTTTTCCTGCCATGACCCCAGGAGTCAACCTTGACTTCCCTCTTTTCTTCCATCTCCACATTTAATCATTCCCAGTCCCCTGGAATGTCTGCCTCTTTTTCTCTCCATGGCTCTGTAATCACACTGGACTCTATGCAGCCTTCCTGGGACAGAGCCCTCCCCATCCTCTGCTTCGGTTCCTCTCTGAAGCACCTAGACAATAGTATTTGCTGCACATTTCCTGAGCTGCTTCACAGATGCTAAAACCTCTGCCAAACAGAAGAAATTCACTATTTGATGACCATGAGCACATAGCCCATAGATCTATTGGAGCCTGAGGATTGATAAAGTGACACTGTCCTGTTATCTCACCATCAATCAACCAGAAACTTGTGCCCAAGTTGATCACATACCCTGGGACTCCACTCCCTCACCTGGATTTTTAAAATGCTTTCCAAGAAAAACCGCTTTCTAGAAACCCATCAGGGAGTTCAAGTATTTTGTGCACTAGCTACCTTGGGTTCCTTGCTTGGTGCCCTATACTTTTCTTTACCATAACCCAGGGTCAGTAAATTGGCTTTACTACATGCAGGCAAGCAGACCCAAGTTTGGTTCAGTGAAAGTTCCCAATGTTTGTCACAGGGCCCAGCAGTAAGTACAGGCACACATCATGGCTTGGAGATAAATAAAACATGGCCAATATTCAGTTCACAAATCACTCGGTTTATTGCAAGCAATTAGCATGCAAGACATGTTAGTCGAAGTTGGGAATATAGCAAAGAGGATAGGGAACCTCTCCAAGGAGAAGTCTGGGCAGGAGACATGTCGGCAGGAGCAGTGGTCTGCTGTCTGCAGTGGGTCTCCAGACAGTGTGAGCGGGAAGCGGGCCTCCGCTCCCAGGGCCTCTGACAGTGTCCGTCTGCAGCAGCTCTCAGCAGGTAGTCAGGTCCTCAGTGATGCGTCTCATTTTAAGGAATAACATTTACCCCTGGGGAGGGGACCTTGACTCATCAGTTGCTTCTCCTGCTCCAGTGACTTGTGCCACTCATCTGACTTCTCTTAGCCTATCCCTCTAAGACAGCTTCAGTCCCCCAGCCAACTTTTCAAGACAAAAAATATGGACATTCACCTTGGCCACTGAGGCTTACAATCTTTAACACAGCTTACAGTCCTACAAGTTTCACACAAAAAGAGTAGGAATCACAAAACAAAAGAAATCACATTATAACATCATTTATAACTCATATTTGAGAACATTTATAATATTAATGGTACTTAATCTCAAAAGTTCAGTTTATATTGTTTTATACCTCAAAAAGAGAGAGTTGATTAATTATGGCCAACATTATAATACCAAAAACTTATAAATGCTTGATGCTCACATGCTTACATTCAGTTTTTGTTGCAAAGTCCCTTGGCTATAAGAAAGAATATTTGAAAAAAAAGAAAAGAATTTTTGATACATCAGTTCCATTGATAAGAATTAGCTCTTGATGCTGAGGTGGTTTCTTCTTGGTATTTTTTCTGTGATTGTATGAATGGAGTTGTGTGGTGAGGTCCTCATCATGTCAATTTAAAATAAATAAATAAAAACACACAGCCAATTATTATAAAGATGTAGATAGATATTGCAACTACCCAGTATTTTTGAGGCCGGTAGGTTAAGCCTATGAATTTTAGCCAGCATTCAGGAATAAAAGCCTACACAAGATACAATATGAAGCTGAACTGGAAGGTTAAAAAGAGACCAGCACATTTATGAATTGCTCTTTCCAGCAACAGCCATGGTGAATTTCCTACCATTTTCTCTGTGGCTTTGCACATTCTCAGTTTTGAGTCTGTGCAAGAGCATGAGGGAGGAAAAGTTGAGGACAAGATCACAGCACCACAGCCCTGTTGCTCCTGAATAAAAGCCTTAGTTTTTATTAAACCAAGCCTTTAAAAGCCTTGGTTTCCAGTATCTCAGCTTCCACATGATATGCCTGAGAAGATGACTGAGGTATGACCTTCCCCTATCTCTTGCTCAATCTTTCTCTTCCCTCTTTATGAAATGATCACTAGATTCACTATGGGGGCATTTCCTCCTGGTATAAAAGTCTGGTTGAGACTACCTGCTCCTCAGTAGGAATTCCTAACATGCCCAGCTTAGAGGCTTCCATAAGAAATATTGAAAGAAGAGGTACTTCATCTTATCCAGGCAACAAACGTCTCCATCCCATCCGTCCATTCACTCATCCATTCATCCAGCTATCCATATATCCATTCGTACATACATCCCTTTATGTATCCATTCATCCTTCCCTCTCTCCCTCCATCTCTGTCTCTATTGGACTGAGAATCAGAAGTAAGATACATATTTCCAAGATGTACATCAACACCATTATTTGAACTAAAATGTGAAGTCTAAGTTTCCTGATAGAAAGTATGATTTGTCTGGGACTTCTTTAGTAGTCCAGTGGTTGGGAGTGTACCTGCCAGTTCAGGGCACATGGGTTCGATCCCTGGTCTGGGAGGATACCACAGGGTGTGGGGTAATTAACCCTGTGAGCTGCAACTACTGAACCTGAAGCTCTAGAGCCCATGAGCCAAGAGACCACAACTACTGAGACCACAGTGCAGCAACAGCTGAAGCCTGTGGGTCTAGAGCCTGTGCTCCACAACAAGAGAAGCCACTGCAATGTGAAGCCCGTGCAAAGAAGATAAAGTCTGCAAGCAGCAACGAAGACTCAGTGAAGCCAAAATAAATAATTAATTTTTTTTAAAAATTAAGAAAATAGAAAGTATGACTTGTCGGATGGGATTGGCATTGCCAATTTGTTTATAAGAATACTTTCCATAATCCAGATGAACTAAACCCATTTTTGACAAAAACACACTGAAGGTACGTTCAGAACATTAAAAAAAAAAAGAAAAGAAAAAAAAAACACTAGAAAAAATATATCTTTTGAAACTATTTAAACTTATGATTCAAAAATTTTAGATATGAATGTAAAAACATGTTTTGTGAGGAATACGAGCAAAAGGTATTTGAAAACCACTGCCCCTTAGGTCCCTACTTGGTGCAGAATGATCCTAGGGAAATCACTTTGGAAACAGTAAATGAGCTAACCAGGGGGTTTGAGCAAACAGGCTGAGCCTTGCACTGGGCTTCTTGCCTGGCACCAGTTCCTCTTTGAGTCTTACCAGCTCTTCAGCCTTGTCTGGACTGTCGGCATAGAAGATTTGGCCTGTTTCCAGCTTGATTATCAAGTTGGCACCTCTGGCACCTGCCAGAATACACTAGGCCCCAAAAGGAGAGTCATTCCTAGACTTGCAGCACCAGAATCTTGAAATGAAGTCCAGGTTGGATTTGGAGCTAAGACTTACTCTACTTGAGATGCCCTTCCTCACCCTAATTCTACCCACTTTGCTAGGATAATCAACTTATTTGTCAAATAGTTAGTGTGTACATACTATGCGGAAGCACTGTTCTTTGATGACCATCAAACAAGAGGAAGCCTTGTTTGACTCTTTAGCCTGAATTAGGAACCCTTCTGAGTCCCAGCACCCTGGGACTTCTGCTATTAAGGCACTTATCCATCTAGATTTAGGCTGTTGAGTTGAAACCACCACTTTACCAGCTGTGTGACCTAAAGTAGTGAGCAGGCTTCTCTGTGCTTCCATTTTTTAAATCTATGAAGGCAAAATAGTACCTACCTCACCATATTGGGAGAATTTAAGATAATTAAGGTAAAATGTCTTTCACAATGCTTAAAATTCAGCAATACATGCATGTTGCAACAAGTTTGTTAAATACCTGAAAGTATAAAGAATCAAAGGTAACTTCAACACTGGATGAACATTCTTTAGGATTTTTTCAAGAACTTAAGCACTATACATAAAATATGAACCTTTTACAACAGTGAAACTTCCTTGTTCAGGGATTTTCATAAGCTTTGAGTTAAATATTTTAAAACCAATTGGGGAAGATATATATGTATATACCTTTCCAGCAATGAAGATAAAATCTCATCTGGCAAGCTACTTTTTATACCTTCGTTTCCTGTAAAATGAGAAGTACTGTGGTACCAATCTCATGGATTGTTGATTAAATGAAGCAAAATATGGAAAAATGCTCAGAATGGTGCTATGGTAAATCATTTGGCTCAGTGGGTAAAGAATTAGCCTGCAATGTAGAAGACACAGGAGAAGCAGTTTCAATCCCTGGGTCAGGAAGATCTCCTGGAAAAGGGAATGGCAACCCACTCCAGTACTCTTGCCTAAAAAATCTAATGGACAGAGGAGCTTGGTGGGCTACAGTTCAAAGGGTCACAAAGGGTCAGACACAACTGAGCGACTAAGCAAGAAGAAGATGGTAAACCATTTACTATTAATATTGCTATTATAATTTGTTTAAAATTTTGGCATCCCTTTTTCTCAAATAGGTCTTACACATTTTCTTTTCTTTTGGTTAATATTATCCCTGAGTAGCAATTATATTTACTGCCATTGTGAATGATTTTCTCCCCAGTCTACGGCTGATGGGTAGGAAAGCAGTACTTAATAGCCTATGGCTGGTAGCTCATACTCTAGTATCTCCGAGAAAGACAGATCTTATAAATAGATTGTTTTTAACATAACATGCTGATTGAAAAGATAAAGGCAAGCAAACGTTCTATGAATGGTAGAAAATGCTGTCAGTCACACTTGCAGGGGAGGTCTGGGCAAGTTTCTTGGAAGGGTTTCTTGGAAGGGGTCGTAGGGGGCTGCTTCTTCAGGGACAAGGCATTTGCAGCTGTTGTTGGTGTTGTGTTCCCATTAACTACTTAACTCCTGTTCATTGGCGGTGCCAAGATGGTGGGCTCTGCCTCTGATGCCAGGACTTAGAGTGGAGGCAAAAGAACAGTTTAGAGAGTCAGTTACATCATCTCTACCTGCCTAGGACTAGAGACCCTGTCCCTTTTTTTTTTTTTTTCCATTCCTGCTGTTCCTAAATTCCACGATGTTTTCCTAACAACTGGCCTTGACTTTGAAGCTAAGATAAAACAAGGGATTGGTTAGAGCTTTACTTTGGAGTGAGGTACAGTTCTGGGCCATATCATAACCTACTACTCTTTTTCTGTAAACTGTTTATGGACTACACTTCTAGAGGAGAGTAGTCCTATGAAAAAGGATGCCTAATCCCATCCCATATTAAAGATTCTAATTTCTCATTTCAGGATGAGGACGCTTACTTGGATTTATGTAATGAGATCAAGCAATTTATTTTGAACAAGATTTCATTCTGAAGACATGGATCAGGTAAACAGAAAACCTGCTCCATCTTCTGGCCATGTGTGTGTATAACTTTTTTAGACTATTCTTTTAAAAAAACTTTTTATATGGAAATATGTTGATGTACAATGCTATATAAGTTACAAGTGTACAATATAGTGATTCACAATTTCTTAAGGTTGTACTCCATTTATAGTTCTTTAATGTCAAGTGCAGGTTTTTCTCTTCTAGCTGCTAAATCTGAAACTTTGTGAACTTTAACATGTGTTCAGTGAAGACTCACCTGTGTAATTAGATGAAAAGGCAGATTTTGATTCCTAAGTGTATATCTGCCTACACCAGAATACTGATGTAAACTGTTTATGGACTACACTCTTGAGAAACACTAAAAATAATGTGATGAATGCCAAATTGTAAAATGAATAATGACTGTTTAAAATCATTTCATGGTTGAAAAAGAGACAAACTTTTGGAAAGCCCCAGGTGGTCCAGTGGCTAGGACTCAGCACTTTCCCTGCTGAGTGGCCAGAGTTTGAACCCTGGTTGGGGAACTAAGATCCCACAAGCCACATGGCATCACAAAGTAAAAACAGAAGCACTTTTTCCTAAAGAATAAAAGTTTAGAAAGTGCAAATATATTAGAGATGAAACTATGGAACTTAAAATCACATATAATCCCAAATAAAAACCAGTTTATAATCTTATTTTGGTGCCTTTTAATTTTGTGTAGCCAGTACAAAAATTTCTTTGAAAATATGCTTTGAACTAGCTGCAACATTTTCTCCTGGGTTACTCTGTGCCATGTCATGTTTAATTGTCCCCACTTGGCTTATGGAAGACCTTTAGGCTGTTTTTTGTCTATCATAGTGTGGTATTTGTATGACCATCCATTTACATTCATCTTTGTGTACAACTTTGATTATTCCTTTAGTGTACACTAGAAAAGATTATGGTTTGGATTGATTCATGATAATATTACTGGCTCACTGTTTCCTGATTTAATACATTTTAGGCAGAATGTACAAAAACATGGAATCGCATAGATGACAGGAGTCAATTTCTCTACAAACATGATAGTCTCTAATTAGAATCATAAAATCTGTCCTTCTAAATGTTTAATAGAATTTTGAAACCCAAGAGTTCTTTCCTCCCCCTGTATACTTTCTTACTTGTGTTCTTTGTTTTCCTTTTTTCTTCCTTGCAGGTTAAAACAAAAAGTATCTTAAATTTTGATGATTTATTATTCATTATTAATCTAATTTTAATGAAGAGTTTCCATAATAGGAGAGTTATAATTGAATGGGATGTAATATACCTTGTTACGTTTATATTTATTGAATGCCGACTTGATCAGGCACTGTTTGAGACTTCATGAGTAGGAAGTAAGCAACAATCTAATTCATGACCTAGACAATGATATAGGTATGAAAATAATGGCAAAAAGAAGCGATGCTTGCATTAATAAAGCAATGCACAAGGTACAGACATAGTCATAATAGTTCATTTTTACTATGGGCCAAGCACTGGTGCTTGTACATCTATGCCAATTCATGTAATCATCCTATGTTATGCTATCCTATAAGGTAGGTATCAGTCCATGGAGACACTAAAGCAGTGTAACTTTGCCCAGAGTTCTAAGAGCCAGGATTTGAATCTAGGTGTTCCTGCTCCAGAGTCCATGCACATAACCACTAAACATTAATGTCTCTCTGTAATATCAATGAAGGAAAAATTATAACTTTGGAGAATCAAGAAGGATTTAAATAATTGTGTGCTACTGTGCTCTGTCGCTTCAGCTGTGTCCAGCTCTTTGTGACCCCATGGACTGTAGCCCTCCAGGCTCCTCTGTCCATGGGGTTCTTCAGGCAAGAATACTGGAGTGAGTTGCCATTTCCTTCTCCAGGGGATCTTCCTGATCCAGGGATCAAACCTAGGTGTCCCGCATGGCAGGCAGATTCTTTACTGTCTGAGCCACCAGGGAAGCATACTTTCAACTAATATTAATCAAGCATCTACTGCATGGCAAGCAATGTGTAAAGAGCTGGATGGATATACAATAGTCAGAAAGATAGTCATGGTCCCTGTCTTCACAAAGCTTGGGTCAACTTAAAGAAAGACACACAGCATAAGAGTTGCAAGTTTCCATTTTATTCTGGGACTTTGCTGAGGAATATAGTCTGTGAAGAGTTGTTCCTCAAATAGCTCTGAGGCACTGCTCCAAAGACGAAGGGGAAGAGGCCAGAATAAATACAATCTCGGCTAGGGAACATGTACAGTCAAGCATACCTCTCAGCAAAAGGTTACTGCCAGTCATGAGGGACAGATAACTCAGTCAATGATTTTAGCGCTTTTGTATGTTTGTGAAGATAGAAAGGTTCATAAATATTGCATAATTTTCCCCTAAAATGTATCTAATTTTCTAAGGGGCTTGTTTCCAAAGCTCAGAGTGACCCATCCTGTTCTTCATCCTTAATTCCTCTCAGGGTGCACTGTTGGCCAGTGACTGCAATGGCTAATGACATCCTTGTAGAACTGGAGAGTGGGAAACATTCTTTGTTTTTCCACTTGCAATCAGTGGGGGAGCCATACAGTAAACAAACAAAACACAAATGAATACACAATTGTCTACGTGTAATGAAGGCAAAGAACTAAGTACTAATATGAAAATAATAATACCAGAAGGACAAGGAGTTTTAGGTTACTGTGGTGTTTTGAATGGCCTTCTGAGGAGTCATCACACCTGGAGCTGAAGGAGGAGGAGGAGTTGGGCACAAAAGTGGAAAGAAGAACTTGAGTGCAGGTCCTGGGTCGGGAACTTGGGTCAAGAGGAACTGAAAGAGCAGTTGCAACAGCAAGGGAAATGCTGATGAGAACAGATCATCCTAGGACATGTTAAGAGAAGCTGAATTTATCCTGAGGTCGACGAAGGGTTTGAAGCAGGGGTGGGGAAGTTGTTACAAGGACCTATGAACATTTCAAGAAGGTTATTGGATTCTACAGAGTTACGAATTGAACATTGAGAGACTGAAAAACTGGAAGAGCAGTTAGAAGTATCTCCAGGCAAAAATGATGATGGCCAGAAACAGGCTGATGGCTTTGGAGACAGAACAAAGTGAGCATCCTACAGACATGCATTAGGAGCAGAGTCAACAGTTCTGGTGGGTGGCTTAGATTTTAGGGTGACTTCTAATGTCTTTATTTTGCCTGCCAGATGGATGTGTGCTAAGTCGCTTCAGTAGTGTCCAACTCTGTGCAACTCTCTGGATTGTAGCCCACCACCAGGCTCCTCTGTCCATGGGATTCTCCCTGCAAGAATACTGCAGTGGGTTGCCATGCCCTACTCCAGGGGATCTTCCTGACCCAGAGATTGTACCTTAATCTCTTAAATCTCCTGCATTGGCAGGCAGGTTCTTTACCACTAGCACCACTTGGGAAGTCTACTAGATGGATGTGAAGGTTTTTACTGAGATGAAGAAACCTGGGGGTGAACAGATTCTGGAGGGTTTACGGAAGTTCTCTTAATCCAGCTTCCAGAAGTGAACCAAAGAATAGAAAAATACTTGGTTTTTCAGCACAATTCATAACTGACTCCCTCTTCCATCTCAAAGAAAAAACATAATACCTATGACAACAAGTAATGTGACCTGGAATCTTGAGATGTCAGAGGGGTGAGTGATGGTTCCAGGCTCCTTGGACCTCACCCATCTTTCCTTCCTCCTGGAGGCTCTCATGCTGACTCCAGACTGTACAATCTGAGAGGTCAGGAATCTTATCTGGATGGTTCACCCACACATCCCTCTTCTGAGGGAGCTATTGTGTTTTCAATCTTACTCTAGCCCTCCTTACTCACAATTAGTAGGTTTATTACCCTTCTCTATTCCCATTTAACTTGCAAACTGATTCCAAAGGGGAATGTCAGCATATTTTGGACACTAGGGCAGACAGAAATTTTGTTCTTACTCCACTATTATAGGGACTTCTTTAAAGGACAAAAACAATCACAAAACTGCTTAGATTAAATGATCTCAGTGACCCAAGGATGCATAAACGCTGTCATGTGGCCTAGAGGGTCCTTCCTGATTTGGACTCTGTCTGCCTACTACAGCTCTTTCCACTTCTCACAGCCTATGTTCTGGTCACCCTTGACTTGGTAGTTTGCTGAACTCACCATTCTCAATTCTCACTTTGAAAATTCTGCTGTTCTCCCTGGACACCCCATCACCCATTCACCCAATCAACTCTGGCTGCACCTGCAGCCTCGGTAAGCACTTCCATAACACTCCATTCTTCCCTCTATCGTAGCATCACCTCCCTCCATCATACTATCATCCCCTCTACTGCAATCGTTTCCTTATCTGCCACCTCTCTAGACTGAGCAACTCAAGGGAAGGGAATGTGTCATTCAGTTCTGTGTTTCCTGAACCTAACATAGTCAATCTTACAAAGTGTTACATGAGTAAGAGAAAAAGTCTTGTCTTACCTCACATGCTTTTTTTGTTTAAAATTTTTTATTTTTTTGATGTGGACCACTTTTAAAATCTTTATTGTTTGTTTCAATAAATTTGTTTTTTGAATTTGCTTCAATATTGCTTCTATTTTATGTTTTGTTTTTTGGCCTCCTGGCAAGTGGGATCTTAGATCCCTGACCAGTGATCGAACCAGCACTTCCCTCATTGGAAGGTGATGTCCTAATGACCCGACCACTAGGGAGGTCCCTATTTTAAAGTCAATTTCAATGACTGCTCAGTTCAGTTAAGTTCAGTCTCTCAGTCATGTCCAACTCTTTGCGACCCCATGAATCACAGCACGCCAGGCCTCCCTGTCCATCACCATCTCCTGGAGTTCACTCAAACTCACATCCATGGAGTCGGTGATGCCATCCAGCCATCTCATCCTCTGTCATCCCCTTCTCCTCCTGCCCCCAATCCCTCCCAGCATCAGGGTCTTTTCCAATGAGTCAACTCTTTGCATGAGGTGGCCAAAGTACTGGAGTTTCAGCTTTAGCATCATTCCTCCCAAAGAACACCCAGGGCTGATCTCCTTTAGAATGGACTGGTTGGATCTCCTTGCAGTCCAAGGGACTCTCAAGAGTCTTCTCCAACACCACAGTTCAAAAGCATCAATTCTTCGGCGCTCAGCTTTCTTCACAGTCCAACTCTACATCTTCTAGAACTTTCTAAGTGTATCCCACAAAACAATTTTATTTAAAATACACAGTAAAATGATAAATTTCAGCAACAAGATTCTTCCAGAATGTAGGTCCTGAAAGGAAGCAGGACAGGAGGGGAGGGAGGAAGAGAAAAGCGGGGGTGGAGGTGGGGTGGATCTTAAGGACTGAACTACGTGTCCCAGTGGCTGAAACCCTAACATCTCCAGCTTACTGCTCACTGTCAAGGGCCAGGCAATTTGGTTAAAGGAAAAGCGGAGCTTGCAAAGAAAGGAACAGAACCTGGCCATAAACTGAACTACCAGCGGCAGTGAGGAAGATGTCTATCATCCGGTACTTTTAACAGCCTGGCGGTATGGTAGCTCCAACCTTCCGAAGCTCTGCCCGCATCGGAGGTCTTGCAAGCTTTCACTCTACCAAGACTCCCCCGCCATCCTTCACCTCCCCTTCCAGTTACTGAAGACTCAGCTAAACATACTTTTCCCCCTGCTGCACCGTCGCAGACTGCAGACTCCCGAAACTCGCAGCATCTCTCCTGCGCCCCCGCGCGACCGTCTCCGGTTTCGCAGGCTGCGGCTGTCGGGTGCACACGCAGCCAGAAGAGAACAAGTTTGGGTGTTCTTGGCCCCAACCGGGATTTCATTTCCAGACTCTGTGGGTGAAAGAGAATCAACCTGCCAAGGAGGCGTGTATCCTGTCCTCACCAGCGTGCCGCGAACCAAACACCTGGCAAATCTACCTGGTTAGAATCTTCACATGTCACTAGAAAACCAGTGATCAAGGAAGGGTTGGAAAGCAGTAATTAAACTTCAGATATGGACATGCATCTCTGAGGTGGTGGGAGAGAAGTCACAGTGGTGGTTCAGGCGAGTCATTTATGCCCCGCTCTGATCTTTAAGCTACAGCTTTAGAACTGTGGTGCTGGAGAAGACTCTTGAGAGTTCCTTGCACTGCAAGGAGATCAAACCTGTCAATCCTAACCGAAGTCTATGCTGAATATTCATTGGAAGGACTGATGCTGAAGCTGATAATTTGGCCACCTAATGTGAAGAGCCGACTCATTGGAAAAGACCCTAATGTTGGGAAAGGTTGAAGGCAGGAGGAGAAGGGGGCGACAGAGGAAGAGATGGTTGGATAGCATCATCGACTCAATGGACATGAGTTTGAGCAAACTCTGGGAGATGGTGGACAGGGAAGCCTGGCGTGCTGCAGTCCAGCGACTGAACAATAACAACAACAACGATTAATGCATCTTTGTCTTGCCAAGCTATCACACCTAACAACCTGGGAAGCCCTCGCTGTGGCCGCAGGGCTTTTATGTAAGGAATTGTCCAGTGAGCAGTCAGGACACTTCCGGGAAGGGAGTCTTCTAGCCCCTAAGGAAACAGGGAGCCCCACCCCCACTCTCTGCCTCAGTCCAAAACAAGCTTGTTGTGGCCTTTTGTTTAACCCGTGGGTCAGAACTGATTTACTGGCTCCTGGGGTCCACATTCTATTTGACAGCAGAACGGGAGTTTGTTCCAGAGCAGATGGGGAGGTGGTTTGGCAGAGAGACTGCGAGTCCTACTTGTACCCCAACCCCATTGTTATTTGTTAGTTCTCACCTTCTCTAAACAGTGGAGACAATAATGCCTATTCTGAAGGACTGTGAAGATTCACTGGGTTCCCCTAACCCCAATATTTTATTATAGAAAATTTCAAACATACAGCACAGTTGAAAGATTTCACAGAGAACATCCATTAGATTTGTTATATCATACAGCTGTCTATATATCATCCATTCAGCCATGAATCCATCTTTTAAAAAAATTCATTTCAAAGAAAATTGCAGACAGATCTTTAAAACTGATCAGTCTGTATTTGGCACAGTGCCTTGACAGATATTTCCATTCAACAAATATCTGAACATTTGTGTTGTGCCAGCAGTACAGGCTTCCCAGGTGGCACTAAAGAACCCACCTGCCAATGCAGGAGATGTAAGAGATGTGGGTTCGATCTGTGTTAGGTGCTGTGGATACAAGTCAGAAAGACACTGTTTATGTCCTCAAAGTGTTCAGAATTTGGCATGAACAAGAGGCAGATTAACAGATACCAGCTCTCCCACTGTTGACATGATAGAGGAAGCTCAGGGTGAACCCCAAGCAGAAGAGAGAGACTTATCCAGGTCTATGAGGTCAGAGAAGTCTTCCTGGAGGAAGCAGCATTTCAAAGGAGATTTTATGATAGCTTCTATAACTACTGTAATACAGTGTGATAAACAAGCTTTAGTCTACACCCCAAGGTGGTGAGTTAACCTTGAAGCTATACCCATAGAAGGAATCTTAGGTCCACAGATGGATAATTAGCATTTGAAACACCATATACTTTTGGAATGGCTTCAATAGCAAGGGAAAGATAATATACTCCTGGGATGGCTTCAAGCATCATCATCTAGAAGTACACTGCAAAAAAAAAAAAAAATTAAAGTTTAGAAAGTAAAGGGGAAAAAAAGTAAAATTACACTAAAGGGTACATTAATTACCTAGAGTTAACTTTTAAGTTAGTGGAATGAATGTGCACAAGAGCTGCAGTTGGTGGGAGGATGGAAGAGGCAGCCCTCCCTGCTTGCTTAAACAGGCCCTAGGGATCTAAAACCTGACACCGTCAGGGCAGCCTTCTAGGTCGGAACCCAGAACCCTCAGCTCTACATGTCCCCTCTCACCTCCACCCTCTCCTTAGGAAGGGTTTATCTGTGGGACAGAAAGTCTCAATGTTGTTGCAGCTGGCTGGGACTGAAACTTTGCAAACCAGGTGTTTGTGGGAAAATCGAAAACATTCATTCTTAACCCTGTCTGCAGGGTTAGGAGAATCCCTGCGTGAAGCTTTTAAAAAAAATTCTTGGATCTCACCCTTTCTCCCCTCTGTCCCCATGCCCCGTGTGGTATGCCTGCTCGATCAGTCGTGTCCAACTCTTTGCAACCCCATGGACTGCAGCTCACCAGGCTCCTCTGTCCATGGGATTTCCCAGGCAAGAATACTGGAAATAACAGGGGATCTTCCTGACCCAGGGATCGAACCAGCATCTCCTGTATCTACTGCGTTGGCCGATGAATTCTTTACCACTGAGTCACCTGGGAAGCTGTAGTGCAAGCACTGAGTATTTAAAATATCCCCAGGTGATTTTTTTCCCCCAGGTGATTTTAATGTACAGCCAAAGTTAGGAACCAGTGGCCTAAAAAGACAGAGGGTAGCTCACCAAACTTTCCAAACAGGTAGGGCTTGTGCGTTGTGTGCCCGCTGAAGAATGTTTATGCAGGTGGCTGACTCAGTCCAATCTGCCGTCAGTGTAGCATGCCTCAGATAGCAAGGTGGTGAAGGAGGAGGCCTGCTTTCCTGTCTGCCTCTAAAAGTTGGAGGCCGCTTATATTTACCAAAAACAATTCAGCAATTGTTAACTGACCACAGACTGGAAGGGAAAGGGAGGAGAGAGCTCCAAACTAGTGTTTCTCTAACTTTTGTGTGTATGAATACAGTGGAGAGTCTGCTAAAACACAGCATGCTGGGCCCCACTCCAGAGATTCTAATTCAGTTGGTCCAGGGCAGGGTGCACTTCAGAATTCTCTCCCAGGTGATGCAGCTGATGCCTGTCCGTGGTTAAACCTTGAGCAGCATTGCAGGAGAGCCTGGGCTCGGCATTCCTCTCCTGGGAGAGCAGAAGAGATGGTGATGGAGTGAGGGGTACCCACCACTCAACTCCAGAAACTTCTTTTATTTTTCTAGGAACTTCAGGATAACTGTGTGAAAATGGGTTCCCACAGGCCTCACACCCTGAATGATGGGATTCACCTGTTTTTAAAGGTAGAAAATAGAAATTTCCTGTCTGGCGTCATATTGGCCAGGGTTTTCCAGAGAAACAGAACCAATAGGCTGTGTGTGTGTGTGCATAAAAGATTTATTCTAAGGAACTGGCTCATGCAATTATGGATATCAGGCTCACAACCCAGGAGTCAGTATTGCAGATGGACTCTGAAGGCTGCAGGAGAATTTCCTGCTCAGAGAGGCCAGACTTTTTATTCTATTCAGGCCTTCAACTGATTGAATGAGGCCCACCTATGTTACAGAAGGCAATGTGCTAACTCAAAGCCTACTGATGCAAATGTTCCCTGTGGCTCAGCAGCAAAAGAATCTACCTGTAACGCAGGAGACGTGGGTTCAACCCCTGGGTTGAGAAGATTCCCTGGAAAAGGAAATGGCAACTCACTTAAGTATTCTGGCCTGGGAACCAATTTTGAGGCGGCCACAATTTCTAAAATCTGATTCTAGAAGGAAGATCAGAAAAACATGTTTCCTCCTATGTTAACTTTGCCAGCACAGGCCTTGAAACTTGACAGCAGCCTCTCAGGCACCCAAGATCAAAACAGCTTCTTCCTCCTTAAAGTGACTGGAAATGGAAGCGCTGCTCAAAATGGGCGGAGGTTAGGGACTCTCTCTCACACACACACACGTCTTCCAAATTTCAGTTTATCTTGGTGTTATGCAGACAGTGAAATGTTTCTTTTTTCATCTTTACTTAAATATAGAGAATCTGAAGTTTGAGAGTCAAGCTGTCAAAAATTTAACATTTGCACGAGGCTGACATAAAACTGGAACTATTACCTAAATTTAAAATTGTGTGTTCAAAAAAGTCTCACTATTCTGGTTGACTTTAATAGGAAAATAGGAGTATAAATAAAGTATAAAATTGGGGAGGGGAATTGGGGACAGAAAGTTTCCACTTCTTATAAAGTTTGAAATCCAGCGCTGTAAAGAAAGGTGATGTGGCTCCATCCTCTAAGAAAAGATGGTGGGAATCCCGATCTTTATCAAATGTGCTTCTGAAGAGAGATCTACCTAGCTCATCTGGACATGTGTGGGAGAAGCAACCCAAGAACTGAGTCAAATGGGCTGTTGATTCTAGAAACTGGGAGAAACTCAGGGGGCCTACAGGGAGAGCACTTCTTTAAGTGCAAAAGATTATAGAAGATTGATTCATCATGCTGTGAGAAATCGATTCTTATTAACATCTTAAATCCTTTTGATTAGGTCAAGGATACAGGATTTTTGCCATGAATTAAATCCTATGGGAATTGCCCACCTGCTGTAGTAGACAACTAGAAGAGTGGACATTAACACATAGAACAACAGTTTTCAGACACTGGACAACAGGCTGCGCTGGATTTTAATGCCCAATAGAAGGGAAACAAGGGAAGGGCTACAAGGGCCCCAGCTGACTGCCTGGAGGCAGTACCCAGGTTACAACCCAGGAAAGGGGAACCAAAGAGACTCCATGAGTAGCAGAGAGAGATCAAAGCTCAGGGAGGCTAGGGTGGGTGAGCTGTAAGGCAGAGAGCTGTTAGGAGGGAGCTGTGTGGAGGGCTACAGAGCCCTGCAGAGGGGCCCCTAAAGTCTTGGTTGGAATATGAATCTGCACATGCATGAGAGGGAACACCTCAAGGCCAGGAAAGAACCACGTGGAGTTCAGACAGGGCTCTGGATAGTTTCAATCTGTCACAGTGGAACGAACTCCTAGTGTACAGGCACTGGGTAGAAACTTTAGAATAATGCCTTAATAGTGGGACAAAATGAGCCCTAACAGTTGCATTAGCCCTCCCTAAGAAAGCCTAAAAACAAGACTTAAAAGGATCAAACTAAGCACGAGTTAACATAATTGCACAACCGCACAGTCCACTGCTGTTTCAAGGAACGCAATGGAATCCATCTACAGCAATGTAGATTTTACAATACTTGGCATCCAATAAAAAAAATTATCAGACATGCAAAGAAGCCAAAAGAGAAGACCCTTTCATAATCAGGAAAGCTAATTCAATCAATAGAGAGAGCTCCAGGTATAGCAAAGATGGAATACTATAGTAGATAAGGCTCTTAATTACTATAGTCTTAAAGTATATTCACATATATGAAGCAGGGGCAAAGTACAGCCTACGGGCCAAATTTGGCTTATTTCCCATGTGTGTAAATAAAGCTTTATTAGAACACTGCCAACTTGTTCATTTATGTATTGTCTATTGCTGCTTCCATGCTATAATGGCAAAGTTGGGTAGTTATATATTTATTATTTTTGGCTGTGCTGGGTCTTCACTGCTGCACAAGGGCCTTCCCCAGTTGCAGAGAGTGGGTGCCACTCTTCATTGGGCTGCCCAGGTTTTTTATTGTGGTAGCCTCTCTTGTTGCAGAGCATGGGCTCTAGTGCACAGGCTCGGTAGTTGTGGCACATGGCGTTAGTTGCCCCACAGCATGTGGGATCTTCCCAGACCAGGGAGTGAAGCCCATGTCCCCTGCACTGGCAGGCAGATTCTCAACCACTGGACCACGGGGGAAGTACTCAAAGTTGAGTAGTTATGACAAAGACTGCAAAGGCCTGAAAAACCTAAAATATCAATATCACCTGGTTCTTCACATCAAGTTTGCTGACTTCTGATGTATAGGAAAACATGAACATAAAGAGGGAAATGGAAGACGTTTTAAAAGAGCCAAATAAAACATCTTAAGATGGGGCATACAAAATTTGAAAAGTACACCAGATGAAATTAACATGAAAGTGAATGGGACTTAGTCCCTGTTTTCAAAGAAGTTTGTCATCTGATGGGGGAGGCTGAATTCTTTGGCAACGGATGGGTGTGAAGCAAGGGAAGAAAGGGAATGTGGCTAGGTTAGTAAAACAATAGTTTACAACTGCAAATTCTTGGAATGAAGGTATATACCAGGTTAAAAGTCCCTGCAGAGGGCTGATGGTAATTGAAGTGCCTTGCCTGGTTCTGGAGGTGGGCGACAGGTGTACGGAGTTGGTATTACTCCCCATCCCAGGTATATTCCAGTGGCATGGTTGATGCCGGAAGCTTTGGTTTCAGCCTTTTGATAACACAAGTTCTAGTTACTTAAGCTCACACCATTATAATCAGTTAAACACTCTGCTATCTGATTTGGGGCAACAATTCAGAGCTAAACCACCTTCAGAAAAAAAAATTTTTTTTCAAACATCATTAATGATGGAAACCACTAATTTCCAGTATGTGTCAAATTTCAGACCACCTCCATAAATGGTATTGAAGGTTTATTGTTAATATTTATATAGTACTTACTATGGGCTTCCTGACAGTAAAGAATCTTCCTGTAGTGCAGGAGAACTGGGTTCAATCCCTGGGTTGGGAAGATCCCCTAGAGAAGGGAAGGAATACCCACTCCAGGCACTAGATTTAAGAGTTCTACTTGAATTTGGTTCATTGTAGTGCTGAGAATCCCCTCTGCTCTCCCTTTCTAACTTGGACAAGGTCACATGACTACTAAGTCAAGATTCAAATTCAGGCAGTGTGATGCTGAGACTCACCTTCTGGATTGCTATATCCTCTCCTTTGTAAAGCATCTCTTCTAATGCCTGATAACATACTGGCTATTCATATGAGATAGCTATTAATGGATCCTAGATTATAATAGGACACTGGAAAAGTTTGTGAAAAGTTGATCCTTTTTCTATTAGGGAACAAAAGAGCTGATAAAAACACAAAATTAGTTGCAGGAATTAAACTTTTACATATACAATTAAACCCCATTTACTCCTTGACAACTATGTTTATTTAGCATTTTTGGAAACATCTCATGCATAAACATTCAGGAGTTTTATCTTTCCTGGTTTACTTCCCCCTCATGCTATTTCTAAATAGTGATATCATTCCTACACTTAAACGGCCCAAATGATGAGGCTATAACAATATATGTGGCTATGAGAGAACTACTCCTTTCACAAATTCACATCTTCACATTCTCTTAGCTTGTTGGTAAGTTCTAATGAGAAAAAAAAAAAGGTTTTAGGAAGGCAGTTATTTACTAGTCATGCAAGCAGGGACAGAATCAGTTATGAGAAGCACCAGTTATATCAATTTACTGCAAGGAGCATCAAGCACCACAGTTCCTTTATCAAGAGACTTTTAGTAGCATGTTCTAGAAGGGTAATGTGTAAAGAAACACAACAACGGTATATTACTTAAAAATGTCTATTTAATGGTCATTCCATCAAAATCAAGCAGAATCACATTTCAAAAGTATATATATATTTTTTAAGGTGCATTTTCAAGTTTTATTTGGGCTTTATTTCTTCTTAGCTGCTTCAGGTGTTCTTGCAGATACAATTAACATAGGACGTTCTGAGGCTAATAGGTTCTCATGCACTGAAAGACAATTTCTAATAACACTGCGCATGTTGGGATACAATAAAAATTTCAAAAGCCATGTGTAATTTCAGAAAACGTAATACCAGTCATGAAAGACATTTTCAACATAAAATTTAGGCACTCTATACTTTGGAATAGCCACAAAATATTCCAACAAGAGTTAATGCACTTTGTGATTACCTCTACTAAAAGATAATTCTCAATTAAAATCTATATTATTAAATAACATTTAAATTAGAGCCCATTATATTTTTATCATTATTGCAAACCATTTGCAGCATTGTGTTTTCATCAAATAATGCCATCCTACTTCTATTGCTCATCATGGTACTCATCTTTTGTGGTGCATTTTTTTTATAGAAGAACCGATAACATTCACAGATAAGCATCTCCCCCCTTTTCCTGCTAACACCTGAAAAAGAAGGCCCTAACCAACTTTAAAAGTATTCTTGTATTTTCTGCTGTGGTTACTTTCTTAGCAGGCACACTGCAGCACCTGCGAGGCTCCCTGGAGACCAGAAAATATTCACCAAGGAGCCATGACTGATTCTGAGACTCAGTTCATATGCTCAGTCACTCTGTGGCTAAGTGCATTGCTCTATCTATGTTCCTACCCACTGTGCTGATACACTGACAGGTATGGAGCCAAGGAGAGGGATGCTGCAATTTGTCACGCCACTTTGCACAATGCCAAGGCCATCCAGAACTGGGTTTACTTTAGTAAAAACTTGATAATCTCTGCAGTGGTTCTGGGACTTCCACCTCTTCATCTGAAGCCTGAGGGGTAGGAATGATGCCTGCCCACTGAGATGCCATTAACTCCAGATGAATTTTCCAGACTTGAGCATAACTTAGCATTGTTAGAATTCAGAACATGGATGCTAACTGTTTCTGCTGAGAAGAAGGTACATTTGCTCGGTGGTATGCAATTATGTAGCTAAGAAAACAATTAGAAAGCCGTTCAAAATTTTTAGATTACAGTCTGCAAATTGGCTCATCATAATCACCAATGACTAACTTATAAAGATCTATCCAGAGAAATGAATTCGAGACTTATTTGACGATAAGTCGTACAGAAAAGAGCACAGTAATTTCCCACAGGAGAATTTGCTTTTTCATCACGGGGATCACTGCTAAGTTAATTACACTGCTAATGTTTTCTGGCGTATTTGAAGAGACAATTAGCATACGTAAATCAGGAGTGAGATGACAAGTTGCTTAACATTTGTTTCTGTTCATCGGATGTGATCTGGTTGCTGCTCAGCCTCTATATGAGTCAGGATGGGGAGAGAAGACCATAAGGAATGAGAGGTTGTTAACTTCCGTTTAAGCAAATATAATCAGAACCACTTACTACTAGTTGATAAACACTGATGTTAAATGCAAAATGCATAAGACTCAGCTGTTGGAAATTAACCTCAGCAAGAGATGAGAGATGCTGGGAAACATTATGGTCGACGTGGGAAATTCATGTGAAACCCAGGCCATCTTTCCTGAGCAGACAGGTTGGGACGGTAAGGATGGAGATGGGTTTTAGTTGAGGCTGGGTTTTATCCTTTCTCAGAACTTTGTTTTCCTGTGAATATTCTACAACCACATCTATCTTGTGATTGTGACCCAAGGCTCAAGATAACACGGTTAAGACTACAGTCCCTCTCTGGCGTTTCAGAATGGCCACAGCTTCCTCATGTGTGACACCTTCCAGAGTCTCGCCATTAACAGCTAAAATCTGATCACCTCGCTTCAATCGGCCATCATCTGCAGCTGCTCCCTACAAATAAGAAACATTCCAGTTTAACCAGGGTGAAGCAATGAATATTCAAATAATATTAATATTATGGTGTGCATAGTAAAAGAAAACTTTTAAAACTACCAATTAAAATGATTTCTAGGTAATGTTTTTAAATTAAGAAAACTAAGAAAAATGTAGGATGTTATTTGACCTAAGGTTGAATAGTAATTATAATTATGCATTGTTTACATAATATACTACTAGAAATGTCCTGACATTCACTTTTTTTTTATTTCAATATTCAGTCCTGAATGGGATCTGAATGTCATATCATGTCATTTTCATGAATATGTAGCATACAAAGGCAGAACAGAATCTGGTGTTCGTTTTATCGCCAACACCATCATCATACAGGGTTCCATTATACTGAAAAGGTGTCAGCACTGTAGTGATCTATCAAAAGTGACTATAGCCTCTAAACGGGTGAACTGTATGGTATGTGAATTAGATCTCAATAAAACTGTCCTATATGTAAATACACAGAAGTGGAGCATTTCTAACATTTTACAATATCATATTCAAAACTGTCAGCTTTATCTTTGATCCACCTAAACAAGTTTCTAAATGACTACTTTCATTACATATTCAGTCATACATGGCTCTTCGGCATGGCACAAAGCAAGTGAAACTTGGGCTTTTTTTCATTCTAAAGCTGAGGATCAAAAACATCATGATATTATTAGAAATACTTCGGGAAGAGTGAAGAAAGACAAGACATAGAAAATGATTCACAGGAAGCTTTCTCCATCTGCCAGGGTAATTTTGAGAATTCTTTGAAAAGTTCATGCCAAAGGAGTACTCTACATGATTTTGAATTATGGGGAAATTAATCAAGGCATGCAGGCACCTGGTCCCTGATTGACTCCTGCAGAAGCCGAGCTAAGAGGCACTGACACTCCAGGGACCTGTGTCCCATAGTGTAGCGGTCCTGACCTGGTAGAATTACCTAGAATTTCAAAACCGTGACAAGGGTGGAATTCCTGTATAAAGGTGTCATAAAAAAACTCAAAACCAGGATTATACTGGGGGGAAAATACCAAGATCAATTTGCACCTTTATTCAATTTTTTCTCTTTCTAAGAAAGTGTGTATGGATAAATCTAATTTTATTTAAATAAATTTTACATGCTGAGATTTAAGGGCTTCAGTAAACTCAAATACCTGTGTAATTACTTTTTTAAAAAGCATGTTAAGCTCTTCAAGTTTTCATTTTCACCAATGGAAAAAGGATGGTTTTTCAGCTTTCTAGGATGTGCACACTGTTTCAGGTGTTGCTGTGTTTACTTGATAATTACACTGACCTGTATCTCCTCTGCTCTTTTATCAGTGTGGTATCTGTAGGCTAAACGAGGGAAGAAAGAAATAAATGGCTCACAGACTGACTTTCATCGAGCTAGGACACATGGCCTTACCCTTTTGCGGTGTCTCAGCTCGGTCACTTCCCCTTCCCTGATGCTGTAAAACGGGCTCAAAGAGCTACCTTTGGGCCTGCTCCAAAGATTAAGTGTATGGCACAGGGTATCTGCACAATTGTGGTAGTATAATGAAATGAATGATGATCAAACTCATGTTTTCTGATTTCACAGGCTTCAAAAAACTGCTCCCTCGATTTTCAGGGTTACTGAAGTCTTTAGGCCAATCCCATGTTGGTTTATAGTAAAATCAGGCTGCTGATGGGACTAAGACCAAAAGCTGGTTTTGATTTTGAAGTTTTCAATCAAACACCTGAAAGAAAACGGAAGGCCCTGGCAGCCTGTTAATCAGACTGACTAAGCCTTTCAAATCCTATATGCCCTAAGAGCCTGTGAGGTTTCCTACTTTTGGAGGGGGAAAAAAAAGACCTGGATGGGCCAAATTAATTTCTTAGTTGAGCAAGAGAACTGTTAAAAGATGCACAGGACACCAAAAAGGTCACATAATAACCCACACCCTGTGGACATCCGAGATCCAGAAACCTGAATCAGAGATAAATATTTTATAGAACATATGTTCAGTGTTTAAAAAAAAATAGAAAACATATAGCTATAGTTCTTAGAGCTTCAAGAATCCTATGGGGGGAATCTTTAGCTTGGTGTCAAAATGTTGTAGAAAGAGTTCACTTTAAAAGAACTCTTTTGCTAGCTTTTAGTTTATTGATTCTCTATAGAAAACTTTTATATTATGATGTATTAGTTCACTCTGATAAATAAAGAAAGAGAGTCATTAAATGAAACCCTATCATAGGGAATTCCCTGGTAGTCCAGTGGTTAGGACTCCGTACTTTCATTGTTGGAGGCCCAGGTTCAATCCCTGATTGGAGAACTAAGCTCCCACAAACTTTGAGGTGTGGCCAAAAAATCAAATATATTATAATGAACTCCATGAAACTGTATGAATAGTAATAATGATAATTTGCACTGAAATATTTTACTGACACTGAATTAAGTAGGTTATAAGCTAGTACCTAGGAACTTTTTTTTTCTGATCAGTTTTTCATTTCATGTGTGTCTTACTTTACCAAAAAGGTCCATTCCTTAAAATATGAAACATACCAAGGATCCTCAATATTTATTACAATGTTACTACTTATGTAGGTGCTTTCTAAATGATCACTTTCAATGAAAAGGGCATTCTGTGTGAGCTTCAGTCTGTTCATTATTCACACTAATCTTGTCCCCCTTGATTTGATAATAGTTTCTTTTTAAAAACCTGCCAGCAATGCATGTCCTGGTGTTCTGAGAAACAGCACCTGACTCATTCCACAGTCTCTGTGAACGTGTAGACAGGGATAGGCACAGACTGCTGAACTAGGCCCCGGGGCAAAAGACCTTAGAGCTAACCTGTCCTCTCTCGGGACTGTAGCCCATGTCCTCACACGTAGGAAGTAAAGTCACTCAGTCGTGTCTGACTGTTTGCGACCTCATGGACTGTAGCCTACCAGGGTCCTCCGCCCATGGGATTTTCCAGGCAAGAATACTGGAATGGGTGTCATTTCCTTCTCCAGAGACAAGTAGGAAGGGAGCTGATGATTAGACATTCTGGAGGGACTTTACAGAGACAAAGGCAGGCAGGCAGAACTTGCTGAAAGGTGGGGGCTCACCGAGCTGCCTTTCCACTGTGCTTATCTCCAGAGCTGGCTCTTTTAAATGCAACACATAACAACCCCCTCAAAGATCATGACCACAGCTACTTACAGTGTTATCTTAGGAAAAGGAGGGTCTATAGGTGGTTTATCCACGTTGGAGATTATCAGACAGGGACAGCACTGTTATCCAGAATGTTTCTTTTTTTAAAATATTAAAAAAAAAAAATCTATTCCTTTTTTGGCCACACCGTGTGGAATGTGGGATCTCAGTTCCCCAATCAGGGATTGATTCCCCTGCGGTGTAAGTGCAGCCTTAACCACTGAACCATCCAGGAAGTCCCAGAATGTTTCTGATCTGCCTTCCTCTCCTTTTCATCCATCACCAGCTGTGTGTTTGGGAATAACATGCCTCCTTAACAGACAATCTTGCAAGATGGCGATAGGAGTGGAGATCTGCAGCTGCCTAACGTGTTCCAAAAGCAGGAGCCGGAGGATTAAGTCTGTGTCAGATCACAGACCCAGTTAACAAGTGATAAGGTCTGCACAGGTAAAAGCAAACTTGTATGTAGGGTATAGCACAGCTTTCTAGAAAGAGAAAGAATCTATCATATCTTTTTTGAGGGCCTTTATTTCTTTAGGAAAATAAAGCACCAGGAAGCAATTTGATCAATTAGTAAACAAATGACTGTGATAAAAGCATTGAAGAATAAAGTTGCAATATCAGTACTGAATACTTTTCAGAGATCTTAAAAGTTTATAATGAATTTAGATTCCAACTTTAATAATGAAATTCACACCATGACCTGTGTATTAAGTAGGATGAACTGGACTAATTAACTCCTGAAAAACACCATTATCCAGCCTTAGTCTAACACACTGGGCTGTCCTGTAAGTACTCGGCAGACTATTGGAAGAGAGAAAACCACCTTTAGCTAAAACATCCTGAGGTTTTGGTGATGGGCAGCCATTAATGCTGCACTGATCCCAGGCTTGTACAAAGCTTTATGCCATGGCCCTCTCCTATCTTTCTTTAGTAGAAAGCTAAATCTTTGTTCTAGCCAGAACAATACTTCCAAGGCCAAAGAGCTTTTGCAGAGAGTGTGCCATGCTCCTTATACTGGTTGTTTAGAGAAGACACTCTTTGAAATCTGTTAGCATCTACTTTTGTAAAAGGGTCCAAAGAATATTATACTTCTTGTGATTCCACTTTTATAAAAGAATTCTTCTTGCACCTGTGTGGTGCAGGAATTTTCTATAAGATGAAAATGAAACAAGCATACATGCATGCATTCAGGTGTCAAAGTGAAGTAAAGTAAAACATTTAAAAAAAAATCTCACCTAAGTTTCATTAAAACAAAAAAAAAAGTACAGTAAAAAGGAAAAAAATACCTTTGCAAATATAGTCTTGACATAAATTGGCAGGTCTCCATGGGGACTTCCAAAACCCCCTACAATACTAAACCCCAATCCTTCAGAGCCTTTCTCCAAAGTAATAATCTTAGGTGGAGGTGTTCTGAAAGCACAATGCACGCTGTTTAATTCAAGAATAGATATTGAGAGGAAATTTCATTTTCATGGAAGAACACAGATTTGAAAGAGACTTTCATACTGCGAAACAATGAAGGTCAGCTTATCAAATCAAATTGTCAGCAGTCTAGAAACTTATTTTGAATTTCCCATATTATGCCAATATTCTGGATGTTTTAGAGGTTTCTCTTTCATAAAATCCACTGTTTTATTAACTACAAAATAAAGTCATGATGCTGAAGTTGTCAAAGTACTCTATTTGCTTAGATTTTTATTTTTAATTTTTAATTTTTTTAATTTTAAAATCTTTAATTCTTACATGCTTAGGTTTTAACTTTTAAAATTACTGTTTAAAGCTGAACAGAACTGTCTTTACATCTGTGAAGAACATGCGTGGAGATGGCGAGGTAGGATATCACTTGAGCTTGTTGCACCCCGCAGTCTGCAGGTGGACTTCTGAACAGGTGATGTCAGCCCGAGAGTTCAGGGAATGGCTGCTCTTTTGCTGTCTGAATATCCTCACCACAAGTGATCCCCACTTTCACGGAGAGTGGGAAATCATTCTTCAAAGCCCACGTCTAATCTTCCCTGATGCCTTTGGAAGCATTCACCCCAACCTTCTCTGTCCTCCCTTTGTACTTGGTCTACGTTTCTATACAGCACTTGCCATATTTCTTAACCATCCTTCTCCTCTACCAGCCTAAAAACTCCTGCAGGCTCTGCCCTCTGGGGATTCCCAGCACCAAGCACTGTGCCTGTCACAGCCTCAGGATCATGACTTTGTAAATGAGAACTGAAATCTAGAAGAGAGAAACCAAGGTGAAGCAAAATGGTTAAAGAGCATTTGTTTCAAATCTATCATTTGGATTGCCAAAGCTTCGTCCAGTGTGGAAGTCATCTCTCTCAGAAACAACATAGCTAAAAATTAAATTACCTGTGTGGGTTCACAAGGAGTTAAGCTTAACTAATGCCAGTTTCTTATTCCTGTATGTAGTTGTCCAAAGGGTAAAAACCTAAAGGAGTTCCAATACCCCGGGGCCTGTTGCCTTATTTGCAGGTTTGTCTGTGTATCCTGGCAGTATCACTTGTTTTGCAACAGCATGCTTGTCTGAGAGGCAGTACCATCTAATATAAGTGCAGCCAGTCGTGCGCTATTTGCAAACTCAGAGAAATTTGCAAACCTGGGATACGAGCAACCTCTGAATATGCTGTCTGCCTCAAACACTCTTCCTCTCTGCCTTGATTTTGCCTGGCTTATTTTAAGCTTGATTTTCAGCCGCTTCCCGTTGACACCTGCTGTTTGCTGAGGCACCTACTGGTTGTTTACAGCAGGCATTTATAGTAATTTCTGAATGTCTATGCCATATATATTTTAACTGTTTCCAATGACACTCCAGCTTGTTTCAGTTATTCTAAAATTCAGCTTAGGCATTTAGTGCCAAGTACATTCCCTAGTTGAGTTGTCTCTCTTCCATGGTTTCAGAGGACCCTGTGCTTACTTCTCTCTCTCATTGAACTTGGTTCTCCAGCACTTACCAACTGTTTTATAACCATGGATTTATGGGTCTGTGTTTTTAATTCTCTGGCAGTTCCATGAGAACTGGGGCAATGGCCTTCGCCTATGTTTCTGAGTTTGAGTCCTCAGGACCCAGCACTTGTACAGTGTCTTAGGAAGGCACTCAATAAATATCTGCTGAAATAATGGCATATTACCCCCTATGGCTGAATGGTAATGATGTCATGAATGCGACTCTACCTTTCATCACTTTGTGGCCTTATAAGCATTCTCAGTAATAGCCCACTGACTAGACATGAAGATTCATGTCTCCTCTTTTAAACATAGCCCCCATTTCCAAGGATATTGAGGTGGGAACCTTGAAGTCCAAAGCCATTGTTTTAAAGCTAGTCCCTGGGGCCCACCAAATCCTTAGAGACCTTCATAACTGTGCCTATTCACAATTAGAGCCTGTATTCTTGGGGAGAGGAGGAAACCAGCTCCACTCCTCCACTGGCAACACTTCATGGAGTTTGTTTCCATTTATCTCACACTTTCAATTAATTTTATTAGTTTTAATACACTTTCATGTAGAAGACTAGTAAAAAAATAAAAACCTCCAAATGTTAACAGTGGTCAGATTATAACGATCTTTAAATTCTTTTATGCTAGTGGTTCCCAGCCTGCTGGCAGCTGTGGGATCATAGCAAAGTACCCAGGGTAACAGGGCACCTCTGCAATTCCACAACACATTGAAGGGTGTTACATGAACACTATTCTTCACACAAGGGTCCTGATTTTCTTTTTTAAATAAAGGGCCACTATGGCTTGAAAGTATTATACTTTCATGTATTTGTCCATTTTAATAGCAAGCATTCATTATTTTCATAATGAAAAGAAAGTAAAATGAGCCTAGTTCAATATTCTTGAGAAAAACAAACTCAAAGCTCTCATTTAAATTGATGAACAATCAGGAAAAAGTTGGGAATGGCTGTAATCATCAGATCCTTCCAATAAATCACTCAGATCAGTCCACAAACATTTATTGAGCACTGGCTAGTGACTTGTGGAACTGGAGTAACTTCTGGGGCAGCATTTCTCAAAGTCTGTGTCCCCAGCTTATCTGCAGCAACATTTCCCTGGAGAAACCCAATGTTGACCACCTTCTCAGGCTCTCTGTGAATGGGCCAGAAGAATCAGCATTTTAAAATATGCCTTTTAGATTATTTTTATGGATATTCTAGTTTGAGAAACACCGCTTTGGTGAGCGACTTTAATTTCAGTGACAGGTTTTAGCAAAAAAAAGCCAGCAAGTATGACAAGAAGAGTTAACCTCAGAACAAGACTTTAGCTTAGAAACCGAGGGCACGTGCTTCTCTGCATAGTAAAGCAGGGTGAGCCTAGGCTATCAATCTGGGTTTCTAGGCAGACAGGGCACACGCACAGTGGCCAGATGCAGTGTGTGCAGGCCCGAGAGCAACAGTTCATGAAGAACTCACGTGAGGGAACAAAGCCCTCTGAGATGTGGAGCAACCTGGTGTTTTCTTGGAGGTTCTCCAGGACTCAGAAAATGTAATGTGCACTATCCATTCCTCTCCCTTAGGGAGCACACTCTACAGTCTGGACAAGGTCTCGCTGAGCTTTGCCCACACACTTAAGAGGCACTCTGCTTCTAGAATACTCACTCTGTGTCCTCCAGATGATGCTCGGCAGTGGGCGAACCAATGCGGTGGCCCGTAGACAGGTTCTCAAGCTGAGTTGCTATGGCACTTACATTGGTATCTGCTACAACCTGTTGGGGGGAAGTCAGAGCAAGACAACCCATCATAAGTCAGGGGAGAATCAGAGAAATCATACTCTATCCAACCATCAGTTCTCAGTCTTACCTTATCTAACATCTCTGTAGCATCTGACACAATGGATTATTCTTTCTCTTAAACTGTTTTCCTCATTTGGCCTCCATCATGTTACACTTCACTAGTTTCCTTCTACCTTCTGGCCCTTCCTTCATAGCTCGCAAAACTCTTAACTCCCAGAGGGCCATAGATTCGCTCCTGGAGCTTCTTCTCTTTCCATCTCAACATGCTCTTAGTTATCTCAGGGGATATCATATCACCTTCAGAATTTAAATATGTAATGATAATTCCTGAATCTATACCTTCAACACCACCTCTTACTTAACTCTAGACCTATGTATCCAATCACCAATTTGACACCCCTAGCAGGATGCCCAGTAGGTATCTCAAACTAATCTGTCCAACCCTGAGCCACCCCCCGGCCCCCGTCTCTGCTCCCTAGCCTTTCTTATCTCAGGTAACGCAACTGAATTCCTCCAGCCTTAGCAAATACCTTGGTGTCATCCTTGACCCCTCTTGCTTTTACAATCCTTTTCAATCCTCATGCAACTGGTCTTCTTATAAAATGATCTCTTGCTCGGAGTTTTAAAAAAGCCTCCTCACTGGCCTCCCTGCTTCAGCCCCCCACCCCCACTCAGCCCATAGCAGTTAGAATGTTTCTGTTAAAATACAGAAGATTAGTTCACTCTTCTGCTTAAAACTATCCAAAGGAAATCTGGACTCCCTTGGATAAGAGGCTGAAGTTCTTAGATGGTCTATGAGGTCATCAGTAGGTGACCTGCTCATGACTCCACTTTTGTCTCCAAACTTTTTCCCCTGTGTTCACTCTGCTTCTTGAACACAGGTCTCCTGCATTGCAGGCAGTAAAGAATCTGCATGCAAGGTGGGAAACCTGGGTTCAACCCCTGGATTGGGAAGATTCCCTGGAGAAGGGAAAGGCTACCCACTTTAGTATTCTGGCCCGGAGAATTCCATGGACTGTATAGTCCATGGGGTCACAAAGAATCAGACATGACTGAGCGACTTTCAGTTTCACTCTGCTCCAGCTACAATGGCCTCCTGGCTTTTCCTCTAACGTGCCAGAGACATCTCCACCTTGGTGCTTTGCAACTGATGTGCATTTTGCCTGGAATTTCTGCATCCAGTATGTTCATGGCTAGCTCCTTCACTTCTCTCAGGTCTTTAAAATCACCTTCTTTGGCCACCGTAACTAAAATTCCCACACCAATGTCCCAGCCCAACATTTTATGTTGTTTAAAAAGAAACAACAGGCCTCCAGCACAGAAACAGATGCACAGATCAGTGGAACAGAAGAGAGAGCCCAGAGATCAACCTACACACCTATGGCCAATTAATCTAGGACAAAGGAGGCAAAACTATGCAATGGGGAAGACAGTATCTTCAACAGTGGTGTTGGGAAGACCAGACAAGTACATGTAAAAGAATGAAATTAGAATTTTTTTTCATACCACATACAAACATAAATTCAGAATGGATTAAATGTAAAATTGGAAACTGTAAAACTCCTAGAAGAAAACATAAGCAGTGCACTCTTTAATATAAATCTTAACAATAATTTTTTGAATTTGTCTCCTTAGGAAAGGGAAACAAAAGCAAAAATAAACAATGGAAAGTAATTAAAAAGTTTTTGCACAAAGAAGGAAACCATCAACAAAATGAAAAGGCAAATTACTGAATGGGAAAAGTTATTTGCAAATGACATGTCTTATAAGTGGTTAATATCCAAAACATATAAAGAGCTCATACAACTCAAAATATATATATTTTAAAAAATGAACCACCTGGTTAAAAATAGTCAGAAGAGCTGACAAACATTTTCCCAAAGAAGACATATAGATTGCAAAAGGGCCCATGAAAAGATGCTCAACTTCACTAATCATCCTAGAAAAGCAAAGCAAAAGCACAATGAGACAGCACTTTACACCTGTCAGAATGTCGATTGTCAAAAAGACCACAAATAATAAATTGGCAAGACTAGAGAGAAAAGGGAACCCTAGTACACTGTTGGTTGGAGTGTAAATTGACACTGCTGTAATGGAAAACAGTACAGAGCAATGTAAGTGTCCATCAACAGAGGAATAGATAAGGACTTCCTTGATGGCTAAGATGCTGTGCTTCCAATGCAAGGATTCCATCCTTGGCTGGAGAACTAGATCCTGTTAAAGATCCCACATGCTGAAACAAGGATAGAACATTCTGTGTGCTGCAACTAAGACCGGGCACAGCCAAATAAATAAATAAATAAAAATATTTTTAAAACTTCATTTTATTTTAAAATAAAAGAATCCTTGACTTAAAAAAAAAAAAAAAACACCACACGAATGGACAAAGAAGATGGACACAATGGAATACTATTCAGTCATAAAAAATTTGCAATTTTTGCAAAACTTTGCATCCACATGAATGGACCTACAGGATATTATGCTTAGTAAAGTAAGTCAGAGAAAAGTACATACTGTTTTCACTTATACATCAGTTCATTTCAGTTCAGTCGCTTATACATGGGAACTAAAAAATAAGTGAATGGATATAACAAAACATAAACAGACTCACTGATACAGAGAACTAGGTTATCCATGGGGGGATGGAAAGGGGGGAGGTGTGAGAAAGGGGAAGGGGATTAAGTACAAACTCCTGGGTATAAGATAAATAAAATACAAGGATGTCATATACAGCACAAGGAATATAGCCAATACTATATGGTGACTTTAAATAGAGTATATGTTGTACACCTGAAACTAATATTAAGACATTGTAAATCAACTATATTTCAATTTAAAAAATTAATTAAAAGAGGAGAGAAAAAGACGGCAGAGGAGCTGGTGGATGTGGAGTACATCTCTCTCCATGGATACATCAAGAATACACCTTCAGACAGAGCAATGCGTGCAGAACACCAGCTGAGAGTGGACAGGAGTACCTGACCAGTGGGAAAGAATATATAGAACCACCACACAAAACTCGGTAAGATGAAGGAACTAGGGGGAGAAACAGGAGTGTTAGTAGGACTGCACCTGCCCTCGACGGACTGAAGCAGGGGTCTGATCCTGACAGCGGGGCAACTGTCTGAGTCGGAGGAGAAACATTTAAGGCTGAGAGTGAAACAGCTGATCTGTGGTAGCCTAAATGGAATGAGAATCAGGCAGTCCTTGCCACAGCCATACATATGCTGGGCAGGAATGTGGGTCTCCTGGAAGGGGCAGAGGCAGGAGCTGGAGTTTAGGGATTGCGCAGCAATCCCAGTTTGGGGGCTGCTGTTGACTGTGGAGAGATGGATCGAGGGGATATGAGGGAGGAGATCATGGTGGGAAATGCCTGTGGAGGAGAGCCAGGCAGCCATGAAAGCAAGGCAACACTGCTGAGTCACGCATAGGGGTTGGAGCCATTACCATAGCCTCTCTCTCTCCAAGTGTCAACAACAGCAGCTGAACAATAGAGAGGCTGGACCATCAAACACCTAAGGCACTGAACTACAGAGTAGGACCCCAGCCAGGGTGCCCCTTTAAGTGCCTGATGCACTGATCTACAGAAAAGGACCCCAGCCAAGGGAGCCCTCTAGATGCCTGAACGGGTGGAGCTACAGAGAAAGACTAGTCAAAGAGGCCTTCTGATCGCCAGCTACAAGAGGCTCAAAAAAAGACTCTGATAGGGCCATAACTCCCGCTGCGGAGGCAGTCTGTGTCCCTGAATACTTGGTGCCACCAGGGTCCCCGCAAGCCAAGCAGCTGCACCATCTTCACACTCAACTCTCACTGGGGCAGAGCTGCCACAGGCAAAAAAACAAAAAAACATAAAGTCTCGTGTTTATGTGCATAGGGTCGCTTTGGTCCTGTCCGACTCTTTGCCACCCTGTAGACTGTGGTCTGTCAGGCTTCTCTGCCAGAGAGGGGGTTCTCCAGGCAAGAATACTGAAGCGTATTGGCCAATACTAGTTGCCACACCCTTCTAGAGGACTATATTTCTATTACCCTAGGCACCAACCCCCCTGAGTACCTGGTGCTGCCAGCACCACTGCGAACCAATCAGCTGCATCACTTCCATACCTGGCCTTCACAAGGGCAAACCCAAGCCCTCCAGCATGGCCTCAGGAGCTAAACCCCAGTGGACAACCCGCATGTAGAGGTGGAAATAAAACCACAATTGAAACCAAGGGGCAGTTCAGCTAAGGAAGAAGACCCAAAACCTTCCTACCAGCTGTACAAGCTGCAGATTAAATCCACACATCAACTAAGCAGACTGTGTCTATGGAATATATAAAAGGCCATTGAGAGCTCCCACAAAATAAAACGCCCTAGCTCTGATAGCTGTGGACATTGGAGGCAAGAACACACAGGAGTGGGACAGATTAGAATGTGAGCAGCCCCCACAGCAGGTCCAGAGATCAGTACAGTGTTGGAGGGCATCCTAGGGAGGTAAGGTGGACTGTGACTCCCAGTGAGGGAAAGGACTCTGACAGCAGTTGATTCAAGAAAGACATTTATTATTCTTATTTTTTGATTTGTTCTGTAGATTCTTTTGGATTCCCCGCCCCCCCTTCTGTTGTAGTTGTCAATTTTATTGGCACTAAGAAATCCAATTAAGCGTTTCAGCTTTTTTTGTTTTTTCTTTTTCCTCAGTCACATTTTTTATTGTCATTATAAATCTCTGCCTCTATGATGGGCTTTTGCAGTTCTGTGGAGTTTTCCTCTTTTTTAAATTAAAATTTTTAAACCTATTATTATTTTTTCTACATTTATTCTTTCTTTGCTTTTCCTACTATTCTTTTCCCTTTGCAGTTAATCTTTAACGTATAAAAATCTTCTTTATCTACCTCTGTTTAACTTTGCATATCTATCCTTTCTTCTTTTCTTTCTCTCCTTTCCTCTCAACGTATTTGTAGGTTTATTTTCATTGCTTTATTCTCCAATTGGCACCTTGCTTCAGTTTTGTTTTCCAGTTTGTGCTTTAACTAGTTTTGTTTTGGTAGATATAATTTTTGGTTTCCTTTGTTTGCCAGGTAAATCTATCGTACTTAATTTTTGTTGTACTGTTTTGATTTTGCTTATGGGTGTGTATGTATATGTGTATATTCAGTCACACTTTCTACTGTTGTTATAAACCTCTGCCTCTACACTAGGCTCTTGCAGTTCTGTGGAGTTTTCCTTTTTATCCCCTTTTTCTTTCTTCTTCCGTTATTTTTTTCTCTTTTTATAATTTTAATTTTTAATTTTTTTAAACCTATTATATTTTTTCTACATTTATTCTTTCACTTTCCAGTTTGTGCTTAACTTAGTTTTGTCCTTAACTGGTAAATATAATTTTTTATTTCCTTTGTTTGCTGGGTCAATCTACTGCTTTATTTTTGTTGGGCTGTTTTCACTTTGCTTGTGGGTGTATATGTATATATGTATATTCCATTATTTTAATTATTATTTGCCTGATTTTCTAACTGCCATTTGCCTGGTGTTCATCTTTGGTTTCTCATTTTCAGATATTTGTTTTACCCTCCCTTAATGTCATAACAAACCACTTGTGGAATCTTCCTTCCTGACCAGAGATCAAACCCTGAGCCTTTGGAGCGGGAGAACTGACTCCAAGATCCTAGACTTCCAGAGAATTAACCCTAGGGAATATCAAATAATGAGAACTCACAGAGAGGAAACCACTTGAATACAAGACCTGGCATCACCCAACCACCAGTAGCACCCTGTGCAGGACACCTCATCTAAACAACAAACAAAACAAAAATACAAACCAAATCATTAGCAGACAGGATTACTACCTCACTCAACATTGCCCATCAGAGGAAAAACAAACAAACAGAAACTCAGCACAAATCTCACCCTATACGGACCTCACACAAACCACCAGACCAACCTTAGGAGGGCAGAAACCAAAAGGAAGAAAGAATTCAACCTTCTTCGAGGAAAGAATTCAACTTTCCCTGAAGCCTGGGAAAAGGAGGCTGCAAACACAATAACTTAAAAAAAAGAAAAGTCAGAGAAATACTGCACAGATGAAGGAACAAACCAGAAACGCAGAGGTTCAAATAAATGGAAATAGGAAAATTACCTGAAAAATAATTCAGAATAATGATAGTAAAGATGATCAAAAACCTTGAAAACAAAATGCAGAAAATGCAAGAATCAATTAACAAAGACCTAGAAGAATTAAAGAGTAAATGTACAGAGACGAACAACACAACTACTGAAATTAAAAATACTCTAGAAGGAATCAATATCAGAATATCTGAAGCAGAAGAATGAATCAGTGAGCTGGGAGATAAAATGGTGGAAATAACTTCTGAAGAGCAGAATAAAGTAAAAAGAATGAAAAGAGCTGAGGACAGTCTCAGAGGCATCTGGGACCATATCAAATGCACCAACATTTGAATTATAGGGGTCCCAGAAGAAGAAGGGGAAAAAAAGGATATGAGAAAAATTTTGAAGATTATAGTTGAAAATTTCCCCATTGTGGGAAAGGAAATAGCCAATCAAGTCCAAGAGGCATGAAGAGTCCCATACAGGATAAACCCAAGGAGAAATATGCCAAGACACATATTAATCAAACTAACAAAGACTAAACACAAAGAAAGAATATCAAAAGCAGCAAGGGAGAAGCAATAAGTAACATACAAGGGAAACTCCATATGCTTAACAGCTGATCTTTCAGCAGAAACTCTGCAGGCCAGAAGGGAAAGGCAGGATATATTTAAAGTACTGAAAGGGAAAAATCCACAACCAAGATTAATGTACCCAGAAAGAATCTCATTCAAAATTGATGGAGACATAAGTAGCTTTTCAGACAAGCAAAAGTTAAGAGAATTCAGTACCACCAAGCCAGCTTTACAACAAATGTTAAATGGACTTATATAGTCAAGAAATACAAGAGAAGACAAAAGACCTACAAAACCAACCCCAAACAATTACAAAATGGCAATAGGAACATATACATCAATAATTACTTTCTGTGTAAATGGATTAAATGCTCCAACCGAAAGACACAGACTGGCTGAATGGATACAAAAACAAGACCCATGTATACTCTGTCTATAAGAAACCCACTTCAGACCTCAAGACACATAAAGACTGAAAATGAGAGTATGGAAAAATATATTCCATGCAAATGGGAAGCAAAAGAAAGCTGGAGTAGCAATCCTCATATCAGACAAAATAGACCTTAAAATAAAGATTACAAGAGATAAAGAAGGACACTACATAATGATCAAGGGATCAATCCAAGAGGAAGGCATAACAATTGTAAATATCTATGCACCCAACATGCTGCTGCTGCTGCTAAGTCACTTCAGTCATGTCCGACCCTATGTGACCCCATAGACGGCAGCCCACCAGGCTCCTCTGTCCCTAGGATTCTCCAGGTAAGAATACTGGAGTGGGTTGCTATTTCCTTCTCCAATGCATGAGAGTGAAAAGTGAAAGTGAAGTCGTTCAGTCATGCCCAACTCTTTGTGACCCCATGGACTGTAGCCCACCAGGCTCCTCCATCCATGGGATTTTCCAGGCAAGAGTACTGGAGTGGGTTGCCATTTCCTTATCCAATGCACCCAACATAGGAGCACCTCAATACACAAGACAAACACTAACAGACATAAAAGGAGAAATTGACAGTAACACAATAACAGTAGGAGACTTTAACACCCCACTCACACCAATGGACAGATCATCAAAACAGAAAATTAATAAGGAAACACAAGTCTTAAATGATACATTAGATGAGATGGATCTCATTGATATCTTCAGGACATTCCATCTAAATGCAGAATACACCTTCTTCTCAAGTGGAACATTCTCCAAGATAGACCACATCCTGGGTCACAAATCAAACCTCAGTAAATTTAAGAAAACTGAAATCATAACAAGTATCTTCTCCGACCACAATGCTATGAGACTAGATATCAATTACAAGAAAAAAAACTGTAAGAAACACAAACACATGGAGGCTAAACAACATGTTTCTAAGTAACCAATGGGTTACTGAAGAAATCAAAAGGGAAATTAAAAAAAAATTTCTAGAAACAAATGACAATGAAAACACGACAACTCAAAATCTATGGGATGGAGCAAAAGCAGTTCTAAGAGGAAGTTTATAGCAATACAATCCTACCTCAAGAAACAAGAAAAACATTGAATAGACAACCTAACTTTACACCTAAGACCACTGGAAAAAGAAGGAAAAAGGCCAAAATTAGTACAAGGAAAGAAATCATAAAGATCCAAGTGGAAATAAATTTAAAAATGACAGAAACAATAGTAAAGATTAATAAAACTAAAAGCTGGTTCTTTGAGAAGATAAACAAGGTTAACAAACTCTTAGCCAGACTCATCAAGAAAAAAAGAGAGACTACTCAAATCAACAAAATTAGAAATGAAAAGGGCAAGGTTACAACAGACAATGCAGAAATACAAAGGATTATAATAGACTATTATGAACAACTATATGGCAATAAAATGGATAACCTGGAAGAAATGGACAGATTCTTAGAAAAGTTCAATCTTCCCAGACTGAACCAGTAAGAATTAGAAATTATGAACAACCCAACTACAAGCACTGAAATTGAAGCTGTGATTAAAAATCACCCAAAAAACAGAAGCCCAGGACCAGATGGCTTCACAGAAGAAGTCTATCAAACATTTAGAGAAGAGCTAATGCCTATCCTTCTAAAACTCTTCCAAAAATTGCAGAGGAAGGAACACTTACAAACTCATTCTACAAGGCCACCATCACCCTGATACCAAAACCAGACAAAGACAACACACAAAAAAGAAAACTACAGGCCAATATCACTGATGAACATAGATGCAAAACTCCTCAACAAAATTCTAGCAAACAGAATTCAGCAACACATCAAAAAGCTCATACACCATGATCAAGTTGGGTTTATTCCAGGGATGCAAGGATTCTTCAATATACACAAATCAATCAATGTGATACACGATACTAACAAACTGAAAGATAAGAAGCATATGATAACCTCAATAGATGTATAAAAAGTCTTTGACAAAATTCAGTACTTGCTTATGATTAAAACTCTTCCAAAAAATGGGCATAGAAGGAACCTACCTCAACATAGTAAAGACCATATATGATAAGCCTATAGCAAACAATATTCTCAATGGTGAAAAACTGCAAGCATTCCCCTAAGATCAGGAACAAGACAAGGGTGTCCACTTTCACCACTATTATTCAACATCATTCTGGAAGTTCTAGCTACAGCAATCAGAGAAGAAAAAGAAATAAAAGGAATTCAGATCAGAAAAGAAGTCACACTCTCACTGTTTGCAGATGACATGATACTGAACATCAGTTCAGTTCAGTCGCTCAGTCGTGTCCAACTCTTTGCGACCCCATGAATTGCAGCACACCAGGCCTCCCTCTCCATCACCAACTCCCGGAGTTCACTCAGACTCATGTCCATCGAGTCCGTGATGCCATCCAGCCATCTCATCCTCTGTCATCTCCTTCTCCTCCTGCCCCCAATCCCTCCCAGCATCAGAGTCTTTTCCAATGAGTCAACTCTTCGCATGTGGTGGCCCAAGTACTGGAGTTTCAGCTTTAGCATCACTCCTTCCAAAGAAATCCCAGGGATGATCTCCTTCATAGAAAACCCTAAAGATAGTATCAGAAAATTACTATGGCTAATCAGAGAATATAGCAAAGTTGCAGGATACAAAATCAGTACACAGAAATCACTTGCATTTTTACATACGACCAATGAAAAATCAGGAAGAGCAATTAAGGAATCAATCCCATTCACCACTGAAACAAAAAAGAATTAAATATCTAGGAATAAACTTATATAAGGAGATGAAAGAACTGTATACAGAAAACTATAAGACACTAATAAAAGAAATAAAAAAAGACATAAACAGATGGAGAGATATTCCATGTTCCTGGGTAGGAAGAATCAATATTGTGAAAATAACTATACTACCAAATGCAATCTACAGATTTAATGCAATCCCTATCAATTTACCAATGGCATTTTTTCACACAACTAGAACATAAAATTTCACAATTCATATGGGAACACAAAAGACCCCAAACAGCCAAAGTAGTCTTGAGAAAGAAGAATGAAGCTGGAGGAGTCAACCTTCCTGACTTCAGGTTATACTACAAAGCTACAGTCATCAAGACAGCATGGCACTGGCACAAAAACAGAAATACAGACCAATGGAACAAGATAGAAAGAGCAGAAATAAATGCATACACCTATGTGTGCCTTATTTTTTACAAAGGAGGCAAGAATAGACAATGGGGCAAAGACAGCCTCTTCAATAAATGGTGCTAGGAAAACGGGACAGCTACATGTAAAAGAATGAAATTAGAACACTTCTTAACACCATATACAAAGGTAAACTCAAAATGGATTAAAGACCTAAATGCAAGACCAGAAACTATAAAACTCTTAGAGGAAAACATAGGCAGAATACTCAGAGTGACATAAATCAAAGCGAGATCCTCTATGACCCACCTAGAATAATGGAAATAAAAACAAAAGTAAACAAGTGGGACCTGATTAAATTTAAAAGCTTTTGCACAGCAAAGTGTGCTATAAGCAAGGTGAAAAGACAACCCTTAGAATGGGAGAAAATAATAGCAAATAAAACAACTGACAAAGGCTTAATTTCTAAAATACATAAGCAGCTCATACAACTCAATACCAGAAAAACAGACAACCCAATCAGAAAGTGGGAAAAAGACCTAAACAGACATTTCTCCAAAGAAGACATACAGATGGCTAACAAACCCATGAAAGATGCTCAACATCTCTCATTATTAGAGAAGTGAATCAAAACTACAATGAGATATCACCTCACACTGGTCAGAATGGCCCTCATCAAAATGTCTACAAACAATAAATGCTGGAGAGGGTGTGGAGAAAAGGGAAACTTGCACTCTTGGTGGGAATGTAAATTGATATAGCCACTATGGAAGTCGGTATGGAGAGTCCTTAAAAAACTAGGAGTAAAATCAATCCCACTCCTAGGCATACACCCTGTGGAAACCAAAATTGAAAGAGACACATGTATCTCATTGTTCATTGGAGCACTATTTACAATAGCTAGAACATGGAAGCAACCTAGATGTCCACTGACAGATGAATGGATAAAGAAGTTGTGGTACATATACACAATGGAATATTACTCAGCCATAAAAAGGAACACATTTGAGTCAGTTCTAATGAGGTGGATGAACCTAGAACCTATTATACAGAGTGAAGTGAGTCAGAAAGAGAAAGATAAATACCATATTTTAACACATATATAAGGAATCTAGAAAAATGGTACTGAAGAATTTATTTACAGGGCCACAATGGAGAAACAGAGAATAGACTTATGGACATGGGGAGAGGGGAGGAGAAGGTGAGATGTATGGAAAGAGTAACATGGAAACTTACATTACCACAGGTAAAATAGATAGCCAATGGGAATTTGCTATATGGCTCAGGAAACTCAAACAGGGGCTCTGTATCAGCCTAGAGTGGTGGGATGGGGAGAGAGATGGGAGGGTGTTTCAAAAGGGAGGGGATATATGTTACCTATGGCTGATTCATGTTGAGGTTTGATGGAAAACAGCAAAATTCTGTAAAGCAATTATCCTTCAATAAAATATAAACTTTTTAAAAAATTGAGTAAAAAAAAGAAAAGAAACTGGCCCAAAATAGAGCCACATATGCTAAGCCCTCCAAGGACTTAACACCTAGCCTAACTGCAGTTTCAGCTGCTCCTTAGAGTGGAATTTTAAACCAATCAGTCTGGAATTTCCTCATCAAGACCAATCAGAGAATCTACTTAATAAGTCCTACCAGAAATAATCCACTCTTTTAACTTCTTATCTTACCCTCCTTCCTATAAAAGCCTTTCAGTTTTGTATAGAACCTTGGGGTACCATTCTATTTGATAAATGGGATGCATCCCAGTTATCATGAATAATAATAATCCATGAATAATGATATAATAATTCATGAATAATAATATTCATGAATTATTGAATAAAGACAAACACCTTCAAATTTACTCAGTTTAATTTTGTTTAACAATCTCCTCCTTCCCTGCTTTATGTTTTCTTACTACTATTACTATCTAATTAACTATATATATATTTTGCTTTGTCTTGTCTTGAAAGTGTGAAAGTGAAAGTCCCTCAGTTGTGTACGACTCTTTGTGACCTTATGGACTATACAATCCATGGAATTCTCCAGGCCAGAATACTGAGTGGGTAGCCTTTCCCTTCTCCAGGGTATCTTCCCAACCCAGGGATTGAACCCAGGTCTCCTGCATTGCACGCGGATTCCTTACCAGCTGAGCCACAAGAGAAGCCCTGTCCTGTCTTATCGCTTCAAATTAGCATGTGAGGACATGAAGTTTGTCTGTTTTATTCACCACCGTATCCCCTTTATGTAGAACATGTCTATATAGGTGTTCAAGTAATATTTGATGAATGAAAGAACATCTCTTGATTTCCTATGATTTGTGTTTGTTCTTGTTGTTGTTCAGTCACTCTGAACATGTCTGACTCTTTGTGACTCTGTGGACTGCAGCACGCCAGGCTTCCCCGTCCTTCACCATCTCCTGGAGCCTGCTCAAGCTCATGCCCATCAAGTTGGTGATGCCATCCAACCATCTCGTCCTCTGTTCTCCCCATTTCCTGCCTTCAGTCTTCCCCAGCATCAGGGTCTTTTTCAATGAGTCAGCTCTTCGAATCAGGTGGCCAAAGTACTGGAGCTTCAGCTTCAGCATCAGTGCTTCCAATGAACATTCAGGATTGATTTCCTTTAGGATTGACTGGTTTGAACTCCTTGCAGTCCAGGGGACTCTGAAGAGTCTTCTCCAACACCACAGTTTAAAAGCATCCATTCTTCAGCCCTCAGCTTTCTTTACCAGCTTTCACATCTATACATGATGACTGGAAAACCCATAGCTTTACCTAGACGTACCTGTGTCAGCAAAGTTATGTCTCTGCTTTTTAATATTCTGCCTAGGTTTGTCATAGCTTTTCTTCCAAGAAGCAAGTGTCTTTTAATTTCATGGCTGCAGTCACCATCTGCAGTGATTTGGGAGCCCAAAAAATAAAGTCTATTATTGTTTCCATTGTTTCCCCATCTATTTGCCATGAAGTGATGGGACCAAATGCCATAATCTTAGTTTTTTGAATGTTGAGTTTTAAGTCAGGTTTTTCACCCTCCTCTTTGACCTTCATCAAGAGGTTCTCCAGTTCTTCTTCACTGATTCACATTTAGATGGTCCCAAACAAAAGTATGGCACAAACAAAGAGTGGTGCAGTGGTAAGGAATCTGCCTGCCAAAGTAAGAGATGTAGGTTTGATCCTCGGGTCAGAAAGATCCCCCAGGATAGGAAGTGACCACCCACTCCAGTATTCTTGCCTGGGAAATCACATAGAGAGAAGAGCCTGGCAGGCTATAGTCCTGAGTCAAAAAGAGCCAGACATGACTGAGGGACTGAGCATGCACACAAACAAAAGTATAGAACTGACATGTAAATAATCAGTTATATTTCTATTCTGCAAAAATATTGCAAAGAATCAAGAAGAAATATGGTATACCTCTGACAGAAAGAAGATCTGAAGTTGTTTTTGCCGCTTAAATGGTACTATGCTTAAGTTTCAGTTTTTTCACCTGTTAAACAGGATTCATAAAAAACCTGCCTTGTATGCTTATTCTGGAGTTGTCTTCTACCTCAACTAGTTATCCAAACTTCTTTCTCAAGGGCTCTTGGGCTATCCTTGCTTCTGATGAACTGTCCTTCTAGATGATATTAGCACACAAGGTCAGAGTGAGTTCCTTAGACAGCAAGGAGATCAAACCAGTTAATCCTAAAGGAGAACAACCTTGGATATTCCTTGAAAGGATTGATGTTGAAGCTGAAGCTCCAATACTTTTTGGCCACCTAGTTCAAAGAGCTGACTCACTGGAAAAGACGCTAACACTGGGAAAGACTGAGGGCAAGAGGAAAAGGGGTGACAGAGGATGAGATAGTTGGAGGGCATCATCGACTCAGTGGACATGAGTTTGAGCAAACTCCAGGAGATAGTGAAGGACAAGGAAGCCAGGCGTGCTGCAGTCCATGGGATCACAAAGAGTCAGACAGGGCTGAGAGACTGAACAACAATGGGGTGAAAGGACTTTGCTTAACAGCAGTGCAAGAGCTTGATTTGATTGCAGTTTCAGGATAAGCCAACAGAGGGCATGATTACCAAAATACGAATAAGTAAGCTTAGTTGCAAAGAGTCGGACACGACTGAGTGACTGAACTGAACTGAACTGAAGCTTAGCTGCATCTGCTAATAGTCTGACCCTGGCTGGATCAGAACACATTTTGGGTGAAGCATCCTATTCTGGGGGGAAAACACTGTTTTGCATAAGTTATAAGATCTTCTAGAAATACTATCATATAAAGAATGAATGAATTGGGGGGATATTTAGGATAAACAACAAAAGGGAAAATGACAAACTGTCCTCTACACTTCCCACCAGTTTTCTTTCCTTTCCTCCCCAGCAAGTGTAGTGGAGGAATTATCTTTGCCTATGACTTAAGTAATCCTACCTCCTCTCAGCCTACATCGTTTTCAAAAGCCCACTCCGTTCCAGTTGCCATCCCCAGGGTCCGACCCGGACTTCAAGACCCCGTCTCTGGCTTTCCTCCTGCTGTTGGGCCACTCTTCTATCTCTGCTATTCTACACACCCCTCATGGCTCAGGCCTGGCTGCTTCCCACTTGTACACACAGGGTCTAGGGTACAGCATCCACATTCCCACAGCTTTCGATTCCAATCATGTGCTGACAGTTCCCAACTTAGTTTGTTATATCCAATTGCCAACTCAGTATCTGCATTTTACCACCTCAAAGCCTTATTAACATTAATACAACCAAATCCAAATTCTTGATCCAACAACCAAATCCCTTCAATTCATTTTCCTTTTAGCTTTCCTCTTCTGAGTAGATAGCACCTCCAGCTGCCTAATTAGAAACCCACTAGGTATAATCTTGAAAATACCCGATTGATTGCTGGCTGGTGATTGCCCAGCTGGAAAGGTGCTAGGATGCTAACCATACTGATGCTTATTCTGAATAATCTACCACCAAATCCTCTGGACTCTACCTCCAAAATATTCCTCAAGTCTGCTTTCTGTCATCTCCCTAGTGACCATCCTAATTCAATCCATCATCACTGGTTGCCTTTTACCTGAAATCCCCACTTACTCTCTTCTACACAATAGATAGTTATTGTTTGAAATATAAAAGGGATAATGACCCTCCCCTGCCTAAATCCTTTCAGTGATCTCTCTATACACTTGTCCTTTCCAGAATTACTCCTCTAATCCCATCTATATCATCCCCTCCTCCCCACATTCCACAGTTCTTTCTGCCTGGAGTCCCTTCCCCGGCCCAACCTGGTTTGGCCCCTGAAGCCAAACCAGTTGGCCTGGCATCAGCTTAAAAGTCACTTCCATTATACTAACCTTCTTTGATTACCTATGTTTAAATTTTCCTGTTTTCCTCTCTGTAGCACTCTGAATATTCCTCACAAATTGTCATGATATTAATACATTTTGTGATTGTTAACAGTCTTTCCAACCAGTCCATCCTAAAGGAAGTCAGTGCTGAATATTCATTGGAAGGACTGATGCTGAAACTGAAACTGCAATACTTTGGCTACCTGATGCAAAGAACTGACTCATTGGAAAAGACCCTGATGCTGGGAGGGATTGGGGGCAGGAGGAGAAGGGGATGACAGAGGATGAGATGGCTGGATGGCATCACCGACTTGATGGACATGAGTTTGAGTGAACTCTGGGAGTTGGTGATGGACAGGGAGGCCTGGCGTGCTGTGATTCATGGGGTCGCAAAGAGTCGGACACGACTGAGTGACTGAACTGAACTGAAAACCTTCTTAAGGAATAGAGCACATGGGGTTCAATTTTCTGAATTTCCACAGAACAGAGTGAGATTGGTTTGGGGTCTTTTTAAGAAGAAAAAAATCTAGCAACTAAGGCAGTTACAGAATGGAAAGGCTCAGCTGGTTAGGACATGAGCCCCCACAAAGGAAGCACTCAAGTAGAGACTCAAACTCTATGGATTTAGGATATGGTGAAGGGGATTCCTATGTTGTAGTTGTTGTTTAGTCGCTAAGTCATGTCTGATTCTTAGCCCGCCAGGCTCCTCTGTCCATGGGACTCTCCAGGCAAGAATACTGGAGTGGGTTGCCATGCTCTCCTCCAGGGGATCTTTCGAACTGAGGAATTGAACCTGCATCTCTTATGTCTCCTGCATTGGCAAGTGGGTTCTTTACCACTAGTGTCACCTGGGAAGCCCACGTGGTGTCAGGCAAATCACCTGGTGAGAGGGTACAGACCTGGTCTTGGACCCTCACACCAGGAGATATGCCTCATCCTGCCTATAATGAACTAGAGTCTACACATGGAGCCATGTGATCCATGGGGTCACAAAGAGTCGGACACGACTGAGCAACTTCACTTTCACTTTCACACATGGACCCAGGAAGAGTGAAGGGCAGAGCCAAACAAGCAGCTGAAGGCAGAGCTGAACTTCACAGTGGGTGCTTAGCAACAGGAGGGAAAGATGCACCCTTCCCCCCCAGTACTACATGGAGAGGGTTTGGGATGTAGGAAATACACACTCCATGGATGTTCTAGGAAGAAAGCTTTTGAACTTTAATAAACTTTCAGGAGCCCATATAAACTGTGAAACCAAAGTCATAGTTCTATTTGGGTAAAAGTCTAGCTAGAAAATACAAAAACATTTGGCAGAGCCATCTTACAGGGTGGTAAGGCCTCTTGCTTGATCCCTACCCTGAAATATAAAGGGCCTCTCGACAACTGATATTAAATCCTAGGAGCAGCTTAGGATCCCCCAGCTCCTGCCTATTTTTCAGAAGTGGAATACAAGGGGCTGGATAGGAAATGGGAAGGACTTTCACTGACAGTTTTTGGTCTTTTGCAGAGAAACAAAGAGATAAACCCATCATCCTCAGAATGACTTGATAGCCCCAAGGCATCTGCATCAACAATCTTGGTCTTAAGAGTTGATTGGTCTTCCAGACTTGTAGAAGGAGATAATCTGATCTTGGAAAAGTATGCTCAGCTAGTTACAAGTTTGAGGAGACAAAGACGTGGTCTGAGTCTTATTCAGCCCTGCTGTCTGAAGTGCTCTTCGCCCAGTAGCACCAGGGACCAGGCATGGAGGTAAGACTGGAAGACGGCTTAATTTCTGTGTTTAACTTGTGGGGAACGGGGAGGCCATCAGGCTAACAGGAAGTCTGCTCTTTTTTTGTTGTTGCTGTTGTTTAAAGTAAATCCTGAACTACTGGGTGCAAACTTCCGCAGTAGATTCTGAGGACAGCAAATGTGTTCCTCACTCTACAACAAGCAGGCTTGCCACTGCTCTCACCTAGTGTCAGGGGCAGACATGGACATTCTAAGTGGAGAGGGGGTAGGGGAGTGGACAGGGATTCTGGGGTAAGGGCAGAGAGGCTTCCGGATCCTGAGGTGATGAGGTCTAAGGTCTGTGCAACCTGAATGAGCCGTGGTGCCTGGAGTCCTTGGACATGGCGAGGGCGAGCTCCAACTTGTAGGGCCCACAACCTATGGTCAGGCCATTTTACATCACTCAGGTCAGCAACCCTTCCCCTCATCCCTCAGGCCCCCAAGGGCCCGGAGGAGGCAGATGTGCTCTTTGCTCCCACTTATCCTTCACAGTCATTAGTGAAGTGAAGTCATTCAGTCGTGTCTGACTCTTTGCAGCCCCATGGACTGTAGCCTACCAGGCTCCTCCATCCATGGGATTTTCCAGGCATGAATACTGCCATTTCCTTCTCACAGTCATTAACCTGGTTCAAAACCTGCAAGTCCTCTAAGTCTCTGTTCTTCCCCATTGTTGCACATGGTGCTGTGATAAGCATCCCAAGAGACGTGCTTTAAGATGGAGAACTAGATATGGAACTGCTGGGTGATGGGGATACAGGTATTAAATTAATAGAGTGTCCTAAGCTGCCATGTGGGTTCACCAGCTTAGACTCACCAGATGCTTAGTGAAAGTACTTTGTTTTCTCATATCTCTGCATCCGTGTTAGGGTCAAACATTCAGTAAATGTCTACCTGAGCAGAGGGAGGCCAACGACCCAAAGGAGGAGGAGGAGGTCTCTTCCCCTGAGGAGAGGGAGACCATGGACTTGAAAGAAGGAAAGGAAGCTTCCCTACCTTGGAAGTGGCAGAATATTGATTTGGAGGAAGAGGAAGAGGAAATCACTTCACCTGAGGAGGGGGAGACTTGTGAAAGGAAAGAAGAGAAGGAGGAAGTCACTTCACTCGAGGGCAAGATGTGTGAAATGAAGGATGGGGAAGAGGCCGTATCCTTTCAACTTATGGAACAAAGAAAGACCTGTGAATCCCAGGAAGAGGAAGAACCAATAAGCGTGTTTCCCCCTCCAAACGAATTCTCCCCTCACTCCGTGTTTCCCCCTCCAACTGCCCCAACCCCTCACTCCGTGTTTCCCCCTCCAACCGCCCCAACCCCTCACTCCGTGTTTCCCCCTCCAAATGAATTTCCCCCTCCCAAAGCATTTCTCCTTCAATATTTATCTCCTTAGATTTTTGTCTCCTCAAACCTTGACCTTAGGAAGGTATCTGTTCTGATATGCTCTCTCTTCATGCCTTTAATTTTTTTGTTAAAAACAAAACTACATTCAATTGGAATTGTATATCAGAGCCATGTATGTTGGTACATATTCTAATTGAATAATAAAACACAAGTCTTTATTGCATAGACCCTAGGATAAGTACCTTTGCTCAAAAACAGGTTTGGGGTGGATTATGTTTTGAAGAATTGAGAAGTGAAAATATTTTCCAGGTAAGTATTTACATTGCATCAAATGTACATCCAGAACATTACAATGCATAAAAGCTTGAGCTTCTTGCCTAGAACTTTCCTGACTTTCTGGTCTTGTAAAGGAATGAGATTAGCCTTTAGATCTGTTAAGACCCAAATCTTATAATGAGCTTCCCTGGTGGCTCAGTGGCAAAGGATCCTCCTGCAATGCAGGAGAAACATGTTTGATCTCTAGGTGGGGAAGATTCCCTGGAGTAGGAAAGGGCAACCCACTTCAGTATTCTTGCTTGGGAAATCCCATGGACAGAGGAGCCTGGTAGACTGTAGTCCATGGGGTCACAAAAGAGTTAGGCATGGCTTAGCAATTAAACAACAACAACAAAATCTTGTAGTACAAAATACAAACTCCATACTCATGCCCAACCTGCATCCTGGATCCATAGTACAAATACACTAGAGACAGAGAGAAAGACTGTCAAGTTAAGGTGACCCTGAGAAAGTTGGCATCTTAAGATGAGGGCACATTATAGAACAAAATGAGCTTGCTTTGTCCCATGCCTGGCATCTGGTGTAACTTAATGGAGTAGAAAGCACATCTGATTAAAGCTTTTATTTCGAATCTAGTGACACTGATTCTAGTAACATCAGAATATACTGATTTTAATGTATCTGTTTTAAAAACATGGTCTGAAGCATGAAATGTTTTAAGTTTGGAATGGAGTGAAAGTGAAGTCACTCAGTCATGTCTGACTCTTTGGGACCTCATGGACTATAAGCCCGCCAGGCTCCTCTGTACATGGGATTTCCCAGTCATGTCTGACTCTTTGGGACCTCATGGACTATAAGCCCGCCAGGCTCCTCTGTACATGGGATTTTTCAGGCAAGAGTACTGGAGTGGGTTGCCATTTCCTTCTCCAGGGGATCTTCCCAACCCAGGGATCGAACTTGGGTCTCCTGCATTGCAGGCAGACGCTTTACCCTCTGAGCCACCAGGGAACACAAAAATTTAGTAAGAAGAAGCAAAGTGACTTGGTCACATCATCTGATGGCGCACATCTCAAATGCCGCCTAGAAAACCACCACACTTCCAGGATTTTAAGAGGAATTTTAGCCTTCTCTGACTTCAAGACAATGTTATTATAATGAGAGTAATAAAGTGCGTGTTGTGTTGCTTCTGTCGTGTCCGACTCTTGGTGATTCCATGGACTGTAGCCCACCAGGCTCCTCTGTCCATGAAATTCTCCAGGCAGGAATACATTTGGAGTGCCATTCCTCCTCCAGGGGATCTTCCCAGCCCAGGGATCAAACCCACATCTCTTATGTCTCCTGCACTGGCAGGTGGGTTCTTTATCACTAGGGCCACCTGGGAAGCAATGACAGACAGACAGCAATAAAGAGTCACTTATTTAATGCTTCCCTGGTAGCTCAGACAGTAAAGAATCTGCCTGCCAATGCAGAAGACCCCAGTACAATCCCTGGTTTGGGAAGATCCACTGGAGGAGGAAGAGGCAACCCATCCCAGTGTTCTTGCCTGGGGAATACCATGGACAGAAGAGCCAGGAGGGCTACAGTCCACGGGGTCGCCAAGAGTCAGACACGACTGAGAGCCTAACACTTTCACTTTCCACTTTATTTCATGCTTAACACTTATGCTGATGCTGATACGGAGAAGGCAATGCCACTTATAATCCACTATTTTCACTAAATGCTACACCTCATTTAATTCTCACAGCAACCTTGGAAGAAAGGAGCAATGATCCAGTTTCCTAGAGGAAGCTGAAGAGTTAAGAGGATTCAAAAATACTCAGCTTTCTGACACTAAAACCTACATGTCCTACAGAACTTACCTGAGGTCATCACTTCAACTTTCAAACCGTTAGCTCTTGGTCCTTTTCCTGAAGTTTATCACCCCCTTTCTGGCACCACTTGGCTTTCTACCCATAAGGAACCCTCACAGATAGCTGGTCTTAACCCTGGCCACATAATAAATCACATGGGAAGCTTTAAAATATTCCAATGTTCAAGCCACATCCCAGATCAATTAATTCCATAGGGTGAGACCCAGGAACTGATTCAGCGATTTGATTGGGCAATCAAGGTTAAGACCTACTCACATGTACCTTTATAAAGAGGAGATACTGGTAGGGTGAGATGGGTATTCCAGACATAGAGAAAAGAGCAGTGCAAATCTTTGCTCATCTCTAAAGGATGTACTACTCAGTGGGTTTCAGATTGCTCTCTGAACTAGAAGCATCAGCAACACCTGGCAGCTTGTTATAAAGGAAATTCGTGGATCCACCCCAGTCCTACAGAATCAGAAGCTCTGGGAGTGGGACCCAGCAATGCATCTGTTTAACAAGCCCTCCAGATGATCTTGGAGCATGCTGAGGTTTGAGACGCACTTTTCTCAAATGTCAAAATCACTTCTTTATTCATTCATAGAAAATGATTATCCTCAAAGGAAAGCCATCAGACTCAAATGCTCTGAAACACTTCTTACCCTCTTTTTCAGAGATAACATTACCTCCATCTTTTTTTCTATGTCCTTTGCTCCCAATTACTCCCTTGCACCTACTGACTTGCCACCAATTTCAAAAGAGAAATCAATTATTTTAAAGATTGCCAGTGATTGATCTGACAGCTGCCTTCCCACAGTTTTATTTACTTTTGTCTCATTGTAAGTGTGGTGTTTTTAAAATTCTTTTCTCCTTTAGGGTCTAGGACCTATATTCTTAACTCCTGGTTCCTTTCAATTTTCTAGGATATTTCCTTTTGTGTGCACATGATTTAAAATTAAGTAATACAGTACATGATAAAAAATTCAACACTCTTATTCCCTAGAGACATACTGAATATTTCTCTTTTCAATTCTAGAGATATAAGCTAAATAATACACTTTATAAGACTACTTTGCACTTTATCATCTTGATCATGTCTATAGACTACTCGATCACATCTATAGACTACTTATTCCAACAGATGAAAATTTAGTTTGCCAAAATTTTACACTTACCTTTTATATTTTTAAGTTCTACTTCTTCCCTGTGTTTCTTTAGATGTATTAAATGCTTAAATCTTTGCAGTTTTAACAATTTCCAACAATCTTATTTCAACTTCAAAGATTTAACTCTCATATTTTCCTATGAACACATCTCAGTGTCATGCTACTAATATTTCATGCATCATGATGTTTCGTTCTATTGGTTTTATTGTGACTTACGTAAATGTTATTCACATTGAGCCGACTACTGTTGTATGTTTACATTTCTCTCCCCCTTTCTTTGGTACAAGTTTATTGTCCTCAAGGTTAATAATCTCATTTTGTTTAATTTTTTATATATTATAATAATTCGGCCCCAAACTTTCCACCTGACCTTAAACCTCCAATGCAGTTAAATATACAAGGTAATCCAACTGTCCCTCTTTTTTTCCCCCCTTTAATTCAGAGGCATCTCTTTTAGAGTCTTCTGGTCTCCCTGCTTCAATTTGGATAAATTGTTCTCTCTGCCTTCTGCATAGCTGTCCTAGGGCTTCCCTGTTCCTCAGCTTTGGATCCACTGGCTTCCCTCTCTACTTTCCTCTTTTGTTGGAGTATATCCTAAAGTAATTTTCTCAGGGAGCAGAAGAGAGTCAGAAGAAGTCAGGGGGATTAATAAGTGTGTGTCTGGGAGGTCCTTGAGGGCATCTTGCAGAACACACACAAACAAAAACTGATGTAAAAGGGCCCAACTGCTGGTTAGGAGAGACATGCCATGCTCAAGATAATATAGAGAGAAGAGGGACTTCTCTTGGGAGCCCTAGACTGAAAATGAAACAGAAAAAATAAGACATAGGATTAATTCAGGAGATGCAGCGTCCAACATCGAGGAACTGACAAAAGAGAAACAGAAAGAGAAAAAAACAAGCAATGAAGTAAATTTAATTTCAGGTCCATTAACAAGTGAACAAGTTAAATAAAAGAAGAAAAATACCTGTACACTACATTCTAAAGCTTTCAAAGAGAAAGGCATAAGCTATTGGGTTGGCCAAGAAATTCCTTCTCCTGCTGTCCATAGTGAAGTTGCTCAGTCGTGTCCAACTGTTTGTGACCCCATGGACACCAGGCTCCTCCGTCCATGGGATTTTCTAGCCAAGAGTACTGGAGTGGGTTGCCTTTTCCTTCTCCAGGGAACTTCCCAACCCAGGGATTGAACCCAGGTCTCCCGCATTGTAGACAGGTGCTTTACCGTCCAAGCCACCAGGGAAGTCTATAGTTGTTACTGATTCCAAGTCTTATTCTCTGTGTTTGTCTCTACTGTTTCATTTATTCAACCAATAACTATGAAGTATTATGCGTCAGGCAGTGGGAATGTCAACCCCATGAAGTTGTGGATGGCTATATTTATCCCATTTCCAGCACTGAAGTCTCCCCAAGCTTTGGCAGCACACTTCCTCTGTCTGCTGGATATCTCTACCTTGGGTGCCTCCAAATACAACATTCTCTTCTCTCCCAACATACCCGTCCTGTATTTCCTAGTTTAGTTACTGCTGCCTTAATCCACAGTCTATACACTAAAAAGTCTGGATCCAGAGAAAGCCCCACAGGCTCCTGTAGTGACAAAAATCCCCGATACACTCATTTTATCCTCCGTGTTCTTAAAGAAAGAGGTAAAAACAAAAATGTCCATGACAGTCTGGGTTACCTGGCTTTGTCCAAGAAAGGTTGTATAGTAATTCATAGACAAAAGTGCTAAACCAGGCAAACTTTCAAAACCAGGCAAATCTAGGCAAACTAGAGCTCCAAATATAGTTGAGAATATTTAAAATTACCCTTACATCCAAATCAATTCCCACTGACCAATCTTTATTTGACAATAAGATACCATCAGACTTCAAGGGCAGAAAAAGCTGCTTCTTTACTATACCTAGCACTAGCAATTTAAACTATGGGAAGAAGCTTCCAGAAGTGTTGGTGGTCTCCTCCACTCTTCCCCTTCTCCACCCCACGGTCTGCTGACCCAGACCTAATCTCCCCTGTGCCATCAGCAGCTGCTGATTGCTTCGCACGTGCACCAACAAGAAGTATTTTCCATAACGTCAGACACCTGACCTTCCTACTGCTCTGCTACTGGGCTGGCTCACCTGATAATGAAAATAATCACCTACTGACAAGTCAGCTGTGCTAATGTATGGCTGGTACCACTCCATGCACACTGTTTCAATTAAAGTGAATATGACTATGCAACTGAAAGGCGTCCGACACAAGATGTAAGAATCTCCCGAGTTCTGTCTCTAAAGCTTTTGGCAGCACATATGCCCCATACCCATGCCCATACACATACAGAGTTGTGTAGATCACAAGTGTCAAAATCCCAAAGGATTCTATTAAGTTTTTAACAGCACCTGTTAGACAATAACACCACCATCTAATGTGATTAACGCAAGAGAACATTTTGAAACCAAAAGTGATTTTCTTAAAATGAAGAAATAGGAAAAATAAAGAGCCCCTTCAGAAGTATGTAAATAGTGGCAATTTGGCTGAATGGAGCATTAAATTCTGCATAGGGAGACCATGAGCTCATTCCCACTGAAGGTACTTTACATAGTGAATGTCATACTTTTCACATTGTGTCACATTCTTTGTGAAGAAGATGGAGCTAAAGAAATTACACTGGAAAATAAAAATGTCAGTTACACTAGATTCCACTAGGGGAAACACTTTCCCCACTCCCTCCCCCGACCCCAACCCCCTCTGGTACATAGGTGTCCTTTGGAACAACTTCCTGGTAAAATCCTATGTAACTAATGGGGCACAGCTCTGCGACTGGAGTTGCACTTGCATGGCCTCTAGGGGTCAGCATAACTCGGAGGAATGGCAAGAGCTGGAAACAAGAAAAAGCCAGGATTGGCAGGCTCTGAGGAGGACGGGGTGGAAGGCGAAATGACAGGTAACCCCTGAGGATGAGGACATGAGGAAGCCGTCTCCATGACTCGACACCCAGTTCACTCTGTTTCCATTTGTGTTCAACAGAAACCTGGGGACCCAGATCTTGAATAATACGTTGCCTATCACATAAACTCCCTGGAAACCCCTGGCAGTATTTTACAATTCCCTTCCTATGTGTTGAAAGCCACCGACTTTTGTTAAATGTCTGTTTGGGCACTTTCGACTTAGACCTCTGAGATGGTGAGACTTAAGCACCATAAATTGTTCCTCCCCAAAGTAATGCTTTTCAATTCGAACTTATTATTTAAAGACTAGAATGATTAGAGGGGGTGGCTAGCCCTTTCTCTGAGATACTAAATGGTGGGTTTTATTCTTTTTACCTATAGACCATTTAATATTACCCCTGCAGGAGGATGGTGTTTATAATCATAGATTTTGGGGGGAGCTCAGTAATGAAACTGGCTGCCAGTACGCTGCTCTAGCTCACTGCATGACATCAATCTCAGAGATATTCAAAGTGCTGAAAGAGAAGGAGGGGTGACTAAGAGCACACCTTGTTTTTACTTCCTGGTATATTTCCTTGTGCCTCTGGAGAATACTCTTGGGGACCACAGCTGAAATATGATTGTTTGCCTTAGTCGGTGACTACTATGCAGTATTTAGCAGTGCTGGCAATCATTTATGCTACAGAATAAAAGCATGGTTACCTTTCCTGTCCTTTAAAGGACTGGAAGAAACAGCACTTGGGCAGTTCAGACGCAGTTTTGGGGTATAAGAAAAGAAATCATTTCCTATTCCATGCAAACTCTGATTTACAAAAGAACACCAGAAGCTAAAAGCCTTGTTGATTTATCATGTGAAGCAAAGAGTAATTTTTCTCCCCTTGTTATGCTTTCATATAATCATGCTCACTGCCTGTATGGGTGGCATTAAAGAATTTCTGAATAAAAATAATAATTTCTTGCTTTCAACCTTCATAATTCACATCAGCAAGCACCCTGCTGGGCGGTGATGCCTCCTGCCAGTGACGCTCAATCGTTTTTGCTCGCCACTTATCTGCCTCTCCCAGCTGCGTGTTCCATTGATCGGAATACCTGCAGGATAATGCGCCCGTAGGCGTTCTTCAGCAGATTAACCACGTCTGCGTGAGACAGCCCATCCAAAGGTTGCCCATTAATGCTGACAATCCGATCTCCAACCTGGAAGTACAAAAGTGGGAGAAAAATCACTATCATTAAGAAAAATTAAATTTGAGAAGAATGCTTAAAATTCTTTGTAAGTCATATTTCCCATTTGTGGCTATTGTGAAGATTCTGTGTTTCTACTGTGTATGCATGCTCCAGAAGCATGAGGAATTTTTATGGCTTTCTCCCAAATACACACCAATCAGAGAAACAAGAAGGGGGTCAGATTTGATTATTAAAAGGCCCGGCAGGCCACTTTTGTACCTGGGTAATGGTGGTGTTGCATACATCCATTTACTAGTAATAGTGGGGTGCACAAATTACCTGTTCAATGAAGCTCTAATGAAGCCAAATATTTTCTGCTTTATTTTTTTCTACCTAAATTAAGATTAAGGCATGATGGGGGGAAAAATCATAAGAATGTTGATGCTTTCGGTGGAAGGAAGATTCTAAGGTCAAATCTTTCTCAGGTGAAAATCAATTTCAGGTGGAATGTGGTATTAAAAATGATATGGGAAGCTCTGCAAATGAGCTGCAATTTCATCTTTCACTGAGAAGCTTTGATATAAACAATAATATTTTTATATGCTTAGGGACATAATGAATTTCAGGTACAAACTGTCTCCAATGCATTTTGCCCACAGTGCGGGTCTCCGATGGCTGCTGGAATTCTAGTTCACACCACTGCCCCTGGCATCCTCTCCCACCCCACCCCATCACATGATTCGAGCACTCCCCCACCCGCTCTGTTTACTTTAAGCTTCTGTGTCCGTGCAGCCACACCGCTGGCCTGAATCATGGCAATAAATATTGGGATATCTCCTAAGGGACTTCCTTTTCCTCCAGCAATGCTGATTCCAAGGGCATCACTGGGCTCCTAAGAAAAAAAGAAGAAAAACAATGCTTATATGTTTAACAAAGAGTCACAACCTGATGGTCCCCAGAGAGTTGCTGAACAAAATTCCTCTGTGACACAGGAGGTTAGGTGAGCATAGAAATTAACTTCAGTGCTTTTGAAGTCAGAAAGACCAGTGTTTCAGCTCTTTATTAACTGAAGTACTTAATTAGCTGGGACAAAGGGATGGGGGCACGGTGTCCTAGGAAGTTCCTTAACCTCTTAGAGCTTCCATCTCTTCATAAAGTGGGAAGAAAACCATTTACCTCAGTGTTGATCTGAAGATTAAATGAGGTGATATAGTGCAGTCCTGGACCACAGAGAAAGCTCAATAAAATGCAACAGTAGGAGTAAAAAATTTAAAGAAAGAAAAAAGCAAACGCTATGCTACTGCTGTTTAGTGGCCAATTTTGATGCAGACTTGGCAAGTATATCCTCATATGGTGTTTATGATTAAATTACCGCACGTATCATGCTCTTCTGGGTGTGAACAAACACACTTGGCTCTGAAGCAGCTGCAGGACCGAGTTAGAACAAAGGATCTTCAAGGACGCCCGCTGTAGTGACTACAGTTCGGAGAGAGAAGTAACGTGGCTGAAAATGTTCCCTAAGATTATTAGGTGAGACCGTTTAGCTCACTCTGACCCTGCTGAAGAGACCCTGGCCTTTGTCCAGGTTTCTCTTACATGTATATCACAGGGTTAATATTTTTAAAATCACTAAAAGAACAAATGGTAAGCTCCAGTTTCAATGTGGTGGCATACATACCCTAAAGCATCTTGCTCCTACTGATTAAAATGAAGACCTTTTGCCAAAACTTAGAGAACAACTACCTGAGGCTTCTGAAAAGTAAAGAAACTCAAATTGTGGTGGAGAGCTAAAATTTGGAGGAACAATAGCAGAGGGTGTATTTTCTAGTTGTTTTCCGTACAGCTTTGACCTGAAGTTAAGGGGCTATAAAATTGGCTGTTGTTGTATTCAGTTACTCAGTCGTGTCCAACTCTCTGCAGGCCCATAGACTGCAGCCTGCCAGGCTCATCTGTCCATGGAATTTTCCAGACAAGAATACTGGAGTGGGCTGCCACTTCCTCCTCCAGGGGATCTTCCCGATCCAGGGATCGAACCCACATCTCTTGTATCTCCTGCATTGGCAGGTGGGTTCTTTACCTCTAGTGTCACTTGGGAAGCCCCCATAAAGTTGGTGAAAATTGTTAAAACTTTGAAGTTAACTCATCTTTCTGGTCGGGGGAAACAGGAAAAGGAGACTCGATGGCTGGAGAATGAAGGAAGAAAACTAGAGTAGAAAGAGTCAGAGAGAGGGGTCCTGGGAACCCACGGAATTCTGAAGCTCAACTCTAAGCCACACTCATAAGGGACAGCCCCACACTCAGGAACTGAACTGAGATTTGAACCACCACTCACCAAAGGTACTATAACTTGCAATATGAGCCTAACTGGGTGGATACCTGCTAAAACATGAACAACATTCTTCAGGGTCTATATAGCATAACATTCAGCAGGGTTGGAAAAACCCCAAGTTACTTGACATGCAAAGAACCAGGGAAATGTGACGAATTTTCTTAAGTTCTTTCAAATATGTAGGACAGTTTAAAGCCAAGATGATACCATTGTCTGGCAGGGCTCTCAAATTATGCAGCTGTGAACATATGATAACAAGGACATACATGTTAGGGGAGTGGTTTGGGAAAAAGGACCTACAGGGTTGCAAGGCTTCTGTAGTTTTACCTGATCACTTAAAAATATACATAGGTCAGTGTGCTTCAATTTTACCTCGGTAAAGTTGGGAAAAGGAAAAAGAAAAGAAGGATCAAAAAGCCATACAAGAAAAAACTTCAAAACCCTGTTTTCCAAAGTTTGTGCCCAGCTTCTATATGCATCTGAATGCATCAATAATAAAGCCCCACATGCAAATGGCAAGATGGGTTACATTGTAAAGTTTCTGCTCTGACTATATGTAGAAAAACAGGGTGGGTAGGAACTGGCCTTTTTATAAAAGCCTGTAAAAAAACAAGCAGCTGAAATGACTAAGAAAACAGAAAATGATATGCTATAAATCTTGGAATGAGAAATTTATGGAATAATTTGGTTATGTTCAAATTCATTATGATGTTTCTTTAATTTATCCATAATTATGCACATATTGGTACATTTTTACTTCCCCATCCAAGGAACATTTGAGTTGCTACTCTGCTGGAAAGATACTTGGAATAATCAGGCAGATTTAGTCAAAGTTGTAGCCAATGATAAAGGATTCCACTTCCTGGACATTCATGATGAACTAGGTACTCTGCTAAGTACACTGTGCATGACCTTATTAATCCAAACAACAAGATTTACCTTGAGAGGTGTTATAAGCCCAATCTACAGATGAGCAAATTGAGCTTAAGTAACTCGCCGAAGGTCATAGAGCTAATAAATGGTAAAGTGTCTTTAAACATAACTCTAATTGAGTCCAGAGAACCCAGTTAAGCTGGATATCACTTTACTGCAGCTGAACTATGAATACAACAAAGTCATAATTTTTCTCATTACTCTTGAATCCCAAATTTAATAATAATCATGAGCAAAATAAAAGTGCTTTCTAACACTCTGCATATCACGCAGGAGTCTGAAAATTAGGATTTGATGACTTTATGAACTGAAATGCATCCTACACAGTCTTCTCTGGAGAGCAATTTAGCATTATGTATAAAAGCCTTTAAAAAACAAGTGTGGATTTTGACCCAACAATTTCATTTCTAAGAAATAAGCCTAAAGCAAACATCCATGATATGAGCCAAAAAGAAAATACAAAGACACCTTTTGCTATAAAAGATGGCAAAAGTTGAGAAATATGCTACTGGTTTAATAAGAGGACATTGGCTAAGAAAAATTACAGCACACTTATGATGGAATACTATGTTAACTGACAAAAATCATGCCATATGCTGTCAAAAAATACTGACTTGCATGACTAAGAGTCCATGCTGTAAAGTAAAAAAGGCAAGCTACAACAGTACATCTAATTGATACCATTTTTTTGTTTGTTTTTATAAAACTTAAACATACAAAATGAAGTGGATGGGATGCACCAAAAAATTCACAGTGGTCATGAATGTGCTTTGCTTTCTTTTTCTAAGTATGTCTGTGTTACACAGACCATATATTTACTTCAGTAACTTAAAAGAGCACACTAACAATCCAATACATTGTATTGAGGGGAAGATGTACATATTATGCAAATCCAAAACAAATCAGAAAAACAAACAAACAAACAAACAAAAATCATTGACTTACCCTGATTATCTCAACAGTCCTTGGTCCCACATCTGTGTCTATAAAGAAGCAACAAATTAACTTTTTAAAAGTAAGAGATAACATATCTAGGATATAATATTGTCCCATGAAAATAGCATCATTTTCTAGGTCTTTAAGGAGAGAATAGTGAGGCAAGAAGGCATTATACCCTTTCTCAAAATTCTAACTGGCGACCATCTATCAGGGGCTAAGTCCTCTCTTTTTAACAAGTCCTTCTGCTTGAGATAGATGTGGCTGCAATCACTTGGTCTGACAAAAGCTGATGGACTATAGCAGCGGTTGCCTGGAATATGGCGAGTAAATGGCTTGGAGGGTGAGCCATTTGTGTACCACAGCACATTTTTCTGCCTTAATCAAAGATAACTTTACCCAAGGAAAGACTTAAAAACCCCCTTTCCTGCCCCACCCATGATGCGATATGCACTCTGACCTTCCTTGAGTGACCCATAATCTTTAAATTTTCTCTTTGGAAATGGTTTTACTTTATGAAGTACCTTAGATCTCTGCTTTTCTCCTTTCAATGTGTAAAGTTAAGGCACATTTCAAACACAGATCTCTATGGCTTTCCTTCCTTTATAACAGGGCTTTCAGAAAGTTTGGGGCTCATGTGGCCGTGTGCAAAGGTTTAAAAACATTTTTGCTATACACCTGAAACTAACACAACATTGCAAATCAACTATACTCCAGTAATTTTTTTTTAAATTTTTATAAAAAATTGGGTAACAGGATGGTTTTGCTGATGGTGTGTCTGAAGCAATACCTGAATTTCGGGGGGAAGGATCTGAAGCTCGTTTTGTGCCAACCAGGTTTTGCAGGCTGGTGATGACAGGAGCCAGGGCAGGATGGAAGCTGCTTTGTGTGCTATGCTGACTCCCCTGGAAAGGAAACTCAGTGGTCAGTTTTAGAAATCCATACTTATTATTACTGTTTTACTTGCTGAAGTAACCATAGCCATGTAATAGCAAATTCTGTGGAGGCCAAAAAAGAAAACAAAAAGGAAAACTCACACTCCCTCTCTCATCACCCTGAATAACCCCATTTAACATTTGCTCCACTACTTTCTCCATTATATGTGCTTTTATATGTGGTTTCAATCATCAAGGTAGAAAGCATGCAGTAATTCCAGCTTTTTGTGCCCCACATGAAATCAGAAACATTTTCCTAGTGTGTTAGACAGTGTTTACGTATGATCAGTTAATGACACTAAGTGTCAGTGGGGGGTAGAGTTAACATTTATTTTCTTATTACTCAAATACATGAGCTATTTTGGTAAAACAAGCTCTGGGAACTGGTGATGGACAGGGAAGCCTGGCATGCTGCAGTCCATGAAGTCATAAGAGTCGGACATGAGTGAGCAACTGAACTGAAAATCTAGATTAACAGGAACTTGATTATATAGAATGCCCAACTGTAAGAAAAAGCAGCAAATATCAAGGGAATATGTTATTTTAGGAATATTAAATTTTTTTTTTCTCAAAGATTTTCCCGGAGTTGGTAATAATTCAGCTCAATCTGCTATACCTCCATTGTGCTAAGTCACTTCAGTTGTGTCTGACTCTTTGTGACCCTGTGGACCATAGCCCATCAGGCTCCGCTGTCCATGGATTCTCCAGGTAAGAATACTGAAGTGGGTTGCCATTTCCTCCTCCAGGGGATCCTCCTGATCTAGGAATTGAACCCAAGTCTCTTATGTCTCCAGCACTGGCAGGCAGATTCTTTACCACTAGGGCCACCTTCATTACTGTCCTTTTAAATAAAGCTAATGTTTATTTAAATAAATTTAGATAATCTATAGTCATGTTTGGCTGGGGCTATTTAATGAAAATCATATGCACAGTGAAGGATCTTCCCAATGCACACAACAATGGCATGAATAAAGAACTTTTGTCTATCAAATTCTCAAGGTTATGCCTTAATTGCCTCAAAATTTTAAAGTAAATCTAAGACTACAATTATCACCTGACAAATTATAATTTGATCCATTTCCTTAGTATGATGCAAGTTAATATTTTAACGTTCCTTAAATCTGAAACATTTAAAATTTATAGAAAAGTTGAATGATACAGTAGACATACCACCTAGATTCCAAAATCAATACTTTACTATATTTTCTTTGTTAGGGGAAATGTTTGGGAATAGGTTCCTCTTTTTCTCCATCTGGGTCATGTGCTGGTCTTCAGCTCATGAAGATGCAGGACACTTCCTTTTCAAAGCCTGCTACTGGCTTCCTTCCCATTAGCTACGTATCAGTATAGACGCATTTCATGTGGGTCTTACTTTTAAGGATAAAGTAAGGATAGAATATATTTGCTGTTTTTCTTAACATTGAATTAAACTTCTATCCTCTTAAATGAAAATTCTGTGTAAAGAGGTTAGAGAAAAGTATTTGGTACTTTGTCCCAGGTTTCCAAAATATGACAGCTCACATTTACCTATCAGATAAATGGTAATGGTGGGCTTTTGACATTTAATGGTAGAGTCTCTAAATTTGTTATCTTTGTATTTCACCTGAGTATGAACTTTATTAATCTCCTGGATGCATATATATAATCTTCAAGGACAGAAGTCCAGTTCTACCCACCACCCCACCTGTCAGTTCAAACTCTTTTTAAAACACCAGAGCTCCTTGTACCCCTTCGCACTTCTGCCTATGCCACATTCTGTCTGGGAGGCCTTCTCGTTCTCTTCAGTTTATCAAACTCCTTTTCTTCCGTGTCACCTTCATGTACTCTACAGGAAGAAAAATTTCATCTCCAGTGTTGTCTATCCTACATTGCAACCCCTATGTACAACGGGGCTTTGATGAAATCACTTAAGTTGAATCTTCCATTAAGGAAGAAGCCAAGACAACTAGTAGCTTCCCCAATGGCTCAACTAGTAAAGAATTTGCCTGCAATGCAGGAGATGAAGGAGACATTGTTCAGCTCTTGGGTTGGGAAGATCCCCTGGAGGAGGAAATTGCAACCCACTCCAGTATTGCCTGGAGAATCCCATGGACAGAGGCACCTGGTGGGCTACAGTCCATGGGGTTGCAAACAGTTGGACACAACAGAGCGATTGAGCCCACGCCCCCAAGAGAACTATTTTGAATCTCAAGTTCCCACTTTTGATACAAGTCTGATCAGAATTTTCACCATTTATTGATGTCTAGAAGCCTACTGCACCACTCTTTTCATATACATGATATTTGCTGCCCATTACATAAGCCAGAAATGCAAATGCAACAACAAAAAGCCCAAAAAACTTAACGATGTTTACTCGGTTTGCTTGCCCTAAAAATTAACTAAGACAAGCCAAATAACCTGTGATTCTATCTGAACAATGGTATTTTTCTTCACTCATTTCCTAACATAAATGAGGCAAAAGGGGCAGCTAATAGGATTCCAGAAGCACCTGTGGGCTAACCATAAAATCAGAATGCCTTCCAAACAAAGGCCTTGGAGAGGTTTTAAGTCTAAGGAAATGAGGAAGGAGACCAAAAGTCATCATGCTTTTGACCTCAAAACAAAGGCCCATCTAATAACCCACACAAAGGGGATTAGGGGGTCACGTGTACATTTCTATAGTTTAATTATATATGAAATAAGACTTGACATATAGTCTACCATCTTGATTTTGTCAGACATCACAGTGAAAAAAAAATACAGTGAAATATACTTTGTTAGAAAAAAAAAGTGGCATTTACATCAGCATTGCAAATAAACATGAGATGTTTGCTAACCCACAAAATATCACCCACTAAGGCCTCCCTTCTACAGGAGAAACCCCCATACTTTGCTCTCCCAGGAATATACCATTAACTGCCCTCAGCATGTGTGAGTGGCTATTCACAAGTTAACTTTATAGCAATATTTAATTGAATGAATAGAACAATGCTGTGCTAATGAGGGTCAAATTGCCACCAGATGTTGTTTTTTTAAATAAACACAGCTGTGTACATGCAATGCCTAGGCAATATAGAATAGTGGGAGAGAAAAGTGGTTCTAAGAAAATATTTGCAGGCAATAAAGGAGAGAAAAATATAGGGCTTAATGAGTTTCCATCCCACCTTTCATTTTTTATTTCAAACACATTAAAGTACACCAAACTTAGTGTCATGGATATGCTATATATTACATATTATTTCCAAACGATCATTTATGAAATGGGAAAATTTCTCCCAATTGGGACAGGTGAGTGAGTGAGTCTAACAGGAAGCCATCAGCAACCTGACTGTTCTGTGATATCTTCCTCGAGGAGGTCCAGGAACCAGCTCGGAGTCTTCCAATCTCTAGCTGCACAAGTCCCTGCGCACACTGGGGAAGACAAGAAAAGAACAGGTGAGAAACAGTAGCACCTGTGTCCTAAATTATTATGGTAGTGCCTCCACTAATCTCTGCAGCCAAGAACATAAATGGCTTGGCCATTTATGGCCTGATGAAGGCCACAGGTAGAAAGGAAATTCAGTTATCAAAAAAAATCACGTAAGGTCACAAAAATTTATCAACTCAACGCTACTCATCTCACGATTTCCTGACTTCTTCAAACATGTTGAAAAGATTATATTTCAATTCACCTCCTTTCTCTTTCTTTTTCCTTCTGATGAAAGCATTTGTGAACAGTGAAATGATGAAGAAAAAGCGGTGAAAAAGAGGATGGGAAAAAATCAAACACAGAGATAATGATGGGTAATCTGATAGAAGCCCTCTCTTGAGTAATGACTGATAGTTAACTATTTTAGAAAATCAGGATTTTAAAAGAAACAGAATTCATTTATTTTGTAAAAGCTCCTACAACAACTATTATATGTGAAGCAGAATAAGATACACCTGGTGAGAGCTGAATGGCCATTTACAAGGATTTTTATTCACCAGTTTCTTCCAAGGCAGGTAGAGTCCATGCGGCAGAAACAGTCAGTTGGAAGGGAATCTTGAGCCCCAGTCACTCTACAGCCTCAGTGAGAAACAGCTTGACAGACAGAAAAACTCCTCAAGCACAGTGCTGGTATCTGGGCATGCCACTCTACTTTGTCAGGACTTCATTGTGAGACGGAGGATTTGGTCTTCAGCATCTTTAATATTCTTTCAAGCAATAAAAGCTGAATTTGATGAATTCATGATAATATAGCCCAAGAGGAAAAAGGATACATTTTGTGACTCCAGGAGAACCTATCCCATCAAATGATTTTAGAGGACAACTGCAGGTACTTGGAATTCTCAAAAGTATGAAAAACTAGCTTAAATCCCCAAACAAGGTTCCCTTCAATCCTGTTAGTCAAAACGATAGCTTTCTTTAGGAGCTGTACCTAATTGGTCAAAATAATCAGAGATTAGGTCTCTAGTAAAAAACTAGCATCAATGCATTTTGTAAAATTCGACACTTTTATAAAAAAGCTAAATTAGAACCACTCCCATTGGACTTGAGTTATACCAGCCAGGCAGAAATCAGCTACGGACTCACCTTGAGGATAGTAGCCACCGTCTCCTGAGAAGCACTTCTCATGTCCTCCCCATTCACAGATAAGATTTGATCTCCCTGAATTAATCTCCCATCAAGGTCTGCGGCTCCACCTTTCACGATGTCAGAAATAAACACTCCACTTCCATTTCTGTGAATACCATAAAGCAGAATAATGGCACAACCCAATATTTCTATGCTAAACCTGAGATTACAGATATTCTTCCCAAATGATAGGCCTCACAGTGCTCACCCTTTAAATAGCTTATATATATTTATGTTGCCTATTGTATTACTCACTTTCACTGGCCCAAGGGCATAATTTCTGCAAGAGGATAACTTTAGTGAAATGAAATGGAAATTCACTTTAAAAAACAGCTAAGTACTGTTAGACACATTATTTCTTTAGCAATTAGTTCAATTATTATCCTCTCATCTGTTTCTAGTTTCTTTCTCACTCTTCCTCTCTTTTCCTGCCTTTATTACTTTAAGGTTTTAATTATATTTATTTGATGAATAAATAAGTATATGTCTCAAAATTCAAGAGGTCAAAAAGGGGTGACCTTGAAAATTTTCCCTCTCGTCTCTGTTCCCTGTCCCCAATCAGCTACCCAATCCCCTTCTCAGAAATAACCAGTGTTTCACATTTCTTTATTATCTCCATGAGGCATTCTGTGTGCATGTGTGTGCTCAGTCACTCAGCTGTGTTCAACTCTCTGTGACCCCATTGACTACAGCCCACCAGGCTCCTCTGTCCATGGCATTTCCCAGGTAAGAATACTGGAAGGGGCTGTCATTTTCTCCTCCAGGGGATCTTCCTGAACACAGGGATTGAACCCATGTCTCCTGCATTGGAATATGGATTCTTTACCACTGAGCCATATGGGAAGACCAATGTTCTGTAGATACATTAGCAATGCACGTGTGTATAGTACATATGTGTGTAAATGGATATAAAAGAACATATAGTCTTTTTTTTTTCCCTCCAGCTTTGTTTCTTTTAACTTTCTTTCACTTAACACACTTTGGCAATTGGTCTTTATTACCACTTGGAGCTTACCCAGTGTTTTGAGGAACTATTACTATTCATTCAGTTCAGTTCAGTTTAGTTCAGTCGCTCAGTCGTGTCCGACTCTTTGCGACCCCATGAATCGCAGCACGCCAGGCCTCCCTGTCCATCACCAACTCCTGCAGTTCACTAAGACTCATGTCCATCAAGTCCGTGATGCCATTCAGCCATCTCATCCTCTGTCATCCCCTTCTCCTCCTGACCCCAATCCCTCCCAGCATCAGAGTCTTTTCCAATGAGTCAACTCTTCGCATGAGGTGGCCAAAGTACTGGAGTTTCAGCTTCAGCATCACTTCTTCCAAAGAAATCCCAGGGCTGATCTCCTTCAGAATGTACTGGTTCGATCTCCTTGCAGTCCAAGGGACTCTCAAGAGTCTTCTCCAACACCACAGTTCAAAAGCATCAATTCTTCGGTGCTCAGCTTTCTTCACAGTCCAACTTTCACATCCATACATGACTACTGGAAAAACCATAGCCTTGACTAGATGGACCTTTGTTGCCAATGTAACGTCTCTGCTTTTGAATATGCTATCTAGGTTGGTCATAACTTTTCTTCAAAGGAGTAAGCGTCTTTTAATTTCATGGCTGCAATCACCATCTGCAGTGATTTTGGAGCCCCCCAAAATAAAGTCTGACACTGTTTCCACTGTTTCCCCATCTATTCCCCATGAAGTGATGGGACCAGATGCCATGATCTTCATTTTCTGAATGTTGAGCTTTAAGCCAACTTTTTCCCTCTCCTCTTTCACTTTCATTAAGAGGCTTTTTAGTTCCTCTTCACTTTCTGCCATAAGGGTAGTGTCATCTGCATATCTGAGGTTATTGATATTTCTCCTGGCAATCTTGATTCCACCTTGTGCTTCTTGCAGCCCAGCATTTCTCATGATGTACTCTGCATATAAGTTAAATAAGCAGGGTGACAATATACAGCCTTGACGTACTCCTTTTCCTATTTGGAACCAGTCTGTCGTTCTATGTCCAGTTCTAACTATTGCTTCCTGACCTGCATTCATTTATTAGTAAACTGTTGATAGAAAATAGGTTATTTACTTCTCTAGCTTCTGTAAGCAATGTGCAGTGAATAACGTATCTACAAGCCTGTATTAAGGGTAAATTCCTAGTTGTGGAATTGCTAGGCAAAGAATTTTGAGAGCTTATACATCTGATCTTCTACAATAAAACCTTTTGTTCTAAGAATGTAAATGTTCCTTACAAACTCAATCTAAAGTGCTAATGTTGTATGAAGATTATTTCATCAATCCACTATGAGACAATAAATAAAAAACCATTACTCTAAAAGGACTCTCTCCAGGGACATGTATGATCACAACAAGAAAGCAAGCTTCAACATGGGCTCTGTCAGTTATTCTGCACCCATAGGTGTCCTGAGTATGCTTACAAATATGAGTCTCAGCTCTTTTGTTTTGTAATACATTTCCAAAGTGATGGTTTTATGGTGCTGAAATAAAATATAAGATCATGAGTACATAGTACATGGCACAAAACCAATGCTCAAAAATGGTAGCTAATATCCTAATAATAGACCAGACCATTTGGAATAAAGCACTAGGCTAGTCAACAGAGGTCAGTGGGGGTACATGACACAATATATAAAACCAACTTCGAATCTTCCTAAGAATATGGTTGATACCATTTAAGGCTATATTGGGGCATCACATGAAAATCCTGAGCCCTGTTGGGATAAATACACACTAGATATCTAAAGTCAGTAAACTGTGGAAGCTGGAACTACAGTTTCAAGATCTTACTGATTTCTCTAGTCTACTAATACTGTTCTGAAATAATTACTGCAATTCCTATCACATGGGTAAGGAGCATAGATTTCAAAAGAGTAGCCTGGTCACCAGGATCTACCTATATTTTTGGTGCAAGCTATTATTTGCAGGATATCTTTCTTAATAGAAGACTTTTGTCATGAAGAATCAATGTCTCTTGACCATGTCAACTCAGCTAGTTTCAGTAACTCCTCAACTGGTTTAACAGAGTATGAAATTAACATGGCACTCCATGGAAGAGCAATTTTCCTAACCCAACACTGTATATGTAAATCTCTTTCTTGATACCAGCTATTTCTTAGGTATGGTTGCTTTAATCAACCCCTGCCAGCCTTAGATCTAAGTGACTCCAAGTAAAAAGAACCTTGTTGACTCTGTTTTTACTCTTTAAGAGGAAAAACGTCGGAACAGTCTGGGTTGATTTGGGTTAGCTCAGAGGGTAAAGTGTCTGCCTGCAATGCGGGAGACCTGGGTTCAATCCCTGGGTCGGGAAGATCCCGTGGAGAAGGAAATGGCAACACGCTCCAGTACTCTTGCGGAGAATCCCATGGACAGAGGAGCCTGGTAGGCTGCAGTCCATGGGGTTGCAAAAAGTCGAACACGATTGAGTGACTTCACTTCAGTTCACTTCACTTTATCTTTATATGACATGTTTTTTGGCTAAGGTCTTGCTTAGTAACATGACCTATCTCATTCAAATAGTCATAAAAATGTTAATTTTAGAAATCACATCATTAGTTTATACATGGCTTTCTCTTTCAGTCTTTATCGGCTTTCGTCCCTAGAACTCTGAAGGAACAAGGCTGATCAATCCTGACTCTGACACCACTTCCTTACCGTTTTCCAACGATGCTCAAGCCCAGTCCTCGACCAGCCTTCTTCTGTAGATCCACGGGGAAGATCTCCAAGTTCTCCTCATCCCGGTAGTGCGCTTCATCTCTGTACACCACCAGTCGCACCTTCTGGGGGGTCTGCCTCAGAGCTGTGATGGCTTCCTCATGGCTGGCACTCCGCAGGTCAATCCCATTAACCTAGAACAACAGGCATCTGAGACGGGGATGCAATGGCAGAGACCTCTCTGCCTTCAGCAGCTCCTTGACCCAATCGGTAAGAAGCCTCCAGAAATTTCCAGCCAGTCCCAAAGCACACAGGGAGTGCCCACTAGCAGTCATAGCTGCTTCAAGTACAATGGACGTGGCCCTTACACTCCCCTGCCCAAGTAACTACAGAGGGTAGGTTAGTCACATGATAATGCAATTTTAGGTAGCTGTGAACTTTACTATGGACTCAACACGAGACAGCAGGGACTACTTGGCTCATTCAATTGAGGTCAAAGGGGAAATAAATATTAGTATTTGATCAGCATTTTTTGGATTCAGTTTGCTAATTGAATTTGACATCCTCACTCTTAATTTCTAACATCATGACTACTTCAGAACAGGCCAGGAGGAAATGAGGGGCTGGTATTTCTGACATGGTCAAATACTTTCTGAAGTCCACTGATTTGAATCTGGATCTAAGTGAGTATAGACAGGGCCATGCATTAGACAGCAAATATACTGGAAACAGCACTGAGTGGAACTGAGGCCTTGCTTCCAGTCGGTCATGTGAATCTGGGCAAGTTATGTAACCTCTGTGAAGCTCCGTTTCCCTTGTCTGTTCAATGGAAAGCATAGCCAACTTATTTTTCACTTAACAAATGGTTGTGTTGTTGTTGTTTAGTTGCTAAGTTGTGTCCAACTCTTTAGCGGCCCCATGGACTGTTCTGTTCATGGGGCTGAACAGAACACCAGGCTCTTCTGTCCATGGGATTTTCCAGGCAAGAATACTGGAGTGGGTTGCCATTTCCTTTCCCAGAAGATCTTCCTGATCCAGAGATTGAAATTAAATTAGCCCTTTATGAGCATTTACACGAACTCTCTGATACTATTACCATTTTACAGATGAGGAAACTGAGGCATGCAGAGGTTAAGTGACTTGAGCAAAGTTACACAGCTAGGACATGGAGGGGCCATAATATGAAACCAGACTATCTTTCCAGTCATAGTCTCTATACCATGCTGCCTCATCTCACTCTTAGACTTTCCCCAGCCACAGAGAAAGTCTAGTATGGATGTTGCTAAGTCAATTTGACACATGGGCCAAATTGATAGACATAGTAACCCAGACTCAGAAGAAGGGAGTCGCAGGTCCCCTCTTCAAGGTCATAGTTAGGAAAAGAGCCTAACCAAGGAAAGGATAGGCCCAGGCCATGGGCCAGTTTCTCTCAAAATGTTGGTCTCAGTCTGTGTGGCTTGGGCATGTCCCATCTATCTCTGGACCGCCGTTCCTTCCTCTATACAATGAGGGGCTGGGCTAAGGCTTTTCCACTCCTAAAATTCCAAAGACTCACTATTTGTGCTTAAAGAGTGAGTACATAGATGGGAGAAAAGAGGAATGAGCCCTTCCTGGAGAAAGTGACTTTTGAGTGATTATTTAAAGTTGATGCTGTGAGTCAAGAAAATATTTAAAGGCCTAATTTTCAAGCTGCTTTTTCTTTTCTGGTATATCTTGGTGGGTTTGTGAATCACTTAGATTAACAACACCCAGAATAATAATAGTTAAGCGTAGGTTTTAGGTATAGATGGAATTTGCTTTGAGTGCTGATTTCAACTTACTATATGAAACCTTAAAGAGATAACTCAAGTCTGCCTTCCATGAATTAGAGGAGAAAATAACAACAATCATTATAGTATCTATATACTTTGTTGTGAGGATTGAATGAAATAAACCCTGTAGTACGTTTGGCACAGGACTTGGCACGTGGTTGATAGAAAATAGAAACATATTTTACAAGGAGCTGAAGTAACTACAGTCAGGGCTGGTGCTCAGTGACAGTATTCGCTATTATTTGAGGGCCATGATCACACTTCCTTTGTTTACGAGGTAAACCCACAGACAAAGGGGAAAACAATGTCTGCAGAAAATGTGGTCTGAGCTGATTATTTTCCTGTATTCCAATAGATGGCACACAAGACCACTTCTGCTACTCAACTGAAAAATAGTTACCTCCATGGATTGAAGGTGAATTCTCTAAGCCTCTAAAATACCCTTTGAAAGGCCTTAACAATTATGCTTTTAATTAAAAGCACTGTCATTAAACTCTAATATTACAAAAGCAATTCACTCTGAATACCAGCATCAAGATGTCTGTTCAAATTCAAGTGATCTGTTGCAAGTTCAAAGTTTTCATTTTCTCATCTGTGAATCGAGTTGTTGCTGTTTAGTTGCTCAGTCCGGTCTGACTCTCTGTGATGTCATGGACTGTACCCCGCCAGGCTCCTCAATCCTTGGGATTTCCCAGGCAAGAATGCTGGAGTGGAATCCCATGAACACTAGAGTGGGTTGCCATTTCCTTCTCCAGGAGATCTTCCTGATCCAGGAATCAAACTCATGTCTCCTGCATTGGCTGGCAAATTCTTTACCACTGAGACACCACTAAATGCACCAATAATTGTAAGAGAAACATTGCTGAGTGGTTAGAATATGGTGCAGTGATGTATTAAGTGCCTTACATAAGCCCCAGATGCATTATTTAGAATATTGATTGTAAAGGATGAGGAGTGGAAACAGCAGGGCTTCTTGTTTGAGAAGGATTATAGGAAGCCCCAGTTGTCAATGGGGGTCTATCATGTCCCTGGGGGAGGAAAGGCATGTGGGGAAATGGGTGAGTTGCTGCTTTAGAAGGAAAGAATAACCAAACTAGGGCAGCAGCTCCTCATTATTTTATTCCACAGGGAAAACCAGGTATTAGCTCTCTATTCTTTCTTCCCCTACTTGCACAAAAATAGAAGAGGATAATGGGAATAGAGGAAGGGTAAGAGGAGGGACTGACCCTCAAAAAAAGAACCAGAAAGAAAACAGCCCATGTTAATCATAGAATCATAAATCTTGCCAGGCTATTATTTCACTATTTATTTGTAAGCAAAATCTGGCTTATCCTAATTTAACATAAAACAATAGTATAAAACCATGGAAGGCCAACTGAACTATCAGGGGTTGAGCTACCAGTTGGTAAAGAATCTGGCTGCAATGCAGGAGACCCTGGTTCGATTCCTAGGTTCGGAAGATCCCCTGGAGAAGGGAAAGGCTACCCACTCCAGTATTCTTGGGCTTCCGTTATGGCTCAGCTGGTATAAATCGCCCACAATGCGGGAGACCTGGGTTTGATCCTAGGGTTGGGAAGATCCCCTGGAGAAGGGAAAGGCTACCCACTCCAGTATTCTGGCCTGGAGAATTCCATGGACTGCATAGTCTATGCTGTTGCAAAGAGTCGGACACGACTGAGCAACTTTCACTTTCGCTTTTCATGAAGGCCAGGCTGCACCATGCAGAGAACTCTCAAGAGCAGAAAGGCCATTGTTCAGAAATGTATTACCAAAGTTTGCCTGTCTTCTTCTTGAGGCAACCTCCAGACCCCAGGCTGATTAGGCCTCATTATGGCTCCATATACAGCAACCACAATTAGAACAAGCTCAAATGTGGAGTCTACAGCTACTTAAGAAGGAAATGTGTTCCTGACCAAACTGAGAGGTACATTTCTTAGCTAAACACACAATATGCTTTTGTGACAAGATCCTGCCTGGTGTAAGAGAAGAGCCTGTCTGGCTATCTTAAATGAGAAGTGTAGACCATCCATCCACGCTGGGTAATATAATTCGGCCAGATGCCAGGAAATGGTTTAGTTGACCTTTCAAATTCTCCTTGCACTTAAAACACATTTGCTTTCTTCATGCTACTCTGTCCTGAGTGTTCACTTGTACATGAATATATTTTATGAAAGAGAATGGCTACAGCTGAGGGTCTATTCAAAACAAGTAGATAAATTAAAAATTTTTTCTTTTCTTGAGGTATAACTCACATACATACATATTTAAAATGTACATATTTAAAATATACAATTTATACCGTGAATTTATACCTGTGTAACCACTGCCACAATAAAGCAATGCACATATTAGATTTAACTCCACATGACTATTACAGAAAAATTTGTGGGCTTACAAATCATGTTAAGTATCAAGGCCTGTATGTATCCGTACTCTTTTGAATATTCAGTCTATTCCTCTATAAAGCCAACTATGATAGTACCAGTTAATTAGAAAATCTACAGAGGGGGGGAAAAAAAAACTCTCAAAACTCCTGACCACCAAAAAATGGTGCTATATGCTAAAGCAGTCACGCCAATTCCCAAAGAGGCTACATTTATTTTTCTAACCTCATACACTTGCACCTTAATGAATGCACTGGGAATATGTCCTAATCCAATGATGAAGCACAGTAAAGGCCTGCAGAGAAACCCTATAACTTGCCCTGAATTTAATATGCAGTCGGCCTGGTCTCTCTTTTAACTCCTTCTTGCCTGTGTTTTCTACCCTTAATTATATCTCTGGTTTCATCTTGGGAGGCAGACTTGAACCACCAAGGGGAAAAATAAAATTCTATGATGTCATTCATAATGTGCTATATTAAAGTTGCAAAGCAAAAATGCACATATCCACCATAAAGTGTTAACTATTCAATTAAATTCATCCAATGAAAGAAAGAAATGTTGCCTAAAAGTTTCACACCATTGAAAAAGCTCTTTAGTTTCACCTACCAGAATGCCTGGCATTAACTTTCCATTCATCCATTCCCTAGTTTAGACATTGCCAGCCTCAGCTCTTTTTAAAAGGCTTTAACACCTTTGCTAAATGAGAGTCCTTTAAAAAGAGGCAAGTTAAGCATTTCAATTTTTAATAAGTACCATATACCACCTAAAGGGAGAGGATTCTACATTTTCATCAGCTAGGAAACAAAGGTGCCAGGGCAGGGACCTCCATTTGATGCAAATACTTACTAGGAATAAGAAAATTATATTAATATTTAAAGCTGCAATAAAGTTTTTTAAAATACTAGATGTGCATGTTTATGTGTACAGCTATATGTATATGTTTTTAGAAGGGAATTTAGTAAGGTATAGTAGGGAAGCAAAAAAAAAAATCAAATTGTGAAGTTATAGTTTCATCTGGTTATAGAATGTTTAGTTGTACTTTCCCCTTTAATTAAAAAAAAAAGTTTTCACAGACAGATTTAGATTGATAACGTGTCATGATTCTACTGAGTTATTTGACAGACATCAAAAAAAAGAAACAAAGAATAAAGTATATGTTTTGTCACACTGAGAAAGAGATAAGTGAGGATATAATTGAGTAGGGGCGCCCTAGGTGTCTCGGTGGTAAAGAATCTGCCTGTCAGTACAGGAGACATGGCTTCAATCCCTGAGTCGGGAAGATCCTCTGGAGAAGGAAATGGCAACTTGCCTGGGAAATCCTATGGACAGAGGAGCCTGGTGGGCTACAGTCCATGGGGTCACAAAGGAGTCAAAAACAACTTGGTGACTACAACAAAATAATTAAGTAGAAGACTGTGAATTGGTACACAGACTGTGGATCAAGGTCACTAAATTAGGACCCATTACTTGCTGGTATAAACCAGAATGCATAATCACATACCTCTAATATCTGGTCACCAGCCCAAAGCCTTCCATCTCGGGCTGCTGCCCCTTCTTCATAGACTTCATGTATAACTATAGCATCCTATAAAAAAACAAATGCTTATTAATTTTTAACAACCAGAAATGTTTCCTTAAGCCAACAATGAAACTATAGGCAGCAACTCATAATTTGCTATTTGCTAATAAAGCCATTTTTATTCGACTTAAACAAAATACACATTTATGGTATATTCAGAGGTATAATTAATTTTTCCTAAGTTTATTATTTCATTCTTTTAGGACTGGTTTTGCCTAACATTTCAAGTTAAACTTCCCCCATGTGCTTTACTGTCAACTCTGCACTGCTGCTGCTGTGTATAAACTTGACGTGAACTATGTGTCATTCTTATTTACATTTTATGGTATATTTTGAAACATGGTTTCAGGTATTTATTAGTATTCAAGGATTTGACATAAATGTGTGGCCTGATGAAGGGGGTCTGTCTGGCCTCATTACTTGGGCAGTGAAAGACAAGAACTTAGTGGAATGAACTAGCCCTGGAGGGCAGAGCATGGGGTAGGGGGAAGGGCATTCACAGATCTATGTGTAAAATAGATGTGGGCTCAAATCCTGACTCTTGGGCATTGTGAAATCTTGGGCAAATTAACTCCTGAACTCAAGATTCTGAGCCACAGAATCAGGACAATTAGTTAAGATAGGTAAGGCTTGGTTGAGGAAAGTGTCTCATGGTTAATGAATGAAAAATTTTTTTTCTTTGAATTAATAACCTTAAATTTTTTATCATCATAAATATAACATATGCAAAATACCAATATAAAGGACTCAAGCAAAACTACAGGGTGTGGTGAACTAGAAAGGGACTGCCTTCTGCACCTGGCCCTCAGTCCAGCTCCTCAGAAACAACCACCATCAACTATCTCAGTTTCCTAAGGATCCTTCCAGATGAATTTGTACCTATGTATCATATTCTAGGCTGGAAAATCCCATGGACAGAGGAGCCTGGTGGGCTACAGTCCATAGGCCTCGCTAAGAGTCAGACATGACTGAGCTGATTGAGCACCCAATCATATATATGTTTTGGTAAGACTATTTAAAAAATAGTCAACTGCTATGTTCATACAGTTTTTCCCCCTCTCCCCCATCATATTGATCAAGAAGTCAAGATTTGAAATTCCTTGCCTTGGGGATTTTTGTGGTGTTTCAGTTTCTGAAAACTGAATATACCAGAAGTCACTAGTTCTTTCCACTGCTTATAAAACTGCAATGAAGGGCACTGAAAAGACGATGGCAAAGCAGGTGCTAGGTGTGCTGGCAGACCGCTGCAAGAGGGAAAGCACTGTCTTGTGCGTACTTCTCTGGGTGCCTTTGTTTTGTTGGGGGTACAGTTTTTTACAATGCTTTACAATTTCTGCTGTTCAACAAAGTAAATCAGCTGTGTGTATACACATATTCCCTCCCTCTGGGGTCTCCTTCCCCGCCATCCCACCCATCTAGGTCACCACAGAGCATGAAGCTGAACCCCCTGCACTATACAGCAGGTGCCTACCAGCCATCTGTTTTGCATATGGTAGTGTATGCATGCTAATGCTACTCTCCCAAGTTACCCCACCCCCTCTTCCCACCCCCATGCCCACATGCCCATTCTCTATGTCTACATCTCTATTCCTGCCATATGAATAGGTTCATCTGAAAGAGACGGGCATACCAGACCACCTGACCTGCCTCCTGAGAACCCTGTATGCAGGTCAGCAAGCAACAGATAGAACTGGACATGGAACAAAAGACTGGTTCCAAATAGGAAAAGGAGTACGTCAAGGCTGTATATTGTCACCCTGCTTATTTAACTTATATGTAGAATACATCATGAGAAATGCTGGGCTGGAAGAAGCACAAGCTGGAATCAAGATTGCCTGGAGAAATATCAATAACCTCAGATAGGGAGATGATACCACCCTTACGGCAGAAAGTGAAGAACTAAAGAGCCTGTTGATGAAAGTGAAAGTGGAGAGTGAAAAAGTTGGCTTAAAACTCAACATTCAGAAGACGAAGATCATGGCATCCAGTCCCATCACTTCATGGGAAATAGATGGGGAAACAGTGGAAACAGTGTCAGACTTTATTTTTCTGGGCTCCAAAATCACTGCAGATGGTGACTGCAGCCATGAATTTAAAAGACACTTACTCCTTGGAAGGAAAGTTATGACCAGCCTAGACAGCATATTCAAAAGCAGAGACATTACTTTGTCAACAAAGATCCATCTAGTCAAAGGTATGGTTTTTCCAGTGGTCATGTGTGGATGTGAGAGTTGGACTGTGAAGAAAGCTGAGCCCCGAAGAATTGATGCTTTCGAACTGTGGTGTTGGAGAAGACTCTTGAGAGTCCCTTGGACTGCAAGGAGATCCAACCAGTCCATCCTAAAGGAGATCAGTCCTGGGTGTTCATTGGAAGGACTGATGCTAAAGCTGAAACTCCAATACTTTGGCCACCTGATGCAAAGAGCAGACTCATTTGAAAAGACCCTGACTCTGGGAAAGATTGAGGGCAGGAGAAGAAGGGGACAACAGAGGATGGATGAGATGGTTGGATGGCATCACCGACTCAATGGACATGGTTTGGGTGGACTCCGGGAGTTGGTGATGGACAGGGAGGCCCGGCATTCATGGGGTTGCAAAGAGTTGGACATGACTGAGCAACTGAACTGAAGTGTATCATTTTTCTAGATTCCACATAAATATTTGCAAATGAAGCAACTGAGAAGGGATTCATCTCCAAAATCTACTAACAGCTCATGCAGCTCAATAACAAAAAAAACCAAACAATCCAATCAAAAAATGAGCAGAAGACCTAAAGAGATATTTCTCCAAAGAAGACATATAGATGGCCAAGAGGCACATGAAAAGATGCTAAATATCATTAATTATTAGAGAAATGCAGAAAAACGCTTTTGAATGGAGACTAGAAACGGAGATTTGTGTGTCCCCTTAGAACTGAGGAATTGAGCCCCACGCTGCCCAGTGTCCTCCCATTCCCTGCCACACCCACCCACACACAAGTTGCAAGAACCTGCACACAATGGTCAAGGGCACCGGACTCTAGGTGTAATGGATCCCACCTTGAAAGAAGCCCTGAGTCCCAAGCATCAGGGCCTAGAAGTGGCAGGACTTCTGAAGAGATCAGCAGGCTAGGGCAAGCATGGCTTGGTGATTACCAGGGTGAACTGATGACACTGACCAAGGGTCCCCAGTGTCAGGGAGCTCTGTGACAGAACCAGAACCCTGACAGCTAATGGGCCTCCAAAAGGACTGACAATGATACTGTTTCGGTCCAGAAGTATAGAGACTCAGAATTAGAATTAAATTGACTTGAAGTAAATGAATGAAATATTTCTTACAAAATATGTAAGATAAAAAAAACCTCCAAATGGATGGCAAAGAGATCAAACCAGTCAATCCTAAAGGAAATCAAACCTGAGTATTCATTGGAAAGACTGATGCTGAAGCTGATGCTCCAATACTTCAGCCACTTGATACAAAGAGCCAGCTCACTGGAAAAGATCCTGAGGCTGGAAAAGATTGAGGCAGGAGGAGAAGTGGACAATAAAGGATAAGATGGCTAGATGGCATCACTGACTCAATGGACATGAGTTTGAACAAGCTCGGGGAGATGGTGGACAGGGAAGCCTTGTGTGCTGCACTCCATGGGGTGGCAAAGAGTCCGACATGACTTAGTTACTGAATAAGGATGAAACTTGATTTTCAAAAAAAAATAATGAAACAAAAGTGAGTTTCCTATACAAATGCTGGAGAAGCAGTAAAAGAAAACCAGAGGACTTGAACCAGATGACCAATCTAGATTCCAAATATCTTTCTAATATTAAAGGCTTTCATTTTATCACCACACAGTTCTGAAAACATTTTTTATTATTATAACAGTTAGAGAGGCAGTGCCAAAGAGCCAGGAAAGGTTCCTTGCTCCAGACAATTTATGTTTCAAACTCTGCAACAGCAAGACTTTAGACCAATCTTTGTTTTAATTCTGACTTATGAAATTTCCAGACCCAGGGAGCATTTATACCGCCAAGAGTTTCTTTCTCTGCACTGTTTCAGGGGAACAATTTTGAGGAAATTTGCTAGGTCAGTGGCTTCAGGCCATCCCAACAACACTGCCAAGATAACACTAAGGGGCCGTTTCCATGAAGGCAGAAACTAATGCAGGGTCCTAGCTATACCCTGTATAATGCTGGTTTTCAAAGCTTGATGGCCAAACACCCCTTTTTCACTGGATTTGGGAGAATCAGACTGAATTCATGCTACACATGGCTTTTATAGAGCTGAATTTTCAGTATAAATTCCTTTGATCTTGGAACATTACAAAAGCCAAATGGGAAATTTCTCTTTGTTCATACTCAGAAAGAAGAAAAAGACCTACTGGAGCTTTTCTAAAGTAAAAGTAGCCTGAATCCAAAACTCTGAGATACTTTCTGAGTGCTCAATGAACTGTCACATATAAAACAAATATACTGTTAATAGGCTCAAATAAGTGCTAAAATTACTTTTAAGGATCTGTTTTTGGTCCATGAGTCTTTCCATGAGTCCATTGAAAACTCTCTTCCTTTCTATCAACTTGACTACTGCTGAGGTTTTAAATTCATCAGTGAAAACACAAGAAAATGTGAGATACTCTGACCTGATGATAGAAAAAGGTCACATTTCTTACCATGTGCCCTTGTGTACCCCATGTGCTCTATGAAGCTGTGGTTCTCAACAGTTGTTTTAACTGGGGGTGATAGAGGTGAGAGGAAGAGATTACCAGCTCAATTACAAATGTGGGCTAGTGAATTGGAAAAGAAAAAAAAAAGGATTTCTTTTTCAAAACTTATACAGTTCATAGCACAGAACAGAAGAGTAAAATAGATATTGGTTTGGGATATTTTAGGCATCTATTTGACAAGGCTATATTAAAATTTTACTTATTGCTTTAAAAAAAGTATGATTAGATGAAATAGTGGCTCACTGATGAAAGATTGACCTTTATTATGTCAAATGAAAATTTGGAGTTGATTATACTGCTTGGAGAAGGCAATGACTACCCACTCCAGTACTCTCGCCTGGAAACTCCCATGGACGAAGAAGCCTGGTAGGCTGCAGTCCATGGGGTCGCTAGGAATCAGACACGACTGAGCAACTTCACTTTCACTTTTCACTTTCATGCATTGGAGAAGGAAATGGCGATCCACTCCCGTGTTCTTGCCTGGAGAATCCCAGGGATGGGGGAGCCTGGTGGGCTGCCGTCTCTGGGGTTGCAGAGTCGGACATGACTGAAGCGACTTAGCAGCAGCAGCAGCAGCAGCATACACATGATTCTTAATCTGCTCATTGTATTCTCCTAATTTTAATGCTCTTGAGCTATTCAAGCAAAACTGTTCATTGGCACAGTTCTGAGTGTCTTCTCCCCCACCAGCTGTACACCTCCCCCCACTTCCTATCTTTGCGTATTTAAATAACATTCCATGTCAGCTATACTAAAGAACTTTGGACATCAATGTTATGTTTAACTTATGTACTCATCTAAACACTTACCCACGATGTTGTGATTATGGCTGGTAAGTGACATTCTTCAGACCTAATTCATTTAGAATATGTTGAGGAAAAAAAAATCTAGGAGCAGCAATAACTGAAAAAAATTGAACTCATGAGCTTTTGTCAGAGAATTGGCTCCACACATTTTCTATATTTACCAAGAGGAAGCTGACAACTTGTTATATCCTGAACTTTTTTGCAGTGAAGATTTTGGTTGTGCAGAGTCCAAAGGCAAGTTGTGCAGAATGGCAGATTCACATCATGCTCAGGTAGGCATCAGTCCCTTCCCAGAAGTAATTTGTTCCTCACCTGGACTAAGTCACCTGATACCTGCCATTGTTTTGTCTGATTCACTGTCTGCTTCCTGACTCAGCAGTCAGGGTCCCATCTACCAGCACCAATGACTTCTTTTAAACTGTATTGTTTGTTTATTTTTTGTTCTTGAGCTCTCTGTGTTCTTCATATATATATATATATATAATTGGAGTATAATTGCTTTCTACTGTTGTGTTAGTTTACATTGTACAGAGAAGTGAATCACTATATGTACACATATATCCCCTCCCTCTTAGACCTCCCTACCACCTAAGCAACCTATTAATCATTTCCCCGTGGGTGGGTTGCTGGCTTTTGCTGAAAGAAGCTGTAGAGACAAATGATTATGAGCTAGGCCTCTGGAGTCAAACTTAGTCCAAATCCTGGTCCTGCTACTTCTGGCCATAGGAAAACTGTTACCCTCTCAGCTTTCTCATTGTTTATGGTTTAAACAATATTACCTATACATAAAGCTTCATGTACAATGCCAGCACACAGTAAGGAAGTGGTAACATCTCACTTATGTAACATCTGTGCCAAAGAAGCCACACACTTTCCGTTTGTGCCATTTAGTCCTCATAACAACTAAGCAAGTTCAGTATTATTAGTCTCGGGTACAGTTAGGGAAAAGAATGCTCAGAAGGGTCAGACCTGACCAGGTCTTTGCAGCTTCTAAGGAGGAAAGGTGAAATTGCAATTTGGGATGACTATTTAACATCAAAACTTGTGTTCCTACCACTATTGCAAGCTTCTCATCTGCTTTAAATATTTTATTTTGTATTTGTCTAAAAACGAACTTGGGATTTTCCAAATGGCATCAATTTTGTTGAAATACCTGTCTCCTTCCTTCATCTTTTTAGTCCTCTTTCTGTGTACCTGTATTATTCACTGAACAATTTTTTCTATTGGAGTAGAAATTACTATTTCTATATAATGTATCACATTATATACAAGTGATAAATCAATGTTTAAAATAAAAAGGGTTCAATACAAGACAACAGATTAATTTCTCCTAACCAATGGCAGACTTGAGAATCATTTATACATAACCAAGATTGATATGTACATATATATATATATATATATATATATATATATATATAAACTAATTTCCTCTTGGTAGTCGTGTGACTTTCATTGGGACAATAGGAATTTAAGTAAGATGTCCTGTTTACTTACTGCCTGAGATAAGACCAATAGTTTCCCCTGGATACTCTAAATTACTCATTTGACTTGCCAACTCTAGAGCCAGAGAATTTGAAAGAGTGAGTTGGGAGAGCCTCTCAAATAATGGGTTTCCTCCAAACAGAAGGGAAAGGCAAGATTTCAGAGACATTGGAAAATCTTCTGCATAAAAACTTCTCTCTCTGAGACATGTCTAACTTGAAAAAAAAAAACAAAAAACCTTTATTCCACAATTAGGGATAACATTAAAAAAAACTGACAGCCAGAAAGAAAGAGCTGGTGAGGGGATTCATCACATTGTTTAAGGAACCACTGTCTAATGTCTCCATTCCTAAAAGAACAGTATTTATTTATTTTAAAATATAAAGAAAATTCGTACGTGGTGTTAGACCCAAAATAATATACACTGAGAAGTTTCTCTCCAGCATCTGTACTTCACTCAATTTCCCTAACCAGAAACATACAGTAATAAGTTTCCTGTATATTTGAAGTTATTCTATATATCTATATTTGGAAAGTACCAATAGCACAAGATGCTTGAAGGTTGTACCCTCTTTAAGCTCCCTCCCTTGTTTCATGAAATTCTACTAGAGCCACCCAAGAGCCACCTCTTCTTTGAAACTTGCCCTGACTCTCTTGCCTGGTTAAGTGGATCAACCTGTCTGGTGGTCACTACTACATCTTAGCATTATTGAAATTACGGTATTGTGATGGCTTGTTCATAGACCTAGGTCCTGTACTGCCTCCTACCCTCAGTGGAACCCTTCCAGATGGGAAGTGTTACCAACTTCTCTCTATATCCTGGTGCTGAGCCCCGAGTAAGCCTTCAATAAACGTTTGCTAAATGATTATCAAGAAGTTAGTTGTAGATAGAAAAAGGCATCAAAATGACCCAGAAAGAGGAGGCTGGCAGGGTTAGCATGTCATAATCTTACTCTAACCCAAACAAGTTTCTGATGGTAAAAGTGATACACAACCAAAATATCCATCACAAATGGATATTAAATCCATCTGAATTTCCAGAAGATTTACTTCAGCTTGGAAAGCAATTTTACAAAGCCAAGTATGGGGGACTTAATTATCACAGAGCCCCACAAAAATCACAAACACCTCCAGGGGGATTTAAACTGAATTGCTGGAAAAGAATTTCACAGCACGCAGTAACATATTCTTGAGTAGAGTCAGAGTCATCAGACATTTCAGCCCATCAATCACCATTTTCTTTACTGTGTAAGCTGCCAACAAGTAGATAAAGTAACTCATAAACACACCAGTCATTCTAGCAAAAGGAAATTTTACTGTTGTCACAATAGGCCTATAACACTTAAAGAAGCCATGTGTTAGAAAAATTAAGGATCTCCTGTGAACTGAAGTACCTTCGTACGGGTGAACTATTTCCACAGAATGACATTTTACAGTTTCCATTTCTAGATATTCAGTGGATTGTTTTAACAAGCATTTTAGGATGAAACTTTGATAAAGATTTGTATAACAGATATTATTATTAGGTTGGCCAAAAAGTTCATTCAGTTTTAAGTAATAATAAGACACATTTTCCATTTTTACCAAGGACTTTATTGAACAACATATTCCTTGAACCAATTGGTCAACTCAATATAAAGAACTGTATATAATATGGCTTAATTTTACTGCTTGAAGGCACATGCTACTTAATTTTGATCACTCTGGAATTAAACTTTGTCATACTCTTAAAAGTCCCCATATCCACTCCTAAGGGACATTTTAACTATAGGAAAGTTTCATATTAAACTTCACATTTAGGTGGAAAATATATTTACCAATAATCCATAAAAATGTTATATCCTTCTTTCCTGCTTTATGGGAAAAAAAAATCCCCCCTAATAAGAAAGATCTATGAAGACTAAAAGAATAATTTTAAATGTTATATATAAAATGGGCATTTTTGTTCCTTTGGCAGAAGTGATGGTTTATATCTGCAGCCTTAGAGGATTAATGCTCCTTTTAAACATCATTTAATAAAGTTCCCCTCTATGGCTGTCAAAATTCAGAAATCATACAGACATGTCTTCTATACTATAGACCACCTTCTCAGCAGGAAAGTCAAATCAATGGGTAATAAAAGGTGCAAACCAAAACTACATTAAACTCTATATTGCAAAACACATGTAGAAGTATTAAGTCACTAATTTGTGATGTCTATGGCCATTACAGAGTTCAAAAAGAAAGTGTGGGTTGAAACTGCTAAAGTATATCTCACTTTGAGCAAAGTCGATAGGCTCCAAACTGTATTAATATAAATACAGGGAGGAATGTTTAAGAACATGATTCTTTTCTATTATAAATCCTTTGTGAACATATCCTTTAAAAACCAAGCTTTCCTATTATATTTCAATTAGAATGTGATTTGAGCTTTGATGTAAAGAAAGGTTAAAAAAAAAAAAGCAGTAGAGTATGGAAGAAGGACCCGGAAATAAAATGAGTCAAATTTTCTGACAGCTCTTGCAGTAGCCAGTTCTGCAAGAACCACTTTGTTCACGACACATCATTATCACTAAAGCACAGAGCTGAGCTACATGACTTTTAAAGTCATTCTAGCTCTAAAACTTTAGACCTTGATGAATCCAGCAAAGCAGAGAAAGTCTTTGTTTTACACTGATGCTGAGGCTTTGCCTAGGAATAAGAACTCCTTCTAACTAATAGACCAGAAGAATCCCAAATCTTATAGGCTAAGAGAGATCAGAAAGATGGGAGCTGGATCACAGTGTATTAGTTATCTATTGCTGCAAAACATAATGGCTTAAAATGAAAGCTAACCATTTGTTTGTTCATAATTCTGTAGGGTGAAACTTAGGACTGGGCTCAGCTGGACAGTTCTGCTCTATCCTGTGTTAGTTGGGCTCTCCTGTGAGTTTGCAGTTAGGTTGGCTGGGGCTTCAGCTGGGATGGCTGGGTCACTCTTCCTCCAAGTGCTGTCTCCATATGGTATATCTTTCTCCTGGAAGCCAGTCCAGGCTTGTTCTCATGGTGGCAGTATTTTAAGAGGACAAGAGCTTCACAGCAAAGCCTCTCAATACCACCTGGAAGCCACAAAATGCCACTTTCACTACTATTGGCCAAAGCAAGTCAATGGGTCAGCTCAAATTCAATCTGTAAAGAGCTGCACAAATTTTCTGGTCAATTTTATCTACTATAGACTTATCAAGTTGACCAGAGGACTCTTCCAGCCTGTAAACAATGAAAGTGAAGTTGCTCAGCCATGTGCTACTCTTTGTGATCCCATGGACTATAGCCTACCAGGCTCCTCCGTCCATGGAATTTTCCAGGCAGGAGTACTGGAGTGGGTTGCCATTTCCTTCTCCAAGGGATCCTCCCAACCCAGGGATCGAACCCAGGTCTTCTGCATTGCAGGCAGACAGACGCTTTACCCTCTGAGCTACCAGGCAGCAACATATGGTGGAGTGGTCTTGGCTATGGCCATAAAAACCTGTGTTCAAGATGTATAGAAGGGACTTTTGGACTCAGAGGGAGAGGGAGAGGGTGGGATGATTTGGGAGAATGGCATTGAAACATGTATACTATCACGTAAGAAACGAAGTGCCAGTCTGTGTTCAATACAGGATACAGGATGCTTGGGGCTGGTGCATGGGGATGATCCAGAGAGATGATATGGGGTGGGAGGTGGGAGGGGGATTCAGGATTGGGAGCTTGTATACACCTGTGATGGATTCATGTCAATGTATGGCAAAACCAATATAGTATTGTAAAGTAAAATAAAGTAAAAATTAAAAAAAAAAAAAAACAACAAACCTGTGTTCAGATTTTAGCTCTGCCACTTATCATAACTTTGTGGTATTTCTATCAAGGTAGTTAACCTTTCTGGACCAGTGTTTTTATCTCTGTAAAACAGAACTCAAATCCTACCTGCCAGAGTTTGAGGATGAAATAAGATTATACATGTACCTGAGGTCACCAAGTGTTGAACACAACTTAGCGACTTGAACAATAATGTCAAACAAAGTGTCAGCCAAATAGACGTTAAATAACTGCTAATGAGGGCTCCCAGTGCATATATATATATATAAGATTTAAGAGGCACATCTGGTATATGAAGGACAAAAATACATATATGTCAGAGTGGTCAAAATTCATGACTCTAAGGATGAATGACACCAGTCTTCGCCCATTTTTTAAATTTCTAATTTATCTGTTATATTGGTAATCCTAGAAGATAACTGATTGCTTCTTTTCCAAGAAAGATTATGCAACAAGGATATTTTAGGTTATTTTTACTCAAGTTATGGACTGTTCAGGGCTAAGTTCAATGGACCATCCAAATGCCAATAAGATATAAAGCAGATTGCAAGAGTCCTGTTCCTAAATATTTTTATTTTTCTATTTCAATCAAGTTGAAACATATTTTGTGTGGATTCCATATTTGCAAATTCCCCTACTTCCCCAAATACATGCTCTAGGTGCACTCATGGTAATTTGTGGATATAAGCAGAGTGGTGAAAAATTTTAGTTGCTAGATTCATTTGTTCACAGCTGAGGTATAACAAGGCAACATTATGCTTTCTTGTTTCAGCTCTCAGACCGGAAACAAGCTTCCTTAAAATAGTCTTTTTTAGTGCCATGTGTTTTGCATTTTTGTGCTGTTATGGGCCTGACCAAGAAAATACATGTGTTAGACAACCTTCGTTCAGTTATGAGTTATAGAGCTGTTTGCCATTCAATGTTAATGAATCAATAATATGTAGTGAATAAAGTATCTTTAATCAGAAACACACATAAAACAAAGTAATATATTTCTCATCTGTTAAAAATGCTGTGACCAGAGGTTGGAGGAGGAATCTAACCATGTCTTTCCTCTAGAAGTAATGGTTTAGTATTCATTAATTCAGGGTTTGCTGCGTCTTTATACACCATAATTACCATGAATAACAAGAACTGACTGTACTTCCTCCTTTTCCCTGGTGATACTTCACTACATCAAAACCGAGAAGCCTAACGTGAAACCTGATGGAAGTAGAAAGGCGGACAAACGCTATCTATATCAGAGATGGCAGGACTCATGTGGACAAAGGCAGTCCTCTGCTGTTCTCACTACACTGAGGCAATGGGTTGTAATCCAAGGTTGGAAGAATTAATGCACTTTTCTTATGCTGTGGCACGTATTATTATGCTTATACTCAGCATGTTTTGTGGATCTATATTTTTTGAACCAATGACAAAGGTAAAATGCAAAGATGATTCAAAACAAGTTGAAAAGTAACTCATCTTCCCCACTTTCAACAGACCAAGAATTTTTCCCTTTCTTTGATGCAAAAAGCATTTGACATGCCCTCACTGATTCATAAGAAGCAAAAAGTTAGGAGGTTACTTTCAATATTTCATAAGGACATGCAGGACCCAAGGCAGAATATGGTCAATAATTGTCATAGTTCCTTTAAGACAATATTTTTTTCATTTTACTTAACAATTTAATAATTTGGCATACATTTAATATACTGCTTTCCCACCATGGATACAATAAGATAATTATTTACGAAGAAGTATAGTATTTGTCAAATTGATGCAGCTTTGCTTGCCAACTTCAAAGAGTGAATATATAATTGTTTCTGTTCAGAGAACCTGAGAGGGTTACAGTTATACAGGGGAAGCCAGCAAGAGTCAAAGGAACTCATCTATCCTTCTTGGAATCACAGTTTTTAAAATCTGGATTCTCTATTCTGCTCACTTTTAAACAGAATTCACTACACAAATTTTCAAAGAATCTCAGAACAGTCTCCGTAAAACTGCTACAAAAGGAATGAAGAGTCTATTTACATCCTAATCTCAATTTATTTATCTATTCTAATGTGCTTGGGGTAGGGTATGAAGATTTATACCTATCAAACCTTTCCTTCAAAGTGAAGGAAAATGGATCACAGTGTTCAGTACCTGTTATTTTGGAACATGGATATATTCTCAGGTAATAAACTATAGACAACAAAAATAATCATTAAATCAGCAATAGAGGTTCTTCTGACATAAAAAGCAAGAGTAAGGATTAAATGATCAGTTACACAGCAAGCAATAACACCAGTCTGTATGTGTTGTGTGTGTTAAAGCAATGGACTAGGTAAGCTATCCTAAAACTCAAACTCAAGGATTTCAAATTCTTGCACACTATTTACAGATAACTAAAATATGCAATAAAATCGCCAACAGAAGAATTTCTCTGAATATATAAAAATGTTTCACATTTTAAGACTTTGAAAAGCTTTCTCTTCAAGCTCAGAAAAAAACTGCTTTATATTTACTTAAAATGGAGTTCCTTTGCCAAGTCTGATTTAACAAAAAGTTGATACTCATCAATATGAATATAATTTTTCATACTGAAATATAGGTTTAAGGAAATGGTATAATATTTGCATTAAAGCTTATAAGTCCCTATAGTTCCATCTGGTACTTATTTATCTAAATTTTACTCAGCTTGCATAATATTTTTGCTTATGGTCATATTCTTTAAGATCAGAAATGCCCAAATCTGGAAATTCAGAGGCCCTATTCATTAACATTCTTTCAGTGTGATTCATAGACATTTTGCAAACTTTGCTTTGATTTAAAATAAAACTAAGGTAATAAGATGTTTTGTATAAAAATATATGACTTAAGCAATAACAATAAAAGGAACTTGGCTTTAGGGGATTACACGCCAAAGCAAACCACACTCCTCATGAAATAGACTGTGCAAAGTTCATTTGAAGGGGAATAGCAAAATAAAACACTTAATCAAATATAAAATAGCTTTTTACTCTGCTTACTTTAAAAAATATCTAGTGCTTCAAGTTGCCACAGTCCTACAGCTAAACAGGCAGAAGCTGTAACAGCTAAACAATGGCAAGTGACATGCTGAAGTCTCAAACCAGGTCACTTCAGAACCTGACACATGGTTTCAGCTTAAGGCCAGATATTCTCCACTTCAGTTTCTAGATGGAAGAACTTTACCACCTAGTATCCAAATAGGAGAGTTCTTCTACCATGATGCTTCTTGCTAATGTATTTCTGCCCTAGAGAACTTATGTTCAACAAGAATGAATTAAATTGGTATTAAATCAGGAAGGGAAAAAAAAATGCAGGTGTAGGAGAGAAATTACAAGATTCTGAATATGACATTCCCAGTATTTTTTGTCATTGTTTGGTTGCTAAGTCATGTACGACTCTTTTGTCACCTCTTGGGCTGTAGCCCACCAGGCTCCTCTATCCATGGGATTTTCTAAGCAAGAATACTGGAGTGGGTTACCATGCCCTCCTCCAGGGGATCTTCCTGACCCAGGGATCAAACCCACATCTCCTGCATTGGCAGGCTGATTCTTTACTACTGAACCACTTGGGAGGCCCAAGAAAGACTGCTGTTATTTAAGAATATCTAAATTTTACAATCTATCCTGGGAATCCACTGACCTCATTTACAACAGGATGGTACCAAGAAAATAAAGATAAAACAACTGCTCTAGTCTAATCGTATGCCTCTTGCAAAGAGATAAGCTACCTCCAGACCCAGAAGAATACCAGTATAGCAACTAGGAGTTATATTTATGAACGTTCCTTTGCAAAAGTGATAACAATGACCAGTTTCCCTAAAACAAAACAGCAGCACAATAATTATAGAACCTTATTCTCTAGTTTAAAAAACTTTGGATTCCAAAGTTTTAAGAAATTTGTGAGATAAGAATGCAAAGGGTGGGAGGAGAATGCATCTTCTTATATTGTCATCATTTTGAAAAGGAGAGTTAAAATGGTAAATGTTCCACCCTGATTAAAAAACCAAAGCCTGGAACTTCCCTGGTGGTTCAGTGGCTAAGACTCTGCATTCCCAATGCAAGGGGCCAAGGTTTGATCCATGGTTAGGGAACTAGATCCCACATGCCACAACTAAGACCTGGCACAGCCAAATAAAATAAATACATCTTGAAAAGCAAAAACAAACAAAAAAGCCTAATAATACTAATATCCTTGCAGAGTGGCCGTCTGTGCTTGTCAAAATATTCCCTGAGATGGGGCATTCACTATTCCCAGGAAGTTCATTTCATCTTCGATCAGCTGATGCTTAGAAAGTTCTTCCTTAAAATAATGTGAAGCTTGTTTTTCACTGAGTCCCTTTGGAGCACCTGAATTGTTCTCATCCTTCATCCACAAGAAGATAACCTTATGTGTTTGCAGAAAGTCGTCATTGTCCTTTCTGGTCTTCCCTTTTGCAGTCTGTTCAATTATTCCTGAGATAAGGTGGTTTCAACAATATTCTTGTCAACCACATAATTATGCCCCCAAATGAACAGAATATTCTAACTTATAGTTAAAACTTGTCAGAGGAGCACTCCAGACAGATATAACTGTATGTGCAAAAGCTTTGCATCAAGAGGGAACAAGACTCATTAAAGGAACTAAGTGAGGCTGACATGGCTGGAATTCACAGTGAGCTGGATTCATGAGGCTGGATGGAGTCATCTTTTTAAGTGTACAAGGCAATGTAAGGTAGTACTAAAGATACAAAATAAAATAAAGCAGGCCTGTTCTCAAGGAGCTCTGGTGGGTGAGATGGATAACTCCCTTTTTCAGGTGAAGATTGATGACACAGAGTGGTAGTACTAGGAAAGGGACCCAAATACTGTGGCTTTTGAGTCAGATCATCTGATTAAACTCCAACTGGACCAACTGCTAGAATTATACCCTTGGAGAAGTTACCTAACTTATCTGTATCTTGGTTTCTTCACCTATAAAATGGGGATAATGCTACTACTTCTCCTATGGGGTTGTTGTGAAGAGTAAATGAGATGATATTTATTAATTATATTTTAAGAACAGGGCTGGGATCATTTTTTAAAAGCTTCATGCTGAAAAACAAATAACTAATTATCTGGAAAGAGCCACGTTTCTCAGTGTTCAGGTAACATACCAAAGACACACAGATGAAGAGAGCAAAGGACCTACTTGAAGATAATATGTTTAATAATAATCATTGCTGAACTCAATGTAGATGGGCACTAGGAAAATTTCTTTATATTCTTTATGCTAATTAATCTCCACACCAGCCTTAAGAGGTAGATTTGGTCATCACCACTATTTTACAAAGGAAGAAGCAGATTTAACTTAGAAAGTTGCTCTTGTCCAAGGCCCCACAGTTAAAGATCTGGGATTCTCATACTGCAGAATTAGCATCATTACCCTGCTCTGCTTCCTGTTAGGTTTAATAGAAACATTGTCTATAGTCTGGGACCTTTGACAACGGTACTCAGAGAAAGAAAAATAGAGTGAGGGTCCTGGAGAAACTTACCTTCATTTCACTTCACTTGCTCAATCCCAAAAACATAGTTCAAGTCTGCCAACACCCTTTTTTTTTATCCCCTCTCTGGCTGTGCTATGTGGCATGCAGGTTCTTAGCTCCCTGACCAAGGATCGAACCCACATCCTCTGCAGTGGCTTAACCAATGGACCACCAGGGAGGTCCCAATAGCTAAGGAAGGGGAAGGACTTTGTTAATTTTTTTGACAATACTCTAAAATATTTTTCTTTCTCTTCTCTAGAATTCCCAAAGTTGATAATAAAATAGCCCCAATTAATGACACCAGAGAGCTATATTTTAGTTTTTATAGGACACTGCAAATAAAACTTCTAATTAGTAAGCAAACATTTCTGATGCCCAAGGGATTTAGGGATAGGTGTTAGCAATACAAGGCAAGTATCATTAGACGTAAGAGTCCTTGGTCTTTCATTTGGAAGGATATTCCAAGTCTCTGAGCCACAAGATTTCATGCAAATTTGCTACTCCAAGACCAAAAAGGGGGCAAGAGAGAGACAGGATGAAAGGATGGCTAGATAAGATGGATGGAGGTAAATTTTAAAAATAGGAATCAATATACTGTCTCTTTTATGTAATAGGCCTTATCTAGCTCCCTGGTTGCATGTCTCCCTCATATTATTATGTTGAAATCTTAGTGACCCTCCTCAAAGGAGGCAGGGCCTCTGAAAGGTCATGTATGGATGTGAGAGTTGGACTATAAAGAAAGCTGAGAGCCGAAGAATTGATGCTTTTGAACTGTGGTGTTGGAGAAGACTCTTGGAGAGTCCCTTGGACTGCAAGGAGATCCAACCAGTCCATCCTAAAGGAGATCAGTCCTGGGTGTTCATTGGAAGGACTGATGCTGAAGCTGAAACTCCAATACTTTGGCCACCTGATGCGAAGAGCTGACTCACTGGAAAAGACCCTGATGCTGGGAAAGATTGAGGGCAGGAGGAGAAGGGGACGACAGAGGATGAGATGGCTGGATGGCATCACGGACTCGATGGACGTGAGTCTGGGTGAACTCCAGGAGTTGGTGATGGACAGGGAGGCCTGACGTCCTGAGGTTCATGGGGTCGCAGAGTCGGACACGACTGAGCGACTGAACTGAACTGAACTGAAATAAGGTCATGAGGGCAAAGCCCTCGAGGATGAGTGCCCTAATAAAAGAGGCCCCACAGAACTCACTTGCTCCTTTCTCCATGGAAAGATATGAGAACGTGCAGCCCAGCAGAGGGCCCTCATCCTACTGTGCTAGCATCCAGACTTCTAGCCTCCAGAACTGTGAGAAATAAATTTCTGTTGTTTTTAAACCACCCGGTCTGTGATGTTTTGTGACAGCACCCTGAACAGACTAATGGCACCTGCTTATGAGAAACACACATAAAAACTAGCCCATGTTGATTAAATCTAGAAAGTTCATGCAACAGTTTTACTTTCTTCTACTTTCCAGAGAAATTCCCTGTTTAACAGTCCCTATTAGGGTTTAACATTAAAGGCAGTAGAATCAACTTGAACGAGTGTGTGAGCTCTTTAAGGGCAGGGTTGCTTCACTCAGCTCTGTATCCTCAGCAGTTAGCAAAGGCTAGCCTCTGAGCACACATGTGCTTCCTATCACACAAGAGCCACACTCCCCAAAAGCAGACCAGGGAGCACATCATGTGGTTCAAGCAACAGAGACAAAGGTTGTCAAGGAGCATTGGTCCAGGTGTGCAATAAACCTTTCCAAAGAGGTTACTTTAGCATTACCTTAGTATTTTAAGAGGTCTATTTAGATGGCTGGCTGCAAATTCAATGGGATGCTAAGTGAGCTCTCTCTCTCTGTGATCTCAGAAACCATTTGTCTTGGCTCCAGATAAACTATTTATGGCAGATAGAACTGATGTGGTGTCAAGACCAAGTCCCAGAGGCTTAATACCTCTAAAGATGGCAAAAAATATCTGTTGGATACCCAATAAAGAGGGCACAGAAACCTTAATTGGGAGGGCTGGGGAAAAGCCTTAAGAAAGACCACCAGCCCTTAGAATACTCTAGCACCAGAGCTGAAATAAGGATGCGTCACATAATCAAAAGTCCAAAGGCAAGAACTTCTGTCAGCAGATCTCAGCATTGCCCTCGATTCCTTTAATACGGTCTCCTCTTTGTTTGCTGACTGCCTGCTGCCTGGATGCACTTCTAGGACCTGATTGGATAAAGTGACCTGGAGTGTCAATTAGCTGGTATATCCCATGTGACCTATGTCAAAATTTGGAGGTGGGGAAAGGAAAAAAGAAAGATACTTGTTGTGGTAAACAGTGGGTTTCTTTGTTAAAGCACCTTCCACCCCCCTGCTGTTCAGCCTCACCAAAATAACATGCCTGTATATTACTTGTGAGTCAAAATTACAGCTTTTGATGAGGTACCTGAGGTTAGGAAATAAAAACTGTGTCTCATTTCTCATTTTTAAGTGGTGCTTATCCTTCCAAGGACAATGGGATTTACAGTCTCAAAAGGCAGAAGCATATATTACGAACCTCAAGATGCTCTTAAAGAATTTTTTTTGGTTGCCTCATGGTGGCAAGAAAAGCAGAGAATAGTGTTTCTCAAACAGCCTCCCAACCAGGATGCAGGAGGTGCTGTCAAGCAGTGGAAGCCCTCCAGCTAGTAACCAGCAGCACAAACATACACGGTATTTAAGATCCAAGAGCAGACAGGTATATCTAGCCAACCCTCACAAAGCAAAAGATCAAACTGATAACAACAAAAGAAGAAGGAAAATAAAAACAAATCAGCCAATAAACTCATTCAGTTAGGTCAGATGTGCTGATTAAAGTCTTATAACTTCCTCTGGAAAATCTAGTTTCTGTCTTATTTTAAGCAGTTATTAAGAGATTCATATTTACAAAAAATATATCAGAGGGCTAATTTTTCTTTATGAAGAATTCACTGAAGAATCTCCTTAAAATGTAATTTCTCTGGTTCATTTCAAATATAACTTTATACCAATTTCAATTTATTTCCTATTCAAGAACATCTGTTTGGGAAAATGAGGCAATAGAATGAGAAGCAGACAGCCCTAATGTTCACGGTCAACCAGCAATTTCTGAAGACCACCCCAATAATCTTAGTATATGACATATATGTAGATGGTCGACTATCAGCTCCAAGATCGTCTCAGGAGAGATCATGGAAGCTGGAAAAGCCAGGGAAGCCTTGCATCGGGGACTGGAGGAGGTACAGACTCTTGAGGAAGAAGTGGGAAGGTGTAGAAAGAGAGCAGGTTGAGGGGAGGTGAGCAGAGGCTGAGAGGCTGGAATGCATACGTGGGTCTGGGTAACTGTTCTGGTCCTTTGTCGGTGGTATGTACCCTCCGGGGTACAGCAGGAGCTCACTGGTAGATGGAGGGATAGCCAAAGTGTTTCCATGGACTATTCAAAGGCCAGATCACATATAGCTAGAAGGCATTATTAAAAACACAATTTGAAAATGTAACCTAGACCAAAATATGTAAAGGGAAGCTTCTAAGGAAGAGTTCACTTCTTTCCTCAGTAACTAATGCTGAACAGGGAGTGTTCCAAGCCAGACCACAAAATAGTAGAAAAGTACTGGGACCTTAAAGAGGCAAAGACCCATGAAAGAGCTGGGAGCTAAAACTGGCTGCTAAGCTGGCTAACTCCAAGTGTTCCCAGTTCCACCCAGACTGATGAAAACATCACTGTGGACATGGGGAGCCACACACAGCAGTTCCTGCCAGCATAGGCCAAGCAAGAGTAATGTAGGAAATAATTAGCTGGAACCCTGGAGAAAAGTTTTAACAATATTTTAATTGAGCTGAAGGAAATAAAATCCTTTAATAAATAAACACAAGCCTCTGTGTACACTGAGGTTCAGGTGGCTCACTAGTAGGGTCAAATGAACCACTAGGGTTCTCTAGATAAGGCCTGATAGCAGGAGAGAGGGAGCATGACCTGGAAACACATAGAAGGCAGTAAGACCCTGGTTTCTGCAACATAAGTTGTTCTTGAGTTGCCTAGTGCCTTAGGGAACTAATGTCTGTCTAGTCAAGGCTATGGTTTTACAAGGCAGTGGTCATGTATGGATGTAAGTTGGAATGTGAAGAAAGCTGAGCGCCGAACAATTGATGCTTTTGAACTGTGGTGTTGGAGAAGACTCTTGAGAGTCCCTCGGACTGCAAGGAGATCCAACCAGCCCATTCTGAAGGAGATCAGTCCTGGGTGTTCACTGGAAGGAATGATGCTAAAGCTGAAACTCCAATACTTCGGCCACCTCATGCGAAGAGCTGACTCATTGGAAAAGACTCTGATGCTGGGAGGGATTGGGGGCAGGAGAAGAAGGGGACGACCAAGGATGAGACGGCTGGATGGCATCACTGACTCGATGGACGTGAGTCTGAGTGAACTCTAGGAGTTGGTGATGGACAGGGAGTCCTGGTGTGCTGCGATTCATGGGGTCGCAGAGTCGGACACAACTGAGCGACTGAACTAACTAACTAACTAGGGAACTAATATTCATTACAGGAAAATAGAGCAGGATTTCTCCTCATCCCCCACAACAGTACTAAACACAGAAATATTATATTCCTGTCAAAAGTGGAAAGAATAATTTTATTGATATTATACTTGTTCTGTCTGTAAATCTGGCATATACAATTAGCTGCGTGTATGCTCAGCTGTGTCCGACTCTGCAGTGCCATGGACTGTAGCCCACCAGGCTCCTCTATGGGATTGTCCAGGTAAGAATACTGGTGTGGGTTGCCAATTTCTCCTCCAGGAGATCTTCCTGACCCAGGGATCAAACCTGGGTCTCCTGTGGCTCCTGCACAGGCAGGTGAACTCTTTACCACTGAGTCACCTGGGAAACCCATATTCTCCAGGCAAGAGTACTGGAATGGGTTGCCATTTCCTTCTCCAATGCATGAAAATGAAGAGGGAAAGTGAAGTCTCTCAGTCGTGTCCAACTCTTAGCGACCCCATGGACTGCAGCCCACCAGGCTTCTCTGTCCAAGGGATTTTCCAGGCAAGAGTACTGGAGTGGGGTGCCATTGCCTTCTCCTATATACAATTTACTTCTTACCAAATAAAATGGACAAAAGAAATAACCAAAATGTGCATTTAAAAGCATATTCATTAATAAGAGTGATTTTCTCTATGGAGAGGGTTAGGGTTGAAGGCAAGGCTAGGGAACAAGGGTAGGAGACAGATTTATCTTCCAGTTTATATCCTTCTGTGTCAATTTAATTTTGTATAATGTGCATCTATTACTTATTCAAATAATATGCACTGATTAATCACATTTTTATAAATCAAAACCCAAGGAGTTTTACATTTCAGTGACTGTATTGATTAGTGACAATCAAATGTACTGAATAACGAAAGATCCATCATATGTAAAAACTGACCTTTGAGGCCAGTTTTTAAAAAAATTATGAGTAGATGTGAACATGGTCAAAATAAAGCCAAGCCTAAATTTTGGGATCGGAGGAACTGATGTACACTTTTATGTATCAGTTCACTAAATAGTAATGATTATAATGATCATAATAGCAGTATATAATAACAATACTTACATGCCAAGAAAAAGCCAAGTCTTTCATAGAAGTGACACGAGGCCATAATAAGGCTCAGTATCTAACTCTGTACCCGTGGATATACTATACTTCTAGAAACTTACCAAGGGTGTGTCTTTTCCTCCCACAATGCTGAGACCGAGCCCCGAACGCCCTTTGGATATTTCTATAATCATCTCCTGGCCAGGAATGATGGGACATGTGGCGGGATCCACTGACAGAGGAGCCTGGAAACCACCTGGAGAAGAAGTGAGCACAGAGTGACGGCAAGCAGGAGAAGCATCTCAGCTTGTACACTCTACTGCTTGGGGAGTGCAGGGTTTGTACATGTTTATCATTGCACTCTTTTCCTGCCAAGTATCATGAAGGGAAACACTGGGTCACCACTCCCCATTCAGCCATGGATGAAACGTGACATTCCTATAACACTTTTGAGATGAAGACAATAGCTACCACCAACCCAAACCATCAACCACTTTAGTTACACAGTATTTGAAATTTTTTAAATCTCAAAATATACCATGAAAACTGGAAATGTAAGTTGATTAAATAATTAAGTACATGTAGGTATATGCCATAATTACATATATTAATAATGATATATATGATATAAATTTTGAGCTATAGTTTTAAAATACTAGAAATAGTGCTTCAATACTTTCAGTTAGAGCATATCATATGAATTAAGATGTATAAAGGATCCAATCAATGAAGTATGACAAATGAAAATAATCCCCAAATGGAAACATAGTAAAAGAAAATTGTGTCATAAACTGTAAAATTAATTGCTGGGTCCATAAATGAAAAGCTTGTTAAAAGAGTCATTGCTGTTTTACTTTTAAAATTCATTGTTTTAGGCCAGTTTTTCTAAAAACTGGGAGAAAAAATATTTACACATGTCCATTTTCAGTCAAAAGTCACTCACACATTTTTCAAATGTTTGAAAAATCCAAACATTGAAAATTACAGTTTCAAGAGAATCTTATAATAGTTTCTAGAGAACTTCATATTTTTTATAATTAATTTTGATCACTGTGAATACTGATTCTTGTTGCTGTTTAGTCGCTAAGTTGTGTCTGACTCTTCTGCAACCCCATGGCCTATAGCCTGCCAGGCTCCTCTGTCCACAGGATTTCCCAGGAAGGAATATTGGAGTGGGTTGCCATTTCCTTCTCCAGGGCATCTTCCCAACCCAGTGTTTGAAGTCTCCTCCATTGGCAGGTGGATTCTTTACCACTGAGCCACAAGGATCCTTACCTCGTGACAGAATTTGCTAAAGGACTGATAATAAAGGGCCCCATCTGCTGGTCAGCTGTGGCTAATGCACAGTGGCCAAGCTGACATCCACAAACCTCTGCTCAAGCAAGGGCCAGGAGACCATGGCCCCAGCACCAAGAATGGCTTCTACTTCAAAAGGTTTAAAAAAACAAGTCAAAGAAAAATAACATTTCAACACATGTGAAAAGTATAGAAATTTAAATTTTAATATCTGTAAATAAAGTTTTATTGGAATACAGCTCTACTAATTCATTTATATCCAGTCTACAGCTGCTAATGGCAGAGTTGAGTAGCTACAAGAGAGACCATATGGCCCACAAGCCTCATATTTACTACCTGACTCCTTACAGAATGTTTGCCAATCCTTCCTAGAAAACAGAAGAAAACAGGCTCCAGGTAAGCCTGTAGGGGCTCTGCTCTGACTCAGCAATAATCATTGTCTTTGGGACAAAAGGGCACAGGTTCCCAGATGTTGCAGAAATGGATTTGAGTTTCCAAGGAAATTAAGGAAACAAATAGTGGATGAAACTGAGGTTCATTGGTCATCAGAAAATGTATGTAATTGCTATCTAAGAGGCTGTTTAGGGGATCAAATAAATAACGTGCTGGCTCAGCCCAGGGTCCGGCATAGTGTAGCATTCACATAGGTGCCATTCCTGACCACATGGAATTTATAAATCTAATGGCCTCTTGTTTAACAGTGAGAAATTTAGTGACATAGCCTCAGTAACAATTTTAAAATGCCGTATTAAATGAGTATTAAACTGTAAACCTAATTTGACTCTAGATATTTATACAACACATATATTTCATGCTCTATTTTTCACTAATTTACAATAAAAACAATGTACCATGGCAGTAGAGCTTCACGAATGCTTTAAAAAGTTCATGCTCCTTACATAAATCACTAGTTTAGTCTCTTGACTGAGGGAGAGCAGTCAGAGACACTGGAGGTGGCATTTCTTTCCCTCTTCTGCTTCTGCCTCACCCTAGCCCAGCTGTAAGTCAGTCTCGGTGTGTATTTCTCTCAAAGAATCCAGCCCAAGGCCTGACTCCTACCAAGTCCCCAATCAATGTTTGGCAAATGGATGGCTGAATGAATCTAATTTCCACAGGTTAAATTGTGGGATGATTAATTTCTGTTAACGAGGTAAAAATATGGGATATTTATTATCAAGATTCCACTGGTCTACGTAGGGGTCATCTCACGTCTTCGGTAAAAGGCCAGGTGGTAAATATCTGGGGCTTTACATGCCATACCAGCTCTGGTGCAGCTATTCACATCTCTCTTTATAGCGTGAAAGCAGCCATAGATAATATGTAAACAAACCAGTATTCCCATAAAATTTTATTTATGGATACTGAGATCTGAATTGTATACAATTTTCATGAAACAGTCTTTTGATTTTTTTCTAACCTTTTAAAAATGTGAAAACCATTATTAGCTTCAGGACCATATAAAAACAGATGGTGGGCCAACTGTGACCCAGGGGTCAGAGTTTGCTGACCACATTCATTAAGTATTTTTGTAAAAATCTAGTGCTTTAGAATAATACCTGCCTCGTAAAAATTTTAAGAGTTAATGTTCATGAAAAAAAATATGTAAAAGGCAAATACCATAAAGGTGTCAGGTCTCCTAAATTCACACAGGGTCATGTTTACCGCTGGTGAGCAAGGTGTTTTAAATAGTCCTTCTTTTAAAAATGACTTATATTGGATAAAAGCAGGTGGAAATATTCATTATTCATTTTGAAGTTCTATTTTCAACCATTAGTCAGCATAATACAATCCAGCAATTCAGAGATAAAGTAAATACTTATTTCATTAAGCACTGAAAATTAACAGTCTATAAATAGCTCATATCAACATATGCAAGTGTACAATTTTGCTCAACGTGATTTTTAAGATATACTACTTGTGAACTATATACAATCCTTTGGCATGATTAGATAATAATCCAGAAGCCTAAGATTCAAGTAGCATATATTGAGGGCCTTTTTTTATTCTAGTACTTTTATATTCAATGAACAATAAGCAATCCCACTGGTGGAGATGAGGAAAAAGATGTTGGAAATCAAGCAACCAATCCAAGTCTCAAAGCTCAGGAAGTAGAGCAAGGATGCCAGCCAGGCTTTCTGACTCCTGATCCAGTGCTCTCTTCAGGACAACACAATCCTTTCCTTTTCTAAGGTTTGATGAATCAATTCAAGTCTGCTCAGAGAAAGAGTCATACCATAGCCTGTGAAGTCTGCATCTGTTGAATGGTATGAAGTTGGTGCCAAAGGTATCTCTTGTGAACTGAAGGACATTTTCGTTGAGTATCTTTGCTGTTTCATTTGGCTGCTGGCCTACAAAAGGAAGGAAAGTTAGATGAATGTCAGAGAAGAGGAAGGTAACAAAAGGAGAAGACTTTAAAACTGGGGTGTTGTCACCAAAACACTCCAATAATGCCTCTTGAAAATTCAAGTTGGAGAGGTGGCAAGGGGAAGTTAGGATGATTTTTGTTTCATTCCCCATGCTTCCTTAATTAACTTTAAAGTACTTTGGTGAAGGATGGATCAAGGAAGGGAAGAAGGACAGAAACCATCATTGTGGTTTATGTATGAAGCCAGAGCTGGGAAGCATTTTTACATGATGAAATCAATGTGAAGTTTATAGATCTGTGCTGAGCCCAGTGAAAAACAATCTATGCTGCGGATGTTCTGGGTACATGACACTGCCTGTCTCTTCTGGACACATTCACATGGTCAAAGATTCATGAGGTAGGTTAATTGACATGAGGGGTAGGAAAGGGTAACAAGCATCTGCTGAAAGCCTACTAAGTGCCAGGTACATCATTACACTTCATTTACCTAAAAAAAATAATAATAATAAGCTTATTCACCTTCAACTCCCAGTGCCTGGAACATAGTAGAGCCTGGATAAATGCTGAATGAATGAATGAATGCACAGAGCATAATTGAAGACATGGAAACTCAGTGGGAAATAAATCTGTAACTCAATGAAAGTATAGAGACCTTTGCTGTGTGAGCTTTAGAAAATGAACTTGTAATTCTAAATTTTTGTTGCTAAAACCTCTAATGAGTATTAGTATTAGAAAACTAAGAAAAACCAAAAGGACTCCATGCTTGCTTAACAGGCAGTTAAGAAATATACAGAGTAACCTGACCTGCCTTCTGGATCTGTAGTTAGCCAGGGAACCCATCCCCAGCTGGAAGATTCTGGTGGAGACAGTGAAGCACCAGCCTGTCCCTGGAGTCTAGAAATAGGATCACGGTAACTGCTCCAGAACAACAACACCCCAAGATTCCAGCAGTGGAAGTCTATGCTTCAATACAAGGCACTGTGCAGTATGCAACAAGGAGAGCAATACCACTCATTGTATATCTGTATTGTGCTCGCCAGTTTTCAAAAACACTTTCATATCCATGAATTCATTTAATCATGAGAATAACCTGGAGAATTAGACAATGTTACTCTCTTTTATAGATGAAGAAACCAAGACACAAATGTCAAGTGACATCTGAAATCACACGGTTAATTAAAGGAAGGAGTAGGACGAAAAGGTGGTATTTGAAGAATGCTACAAGTTTAAAGTGTTTCTCAAACAGCTGCTAGGCAGTGATTCTACTGATGTTCATTTTTTTTTCCTCTGCAGTTTTTCTATTAACATCATTTAGCAGTGATTGTACACTTATTTAAAAAGACTTTCTGGAATACATATTTTTGGTGATTTTAAAAAGAGGAAAGTAGAAAAATGACAAACCAGGAGTTACTATGAGAAAACTGAACAATGGAACCACCAATCCAATTATTCTAAGGACCATATTCCCCAACCTCCTTGAAGCCAGACATAACCACAGACTAGTCTGTGTTATGGTATGGCACGTAAACAAACATGAATGTACAATTTTCAGGTTGTTTTCTTAAGAACAATCCTGCCTTCCCCTTCCTTATATGAAATTCAGATGTAATGTAAACAACTGGAGCAGCAATCTTAGATTAAAAAAAAAAAGATGCTAAATTTTGAAGATGGAAGAGTAATCAAATAATGATGCAGTAATCAGATAAGAGGTGCTTGGGTCCATGACACCGTGGAGACACTGTCATCCTCAAATTGATCACAGCCACCCTGTTATGTAAAAGAGAAACTTCTTGCAGCAATTGAAAGTAATCTTAATACACACAGGACTTATGTCACCTCTCCTTTGTATCATTTCAAAAACGAAAATTGATAACAAAGCTATGTGCAGGCTACAGAAAAGCTTTTATGAAAAGCTGTGAATTTTAAAACAGGAAAGCACATGAGACAGGCATCACTACCTCATGACTTTTGTAACAACAGGGAATGTTTGTTGCTCATCTTTATTTCCCAGTTCATTGTAGCATCCCATTTCACTGTGTGTGCTAGGAAAGTTTCCAATAAATATAGGTTGGAAAAATGAGGAAACAGTTCATAGAAACCAAGTGAAACAAGCACATATATTGAGAGGCTTGTTGCTGGTAGGGGTGGTGATGAATGAATGTAGCCGCCATGATTCATCCATTGACATAAAATCAAACTACTAAGTATTGAAAGATAAAGATTGGATTTGTAGGCTGTAAAATTTGAGTGTTTTAAAGTTACATAAAAATATTTTAAAAGATGAAGGACTGCACTTGCTATTGAGTGTTACTATATTCTAACATTAGAGTTTGAATGGATTTTATAAGTCACACAACCAACTAAACCAAGGGTTCTCAACCCTGTCTTTATAACAGAAGCTGTTAGGGAGTTTAACATTTACGAATGCTAGAACTCCTATTCTAGACCAAAGAAATTGGCGCTAGGGATACGGAGCTCAGACAAATGTTTTCAGAGGTAGGGGTGGGGATGTTCGTCTTTTTAAGTTGAGGTTTATTTTTTAAAGTTAAACCATGAAAAAAAGAAAAAAGTTAAACCATGGATTCTTAACCCAGGATAAAGTGAAAGTGAAGTTGCTCAGTCATGCCTGACTCTTAGTGACCCCATGGACTGCAGCCTACGAGGCTCCTCCATCCATGGGATTTTCCAGGCAAGAGTACTGGAGTGGGTTGCCATTGCCTTCTCCATTAACCCAGGATAAATGAGCTTCTAAATGGTTTTCAGAGGGAATCCTGGTAACTACATAACCTCTGTGTTTGTAGCAAAGTATACCAGTGTTTTTCTGGGAAAACAGTCTATACTTCATCAGATCTTCATGATAGGGAAAAATATCACTACTCAAAAGAAGATATGAATTGCTGAATTTTCTATCACTAATTAGCTATGTGACCACTGACAAGCCACTCAACCTCCCACATGTCCTCATCTTTAAATCAGTGGTGATAACTCTTCACCTTGCAAGGTTGTTGTGAAGATTGAAAAGTACATAAATAAACCTATCACTATTTCAAGAACAACTTAGGAGTTCAGTTAATAATAGCTATTACTGGTTTTATGTCCTTTGATAACATATTAATAAATGATCAGCCAGTTTCTGATTTAAAACCATCAGGGATGAAAAATTCCATTTCCACAAGGAATCTATTCCATTGTGGAACAGCTGAAATGGTGGGGAAGTTCTTTATGACGAGCTGACACAGCTTCACTGAAGATGTTGCCCGCTGATCTCTGAGCCATTTCTCTTCTGCAGCCGCAGAAAAGGGTTATCATCACTTTCCCAAAGGAGAATGTTTTATATATTTAAGTGCTCATTTTTCAACAGGGAAAAGAAAGGCCAGAGGATGTACAGGATTTACCCAAGTTCTAAAATTCTATGGGTTATAAAATTTTAGAGATGCTTGATATGTGTCTTGAGACAGGTGGAAGTATAGAAAGTACTATCACATTAATTGTATTTGCAAATACATTACCTAAGTTAAAAAAAAATCTGGTTCTAATTTTTTTTTAATTCCTTAGTTTTCAGTTGAACTAAATTTTTTCAGTTGAACCTTATTTTTAAGGTTCTTTCTACATCTATTTGTTTTTATTTAGGTTTCTGGCATACAATTTTGGATACTTTACGAAGGCATTTTCTTTGGTAAGGTTTGAAATATCATATATTCCCCGTAAACTCTAGTAATCTGTAGTTCTTTAAACATAAAACTAGCTAATATAGTAATAATGTAAACTTTAGCAGCACAAAAAAGTTCTACAATGACAAAAGTACAAACATTTGACAGAAATTTATATTTTTTTAAGAAGAAAAGCTATACATACAAGAAACATCTGTTCTTACATTTGTATTTCTACAAAACTATAAATTTTTCCTCTTAAAATTTTTATTCATGACATTACGTAGGACATTATGAGGCCCTCAGCATTTAGGTGTAAGTGTATTTTCAGAGATGCCTCACTTTCAAACACTTCCGTAGGGTGTTGGTACAGGGACACAACAGAGGATATTTCCAAATATCCTCTATGCACACCCTGCATAGAACAGGCGATATAGCTGCAGACTGTCACCAGGTTGGTAGACACATCATAGCTTCCTGCCAAGTAATAAAGGATCAGATTTCATGAAAACCATCTCCTTTTCTTTCGGAACCCATCGTTATAATTCATGCCATCCCAGTAGAGCAACCTAGAGGGTCAGTTACGCACATTGTCAGCTGGACATCCCAGTGTCTTTGGCTGACCTGCCAGCACACCAGCCTCCTGGGAGATGTCTTCCTGAAACATAAAAGATAAGGCCAGTTATCAGCATTACAGGGTCAACTGCCCTCTCCGACTTCAGCAGTTAAGCACCATTTAATGAGGCTTCAAGTTACTAACAAAAATGACACACCAGGCTGAAAAGTTTTATGCAGCCACCTGTAATAACTCTCAGAAATGAATGCAGCTTGTCATTTCCGAATGCTCTTTTGGTCCTTTCAGGTATGTCAGCCTTTAAGCCTATCAGATATCTTCTTATGGTCATTTCAGCCAGAGGTTTTTCTTCTGCTCTCATGCCAGTGATCCCCATATCTATATTTATACCGAGTGTTAAATCCTCTCAAGTTTCTAGTCCTGATATTAGAATTTCTTTCCCCTTAAGATATCCGATTTAAGGCAAAACAGCACGCTCATTAAAGACACTGGGAGATAAAAGATATGTTAGTCAGAGCTCCGTGGAGCAATGTGGACTTCAGACCTGAGAGAGATGCAAAGTATCAGAACATATGTGAAAGTGATGTGTAGTTAAAAGTACAGTTAATCAAAATAAATGATAACAGCGATAAACTGAGCAGAATGCTTATCTCTGCTCCCACCATATCTCATCCTTTTTTTACAGGCAATTTATAGGGGAAATTATTATATGATGGTTTACTCAAAGGCATGAACTCATGCATTTTGTTCGACCAAGCAGGGAACATGGAGAGAAGCTGATCTGGACAGGAGAAAGGATGGGTTTACTCTAACAACAACAACAACACCTGTGCTCAGTTGTGTCTGACTCTTTGTGACCCCATGGACCATAGCCCGCCAGGCGCCTCTGTTCATGGGATTTTCCAGGCAAGAATACAGGAGTGGGGTGCCATTTCCTCCTCCAGGGTATGTTCCTGATCCAGGAATTGAATCTGGGTCTCTTACGTCTCCTGCACTGGCTGGCATAATCTTTACCACTGCGGCACCCATGGGTTTATTCTAGCCCTTGGTAAATGTCTGAGAGACACCCAGGTGGAGAGGTCAAGCACACAGTTGGCAGGTAGTTAAGCTATCTCAAGATGAGAAGAAAGGTGGGACTTGTAGAGTAGAGTGTTAGGAGTTTGTGACCCTAGCTCCTGAACTTAAAAGTTCTGAAATCCTGATCAGGTTACCTGACCTCTGTAAGCCTGAGTTTCTTCATATACAAAGTGGGAAAAAATAAGAGTAGTTACACAGTAGGGATGTTGAAAAGATTAAACGGAGCAATACATGAAAAGCACTTAGCATGGTACTTGGCAAATAGCAAGTGTTTAATAACGATGCTAATACGCAGAATACATCATGAGAAATGCTGGGCTGGAAGAAGCACAAGCTGGAATCAAGATTGCCGGGAGAAATATCAATAACCTCAGATATGCAGATGACACCATCCTTATGGCAGAAAGTGAAGAAGAACTAGAGACCCTCTTGATGAAAGTGAAAGAGGAAAGTGAAAAATTTGGCTTAAAACTCAACATTCAGAAAACTAAGATCATAACATGTGGTCCCATCACTTCATGGCAAATAGATAGGGAAACAATGGAAACAGCGACAGACTTTATTTTTGGGGGGCTCCAAAATCACTGCGGATGGTGACTGCAGCCATGAAATTAAAAGATTCTTGCTCCTTGGAAGAAAAACTATGACCAACCTAGACAGCATATTAAAAAGCAGAGACATTATTTTGTCGAGAAACGTTCATCTAGTCAAAACTATGGTTTTTCCAGTAGTCATGTAGGGATGTGAGAGTTGGACTATAAAGAAAGCTGAACGCAAAGGAATTGATGCTTTTGAACTGTGATGTTGGAGAAGACTCTTGAGAGTCCCCTGGACTGCAAGGAGATCGAACCAGTCAATCTTAAAGGAAATCAGTCCTGGGTGTTCATTGGAAGGACTGATGCTAAAGCTGAAACTCTAATACTTTGACCACCTGATGCGAAGAACTGATTCATTTGAAAAGACGCTGATGCTGGGAAAGATTGAAGGCAGGAGGAGAAGGGGAAGACAGAGGATGAGATGGTTGGATGGCATCGCTGACTCAATGGATATGAGTTTGAGTAAACTCCAGGAGTTGGTGATGGACAGGGAGGCCTGGTGTGCTGCAGTCCATGGGGTCGCAAAGAGTCGGACATATATATCCCACACTCCCCTTCTCCCTTCAAACCGTGTCCAAAGCCTGTTCTCTATGCTTGCATCTCTACTCCTGTCCTGCAAAGAGGTTCATCCATGCCATTTTTCTAGATTTAACATATATGAGTTAATGTACTAATACAACTGATTTTGTCTTATTTGCTTCTTGAACATACGGCAGAATAGAACATGAGCTTGATAAAGGGCTAGTGTTGAATGAATCAAAGTTCAGGAACTTAAATCTTGAATGCATCTGGGTAGATTTCAGAGCCAGTCATGAAAGAAGAACACACAGTGGAAGTGACCCTGTGGCCTCTACTTTAAAGGATCACAGTCAAAAAAAGAGAAGAAAGACATTGTAAAGTCAATAAATGGTGCTCATGGAAATTTTCAGAATAAGAGTTCTAAACTGTCTTATAAATGGAAACTATTGGTGTTATTCCTTCCAGTGTGAATCTAACAGACTTTGGAAGAGTGAAAAGTGCCTCTACTCAAAACGATACAGCAGTCTGCAATTCTATCTTTGCTTAAAGCTAGATTAACCAGCAATGTGACAAAGAAGCTGACTTCCCTGCTACATACTTTAAAAACTCACTTTGCATATGACATAGAGGTACTCTACAGAGGTACTGAACTTCCCTAGTGGCTCAGATGGTAAAGAATCTGCCTGCAATGCAGGACACCTGGGCTCAATCCCTCAGTTGGGAAGATCCCCTGAAGAAGGGAATGGCAACCCACTCCAGTATTCTTGCCTGGAGAATTCCATGGACAGAATAGGCTGGTGGGCTACAGTCCATAGGGCTGCAGAGTCGGACACAAATGAATGACTAACACTTTCACTTTGGGGGCTTCCCTGGTGGCTCAAATGGTAAAGAATCTACCTGCAATGTAGGAGACCCGGGTTTGACCCTTGGGTCTGGAAGATCCCCTGGAGAAGGGAATGGCTACCCACCCACTCTGGTATTCCTGCCTGGAGAATTCCAGGGACAGAGGAGCCTGGTAGGCTACAGCTCATGGAGTTACAACGAGTTGGACACCACTGAGCAACTAACACTTTCACTTTCACTTCTGGGCTTCCCAGGCGGCTCAGTGGGAGAGAATCTGCCTGCCAATGCAGGAGGCCTGTGTTCAACCCCTGGGTCAAGAAGGTCCCAGGGAATAGGAAATGGCAATTCACTCTAGTATTCTTGCCTGGAAAATTACATGGACCAAGGAGCCTGGAGGGCTATAGTCCATGGGGTTGCAAAGAGTCAGACACAACTAAGCAACTATGCATACACACAGAGCTACTACTAATTTCACAGACTTGCCCTCATCATTTGCACTTTTAAATAGAAAGGGCACTGGACTAGCAGCCAAAAAAAATTGAGTTCAGATTGGTTCCACTACCTATTAGCAGGAGATTGAGGACAAAAGGAGAAGGGGTCAACACAGGATGAGACGGTTGGATGGCATCATTGACACAATGAACATGAGTTGGAGAAAACTCCAGGAGACAGTGAAGGAAAGGGAAGCCTGGTGTGCTGCAGTCCATAGGGTCACAAAGAGTTAGACACAACTTAGCGAGTGAACAGCAACAAAGTGCTTAGAAATCTTCATTTCTCCCAACAGTAAGAATGCAGTAACTGCTACCTAAATAAAGGGTTGCGATCGAGGTTGAATTCAACACATGCTTGAGCATCTGCTCAGTAGTGTTAGAAAAGACTAATGGGGTCCTGTACATAGGACATGTATACATCTGGTGAAACAAATATTAGAGAATTAATGATGGAAACACTGCATTACAACTGAATGATATGTGTGTGAAGGTATGTGGCAAGTAGCAAGTACCAGAGAGGTATTGGTTTCCTTCCCTTTCTCTTTCCTTCTCCTCAGAAGTGTGGGAGGATGAAAGCAGAGCTCTGAAAAGCATCTGGTCCACCACAATGCCCCATTTCTTATACCAATTACCCTTAAACCTCTGGTCCAAGGTATGGAGCCAGCACATGATGGGGATAAAAGAACCACCAGAATTTAAGGAGCACAGCTGCCAGTTACGAAGTCAGGTGGGCTACATGTATGTTGAGATGTCAATGGACAAATAGACCTGTGTTAGGTACTTTCATCATCCTCATTTCATAGCTGAAGTACTGAGAATCTAAAGTACACACTGAGTCAGAACTGAACGCAGACACATCTTGCTCCAGAGTCCCTGCCTTAACCAAGGGGTAAACCACAGAGGCAGGGAAAGGGCTCACCTCCTCCCACAACTCATACAAGATTCCCAGGAGTCAGCCTCAACACCGAGGTTCCATTTTAGAGTTAACAAATCAGAACAAGCCATGCCTGCTTATTGTGAGCCTGGGCAGAAAAAACAAAACTCGTGGCATTAGCCACTGCACAGACCTCAGGTGAGTCACTTTCCTTTATGTTTACATATGAATTTAGAACTTATTAATTTCCCTGGAGAAGGAAATGGCAACCCACTGCAGTATTCTCGCCTGGAGAATCCCATGGACAGAGGAGCCTGGCGGGCTACAGTCCATGGAGTCACAAGAGTCAGACATAACTTAGTGACTAAACAACCACTTCCACCACTAATTTCCCAACTACAGCACCAAGGGAGATCTTAGCGCCTTCAAAGATGAGGTTCTGGGACACTCTACGGGGTTGACTTTGCACAGGGGACCTCTAAGTAAGAAAACTGAGGAAGGAAAGCAGAAAGGTCTTCATGAAACAAACCGATATGACATATTCCGTGACACATTCAGCACAGCCAGAGTTCCTAAAACAAATGCTTGGTGGGCCAGGTAAATCACTCTGATCTAGAGCAGGAGCTTCGGGGGGTAGACATAAAAAGCACCACTGGGAACATCCTAAATGAGAGAGAATAATGGGACTGATGTTCAGCTTACACTCACCAAAACTGGTTGACTTCTGTCCCCAAGATGGCTACTCAACAGGCCTGTCTGTCTGGCCACATGACTGGTCCAAGTGTGGACACTCAAACCACACAAGAACAAAAGTGAACCCAAAGGCAGAAAGTCAGCCCCTTTCTAGCAGAGAGGCTTAGGTGCTGGGAATAGCTGTGCTCCCACAGTGCTGAGGAAGCAGGGCTGAAGCTGAGAAGAGTCAGACAGATGTGCAGAATCACCTCTGTCAGCACCAGGCCTCCACTTCCAACCGTCCTGGCCTTCAGTTATGCAAAAACAACCTGTAGCCATTAAGGCACCTAAATGAAGATGAAGTGAACTGAGCATAAGACAACAGACTGAAGAAGTTTTGCCTAGAACAGTCCCACCCTAATTCCTACTCACTCATCTAATCACCTGATCAAGTGAAATCACATTAGCACAAGGTCCCATCTTAATTCCCCCTTCAATAGTACTCACAAACACCAAGTTATTTAAAGTCAGATTCAGATCCTGCCTGTGATACTTACTAGTTGTGTGTCTCTGAGCCTCAGTTTCCTGATCTATAAACTGGAGATAGTAATAGGACTCACCTAATATGAAACATGAAGTCACGCACTTAGAATGATGCCTTTTAGAGCACATAGTAAATGCAGTGACAGCATTAGCTGCCATCATTCTCAGGAATTCTGAAAGCTCTGAAGGGAAGACCTACATGTCCTGCTCACTGTGATATGCCCTGTGGCTCTCACAGTGCTGGGGATATAACAGGACTTCAATACAAACTTGCTTATTGACTGCTTTCTTTGAAAAATAAGATAATAAACATAGGTTTTAGGTTATAGGATCTTAAAATTATGTTCGCTAATAAGGCTTCCCCAGAGGTGGCTCCGGAGAAGGTGATGGCACCCCACTCCAGTACTCTTGCCTGGAAAATCCCAGGGACAGAGCAGCCTGGTGGGCTGCAGTCCAAGGGGTCGCTAAGAGTCGGACACGACTGAGTGACTTCACTTTCACTTTTCATTTTCATGCATTGGAGAAAGAAATGGCAATCCACTCCAGTGTTCTTGCCTGGAGAATCCCAGGGATGGGGGAGCCTGGTAGGCTGCCATCTATGGGGCCGCACAGAGTCGGACACAACTGAAGCGACTTAGCAAGCAAGCAAGAGGTGGCTCAGTGGCTAAAGAATCCGCCCGCAATGAAGGAGACACAAGAGAAACAGACTCAATCCTTAGGTTGGGAAGATAACTTAGAGGAGGAAATGACAACCCACTCCAGTATTCTTGCCTGGAGAATCCCAAGGACAAGAGGAGCTTGGCTGGCCATAGTCTATAGGATTGCAAAGACTCAGACACGACTGATGTAACTGAGCATGCATGCACAGAGAAATGAAAACTTTACAAGAAACACCACTACAAAAAAAAAAAAAAAGAAACACCACTACACTTCTGAGAAGCTCTGGGATTCAGATGATGGAGCACCAGTCACAGGAGAGAAAGTATGAGTTCAGGGCTCTGGGCTGTCACAACTGAGAGCTTCTCTGGGCCTCTCATGCTTGCTAAATAATTATGATTATAAGATTACTTTCTCAGGACTTTCCTGGTGGTCCAGAGACTAAGACTTTGCCTTCCAATGCAAGGGGTGCAGGTTCGATCCCTGGTCAGGGAGCTAAGATTCTACATGTGTGCATGCTAAGTCACTTCAGTCATGTCCAGCTCTGTGCAACCCTGGGGACTGAGGCCCTTCAGGCTCCCACATGCCTCAGGGCCAAAAAAACAAACGAATAAAAAAAGATCAAACAGAAGCAGTATTGTAACAAATTCAATAAAGACTTTAAAAATGATCCACATCAAAGAAAAAATCTTTAAAAAAATAAAAATGATTACTTTCTCAATTTAGAAATATCTGGTAAGCAATAGCTTCCTTTTTGGCAAGATGAAATTCGAAGTTGAGTAACAAGTCTCCATAGCAGGCCATTAAATCGGATGGGAGTGAAAGAAAGCCAGCAGATGTCCAAGATGTGAATCTGTGTTAAAATGTGTATCTATATCTCTACTGTCTTTGAGTTTGTGAGGTTACTTCACATCTCTGTATTATCTTCATTACAATGCAGAGGGGAAGAGAATGGAATGAAAAGACCAAAGGTTTTCTCTTGTGACTTTTGTACAAGAAGTAGACTTGACTGCAGATATAGTCTTTTTTTTTTAATTACTAAGAAAGGGAAATTTATCATGTAGGCAAATCTCAAGTGATTTTCAGAAATACAAGACATAAAGTACGATGAGCTGTGAAAAATGCCACACATGTGAATGCATTTGAGCTCTGCCATTGGTAATTTGCATACTGTCACAAAAGAGAGGCTGATGCTGACTCACAGAAATTCTCCTATAGGAAACGCTACACTCCTGCTATAGATGCTGTTTTCCTGCTGGATCTGAAACAGAGAACAGTGTTCACACCGTGGCTTCAGCTTCCAGAGCCAAACTATAAATCCTGCAGTTCTTGATGGAGAGCAAACGGGATAAAAATGGATTTTATGCAAATAGTTTAAGATCTTACTTTAAAAATGAGCAGGGTATTACCTGAGAATTCCAGCCTGGATACAGAAGACTTAAGAAGAAGCCCATAATCATCAGAAACACATTTTAAACTATTTTTTTCAATCTTGGATGCCAGCACTTCAAAAGCACTTAGAAATAATTTTTAATCAAGCGCAGCAGTCAAAATTGATGAACTGAACCTGATACAGGGGTATGTTATGTCTTTAGACTTCCACACTGAACTCCTTACCTTCTCCCATAAGTCTGTTTCTCTGTTATGCTTTTCCTTTTTCTTTTAATTACTGACAACATCAACCCCCCAGTTAGCCAGGTTTAAAACTGCAGCCAGCTTTCACTAATCTCTGTCTTTGTCTGCTTCCATTGAATCATTTGCAAAGTATTCCTGATTTCAAGGACACATATGAAGCAAAGCAGATTTTTCTTAGATTTTGGAATTGCACAAGCCAGAAATTTTTCAAAAGAATTTTGGGGTTACAGAGTTACCTTCTGTGGGGGGCAAGTAATTGACAGCATAGAAATATTAGGTTGGAGCATATGAATTTGCTATTTTATGAGTCAAGAAATGGTCAAATATCAGTGATTTAAGAGGGTTCAACTTATTCAGGTCCTTATTACCATCATAATGTCCTGTAGGAAGAGCCATTTTTACACTAAGTTAGCTAGAACACAGTTTTAAAGGACAGTCCTTTAAATCAAATAAATTTAGCTTTATGAAGAACTCTCCATGTGGTTATTATTTTTCATATTTCCCACTGCCCAGTAAACACTGTCACAGATCCATGTGGGTCTAATTAAAAATTCTTTAGTATTATCTGGATAAAGAAGAAAGCTTGGACTTGGGAGTCTGACTGTGGTCAGATCCTAGAGTTTTAGTTAGATTACATGCTCTATGACAAATAAGACTTCTCTATGGGAAATAGATGGGAAAACAGTGGAAACAGGGTCAGACTAAAATCACTGCAGATGGTGACTGCAGCCATGAAATTAAAAGACACTTACTCCTTAGAAGTAACCTTAGAAGTAAACTTATGACCAACCTAGATAGCATATTCAAAAGCAGAGACATTACTTGGCCGACTAAGGTCCATCTAGTCAAGGCTATGGTTTTTCCTGTGGTCATGTATGGATGTGAGAGTTGGACTGTGAAGAAAGCTGAGCACCAAAGAATTGATGCTTTTGAACTGTGGTGTTGGAGAAGACTCTTGAGAGTCCCTTGGACTGCAAGGAGATCCAACCAGCCCATTCTGAAGGAGATCAGTCCTGGGATTTCTTTGGAAGGAATGATGCTAAAGCTGAAACTCCAGTACTTTGGCCACCTGATGCAAAGAGCTGACTCACTAGAAAAGACCCTGATGCTGGGAGGGATTGGGGGCAGGAGGAGAAGGGGATGACCGAGGATGAGATGGCTGGATGGCATCACTGACTCGATGGACGTGAGTCTGGGTGAACTCCGGGAGTTGGTGATGGACAGGGAGGCCTGGCGTGCTGCAATTCGTGGGGTCACAGAGTCGGACACGACTGAGCAACTGAACTGACTGAACTGAAACTTCAGCTTCTTCATGGGTTGATACCAGATACCTCTTGGTGAGGCAGTGTAGCATGAGTCAGGCCCATGAGTCAAACACATACTGCTTTGAATCCTTACTGTGGCACTTTCGGCCCCTAAGCCTTTGAGCAAGTGACTCAGCATCTCAGATACTCAGGTCCCTGGTCTGCAAAATGGAGGTAGTGATGCTTTATTGTGGGGAGGATGGAGATAATACACTGTGTTCATTCCTAACAAATGATAAGTGCACAGCAAAAATGGGTCATATATTATTACTACTACTGCTCTTGTTGGGATAAATGAGATAATCTTTTCAAGTGTCTATTACAGGGACAGGTACTAATAAATAGTTATTACATAACAGTTTTCTGTCTTACAAAGAGACTTAAAACTCAGTAGACAAGACAGAACAAATCATCTTTCCCTGCAAATCTGCTTCTCCTCCTCTTATTTTTTCACCTTATTTATATGGCCACTCTGCACAACATGCAGGATCTTAGTTCCGAGACCAGGGATTAAACCTGGGGCCATAACAATGAAAGTGCCGAATCCTAACCTACTGGGCCACCAGGGAATTCCCTTCCTCTTCTCTTTCTTTTCTCAGTGAATGGCATCAACCAACCAGCCAGTTGGCTACCCATGTTGTAATATGAGAGTCCTTGCAACACTCCTCTTCTTCAGTTTTGACATTCACACAATCATTGCTGCTGCTGCTGCTGCTGCTAAGTCGCTTCAGTTGTGTCCAATTCTGTGCGACCCCATAGACGGCAGCCCACCAGACTCCCCCTTCCCTGGGATTCTCCAGGCAAGAACACTGGAGTGGGTTGCCATTTCCTTCTCCAATGCATGAAAGTGAAAAGTGAAAGTGAAGTTGCTTAGTCGTGTCCAACTCTTAGCGACCCCATGGACTGCAGCCTACCAGGCTCCTCTGTCCATGGGATTTTCCAGGCAAGAGTTTTGGAATGGGGTGCCACTGCCTTCTCCGCACACAATCATTAAGTCCTATCAATTCTAACGCCTGTATTTACTGAAAATCAGCACTCACTAACAGATCCCCTAGTTTAGGTCCCTATCAACTTTCATCTCATTTTACTCTAATAGCTTTTCAACTCTTTGTCTTCAGTTTTGACATTTTCTATCAGATTCTTCGCACATAAGCTCAAAATGATCTTATCAATAGGCTAATCTTATCATTATAATCTCCCTTTAAAAAACATCTCAAACGTATTAAGCCCTTTCTCCTAGTCCACAAGGCTCTCCATCAACAGCTCCTGCCTATTTCTCAGCTTTCACTTTTTGCAGGCCCACATGCCTGACCACAGCTTGTAGACCTGGGATGCAGCCTCAGGTACTCACAGGTGATGGGTATGATATAGGTACTCAGGTACTTTCAGGTGATGGGAAGCAGGCTAGGGTTAGAGAATGGTGGGAAGGTAGGGACTGAAATAAACTCGAAGTGAATAACTGATGAAAAGGGCAGCTTGGAATGCTGGTCCATTTTCAGCAGAAAATAGAAACAAGGATCTTTAATGTAAATATATCCTGACAAGCAGCTTGTAACCTTTGCGGTAGACCTAAGGTGGTGAATTCCTGGATGAGCGATATCTTATCTTTACATTCCTAGAGTTTGACACATCACAGATTCTCAGGAAATATGTATGAAAAATGAGGGTTCTAGCACACCTAGATTTTATATAAACAAAATCTGGTTTTAACAATAGCTACATTTACTGAGCCTTTCTGCATGCCAAGCATCATGAAGGATTTCACATACAAAGTCACACTTGATCTTCATAGGACAAAATGACTAGCCTCCTCCCCTCACACCCCCATTTTTCAGTGAAGACAGAATAAGTCACTTTCTAGGTCAGAGCTAGTGAAGGCTGGTGGGGAAGTTCATGTTTGTTCAGATATCAGAGCCCATGATTTATATTTGACAGTCTTTTTAATCTGCAAAAGCAAGTACAATCAGGCCCTTTGAGGATATGGGTATTATTTATAACACTCAACACTGATTTTTCAATAAGCATGTTTGAAAATTTTATACAGATCAAGTGCATCAAGGTAAAGAGTAAAAAGTGTTCCTAAGATGCTGCTATTCTGGCTGGTGGGGACTTGAAATGGTAAAATGTACTGTCAGCTGCAGTGTGAATTTCCATGTCACAGCCCATTTAGGTTAATGATAGTTAATTCAGAAACAATTCATACTTCCCCAGGCATCTTGCCACCCTGTAAATTCTAAAATCTCCACAGAGAAACTATAGTTTGAATGCACTTTGAGTTGATTGCAATACTCCTCTCAATCTTCTATTCTTGCTCTAAGGATCAGAAATTACATTTCATAGTGAAAGACAATAGTAAAGACAAACACTGCAGATAGTTTGAAAAAAAATCTAGACATTTTGAAAAATTCTGAAAAATCTAAGTGTTGTTGATGCTGCTGGACATGAACCAGGTCTGTAAGGACAGGGATCGCTTGACACGCAGACTGCAGTGTTGCTAAGCACTGTCATAAAACGAGGCAGGAATGCCAGGCACATCTGCTGGGGGCATTTCCTAGCAGGGTTATCATGGGCTGCTAGCCAAGCCCTGGGATGATGCTTGTTCTCAAGACCCAGATGGTGTAACAATTGCCATTTTAATAGCTTTAAACCTGCATTCAGAGGAAAGCTTTAAAGCACACGTACAGCAGTAGGTTTGCACACTGGGAAGGCAAATTCTTTGACTGGGAACTCTGTGGAATATACCTGGTAAACACATATATTACTTTGCTGTTTATTATAATTTTTGCAAAGACAGAATATGAGACTCTATCCTGCCGCCTCCATCTCTCCCAGACTGCCACTGCCTTTGCTGCAGTAAACTCCCAGCCAGCGCATCAGCATCCATGCTGGCCGCTGTCCAATCTGATCACTCACTACAGTTCAACTACAGTTTAGAGTCACCTCCAAAGCCCCCCATGGCTTCCCACTACCGTAAGCGGAGAGACCATCTCATCAGTGGGGCCTGGTTCTTGTTATCCGCTCCAGTTTAGTTCCTACCTCACCAGTTCTGGCAACCGTGAATGTTCAGAATGTCAGTTTTCCGGACCCACTGTGGCGCTAAGGTTGCCTAGCTCCCTCCTTTGTTTCTTCTTTCTCCCACTGTCAGGGAGTACCAGCTTCTCCTTTAGATCTCAGTTCAGTTTTCCCTGGGAGAGACCTCCCCAGGAAGGTCAAATCCCCCTATAATATGCTCTCTTAGCACAAAACACCTCTTGCTCTTGGCTTTGATCAACGTTTAGATTTCAATCTATTTGTAACATTACATGATGTCACTGTCCTAAGAAGACGGTAAGCATCACAAGAAGAGAGACTGCATCTGTTTACCTTCGGTAGTATCTTCCCAGGAACCAGCACAGAGTGCAGCAATGGGCCAAACACAAGACTGTATGAAAATAAACTCAGGCTTTAATTCTGATGGACAAAGAAGTCAAGCTTCTTCTGTTAGGGTGCAGATTATTAAACACTTGCAAAAAGTTCCAAAATGTGGTGAGATTATACATGAAAAGCTCCTTGCATGGGATCATATTACAGTTATTTAACAGAATCACAGAATTTCCAGTCTAGAGCTTGCTTAGAATAATATTTCTGATTTGAGGGACTTTTCTGGTGGTCCAGTGGCTAAAACTCCAACCTCCCAATGCAGGTGGCCTGGGTTCAGTCTGGTCAGGGAACTAGATCCCACATGCCACAATTAAGAGTTTGCATGTTGCAATGAAGATCCCACATGCCACAACTAAATACACCCTAAATGCCACAACAAAAACCAAAGATCCTGCATGCTGCAACTAAGACCTGGAACAGCCCAATAAATCATTTTTTTTTAAATTTCTGATTTGATTTTAGTTTGTGGAACATCTATCTTCTGTCTCCCCCCTTTCTTCTTCCTCCTGTAATTTTAAAAACATCTTTAATGAGACATAATTAAAATATCATAAAATTTATCCATCTACAATGTACAATACAATGGTTTTACCATTCAGAATTGTACAAGTGTCATCACAATCGAAGTTTAGAGCATTTCATAATCTCTGAAAGAATCCCTGTACCCATTAGGATCATTACCCATCCTTCAGACATAGGCAACCACTAATTTACTTTCTGTCTCTATAGATTTTTATTATTGTAGCATTATGTATCAGTACCTCTTTATCTTTCACTGTTAAATAACAGCATCCATTGTGTGAGTATAACAGGCCTTCCCAGCTGGAACTAGTGGTAAAGACCTTGCCTGCCGATGCAGGAGACTTAAGAGTCTGTGTTCGATACCTGGGTCAGGAAGATCCCCTGGAGGAGGGTACGACAACCCACTCCAGTCTTCTTGCCTGGAGAAATGCCCATGGGCAGAGGAGCCTGGCGGGCTACAGTCCACAGGGTTTCAAAGGGTTGGACATGACTGCAGTGACTTGGCATGCACGCTTGTAGCCAGTGGACATTTGGGTTGTGTCCATTTTGAGGCTACTATTAATAATACTGCTGTAAACATTTGTGTACAAGGTTTTTGTGTTATATATTTTCATTTCTCTTAGGTACATACTTAGGAGTAAAAATGCTGGGTCACATGGTAATTCTGTTTAATATTTTGAGGAACTGCAAACCATTTTCCAAACTGGCTGTGTCATTTTACATCTCTACAAGCAGTATAGGAGAGTTCCAACTTCTCCAAATCCTTGTCAGCACTTGTATTATCTATGTATTTATTTATTGTCTCCTAGCAGGTATAAAGTGGTATCTCATTGTGGTTTTTGATGTGCATTTCTCTAATGGTTAATGAGGTTGACCATCTTTTTATGTGCTTATTGGCCATTTGTATGGAAAATTGTCTATTTAGATCCTACCTATCTTTCAATTGAGTTGTCTTTTTATTATTTTGTTGTAAGGAAGTAACTTTGAAATCATTTTACTGGCTATTAGTATCTGTAACAACGTGGAGAAGGAGACAGACAAGAACAAAAAAATGTAAATTAGATTTATATCAAGGAAGAAAACTATAGAATGAGACAAGATTAGAGATCCAAAGAATGTGCTAACCATCAAACAATTGCACTCATCTCCCATGCTAGGAAGGTTATGTTTAAAATCTTACATGCTAGGCTTCAACATCACGGGAACCAAGAACTTCTAGATGTCCAAGCTGGGTTTAGAAAAGGAAGAGAAACTAGAGATCAAATTGCCAATATTTGCTGGATTATAGAGAAAGCAAGGGAATTTCAGGAAAACATCTATCTCTGTTTCATTGACTACACTAAAGCTTTTGACTGTGTGGATGATGACAAACTGTGAAAAGCTCTTAGAGGGACAGCAATACCAGACCATCTCACCTGTCTCCTGAGAAACCTGTATGCGGATCAAGTAGCAACAGTTAGAACCCTGTATGGAACAACTGACTGGTTCAAGAAAGGAGTATGACAGGGCTGTCCGCAGTCACCCTGTTAGTTTAACCTATATGCTAAGCACATCATGAGAAACACAGGATGGCTGAGTTACAAGTTGGAATCAGGATAAGTGGGAGAAACATCAACAACCTCAAATATGCAGATGATACCGTTCTAATGGCAGAAAGTGAAGAGGAACTAAATAGCCTCTTGATGAGGGTGAAGGAGGAGAGTGAATGAGCCGGCTTAAGACTATATACTAAAAAAACAAAACTAAAAAACTAAATCATGGCATCCAGCCCCATTACTGCATGGCAAATAGAAGGGGAAGGGTGGAAGTAGCGACAGAGTTCCTCTTCTTGGGCTCCAAAATCACTGCAGACAGTGACTTCAGCCAAGAAACTGGAAAATGATTGCAGGAAAGCTATGCCAAACCTAAACAATGTGTTGAAAAACAGAGACATTACTTTGCCAACAAAGGTACATATGGTCAAGGCTATGGTTTTCCCAGTGGTCACGTACAGTTGTGAGAGCTGGACCATAAAAAAGATAGAACACCAAAGAATGGATGCCTTGGAACTGTGGTGCTGGAGAAGACTCCTCAAAGTCCCTTGGGCTGCAAGGTGATCAGTCTCCCTGAATATCCACTGGAAGGACTGAAGCTGAAGCTCCAGTCTTTTGGTCATCTGATGTGAACAGATGACTCATTGGAAAAGTCCATTAATATTTATTGTTTGAACAAATAGATCACACAGTGATATTTCTGATGTCCCAAGGAAGGTTATGAGAACTATAAAGTGACAAGAAAATGGGGTTTAGAGGCAAAGAGAACTGGGTTTGAGTCCCAACCATATTATTCCAGCTGTGAGACCTGAGGAAAAAAATTTGCCATCTCTTACCCTCAGTACCTTTTCCACAGAGTAGGGCTAATAACAGGTGCATCATTGGGTTAAATAAAATAACCAGTAAGAAAATGCCTGGCACAGGTTAACTTCTTGAAAAGTCTTAGTTTCCTTTATTTTATGCAACATTGGTTTGGAGGTCTATATAACTTCGTCTACCAATGTGAAAGGTAATTTTCAGAATCTGCCTATTTCTATGCCATAACTGTGTTGGAGTTCAAGATCTAGACAAAAAGGAAATGAAAATAACAAAGTTCAGATCTCAGTGTTACTCTCTTGCTGTCCCTTGACTCGGTTTTGTTCCGTTTGAGTCTCGCTGAGGGCAGTCCTGCATAGCGGTTTGGAGTGCTGGCTCCAGCCTCAGAGCGCACAGGCCTGGATCCTAGCTTCACTGGGTGAATCTTTAGGCAACTTACTTAACACTGCAGTGCCTCAGTTTTCTCATCTTTTAAATGAGGATAATACTGGTACTAATTTCACAGAACTCTTTTGTGAACAAGTTTAGAATAATGCCTGGCACACAAGCATTCAATAGATGCTGTCTGTTATCAGCGATTGCATTTTGGGGGTTGAAAATTCACTTCAGTTTTCCAAGTTACACCTAATGCTTCATGTAGAACAGCTAATCCTTTTCTGACTCACCTTTAATGCTTTAATCAGCATAATATCATCACCATCATTAACACAACTCCCTCTTAGACAGTGATTCCATGTATTCTGGCATAGTTCTTTGTGGTACTTCTTAGTTACTAACTCCTAACTCTCACAATAACCATTATTTTCTTTCTCCCATCTTACAGACACAGAAACTGAGGCACGAAGAGGCAAAGCCATTTGCCTACGGTTACATAGCTAGTAAATGGTAGAATCAGGATTTGAATCTAAGTAGAATGGCTCTAATCTCTGCATTCTTAATAACTTAGTTATATTACCCACCCAAAAGTATATTAACACAGATATCCCCAACATGATAAAGACATAGGTTTATACCCAAAAAAGTAAAATAATTATTTTAGGGACTCATGCTCCTCCATGTCAAAATACCAGACAGAAACAGACCCTTCAGGATGAGGCCCAGCTCTTCTAATTTCTAGTTTTGTGATTTTTCACTAAGTAGCTTAAGGTCTCATCTGTAAGTCAGGGAAAAGTAACTCCTGCCCTACTTCTTACATTGGGCTATTTTGGGGATAAAATTGAATAAAATCACAAACTAGTATCTTGTTTGAAAAACTAGATACTAAAAAAATTAAGCTAACAATAAAAAAGACTGTTTTACAAATTGCAACGCTCTGTACAAATAGTTGGTTGTTTTTTGTTTTTTGTTTTTAAGTTCCTTTGAAAAGGCTTAAAAAATAGTCTTAACAGGCTCTCACCTAGACTTCTGAAATAGATTCCAGACACTACCCTGCCTCCAGTCTCTCACAATTGGAATCTATGCTTCACAAACCATCATCTGATCGGTGGTCTAAAAACAAGCTATTTTCCCTTTAAAACATATTTTAGAGAAATCAAGTATCTACTGAAGTTATTATAAACTCCTTGGCTGTGAGTCTGGGGACTGTAGAGACATGGATGGAAGCAAATCATAACTGAAGGGTAGGAATAAGCGCTGGAACACACGGAGACTCATGGCTTAGTCCTAATTCTGAAAGCAGGTAATCTCGGAGAAGCAATTTCATAGCCCTTTGGAGTATAATTTCTCACAGGTAGCACCTAGTACATATGTGTATCTATGTAGCTAATGAGACATTTATTGAACACTGAGCATGAAATAATAAACACATTAATCTATAATCCATAGTATAAGTCATAGTTCTGTGATTCTATTATTCAGCTTCTATTGCCCACTGTACAAAAGCCTAGACTTTACTCTTAACTCCACCACCCTCGCTGTTTGATTCACCTAGTGAACCTCTCCTGTTCACTTCAACCTCAGCAGTCAATCACCTTCTTATCTGTAAAGGTTCACCTTAAAGGCCAAGAGTCTAAGAAACCATCCCTAATCCCTGAACGAGATGGTTTTCCATCCTCTTTTGAACCCCTGTAACATTTTTTTTTCCTCTCTCTCTAATACACTTCTGCCTGGTCTGATCTTCCAGATAACAAATTCTCCTATCTTCACTGATGCTCGAGGGTAAGCTGCTTAAGAGCAAGGCCTGCGTTTTTCTCCTGGTTTCTCCTGTAAAGGCCTGCAGTGATTGATGAGACATATGCTCCTACAGGAAACAAATAGTGCAACCTTTAGAGGGTTAGATCTTACTGTTTCCAACTGACATACACTAAGGTGAGAGGAGTCAAGGCCCATAACGATCGCACGCTGTTTTCTGACACGGCGCATCCGGCAGCCATCCTAGAATGGTGTGGCAGCACAGGGACACTCGCACCATCGATAACAGAAACAACCAAATGATGGGCTAGTGGTGAGAAACTGCTATTAATGCAGGTGACCCTTTAACAACATTGGTTTGAACCATGTGGGTCCACTTATACAGATTTTTTTTTTCAAGTAAATACTAAGCCACAGATCTGAAGGAACCCCAATCACAGTGGGCCTTATAACTATAAGCTATACACAGATTTTCCACTGTGCAGAAGATTGGCACCCCTAACCAACACATTTTTCAAGAGTCAATTGTACTTTATAATGAGACAATAATGAACATGTGAGGTTGAGCCAGATAAAATTTCTATCCTCAAGAACAACAATTTGATATAATTTAATTTGCTAATTTATGTATTATCTATCTCCCTTCCCCCATCTACTCATGAATAAGTCTCCATAAATGCAGGCATGTTGGCACATTTTGTTCACTTTTATATCGCCATTGCCTGGAACACAGGGAAGTGAAAGTGAAGTCGCTCAGTCGTGCCCGACTCTTTGCGACCCCGTGGATAGTAGCCTGCACCAAGCTCCTCTGTCCATGGGATTTTCAAGGCAAGAGTACTGGAGTGGGTTGCCATTTCCTTCTCCAGGGAATCTTCCCAACCGAGGGATTGAACATACTTTATTGCCTATTTGTTTCCTCATCCTGATTACTCCCATTCTTCAGATGAGTAAACTGACACTTGATGAGCTCTAACTAGCCCAAGTTAAACACAGTCTTAAGCAATAATTTATGCTAAGCCATTTATATTTATGCTATAGAAGTTGTTCAAATTCAGGCTATCTTTCCTCAATTGACTAGACCATGCATATTCTATTGGAAATGGTAAAAAGAAATTACAGAATACTAAAAAAGAGGTCATGGGGAAAGGGAAAAGTAAATACCAGTCAATGAGTTTGGGAAGGCTTTTATTCCTGTTAAAATGCAGCATGAAACAATATCTAAAAATTACCCCCAGCCTTTCATGTCCTCTGCCTGTGCTGCCTTCTGGGGAACAGGGTAGATGATAGATGGCTTTTGTTTGCAGCCTACAACTGAGCCTCTGTAGGACTATCAGCCTCTCCCAACAAGCAAAGGAGTATTCTCACTCTTTTTACCATCTTCTCCATGGATGAAATCAGGGGCTCACACTTACAAAATCCTATTTCTTTAAAAGACGTTTCCCTAACCTACCTATGGAAAAACAATGTCAAAAAGAACAAGCTAATAGTATTTTTAAATGAAAGAAGGAGTTTGAGTTTGAAATTTGCTAATGTTCCTCATCCCCTTTCAGGGAAAAGATGCAATTTATTGTTTGGAAAGGGAATAGTGTAACCCTGGAACATCTTGCTCAAGAACAATGGTCCTAATCTGTTGCTCCTGATGCCTCATGTAGGATTTGCGTAAGAGTGGACCTTGATAATTTCCACTTTTGCCTAAATGTCCTTTTCCATCCTCCAGAAAGAATCAGTTCATTTTCTAGGACATGAACCCCAAGCCAGTCTGATATATATTTTCTAAAAGTTGAAAGAAGATAAATGGATGATTTTTCAAAATCTTTTAAGTAAAATGAACAAGTCTAGCTATCATAAAATCACAGTGACCCTCCCAAGTGATTAATTCTTTGAGATTCATAAGAGATCTTGAAACAGAGGTGGGGAAAAGCCCGCATGTCTTTCGAGAACTTGCAGTCTAACCTTGGAAGTGCCAGGCTGCAAAACAGGAAGGTAGATTATGAGCAAAGGCTGGGAGTCAGACCAAATGAGATCAATCTCCAGACAGACTAGTGACTGGCCTCTGGCAAGTTAATTAATGTCCTTAAGCAAGTCTGAGCTTCCCAGGTGGCTCAGTGGTAAGGAACTCACCTGCCAAGGCAGAAGAAATGCATTTAATCCTTAGTCAGGGAAGATCCTCTAGAGAAGGAAACAGAAACCAGTCCAGTATTCTTGCCAGGGAAATCTCTTGGACAGAGAAGGCTGGCGGGCTACAGTCCATAGCGTCTCAAAGAGTTGGACATGACTTAGTGATTGAACAACAAGGCAAGCTTTCCTCATGTGTAAAAGAAAAATATTGCCACCTACACTATGAGGATCAGAAAATGAATGGAGAGCACAGCACAGCACATGGTATACAGCAAGTATTAAATAACAAGATATCAAATATTAGGTAGCACACAGAAAGAGGGAGAGTTCTCTAAAACTGACTCTCTCCTAATGCTCTAGCCCCTGGGTAAGTTTAAATAACTCTTATTATAAACAAAGGAATACATTTAGTATCTATTTGTTTGCCTCTAGAACTAATTCAGCACCACCTTAGCCCAAAGAAACCCAATTTAAACAAGATTTAAAAGAGATTGATTCTTTAGTCCCAGACAGCACAATTCAAGAAAGCAGGAGGATGCTCTGTTCTTAGGTCATTCGCTATGTGGATGGGCCATTTGCTATACAGAATAGCTTCCGCTGTCTCAGAGATCAAGATTCAAAGAGAAGTAAATACAACAACTAATCCAAAATATAAACAATTCATCCCTAAAAGGAACACTGGATGAAATAACCAGGATCCTTACCAGTTTGGAGCTTTCACTTTCAGGAGATGGTTTAAGACCAACTTCGAGACTGGAGTCTTCCTCACCACTAACCAGTTCAGAGCCGCTCTGATCCTACGAGACATTAAAAAAAAAAAGTAGCAAAGATGTCATTCTTCACTCACGGTCACCTAAACTATACTTTATCAGAGTTGCTTGCTTTATTGTTGTAGTGGATATTGTGGATATGGTTTCCTCTTTTTCCTTTCCAGTAGAAGGCCTTTCTTTTTTTTTTTTTTTCAGGTATCTATCTGTTGCTCAGAGATATACCTAAGAGAAAGCTGATCCCTACTCTCTGCCCTGAATACTCACTGAAAGGACTGATGCTGAAGCTGAAGCTCCAATACTTTGGCCACCTGATGGGGAGAGCCAACTTACTGCAAAAGACCCTGATGCTGGGAAAGATTGAGGGTAAGAGGAAAAAGGGATGACAGAGGATGAGATAGTTGGATCACCGACTCAATGGAGATGAGTTTGAGTCTCTGGAAGATAGTAAAGGACAGGGAATCCTGGAGTGCTGCAGTCTATAGGGTCGCAAAGAGTCAGACATGACTGAGTGACTGAACAAGGATGATGACTCTGCCCCCAGAGTAGGCCTGGTTGTCTTAAGGCTAATCCCAATTTTTTGGGCCAATGATTCTGCCCGGAATGGGTATGTTGTCCAGTTCTTGTCAGTGAGGCATCAAGAGAGGTTTCTTGAAGACTTCTGAAAAGGTCCTTCCTAGATCTTAAAAGAACCACAATGAGTCCCCATGGCTCCCAAATTAACAAGAGTATAAAATGCAAATAGCCATGGACAGCCATCCCATAGCCAGAAGGAAACCAGACTGAATGACGGAGCGAAGACAAAGATGGAAGAACTGGCTCTCTAAAGACAAAACCAGGGCACCAGGCCAACCAGACCTGAAGCTCAGCTTTACTCTTAGCAATCTTTTTAAGGAGAGCTAATACACTTATTTATTGCTTCAGTCAGTCTGAATTAGCTACTCTGTCCTCTCCAGTCAAAACTTTCAGAGACATTTGCTTATCTTCTGCACAAGGCTAAACTATTTGATAAGAGCTTATATTTATCTTGTTTCTCTCTAAAACTTAGGTACTGAGTACCCTGCCTGGCACATGGAAAACATTTGATAAATACTGGGCTGGAATACAGTACTTGCTTTCTTGATGATTCTTTTCCGAAAATTCCTAAAAATATTTACTTAATGTAAATGAGACATCTGGTAATAATAAGCCATATTAAAATTCCAAGGCCCATTAGGCATCTTCTCAATTGAATTATGATCTATTAAATATTATAGTTATTTGCTTTGCTTTCTGGGGGCACATAGAGGAGAATAAGGATAATAAATGGAGTACCTACATTATATTTATATGGATTTTTATTTTAAAACACCACCATCTGGGATTATTACAAATTCCTGTGGGACTGTTTACAGAGAAATTGTTTTGATTTTGAGACATTCAACATCATAATTTAAGAAATGCAAATTAAAGCAAAGATATGACATTCTTTCATCTATCACATGGACAAGAAAACGGAGAACATTCAGTATTAAAAATGGTGCAGGGAAATAGGAATTTTTGCACACCATTGAAAGTGTAAATTAGCACAATCTTTTCAGAAAAGAGCCCCATACAGCATATAGATATCAGTTAAGTTCAGTCACTCAGTCGTGTTCAACTCTTTGCAACTCCATGGACTGCAGCACACCTCCCTGTCCATCACCAACTCCCAGAATTTACTCAAACTCATGTCCATTGAATCGGTGATGCCATCCAACCATCTCATCCTCTGTCATCCCTTCTCCTCCTGCCTTCAATCTTTCCCAGCATGAGCGTCTTTTCAAATGAGTCAGTTCTTCACATCATATACATACAGATGCAGGGGAAATACTTGAAAGCATATAGCACAAATTTTTTAAATTCTGTACTTCTGGGGAGTAGGATTAGGGATTGGGGAATTTTGCCTTAGTTATTTCTACACTGTTCAATTATAGAAGAATTAGTATATATTAAATAATTAATTGATGCTTTCAAATTGTGGTGCTAGCGAAGACTCTTGAGAGTCCCTTGGACTGCAGGAGATCAAACCGCCAATCCTAAAAGAAATCAACCCTGAATATTCGTTGAAAGGACTGATGCTGAAACTGATGTTCCAATATTTTGGCCACCTGATGGGGTGAGCCAACTCACTGGAAAAGACCCTGATGCTGGGAAAGATTGAGGGCAAGAGAAGAAGAGGGTGACAGAGGGTGAGATGGTTGGACGGCATCACTGACTCAATGGACATGAGTTTGAACAAACTGTGGGAGATATTGGAGGACAAGAAAGCCTGGCATGCTGCAGTTCATGAGGTCATAAAGAGTCAGACACAACTCAGTGACTGAACAACAATGAACCAATTGCCTGTTATAAAACAATAAAGGAGAGTTATAAGAAATATCTTATTAAAAAAAAAAATTCAAGGTAAGTAGCATGGGCTTTAGAATTGGCCAGATCTGAACTCAAGTCTCAACTTTGCCATGAGAATTATAAGATTATCTGCAAGTTACTTTCTAAATCTGAGTAGAGCAGATTCATGAACAATGTGAGGATTAGGAAAACAGATCCTCCCCACAGTTGAAAATTTGTGTATAATTTATAGTTTGCCGCCTGTATCTGTGGTCCTTTGGCATCCAATCACAAATTGGGTAATACTGCAGTATTTATTATTGGAAAAATCTACGTAAGTGGACCCACCTCATGTTATTCAAGTGTCAACTGTACTTTTTTTTTAAAGTATAGATAAAAATATCAAGTTACAAATACTATCCCATCAGGTTGTCTTAAAGAGTAATGCACTAACTTGTAAAATGTCTATTAGCACAACACTAGTTGCTACACTCAATATGCCAGCAAATCTGGAAAACTCAGCAGTGGCCACAGGACTGGAAAAGGTCAGTTTTCATTCCAATCCCAAAGAAAGGCAATGCCAAAGAATGCTCAGACTACTGCACAATTGCACTTATCTCACACGCTAGTAAAGTAATGCTCAAAATTCTCCAAGCCAGGCTTCAGCAATACGTGAACTGTGAACTTCCAGATGTTCAAGCTGGTTTTAGAAAAGGCAGAGAAACCAGAGATCAAATTGCCAACATCTGCTGGATCATATAAAAAGCAAAAGAGTCCCAGAAAACATCTATTTCTGCTTTATTGACTATGCCAAAACTTTTGACTGTGTAGATCACAATAAATTGTGGAAAATTCTGAAAAAGATTGGAATACCAGACCATCTGACCTGTCTCTTGAGAAACCTGTATGCAGGTCAGGAAGCAACAGTTAGAACTGGACATGGAACAACAGATTGGTTCCAAATAGGAAAAGAAGTACATCAAGGCTGTATATTGTCACCCTGCTTATTTAACTTATATGCAGAGTACATCATGCAGAGAAGACAATGGCATCCCATTCCAGTACTCTTGCGGGGAAAATCCCACGGACGGAGGAGCCTGGTAGGCTGCAGTCCATGAGGTCGCTAAGAGTCGGACATGACTGAGTGAATTCACTTTCACTTTTCACTTTCATGCATTGGAGAAGGAAATGGCAACCCACTCCAGTGTTCTCGCCTGAAGAATCCCAGGGACAGGCGAGTCTGGTGGGCTGCCGTCTATGGGGTTGCACAGAGTTGGACACGACTGAAGTGACTTAGCAGCAGCAGAGTACATCATGAGAAATGCTGGGCTGGAAGAAACACAAGCTGGAATCAAGATTGCCAGGAGAAATACCAATAACTTCAGATATGCAGATGACACCACCCTTATGGCAGAAAGTGAAGAGGAACTATAAAGTCTCTTAATGAAAGTGAAGGAGGAGAGTGAAAAAAGTTGGCTTAAAGGTCAACATTCAGAAAATAAAGATCATGGCATCTGGTCCCATCACTTCATGGGAAATAGATGGGGAAACAGTGGAAACAGTGCCAGACCTTATTTTTGGGGGCTCCAAAATCACAGCAGATGGTGATTGTAGCCATGAAATTAAAAGACACTTATTCCTTGCAAGGAAAGTTATGACCAACCTAGATAGCATATTGAAAAGCAGAGACATTATTTTGCCAACAAAGGTCCGTCTAGTCAAGACTATGGTTTTTCCTTGGTCATGTATGGATGTGAGAGTTGGACTGTGAAGAAAGCTGAGCGCTGAAGAATTGATGCTTTTGAATTGTGGTGTTGGAGAAGACTCTTGAGAGTCCCTTGGACTGCCAGGAGATTCAATCAGTCCATCCTAAAGGAGATCAGTCCTGGGTGTTCATTGGAAGGACTGATGTTGAAGTCGAAATTCCAATACTTTGGCCACCTCATGAGAAGAGTTGACTCATTGGAAAAGACTCTGATACTGGGAGGGATTGGGGGCCAGAGGAGAAGGGGACGACAGAGGAGGAGATGGCTGGATGGCATCACCGACTCAATGGACATGGGTTTGGGTAGACTTTGGGAGTTGGTGATGGACAGGGAGGCCTGGCATGCTGCAATTCATGGGGTCGCAAAGAGTCGGATATGACTGAGTGACTGAATTGAACTGACTTATGTGCTATTAATTTTTATTTTTAGCTTTTTGTTGAGACAGGCTTTGTTTATGTCCTGTTTCATGTAGTTGTCATAAAAAGGCTAAATAAATGAGTACCACTGTGATCCCAATTCACAAATAAGAAAAAGTGACACATTTAAAAGAATCTGTTAAAGAACCCTAGCCAGTAAGAGGCAGACCCAGGATTCACAGCTAGGTAAGACAACCACCAAAGGCCACATTGTTGGTAACTATGCCTCAGGCCCTAAGTAAATTAAATGATGCTCCTGTTTCTTATTCTTTTTATTTATGAGTGTTGATAACTAATCTTATGAAAGACAGGATTCACAGCCTTGAAAAATATCGCTGTCATTAGATTACCAAAAAGTGTTTTGGAGTTTGTTACCCAGAAAATTTCATCAGATAGAACATCTCTCCATGAATTTTGCATAATCGAGAAATTACCATATAATACAAACATGTCAAAGTGAAGAAACAAAGCTTGAAAATATATAGCTTTTCAGTGTTTTAGATAGTGGGTAAGTTCTAGAGACAGAAAAAAATTATACTTTTAAAAGGAAGGAAAACTTTTAATGCCCTGGTTACTTAGTATCTGGTTCTGTAAGCTGTGGGAAGCCCTGTAGGGGCCCTGGGGAGGCTATGCTATCCAACTGGAGGATGTAACAGAAACAATGCTCCTAACTATAGCATTGGATTGTAAGACAAACCCACAGGTGGCTTCTCAAGTAACCCTGCAAATGGCCACCTCCTCTGTTCCAGATGAGAGATTTTTTTACCAAGTTGGTGGTTAGTTGATGCCATTCATCTAATTACATATATGTCTCCTTAGGGAAAGGAAAGTATTATTTAGAGAATCAGAGAAGTCTTTACATTTCTTTCAGCATGGAAGCATAAGAAATGAAATTTTCTTGGTCTTATAAAATGAATACTAAAGAGGGAAAGAAAACAGCAGTTTGATGCTTCAGCTTTGAAAATTCAAGAAAATATGGGTAAGACAGATGGTCTATATATCCTTTAAGATTTGAATAAAAACAAAAAAAGAATACCCTTTATATCTAACATCCACAGAATTTATCATACAATGCTGTGTCTCAAATGCACCTTACTCCATAAACCCTTTCCTTATTCTTAGCTGAAGGATGTCTCTTCTTCCCCTCAGCTTACCTAACAGTCTACATGAGCCTCTTATGTCACTTCCATCATCTCATTTGTATCGTAATTATGTACGTAAAGAATTGATCTCCCCAATGAGATGGAAAAATGCTTGAATCCAACATCTGTGCCTCATTCATTTCCTTAGTCTAATTCATTTTTATATTCATCCTAGGTTCTGTCTCATTTCAAGGTTGATGCTCTTTATAACTGTACCTTGAGTCTCTTCTAAAATATTTCTTTTGTTTTTAGTTACTTGTTTAGTCTGAGATAGCTCCATAAAGGAGGATTTGAAGTCAAAATCTAGATGGAGAGAAGAGACAGGTGAAAAGGAAGCTGGAGTCGAAAGAGGTTAGCAAATAATGTATTTACTTTTTTAGGAGAGCCAAAGGTTACATAAGAGTTTTCATGCTTAAATGAAGCACAGAGCAAAACAATGAGGGTTCTGTTCTGAGAACAGAATGGCTCATATGTATAAATTACCCTGCTGACTAGGAGCTTAGAAAACAGGAGTCAGTCAGAGATAGAAAGGGGAAAACAGGTCAGTAGGCATGATTTCCAAAGCACAATCGCATCACGGTGGTTTGAAGACCATCTGGTTGATGGATAGCAGCCCACTAACACCCAAGATGATTCAGCTGTTCTGGATGGCTGGGTGTTCCCTTCCCCTGTTGCTGATCTTCAGACCACCTGTCCAAAGCTGCCTGTTCAGCCAAGGCTGCTCAAAGAGAATAACCTTTCCCCAAGAAGACTACGGTCAGAAGATTCCATAGTGAATTATGCTTTATAGATAAATGAAAGGAAAGGGCAAGGCTCATGGTTCATACATTTAACATAGACTTTACCACCTCCCCCATCCCCCACTCCAGAGTCACCAAAAAAGGACTGATAAATGCTATTCAATCTCTACTGAGAAGTCTCTTCCAAACCCTCTGAAAGTTTTAAACTTCCTCCAGTGGGTTCCTCCAAGATCTTCTACATAAAGTGATGATAAATTTTATATTTTTTGTACTGCTTTTTTTCATACCCACTAAATGTCTACAGTTTTCACCAACTAGACACTGAGAACCTTGACAGTAGGAATTTCTATTTTATTTAAGAGTAGACTATCAATGAAAGTTAAATTAGTTAAGGATATTACTGTGGATTAGAAAAACACTTCTGATGAGATAAAAGTGACATAGTGTTGTTTCTTTCCTCCTCTCCTTATTTAACATGACAAAGGAGCATATCAGTATATACAACTGTTTTCCTTTTAAGATTTTACTAAGCAAAATTAATGGGAGAAGGCAATGGCACCCCACTCCAGTACTCTCGCCTGGAAAATCCCATGGGTGGAGGAGCCTGGTGGACTACAGTCCGTGAGATCGCTAAGAGTCGGACATGACTGAGCAACTTCACTTTCACTTTTCACTTTCATGCATTGGAGAAGGAAATGGCAACCCACTCCAGCGTTCTTGCCTGAAGAATCCCAGGGACGGGGGAGCCTGGTGGGCTGCCGTCTATGGGGTTGCACAGAGTCACACACGACTGAAGTGACTTATCAGCAAGCAAAATTAATAATAAACCCTAGCAACTATACCTCTCTGATATAATTAAAAACTCTTTTTTCCCCAAAATGAAACTTAAGTTAGTTTAAATTTTGTCATCCCCATATTTCATAAATCCAATACTCCCTTCAAAAAAACCCACAAAATGATTTATTAGTTTCATCGCCAACCACCTAAGTTCACCAATATTTCTTTCTGCAAAGTCATGTTTGCTTGATGTGACAAATTAAATTTCTTTCTCCTATCCCTAATTGTGACCATATTTTCAAGACTATTCAGAATTCCAGAAAAGCAATACACAATAAAAGATTAAATGGAAATTATGCTAATAGGATTCCCTGGGTAATCAACCTCTGCATTCTTTATGAAGTCTGTTCCATCTCACTTGGTATTCAAAAAAGCACAACTTCTGAAACAAAAAGAAAATGAAGGTTCTTTCTTCTATAAAGATAATCTAAAAGATTCTGCCTGCTTTGTGGAGGAATGGAATAAACATCTTGACTCCCAAGTATACACGAGTCCTCATAACTCTTAGGAGACACTATAGCAGTAACCTCCTAATTGGGTTTCTAATGTCAAAACACTTTTGACTTTGCTATTAGACTAAGCTATCTGGAGTAGAGCCCTGATCAGACTATTTCATTATTCAAAACACCTTCAACAGCTCCAAATACCTAATGCATAACGTCCAGTCCTTCTGAGATTTACATTCAAGTCTCTCTCATTTGACCTCAATTTATTTTTTCAATTCCATCCTCTATTACTCCCTTTCACATATCTATTATATTCTCCCCTTTCCATACCCTAATTTTTCTTATTTCTGGGCTTTTGGTTGTGCTGTTCCTATGTTCTTATCTAACCATATTCATATTTTAAAATTCAATATATCTGTTCTCCTACCAGGAGAACATCTTCTGGTATTCATCTTCTGTGAACTCCTCCTAAAACTTTATCTCTTAGGACACCTTATTTTAGTAACATATATGTGTTATTTCCCATGTTAGACTGCAAGTTCTAGAGACTCGTGCAATTAATTCTTTTATGTTCTACGAAGTAGGTTATTTGGCAAGTAATGGCAGAATGAATTGAATCAGTAAGAAGTGAGTATGCAACACTAAAATGAAGCACCAAGGATACAGTAGGAAAGCCATTCACTTATTCTACAAACATTTATTAAGCAAGTACTACATGTTAAGCACTGAGGATTCAGTGATCAGGGAGACAATAAGCCTGGCCCTAAAAAAGAATACAATTTAGTGCGGTGTTTACAGTCCTACATTATTATAATAAAACATGGTGATAACAAGGGAAGGAAAAGTGACAGAATCCTAATTGATAAACCCATTTAGAAATGGGTCTCTCTTTTTCTATATGCTCAAGTGATGTCACATACAGAAAAAGGGGAAATTTTTACTTTTTAAATGAATCATGAGTGTTACTTAACTATGAAGGGAGTAAAGATTCCCAAAGGGAACAGTGTGGGATGAAGCTGGTCATAAGAATAGTATCTCAGGGTTTTGAGCACTTGTATTTCAGGTGCTCTGTTTATTAATCTATGTACATTATTTTATTCATTTTAAGTTATAGAAAACTTGGAAGAGGATTCAAAAAAGTGATTCTCCAAGGACTTATGAATTAATAAGGTCAATGAATGAATAAAGGTTATTAACTAATAAAGAGGAAGTGGGAACGCAACCTAGGTAGAAACAACAGGGACAAAAGCATAAGGAGGGAAAATTCAACACATGTATATGTGGAGTGCCCGGCAGGGGCACTCACACTAGTGAGAAAAGACGGGTGATTAGTGGAGGCAAGTATAAAGCCTTAATTATAACCTTGAAACAAGATTTTGAAATACAGCTCTGATAAGCAAGAAATGGGCATTAAAAATATTTGATCAAGAAGACAAATACAAGAAGAAAAGAAATCCTACATTAAATGTTTTTAACTGCTGAATACCAAAGATGCCGGAGGCTGAGAGTCCTGCTAGAGGCCTGTGCAATACAAGTACAGCCACAACTATGGTGAGTTCTTAGTGTGTGCCAAGAACAATGCTAAAAGTTTTACAAACATTATTCAGCTCTTCTAAGAAATCTAGAAAATTATTACTATCAAATGCCTTTTAAAAGTAAAGAAACACAAGCTTATTGAGCTTAAGTTTCAAGTTCATTCTGCTAGTGAATGTCGAAGCAACGATTAGGGTTCAAATCTACCAACTTCCAAGTTTATGCTCTTAATCACTTCTGTAAGTGCCCCAACAATATTACAACTGCCAAAAGTAGAGCAGCAGAAATGCTAATAATCCCTTACATATGTATGGAGCTGGGTGGATTATAAAATACTTTTACCTACATTTAGTACTCAATCCTCATAGCTACCTGTTCACACAGGCAGGGAAGGCTATTAATCTGCTTTACAGAAAAAGGCAGACTTGGCAAGGTTAAGTATCTTCATGGAGGTCAGAAGCCCAGCAGATGATTGGTAGAGCTGAAACAAGAACTCATGTTTTCTTGTTCAATATTCAACCAGCACTCTTGTTCACTGCTAGCATACAACTGCATGAAGCGATTTTGTTCTCTGCTATAGTCTCAGTGTCTAGAACAGTCCTTGAGACATAATAAGAGCTCAATAAATATTTGTTCAATAAAAGAACAAATATGAGGTCCCATTAGCATTTAATAAAAGTGCTGTTCAATTATGGGGAATTATGATGTCAGGTTCAAATTCACAATCATATGGCTGCACTTCATCTCTTTGGTTAAATGGGCTGGTTCTCTCAACAATACATCAGATATGAATTATGCTTAAGTACTTACTGGAAACAGCTGCAAAGGAAAACGGCACAGTGAGGGGGTACCCGAGTGAACGGAAGGGATAAGGAAGTGTTACAGCCCAGAGCAGTCCTACATAGTACCTCAGATACCACCTGCAGGGTGGCTGTCACTCAGAATTTGGTGACAGTTATCAGAGGCCAAAAGTCCAGAAAGAAACTGAACTTTAATAAAGTTAAGTAAATAAATATTTATAAGTAAATATAATAAAGAAACAACTCTTTATTATATAATTCATTGTGAAAATGCAACACAAGTATCACATAGCATATTCTTTTAGAGAAAATAATGATTATTTATTAACAAATTTAAATGTCTAATATGATCTATTTTGGAAAATTAAATAATGGCATATTCATATTTAAGAATTGTGATAAGGCTCTTGAAACTTAATACTGGTATTATTTATATTTTATACCTATTTTTGGTCTTTATTCAAAAATAAAACCAATATTTAAAATTTTCAGAATACAAGTTATTTTTCTGACTTATTATTGATTCTGCTATGTATAAATAAAAGTAAAATGCATTTTTTAAAAACAGGTAATTGAATAATGAGAATAATTTCTGTCAATTTTAAAAAGGAAAATAGTAGCTAATATTGAATAATGCATTTAAATATTAGAATAAATAGTTCACCTTTATTGAGTGTTTACTTTGTGCCATGAGCTGTACCAAATGCTTTATATACATTACTTCCTTTACTCTCTGCAAATCTATGAAGGTTTGGTGGTAACACTCCCAGGGACAGATGAGGAAACTAATGCTGAATAACAGCTGCCTCTGGGCGTATGGGTATGCTACATAGCCTCTCTAGACCCCAGTTTCTTCTTCTATAAAGTGGAAATAATAATACTGTCTCTCAGAGGTATGAATGTAAACAGGACTTGGGACAATGCATTCAAGATAGTGTTTAACACAGGAGGTACTATGATCAATCATCCTCTTCTAAGTGGTTGCCCTGTCAACAGGAAGGTAGCAGAAACCATTTGGCTGGGAATAAACTAGAGAAAATACACAGCTAATATTAGAAGTCATTTCTGAAAGAAAGAAAACAAAAGAAACCAGAGACCTCAGAAATGGTCCTCTCAAATTAAATGTTGACACCAACAATATACCTTTACTCATTCTGAAATATAGGAGCTGGATCTCATAGTAGATTTACAGTCTGATGACAGGCCGGTTTCCTTGATCATTGTACTGAGAAAAAGTATGGGCGATAAATGAAAAATTCAGTTCCAAGGGGATGCTATTTTGATGGGAAAATCTGTAACTAACAATATTATAGGAAAAATTTTTCTATTAAGTATTAACCTCCTCCCATCTAAAAAAAGGACTTGGATGACATTCTGTAAACACAAATGAATTAGTAACTAAGTACTAACATCTATTGGGTAGCTACCATGGGTCGGGAAGATCTGCTGGAGAAGGGATAGGCTACCCACTCCAATATTCTTGGGCTTCCCTGGTGGCTCAGCTGGTAAAGAATCTGCCTGCAATGCGGGAGACCTAGATTTGATCCCTGGGTTAGGAAGGTCTCCTGGAGAAGGGAAAGGCTACCCACTCCAGTATTCTGGCCTGGAGAATTCCACGGACTGTATAGTCCTTGGAACTGCAAACAGTTGGACATGACTCAGCCACTTTCACTTCACTTCACCATGTACCTGGCACAAGATATCTACAGATATGGATATCGTCTTCTCGTTCTCTCATTTATTCTTAACCTTATGAAGTACAAGAAGTTACTGTAACCACTCAAGTTCACCTGTCTAGTGTCACAAGACTGAGTGATTAACACACACACAACATCCAAAACATCAACAATCAGCTTTGCTTCCAACACTAACACCTCATCTAACTGCGATTAGGTCTTGCCTGGGCTTCTGCCGTCTGTGTGTGTCTGCTGCCTAGCATGTTACTTGTGCCTTCTTAGAGTCCATTCCCTACCTGGTAGACTGTTTCAGGTCACCTCACTCCCTGTTAAAAAACACCCAGTGGCTTCTACTGCACACAGACTAAAACCTGAGCTTCGGACTCTGACTCATCAAACTCTTCTCTCCCTCCCACCTCACACTGCCTCCCTCTCATCCTAGCCCACCACTCCCCAGGCTCCCAATGTACCCTCTAGCTCATTCTTACTTGAGAGTTATTGTTGCTCCCTCTGCAGAGGGCTCTCCCTCCTAATTTTTGCACATCTGGCTCCTTCTTATCATTTTGATTTTATTTAAATTACACCTTGTCTATGCAGCTTTCCCTATAACCAATCAAAGTGGTCACAAGCCACATTCCCTCTTGTAATTTTAATTATCTGCAAGACACTGAATACTATCTGATAATTCTCTAAGTTTATTTATGTATTTGCTAGTTACTCTTCTCATTGGAATGTAAGCTGAACCATGGCAGGGAGCCTTATCCGTTTGATTCATAACTAGACATTTAACACCCTTAAGAGTACCTGACATGTAATATGCATTCACTGAATACTTGTTGAATGGAAAGAGTGAGCATTATACAATCAAATATTTACTAAAAGGGACACTATTCATACAGTTCATTTTGTTATGGAAGCAAAGGAAAAAGTATGGAAAGATACTAAACAGGAAATATTAACTTGCTCAAGGAAGTGCAGAAAGGAAAATCAAATTTTCTAACACTGCATTGTTTGATTAGTTATAATAAATATGCATTGTGGGAATTAAAAATAATCAGTTCAGTTCAGTTTAGTCACTCAGTCGTGTCCGACTCTTTGTGACCCCATGAACCACAGCACACCAGGCCTCCCTGTCCATCACCAACTCCCAGAGTCTACCCAAACCCAAGTCCATTGAGTCGGTAATGCCATCCAACCGTCTCATCCTCTGTTGTCCCCTTCTCCTCCTACCCTCAATCTTTCCCAGCATCAGGGTCTTTTCCAATGAGTCAGCTCTTCACATCATGTGGCCAAAGTATTGGAGCTTCAATACTCCAATAGTGTTGGACTGATGCCCAACATCAGTCCTTCCAATGAACACCCAGGACCGATCTCCTTTAGGATGTACTGGTTGGATCTCCTTGAAGTCCAAGGGACTCTCAAGAGCCCTCTCCAACACTACAGTTCAAAAGCATCAATTCTTCGGCACTCAGCTCTCTTTATAGTCCAATTCTCACATCCATACCTGACTACTGGAAAATCCACAGCCTTGACTAGATAGACCTTTGTTGACAAAGTAATGTCTCTGCTTTTTAATATTAATAAGTAAAAAAATGAGAAGAGCATGTAATGTTCTCTCAGCAGAGAATCTCTTAGCTAATTAATCTATATATCTAACCATCCATCCATCCATTCATCTCTAGAAGCAGATCACTATGTTAGCAATCTTGAAATAATAGTAATTTCTTCATTAATAGATGAAAGCATTCAAAGACACCCAAAACCATAGTATTGAAGAGTTTTGAAACCATAAAGAAAGGCACAATACAGTCACTAAAAAAGAGAATTTTCTAATAAATTCTGAAATCTTTAATTAGGACAAATTGCTGGAAAATCCCATGGACGGAGGAGCCTGGTGGGCTGCAGTCCATGGGGTCACTAAGAGTCGGATACAACTGAGCGACTTCACTTTCACTTTCCACTTTCATGCATTGGAGAAGGAAATGGCAACCCACTCCAGTGTTCTTGCCTGGAGAATCCCAGGGACGGGGGAGCCTGGCGGGCTGCTATCTATGGGGTCGCACAGAGTCGGACACGACTGAAGTGACTTAGCAGCAGGAGCATATCTAGAATGAAACTTCAGGAATTTTGAGGAAGGCAGTATTGATATGATTAAGTTCTAATGTGTTTTTTTTTTTAACATTGATTTATATTACTTTACAGTTATACCTCAAATACTTCATATTTTAATTAGGGAAACTCCCCAGCTAATAAACTCTGAGTTTGGAATACCAGATACTGAAAATCCATGTAACTCAGTCACTAAGTGCTAATCAGGAGTAATCTTACCTCAATAGAAGTTGGGGAACTTGATGGTAACGGAAAGGGAGTAACAGCCATCTGATTGACTGCGTCTTCATTTCTGCAAACATTAAAATAAGCAGAATCAATACACAGCAAATGCTAAATTCTTGGCTCAAATTAGAATCATTTCCTCAGTTCTCAGCTGAAAATGCACACACAGCACTACAGAATTTTTAAAAATGTAAATATATACTGGTTTCAAGCACGCAAAGCCATTAGGCACAAACAGAGATGTATTACTCAAGGGAATCTAAGATACAATTATTAGTGACAAAGAATGATGATGCTAGAAGTTGGCCAGCTTCTGCTTGGTAAGTCAGGTGCTGCAGAGGATACTTTTGGAAAGGTACCAACTCTTTCAACACCGAGGAGTATAAAATTTTCATCAGGGCGGGGTGTAACCTCTGGGGCCATTAATGTCTAGAGCATTTTGTTCTTTGAACTAGAAAGGTTCCCAGCCTCCTCACTTGGCTCCTAGCTTTGTTCTGCCATATGAAGGATGATGGGATGTATATGACAGTTCTTGCATGGGCAGACTGTGTCAGGAGGAGTAATGGATGGGGAGAACAGAGATCCAGGCAGACAATGCTTTGCGGATTAAGTTCATTCTTCTCCTCATTACCCTAACTGGAGCAGAAGAAGTGGGAGCTGAAACTTCATTACTGGGGGTCAGGAACAGAACAACATCAATACCAGTTCTGATGGTTTGGGCTTACTTCCACTATTACTAGAAATGGTATGTAGGCAGCGGTTCTGTAGGAGATCTGTCTTTTACTGTTTATTCACTTCACAGGACCAAAATAATTATCTTAAGATTTATGTGAACTTTAGGTTTCACAATATAAAACAAAGAGACTTCTTACTGGTGTGCAAAGATCTAAGACTGTTCACAGATCTCCATGTTTGGTGTACATATGACAGCCACTGCCTGATTTAGACTCAAATGCACTCTTCACATTTTATTTTTTATGTCTCTCCAATTGGAAAAAGATCCACTGGTCGATGTCATTCCTACTTTGAGGCTTTAATCACATCACTGCCTTTACCTGAAATGCCTTTCTTTATATTAAATCTATACCCTACTCATCCTTCTCAATAATCTCAACTATATTTCCCTTAATTAAAAGACTATATATTGACGTCTTCCAAATTCACATTTAGCTTGGATATTTTTCCGTACCTAGGATCTGCAACCCCAACACCTACATTATATTCCACTACAGGTCTAAGAAATATTTTAAATAAAACAGAGTTCTTTGTCCCACTCAGTTCCCAAAGGATTCCATAGTCAACTTCCTCCCCACCTTAGTAAATATCAACAATATTCACCCAGTTGTTTAACCAGGAACCCAAAGTCATTCTTGAACTCTCACCCCTCAACTGTATACCCAATCCATCAAGATGTCTTATTGATTCAACCTTTAAAATGTTTCTTGAATGTTTGCATTTCTTTCCATCTATACTAGTATAAGTTATCATCATTTTTTTTTTCTGAATTAAAGTAAAAACCTCCTATTTGGTCTCCCTACTTATACTCTTCATCCTCTGTCCATTCTTCACCCAGCAGTTATTACAGTTCTAAAATATAAATCTGATTATATTTCTACCCCCTGCTTAAGATCTTCCTACGATTCCTTAATGCATGAGGATCAAGTCCAGAATTGTTAGGGAAGTTATCAGGCATTGATGAATCTGGCCCCAGCCCCCTTCTTTGAACTTGTCTTGTTCTCACTGTTTCCTTACTCTGCTCAAACCCAGCTACACAGGCCTTCTTTCCATTTCTCAGCTGAGCCAAGCTCCATCCACCTCATGGCCTTTTCTCTTCCTTTTTTTTGTTCTGAATGCTTGGTGCCCAAATCCTTTGTCTGATTTTTTTAAATTTCTCTTCCATAGGTCACAATAAATGTAATTTCTGGAAACAAGCATTCCATGACTTTCACTATATGCTTATAGCACCTATCTATAATCCTAGATCTGTTTACTTTCACAGTTTACTTAACTGGTTTGTATGCACATTGGTTTCAAATCTGTCTTCACCTTAGACAGTAAGCACTCCAAGGACAGGACTCATAACCTTCCTACTATTACATCACCTAAGGCAAACACAGTGCCTGGTCAACTGTCTGTACAGTAAGTGCCCTACATGTAAATGAGTTCTGTTCCTAGAACACATTCGTTAAGTCCAATTTGTTTGAAGTTCAACAAAGCCTAGGTATCCAACTGATATAATTGGCTATATAATACTGTATTGTAATAGGTTTATAATACTTTTCACAAAAATATATTTAAAATATACAAAAATAAAGAAAATACATTTAATCTTACAGTATAGTACCTTAAAAAGTATAGTAATACAGTACAGCTACCATACAGGGGCTGGCATCAAGTGAACAGGCAAGAAGAGCTACTAACTAGAGGAGGGAGAGGAGATGGGAGACAGGAAAGCTGAAGGATCGTCAGCAATAGGAGACAGAGGGCAAGCTGCAGTTTCACTCACGGCTGACAGTGATGGAAAGCATATTTACATCGTTGAAAGTTCACAACTTGAAGATTCTTACGTAGGGGACTTACTAAACAGTTATTTTAAGGGACTTGCCTAGTGGTCAAGTGGATAACACTCTGCACTCCAATGAAGGAGGCCCAGTTTGATCCTGGGAACGAAGATGGCAAATACTGCAAATAAGCTGGCATGATGCAGCTAATGACTGCATGCTATAACCAGAGAAAGCCCATGCACTATAACCAGAGGAGCTTGTGCACTACAATGAAGACCCAGTGCAGTCAAAAAAATAAATAAATAAATAAAATAAATAATGTAACGATCACTAATTTCAATAAGGAGACAGAAGTAGTTTCAGTTCTAGAACTACCACTGACTTTAAGATTTTGGGGAAATCACTTCTAAGAAAATCAGTTTCCTGACCTCTTAAGTAAGTAGGATGAACTGTAAAGCTTCTAAGCTGACAAAAATTCTTTTGGAATAAGGCAGAACATAAAGAGATGAGGTCTAGGTCCCATTTCTTGCTTTCAGTCAGTCAGTTCAGTCGCTCAGTTGTGTCTGACTCTTTGTGACCCCATGGACTACAGCACGCCAGGCTTCCCTGTTCATCACCAACTTCTGGAGTTTACTCAAATTCATGTCCATTGAGCTGGGCTTTAACCTTTTAAAATTCTTGAATTATCTAGCACACCAGCCAAGCCAAAGCAAAAGGGGGAAAACTAAAATCACAGAGTGACACAGAGCGTGAAGAATATGTCTATTTCTTCTGACAGCATTATAGATGCCTTAAGCATACACTATTATGTTAAGAGATGGCTGTTGTTTTTCAGGGAGTACAATCCATTTCTCAGCAGTTTTCTCATACACAGAAGAAGCAATCAGTCACCCCTGGGTAAGTAACAGTATTTTCCCAGAGGTGATTTCCTTTCCCACTCAGTTTCCCCCAGGGAGTAACACAATAGAGCTCAGCTCTAGCTTAGAACTGAAAGCCAACAGGACATGTCTGCTCCAGATTCAGAGCCCATGGGGCAGAATTTGGCAGTAATTAAGCAGATGGCCTTTCATATCTCTTTCAAAGGTTACAGGCATTAAAAATATAGCTGCATATAAGTTTTTATTGAGAAATAATGATTAACTGGACCAAGTTATCACTTCATAATTTAATAATTTCCCCCCAAATAGTAAGACTTTAATGGCTTTTAAAGTCCATATTAATTTTTTTAAACCTCACAGAACAGAAAACTTCAGTGGAGAGAGGAAAGCTGCTATAAGAAGTTACAGTTCATAATCCTTCACAATCCACTCATGAGTGAGTGTTCACAGACACTGTCATCAGGGGAGTGATTTTTTTTAACTGGAGTATAATTGCTTTGTGTGTGTCGGTCGCTTAGTCACGTCTGACTCTTTGTGATCCTATGGACTGTGGCCTGCCAGGCCCCTCTGTCCATGGAATTCTCCAGGCAAGAATATTGGAGAAGGTTGCTATACCCTCCTCCAGGGGATCTTCCCCACCCAGAGATGGAACCCATGTCGCCTGCATTGCAGGCAGATTCTTTATTATCTGAGCTATAGGGGAGTCCCTAATAATAATAATAATTGCTTTACAATGTTGTATTAGTTTTTGCTGTACAACAATGTGAATCAGCTACATATGTGTGTGTGTGTGTGTGTGTGTGTGTGTGTGTATATATATATATATATATATATATATATGCACACATATATCCACTCTCTCTTGGCCTCCCTCCCACTGTCCCCATCTCACCCCTCTATGTCATCACAGAGCACTGAGCTGAGCTCCCTGTTCTATACAGCAGCTTCCCACTAGCTAGCTATTTTACACATGGTAGTGTATTCATGTCACTCTCATTCTCTCAATTCATCCCACCCTCTCCTTCTCCCTCTGGTGTCCACAAATCTGTTCTCTACATCTGTGTCTCGATTCCTACCCTGCAAATAGGTTCATAGTACCATTTTTCTGGATTCCATATATATGTATTCTTCTTCTTCTAAGTTGCTTCAGTCGTGTCTGACTCTGTGTGATCCCATAGACGGCAGCCCACCAGGCTCCCCCATCTCTGGGATTCTCTAGGCAAGAATACTGGAGTGGGTTGCCATTTCCTTCTCCAATGCATGAAAGTGAAAAGTGAAAGTGAAGTCGCTCAGTCATGTCCGACTCTTCGCGACCCCATGGACTGCAGCCTACCAGGCTCCTCTGTCCATGGGATTTTCCAGGCAAGAGTACTGGAGTGGGGTGCCATTGCCTTCTCCATATATATGTATTAATATATGATATTTGTTTTTCTCTTTCTGACTTACTTCACTCTGCATGACAGACAAGACAACAATTTTAGAGAGAAAGAAGTGGGAAGAAGGAAACTAAAGGAGAGAAAGCAGTTATGCTTCACAAGGGCAGTTAGCCTGAAAGACTTCTGGGGATCCTCTGACCTCTCATAGTCCATGATTCACAAGAAATGAAATCTGTTTGCTTCATAATTAACTTTTCATTTCCAGTATAATCAACACAAATTTCTTATATCTTGGTGCCCCATACAGCACATAATCAGAAATTGTAGTTGAAGTTATTTGCTGGTATTTTCATTTATTTATTTTGCATGATTTGTATCTTTTTAAAAGTTCATTTTATTGAAGCATAGTTGATTTACAATGTTATATGAATTTCTACTACAAAGCAAAGTGATACAGTTATATGAATATGGTTATTCATAGAGGTTCCTCAAAAAACTAAAAACAGAGTTGCCATATAATCCTGCTTATATCCAGAGGGGAGATTATATATATGTATATATATATACATCCTTTTTCATATTCTTTTCTATTATGATATTATTCTATGATATAATTTCTATTATTATAGAATACTGAATATAGTTCCTTGTGCTATATATTAGGACTTGATTGTTTATTCTCTATATAATACCTTGCATCTGTGAATCCCAAACTCCCAATCCATCTCTCTCCAAAGCCCTATCCCCTTGGCCACCACAAGTCTGTTCTCTGGGTCTGTGAGTCTGTTTCTGCTTTGTAGATAAGTTCATTTGAGTTATATTTTAGATTCCACATATAAGTGACCTCAGTGTGGTATTTGTCTTTTTCTTTCTGACTTCATTTAGAATGTAATCTCTAGGTCCATCCATGTTGTTCCCAATGACATTGTTTCATCCTTTTTGATGATTGAGTAATATTCCATTGTATAAATGTTCTTTATCCATTTATCTATGAATGGATATTTGGGTTGTTTCCATGTCTTGGCTATTGTAAGCAGTGCTACAATGAACACTGGGGTGCATTCATCTTTTTGAATTATAGTTTTCTCTGGATACATGCCCAGGAGTGGGATTGCAGGGTCATATGGCAACTCTATTTTTAGTTTTTTGAGGAATTTCCATTCTTTTTTCTATAGCAGCTACACCAATTTACATTCCCTGTTGAGGATGTAACAGCTGTTGGCAGACAGACAGTGGACTTCTATCATGGATAAAAGTGAGATTTCCAAGGTATGGAAGCCTATATAGGTATGTCCTTATCACTGGACTTGCCATGCTCTATTAAAATTATTTGTGCTATTCTCTCTCCTTTTTAAACACAGAGATAGGGTCTTATTTCTTTATGTCCTCTGCTTGTAGCAGAATACCTAGGAGAGAGTAGTATGCTATAAATGTCTGTTGAGTAAAAGAGGTCTTAACAAGCAGGAAAAGATATGAAGCAGAACTATCAAAGGTGTGCCCTATGCTTTCCAAGCTTCTTCACCAATTAGTGACGATGTGCTGGCTGCAGTCAGCCAGCAACTGGTACTTACCAAATTAATGAACATTTCTTGGGGTGTCTGCCCAACTCACAGTGATTCCATGGATGGTCTATACTTTGTAACACTAACAGTTGACCTCACCTTCAGTGGATTTAAGAAGCAGACATCTGTCTCATTTTAAGCAGATCAGATTCTCTCTCCCAGGGACTGAAAATTTAGAACAGACTCAGAGACTCAAGAGTGTGGTATCTAGAAAATACCTCACTAAACAATGAGGTTAGAACTTCCTTCTGGTGATGTCTCTGGAGTTGCTCTGGTTCCTTCTCTTCAGAGTCTCAGCTGCATGACTTATTCTTAAGAGTCCACAAGATATCCTTGTATTCTTACAATAAATTCTCCTTTTAATTTATGCTAGCTAGAGTTTAATTGATTACAGCTCAACAATATAGCTCTGAATTTATTTTGAATATATTCATTGGTTTATTTAACAAATATTTATGCTATGAAAACAAAGATGAATAAAACATGATTCCTACCTTTGATGATGTTAGCAATTAGTGAGGAACACAGCTAAGTAAACAGACAATCACGACAGTGGAATTTCTATCTAGGGACTATCAGTGTAGTTTTTCTCCAAAAGGATACTAGGAACATACCCAATTTCAGTTTTTTGTTTGCAGAATATATTTATATTTATGACAAAGATATATTCTGGATCCTGATGTCAATTCAATGCTGTTATATTCACATTGGTAAAAATCATGCAATATGTATTGGGCAGAATTCTAAGAGGTCTCCCAAGACACCTGCCTTCTGGCTTACAGGTTGTAAATAGGATGAATTTCACTTCCATGATTAGATTATATTACATAGCACTGATGACCTTAAGATAAAGGCAGATTACCATGTTGGGCAAGACCTAATCACATGTCCCCTTTAAATCTGGAAATTTCACTTTTTGGAGCTTACTAACTTTAGAGATTGCCTTGATCTCTAAAGTTAGTAGGGTGACCTACAAGAATTCTAAGGAATGTCAGGAGGTCGGAGATAGAAAGTCAGAGATTACAAGTATCATCTCTGGCTTGAGGATAAAAGGGGCCTCATGGCAAATAATGTGAATGACCGTTAAAAACTAAGAGAAATCTCCAACTAAGAACCAACAAGGAACCTCCATACTGTACCAAAACCTGATCTAAAAGGGTATGCGTGGGTGAATGCTGAGTTGCTTCAGTCGTGTCTGACTATGTGTGACCCAGCGGACTGTAGCCCACCAGGCTCCTCTGTCCAGGAGATTCTCCAGGCAAGAATACTGGAGTGGGGAAAGGATATAGGCACCCCAGCTGCCGGGGGCCAGTGTGAGGAACTCCGCCCAGGGCAAAGGTCATGAGGAAGGAGGCTTGGCATACGCAAAGGCATCATCAAGCCTCAGGAAACCCCCTGTTCCTGAGCATCTATCCCCAAAACCAGAGTCTGTTTTATGCTCTCACCTACACTTCTGACTTTACCGGGGACTCTCCCCCATAACCATTTCTCTCGGAGAAGGAGTTAACTTGCAGCTCCAAGTCAATAAAAATTCCTGGGCGTGACAAGAGTGTTTCAGCTTACGGACTCCTCTGAAGGTTACCTAGCCCGCCTGTATAGGTTCGCCCGGCCACATGTGATTGTTTACAGCCTCCCAATCCGAGAGGCACGAGATGTTTTAGACTTACTAAAGGCAAATTCTTTTGGGGAGTTAGAAATTATTAGTATAGTGGGTTGGTTAGGAATTATATTGGTGAAGGGTTTTTCATTTGTTGTGCCAATAATTGCTGCTAATTCCCTGCCCTGGGTGTTACAAGGGTGTCTTAGGTCAAACCTCTCTGCTGACAGACTAGCTTGTGTGACAGGATTATCCATACTCCTGCCACTACTCACATGATTGTTTTCTACCTCTTAACCATAAACAGCACAGAGAGTTTTGGAGTATTTTGAAAGTCTTAATTAGCATAGGGCTTTTCTCATTGTTGAGTCAATGATTGCCGCCAGGCCTCCATATCCTTAGGCACCTGGGAATATATTAATCAATGTATTTGGACTATAGACAAGGAAATATAGTAATTTTTAAGGTTAGCAATACTAGACTTTTTGAGTTAATGAATTTTCTCTTTTGTAATAGATCACTGTACTTTGTTATAAATCACTGTGTCCTTGCTATGTAAAAATGTAACTTTATCACTATCTTAAGACTAAATAGATCTTAAGGGGAGCATTGGTGAAAGGACTTTCATTTGTTGGGCTGATGTTTGCTGCTAAATCTCCATATTCCCTGCCCTTATAATGATATAACTAACATATAGGAGAAATAAGTATTAACCTTTAAGCATATAGGAGAAATAAGTATTAACCTTTAAGATTAATCATGTTAACCTTGGGTTAAATAAATTCCTTTCTTGATTGTAACTTACTACACCCTCACCCTATAGGAATGTAACTTTATTTGGAGGGTGGTGCCTGGTTTAAGAAAAAACACCCTTGGAAGAAATAAGTTTTTTGGTTATCAGAAAGAAAGGATCATAAAATGTCAGCAGGTCTCACTCATGGCCAGAAGATGATGTAAAATCCCTAAGACCTTTTTATGTGAAGCACCTGATTTTGATAAAGGTCAGGACTGCTGACCCCCGCGTGTCTCTGTATTCATCCCTATGTGTAACAGAAGGTACATAAGCAAACCCCAAAATAAAGAAATCGGATCAGTTTCTGAAAATACTGATTCCCCCATGTTGTTTCTTTCTTGCTCCCCGTTTCTCTGGCTGAATTCCCATCTGGAGCATGGATGCTATTCCACGTAAACCAAGTTATTCAGCCTCTTTTTCTCCACTAATTTTCCTACTACACTATCCGTTTCTAATCTCTCTATATATCTGTAATTAAATATGTATTTCTCCAAGGACGCCGACTCCGTCCCCACCTTTGAATCTCCCTGGCTCCACCGGGGCTGGACACCGGCACCCAACGTTCACTACAGCACTGTTTACAACAGCCAAGATATGTCAGCCTAAATGTCAACTGACAGAGGGATGGATAAAGAAAATGTAGTACATGTATACAATAGAGTATTACTCAGACAAGAAAAAGAATGAAATAAGGCCATTTGCAGTAACATGGATGGACCCAGAGGTTGTCATATTGAGTGAAGTAAGTCAGACAGAGGAGAAATATTGTATGAATCCCTTATATGTGGAATCTAAAAAGAAATGATACAAATGAACTTAAAAAACAGAAAGAGACTCACAGACTTAGAGAATTAACCTATGGTTGCAGCGGGAACAAACAGGGGGAAGGGATAGTTGGGAGTTTGGGATGGACATGTATACACTGCTATATCCATTTTAGGATAACCAACAAGCAAATACAAGGGGAAAATGTGGAAGCAGTGACAGATTTTCTTTCCTTGGGCTCCAAAATCATTGCAGACAGTGACTGCAACCATGAAATTAAAAGACTTTTGCTCCTTGGAAAAAAGGCTATGACAAACTTAAGACAGTATATTAAAAAGCAGAGACATCCCTTTTCTAACAAAGGTCTGTATAGTCAAAGTTATGGTTTTTTTCTGTCAGGTACAGACATGAACGCTGGACAATAAAGAAGGCTGAGTGCCAAAAAATTGATGCTTTCAAATTGTGGTGCAGAAGACTCTTGAGAGTCTCTTGGACTACAAGATCAAACCAGTCAATACTAAAGGTAATAAACCCTGAATATTCATTGGAAGGACTGATGCTGAAGCTTAATTTGCAATAATTTGTCCACCTAATGTGATGAGCCGACTCATTGGAAAAGATCTCCTTGATGCTGGGAAAGATAGAAGGCAAAAGGAGAAGAGGGTGGGCAGAGAATGAGATGGTTAGATAGCTTCAGTGACTCAATGGACATGAGTTTGAGCAGACTTCAGGAGATAGTGAAGGACCGGGGAGCCTGGCATGTTGTAGTCCATAGGGTCACAAAGAACCATGGCAACTGAAGAAAAAAAACAAGGACAAGCACAGGGAACTCTATTTAGTGTTATAGGGCAGCCTGGATGAAAGGGGTGTTTGGGGGTGAATGGACACATGTATAGGAGTAGTAGTAGTAGACGCTGAGCTGTGCCTGACTCTGTGACCCCACAGACTGTAACCCACCAGGCTCTTCTGTCCATGGGTTTTGCCATGCAGTGGGTTGCCATTTCCTTCTCCGGGATACATGCATACATATGACTAAAACTATCACAACATTATTAATTGATTATACCCCAAGACAAAATAAAAAGTTTAAAAGAAAAAAAAAAAAAAGAACCAACAAGGAAATAAACTTAAGAAGAATGAGCCTGGAAGTGAATTTCTCCCCAAGGCTCCAGAAGAGAAGTCAATCTAGCCAGCATCTTGATTTCTGCTTTGTGATATGTTAAATAGAGAGCCCAACCCCTCGGTGTCAGACTTCTGACCTACTGAACTACCAGATAATAAATGTGTGTTGGTCTAAGCCATTAAATTTGTGGCAGTTTGTTACACAACAAGAAAAGTAATACATAGCAAAAGGTATTGATTTGGAAAACGTGATCACCAAAAGCATAACTTTTGAGTTCTTACCATGTACCACTGTTCTTTTTTATACGTTAACTCATTTAACCTTCATAACAGCTCTAAGTGGTAGTTACAATTATTTTCTTTACTTTACACAGAGATTAAGATACCTGACCAAAGTCTCAAAGCTAATAAATAGCAAGCTGAGGCTAAAATCCAGCTATCTGGTTTCAAAACCTACTCTTTTAACTATTGTGTTATGGTGTTTCCCATTTTAATAGCTTGACCCAAAGCCACAAATATCTTCTTCTCTCATATACCCAAGCTATTATCCCCAGATCTACCTTGGGGAAAAGTTCCACTGGGTCACAATTTACTCGTAAATTTATTTCATAATTTTCTTCAAGATGAAGATGCAGTGCAGAGTTCTAAGTTTACTCACTCTGACTTGATCAACTTTTCATACTCAAGTTTGGAGTGGATTTCCCTGGTGGCTCAGATGGTAAAGCATCTGCCTACAATGTGGGAGACCCGGGTTTGATCCCTGGGTTGGGAAGATCCTCTGGAGAAGGAAACGGCAACCCACTCCAGTACTCATGCCTGGAAAATCCCATGGACAGAGGAGCCTGATAGGCTACAGTCCATGGGGTTGCAAAGAGTCAGATATGACTGAGCGACTAAAAAAAAAAAAACTCTGGAGTGTTACATCTATATTACCCATCCCTCATATAAATATAATGACTATACAATGCTTTGAAATATTCATTGTGCTCGATAGTGCAGGTCGGGTGGTGAACAGTACGATGGAGTGTAATTCTCCCAGTAGTCTCCTGTGATAGTAATTAGGGATATTCATAAATCCTCTGGCTTGTGTTTTTCTTCACCTTTAAAATGGAACCAGTACTTGATTAACTATGTTTGCTTTTCTGCCCTGGTGATTATGGAAACACAAGCTGAGATGGAACTTCTGTTGACTGGGTACATGAAGGACCGTAGTGAGCAGAGAGGCCCCCTTGCTGAGCCCAGGTGGACATGTAACTTGAGAAAGAAATAAACCTTTGTTGTTTTAAGCCACTGAGATTTGGGCTGCTAGTTACTGTAGCATAACTGAGTCTATCCTGACTCAAATATGTCCTAAACTAGTTTATTCTATAACTTTCCTCCCCCAAAATCATGCTTATACTTTAATCAGAATAGCTAAAAACTGGAAACAACCCAAACATCCACCTTCAGCAGGATGGATCATCAAATTGTGGAATGTTCACAGATTGGGATGGTATTCCTCAATAATTTAAGGAACTATTGATATACATGACAACAAGGATAAATCTTTTAAAAATTATATAAAATGAAAGAAACCAGACACAAAATAATAGATGCTGTTTGATTTTTTTTTTTTTTTCATGAAGCTCAAGAAAAGTTAAAATGAATCTTTGGTGACAGAAATCAGAAGTGTTGGTTCTGGGAAGGGGAACTAACTGGAAAGGAGCACCAGGAAACTTGCCAGGGTGAATGAATTTCTTATATTTTTGTTTTGAGTGATGGCTACACAGGCATATATTTTATATTATCAAAACTCAACAAATTGAACACTTAAAATCTATTGCTTTGAGTAGAAATTATACCCTAGTTAAAAAATGAATTCAGGATTATCTACAGTGTAAGACAACTAGGTGCTATTCTGGAAAGAAATCCAGTCCTAAGGACACCTAGGTAGATGTACAGTTCTATCTTCAGTTCCATCAGTAAGACATAAACAATATACTAAGAAACTTTTAAAAAATCTTACGTCTTAATCTATAAAATTAGGATAATATATTCTAATAGAATTAAGGGATAATATGTCATAACACTAAAGCATAGTAACAATGTTATTGTTCTTATTTAGTCACTATCTCATGTCCAGCTCTTTGCGACCCCATGGACTGTAGCCAGCCAGGCTCCTCCATCCACAGGATGTCCCAGGAAAAGAATATTGGAGTGGGTTGTCATTTCCTTCCAGGGGATCTTCCTGACCCCATGTTTGAAACTTATCTCATAGTAACAATAGTTTACATTCAATGTTTTATAATATAAATTTAAGTCTCAGATTCTCACATCCAGGAGCAAAGTTCTCAGTTACTCTTAATTCATTCAACCATCAACCCTTATACCCATAGAAATTACCAAGTCTGAAGGATTCATTCTAAAGATTTCATTCTTTTTTTCCTCTTTTGTTCTGATCCTATGTCACCATCTAATTCAAATACTTTTCACGTTAACAACAGTGTCCCTGCTGGTTTCCTTGCTCTGCTTTCTGTGTGTCTCAGTCAATTCAAATCACTCCCTTTTCAACTGTGGAAACCCCTCTGTGCAACCAAGCCTGCAAATATACCGTGAATAACCCAACAGCATACAGTTTCCTCTTTTGGTGCTTGCTTTGCTTGATGTAGAGTTATATATGTGCATGTCTTATATAGTATTTGAGATACCGTAGGTACTCAATAAATACTGAAATTTGTTCATGCAGTTTGGACATTTTTTTTTTCCCATGTAAATATTCTCAGGTAGCATTAACTAGCTCTTGCTGTATCCACTTCTACAACAGTAATCTCTCTCTCCTCTGAATTTCTAAACTGCTTACATGGGTTTTCTCAGCAACTTTTTTCTGTTCTTCTAATACCTCACTGCATTCTTATAAGTATACACATGTCACATACAGAGATTTGTTGATAAAAACCCTCTATGTTTATATCTTATCCCTCAAAGTTGTAATCGTAATTAAATTGTAGTAAGAGATTTCAATAACATGCTACTTGAAGCATCAATCCAGCAATCATTGACTAATGCCTTAGGATTAAATATGAGATTCTCTCTCTAACATAAGCTCTAAAAGAATGCTACAAATTGTAGTTAAAAGAAAGATTAATGAGATATGAAGAAAATGTATTTATCCCTCAGGAAAAGACACTGAGCCTATGACAAAAATTTCTGAATGATGAAAAAAAGACATCTGATGTAATGAGCTGTATGTGCCTGCATGCATTTGTAGAAACCCATGACTTTCAATTTATTAGGGTCTGAGATATCTCCAAGGAGCCATTTTCCTTCTTTTAAAAGCAAAAATGTGTTCCATCCTAAAATGTATATGGAATAGCCAAAACAATCCTGAAAAAGAAGAACAAAGTTGGAGGTTTCACCCTTCCTAATTTCACAATATACTACGATGCTATAGTAATCAAAACAATGTAGTACTGGCTTAAGAACAAACACATAAACCAATGGAATAAATAGGAAGCCCTGAAATAAATCTCAAATGTAGGGGCAAATGATTCCAACAAGGGCTCCAGGATTATTCAATGGGAGAATGGATGATCTTTTCAACAAATGGCACAGGGAAACCTGGATATCCACATGCAGAAGAATGAAGTTGGATTATTCCCCTATAGCATATACAAACATTAACTCAAAATGGATCAAAGACCTAAACATAAGAGCTAAAATTATAAAACTGTTACAAGAAAACATGGGGAAATTCATGACATTGGATTTGGCAATGATGCAATATCTTGGATCTGACACCAAAAGCCCAAGCAATAGCAAATAGATAAATTGGACTACATTAACATGAAAAACTCAGTGGATCAACAGAGTGGAAAAGACAATCTATGGAATGAGAGAAAACTTTTGCAAATCATATATCTGATGATGAGTTAATATCCAGAATACATAAAAGAATTCCTAAACTCACCAACAAAACAACCTGACTAAAAGACAGGCAATGACTTGAAAAGATCTCTCTCCAAGAAGAAGTCATACCCAATAGTCATACCCAGCTACTATCAAAAAAAGAAAGAAAGAAACTGATAACGGTTGATGAGGTTGTAGAGAAACTGGAACCCTTGCCTACAGTCAGTAGGAATGCAGTACAGTGCAGTTGCTATGGGAAATATAGTAGTTCCTCAAAAAATTAAAAGTAGAATTGTCACAAAATTCAGCAATTTCACTTCTGGATATATATGGAAAAGAATTGAGAATAGAGTCTCAAACAGACATCTGTACACTCATGTTCATAGTACTATTATTCACAATAGTTAAAAAGTAGAAGCAACCCAAGTGTTTCTCAACAGATGAACGGACAAACATACAATGGGACATCATTCAGTTTTAAAAAAGGAAGATAATTCTGACATATGCTGCAACATGGATGAACCTTGAAAACATTGTGATAAGTGAAATAAGCCAGTAGCAAAAGGATAAATACTGTATGAGCCCACTTTTACAAGGTATCCAGTGTAGTTAAATTCAGAAAGCAGAAAGATAGTTGCCAGGAGGTGGGGGGAAGGAGAGAATGGGTGTTACTTGTCAATGGGTATGGAGTTTCAGTTTTGCAAGGTATAAACTGTTTTGTAGATAGATGGTGGTGATGGTTGTACAATAATATGAATATACTTAATGCTACTTAATTGTACACTTAAAAATGGCTAATAAGGTGGATTTTATGTTATGCATATTTTATCACAATTTAAAAAATTGACTAAGACAAAAAAGTACAAGTGTGATAAGAATACATTTGAATTACATTATCACTTAAAATCATTTTGTCTTCAGAACCGATCTGGTCTTGCCTCTTGGAAATTCATTTTCACTAAAGCCGTAGAATCCTATTTCATATCAACAAAATAGCATTATATCAAAAGTAGAAGCTATGTGCCTGAATTCAACCTGGATTCCTAAGTAAGTTGATTTAATTTTGTGCAACCTGTTCTGTATAGAATGATTACTACTACAGTCTGGAGCCTAGCACATCGTTTAGGTGCATAGACACACAAAGCTGCATATATGAGGAAGATATGAATACAACTAAACAGGCCTAGATAATTTTTTTTCTGACTGTACTAAAAATAGTGATGTGAGATACTTGAGGATGGAAAAAATAAAATCTATATTTGCCGTATTAATTGAAACATGACAATAAATTAACATTCATCCAGGAAAGTTCTATGCAAATAAACTAGAAGTAACATGTAATACAAAGCAGATCATTACATCTCAGTGGGAGCAAAACTCCTTTCTGAAAAGATTCCAGGAGATATTTCTAACCATATGAACACACTAAATAGTTTCTAATTCCCAACTGGAAGAAACCACCAAAATAGCTGACCATGCTGAATCTGAAACAAATGTCCAACGACAGTGGAATTATGACCTCTATTTCCTTGGCATTCCAAACAATGTCAATCACTAATGAGGGCTGCTGGGAGTAACTCAGCATCTAAACCCACAGTTTGCAAAGGTGGCCCCAGGCAAGTTCTAAATAATGATTGCCAACTGTACAGAGGAAAAGTTGACTCAAATTATCTCACAGTGCAGGTTGGTGCAAGAGTTAATATGGGAGCTTTAGGACTGGATGGGATAAATGATAGCCTATCAAGTTTCTCATAGACACTCTTTCTAAAGACAGTACAGTAGATACTCACAGCCACTCTCTTCATCCTGTCAGGAACAGCCTGAATGTTGTTCAGACATCCAATCCTCACCAAAAGGCCATGAACTATAAAAGGTGACTCTTCCTACCAAGTATAAAACTGAGTAAAATCCTGCTTGATTTCTCTGAAATCATCGTAGTAATCTCATTTCAAGAGCCAGTAGCAGTGGTAACTTGTCATATTGGGGATCCCCAGGAGGGACTTGTTTCGAGGTCTTATGGTTCTGCTAAGGATGTCTGAAGGACAATATCTTTTCAGGATCATGGCTAAAAGCCAACATGTGACATGCATATAAGCAGAGGGAACTTGCACTGGTTGTTCATGACTTGTTCAGAGAGCTCTAATTTTATCATCCTTCCTATTCATTAGGACTCTTTGGCAGCAAGCAATAGAAAGTAATTTAGGCCAACTTAAGCTCAATGGCAACCCACTCCAGTACTCTGCCTGGAAAATCCCATGGACGGAGGAGCCTGGTAGGCTGCAGTCCATGGGGTCGCTAAGAGTTGGACATGACTGAACAACTTCACTTTCACTTTCCACTTTCATGCACTGGAGAAGGAAATGGCAACTCAGTCCAGTGTTCTTGCCTTGAGAATCCCAGGGATGGGGGAGCCTGGTGGGCTGCCACCTATGGGGTCACACAGAGTCGGACACAACTGAAGGGACTTAGCAGCAGCAGCAGCAAGCTCAGATAAGGAGATGACACCACCCTTACAGCACAAAGTGAAGAGGAACTACAGAGCCTCTTGATGAAAGGGAAAGAGGAGAGTGAAAAAGCTGGATTAAAACACAACATTCAAAAAACTAAGGTCATGGCATACGGTCCTATCACTTCATGGCAAATAGATGGGGAAGCAATGGAAACAGTGTCAGACTTTATTTTGCTGGGCTTCAAAATCACTACAGATGGTAACTGCAACCATGAAATTAAAAGACGCTTGCACCTTTGAAGAAGAGCTATGACCAACCTAGACAGCATATAAAAAAGCAGAGACATCGCTTTGCAGAGACAAAAGTCAGCATAGTCAAAGCTATGGTTTTTCCAGTAGTCATGTATAGATGTGAGAGTTGGACCATAAAAAAAGCTTAGACTCAAAGAACTGATGCCTTTGAACTGTGGGGTTGGAGAAGACTGTTGCAGAAGACTGTTGAGAGTCCCTTGGGCTGCAAGGAGATCAAACTGATCAATCCTAAAGGAAATCAGTCCTGAATATTCATTGGAAGAACTGATGCTGAAGCTGAAGCTCCAATACTCTGGCCACCTGATGTGAAAAACTGACTCATTGGAAAACACCCTGATGCTGGGAAAGATTAAAGGCAGGAGGAGAAGGAGATGCCAGAGGATGAGATGGCTGGATGGCATCACTGACTTGATGGACGTGAATTTGAGCAAGCTCCAGGAGTTGGTGATAGACAGAGAAGTCTGGCATGCTGTAGTCCATGGGGTCACAGAGTCAGACACAACAGTCACTGAACTGAACTGAGGCAAAAGGTAATTTATTAGAGGGCTACTGGGATCTCACAGAACATAGGCAGGCTATATTATCAGACTTAGAACAAATGAGAACTAAGAGACCTCCAGAGGACAAGGAAGCAGGAAGAAGAAGGAAATCACAGCAGGCACCTCTGATCAAGGCCCTGTGACTCCATGAATAAACACCATACATATAAAATCGCTCAAATTTCTTGCTTTCTGCTCTAAGCCTAAAGCATCATATTGCTCAAACTTAGGTCTCATGTCCACCCACTGGTGACACCTTGGCAGTGAGAGAAAGATCTGGTTCCTTTAGATTCCACCTAGATTTAATAGTTTTACTCTTTCATCATGCTACATACATTGTGGGCATGTATGTGTGTTCAGGGGAGGAGCATCTACCAAAGGAAACAGGCATTCTACAGTGAGAGAAGTAAAAATATTGCCCCCAACAAAGTGTAAAGAAAAAACACCCTATTATCTCTGTGACCATCACAATTAGTTGTTTCTGAGTGCTAAAAGTGAAATACATATAGTCATAATTCCCACAAGCTGGTATTAAGAAATAGGAGCAATAAAGAACAAAATTTGCAATTCTATTCATCAAATAATAAAAATGGCTTTCAAAGATCCTTTACAAGTCAAACAAGAAAGATGGGCTTGCTTGCTAAGCACTTTACCTAACTGACTAAATACAGTTCACTAAATGCACCTGAATTCATGTAAAATTTCTGGTTATTTCAGACAACCTAGCTACAACCACCCTCGAAAGAGGAAAATCTATGGCTACTGTAGATATTCAAAAAAGTATGTCTTAGGCTTTCAAGATGATTTCAGAAGTGTATGACCCAGTGGAATGATAACTGGATGAAATGTACACAACTTCCCAAGGTTACCACAATCTGTCAAAGGGAATAATTTTTCTTATTTGGATACATAAATTCCAATGCTTTTGACAAAAGATCAAAACATAAAACACTCCAATTCCACCTTGCTCTTGAACTAAAAGTGTTATAAATTCTACTTATGAATATAAAATTAATAATTAAAATTACTATTCAAAATTGATAGTACAGAAAACAAGTATTGAAGAAAGAGTCAGGATTTCAGAGCATTTGAGAGACCTATGGATCTATCACATAGGCCAACTAAACAGAGAAACAGAAGAGCCTTGAAACTGCGGGAGAGTCTCCACCCTCTACAACTCCTAACATAGTCCAGTGCTAATGATAGGGCTCTTCCTCAAAGCTCCTTGTCATGTGTGCCATGGATGATGTTCTACTGTGCGCTTGAAAAGGGGCACTGCATCCTGTAATGATCCATGAGCGTAAGAAAATGCTTATTTACAGAGATCATATCAAATGACATATGCAGCTATGTTCCTCCCTTCTACTCTGAGCTTAACCATCTTTATCTGTGACACTTATAGGCTACAAAGACCAGGTTAGGCGTGTCTCCTATATGTCCCTACAGCGTCATGGCACTTACACCGCTGGATAAGGCACCAGACTGTTTTACTCTCTGTGTCCATCCTTCGGGCAGAAATGATGTTCTCTGTGTCACTCCACAGCACCAGCACAGGTAGGCACTCTGAAAATACTTATGCAATAAACGCATGAATGTTTCCTTGTAAAAGTCAAACTCATACTTGATCCCACAATCTTTTTTCCCTCCTATTTATCAAAACTAGATATAAAGAAGCAAGAGCACAATAAGGATCTTATTCAAATGGACTTACTTTGACATTCACATTAATTTAGAATCAATATCATCTTTTAGGGGCAAGACTAGAGGATAACAGGCCACCCGTATTTTTTAATTATGAAAACAAGACATGTGTTCAATGGATACAGTGAGGTGGGTCCCATGGTGAGTCCACTTTCACTTGGTAGGGCTTGACAGCTAGCACTAAATCTTTCCAAGGGTTTCAGTTTCATGTGGCCTCCTTTAGCCCCAGGAGTTTTTAACAGTACACATTTTCCACATGTAATTAAGTAATGGAGAGTGAGTTGTTATACATGACATTTAATTTTTGATAGTGGGGGAAGGTATCACTAGAGCTGCAGGCGAGATCATTAATCTCCTTGGATCCTTGCACTGCCAAATACAGCAATTCATTCTTCATCATATTAATACACTGCTTCTCCTGTACTAAAATTGGAGTGCTTGTGCAGAGGAGATCGTATGGAACAGAAAATCTCCGAGTCGAATGTGTGGTACATAGTAAGCACCCACAGTGTAATATGCACCTAGATGATCTAGAGTAGAATCACTGAGTGCACCACAGCCCAGATGTGCCACTGGGCACAATCACATGATTATAGTATCGTCCAAAATCTAATAATGCGGGAGAAAAGGGCAAAAGTGATTACGTAAGTAAGTCGTGTTTGAAGGTGAAAGTGTTAGCCACTCAGTCATGTCCGAAATCTTTGTGACCCCCACGGACTATAGCCTGCTGAGCTCCTCTGTCCATGGAATTCTCTAGGCAAGAATATTAGAGTGGGTAGCCATTCTCTTCTTCAGGAGACCGTCCCGACCCAAGGGTGGAACCCAGGTCTCCTGCATTTGCAGATGGATTCTTTACCATCTGAGCCTCCAGGGAAGCCTATGTCATGTACACACAGCAGCAACTTGCTCATTTTCCCTGATGACTCACAGACCCACTTTTTGAATTATAGATCAATTAGTATATGAACAAAGGCAAGTGTTACAACAAGGACGTGATTACACAAACGTATATCACTACAGACTAAAAGCCCTAGTTAATTAAAATGTTACCTGCGGCATATTTTCACACCTTCCTGGGGTTATTTTATTGCCACTCATTCTCCTAAACCTGTAGCCAGTTCCCATTCTTACCTCCCTTGTCAATAAATTTGAAAAAGAGTTACTCAGGTATAAAAGCCAAAATTTTCTGTATACTGGAAATGCACAGGGAATCAGCAGTTTCAACAAAGGAAGGAAATACTGCCATATAGAAGCAATAATCAAAGACATACAATTTATAAAGATTGGTTTTTAAAGTAACATTATATGACACAAGGGCTTCTCAGGTAGTACTGGCGGTAATGAACCCGCCTGCCGATGCAGGAGGTGTTAAGAGATGCAGGTTCAGTCCCTGGGTTGGGAAGATCCCCTGGAGAAGGAAAATAGCAACCCACTCCGGTATTCTTGCCTGGAGAATTCCATGGACAGAGAAGCCTGCAGCCATGGGCTACCATCCATGGGTTCACAAAGAGTCAGACATGACTGAAGTGACTCAGCATACATATAACACAAAGCAAGTTATGCCATTTTAAAGAAAAGTATAATTGCATCTGTTGTACTGAGATGATTTAAGTGCTAACCTCTTGAAACTTGGTAACAAATCAGTACTTAATTGTTTCAGGATTTGGTTCCAAAATAGGCAAAACTATTCTTGTGACAATAGTCTGAAGGAGGTAGTACATAGGCAGAGGTTGAAAGATGTCTCTAAATGAGGCATGAATTAGTCAATCAGCCCAAAGAAGCAAGGATGCCATATTGCTTAGCACATAAATGCACAGGTTACCACACATGAATAGGACACCAATCTACCAAGCTACCCCTATTAGTGATGTACACAGCTAATGAACAATAAAATTTTTTCATTTAGATTTTCTTTCTTAACTCCTTAAGTGCTTTGAATTCTGGCCCTATTTAATATTACTTAGTAAAATTTACTATATTATATTGACATGAGGATTCATTCATGTTAATTAGGTTTCTCTTTGTACATTCCTCAATTAATGAGCATTCTACTCCTTGTTAGAATATCAGGTCATCATTAAAAATAGAAGACAACAGAGAAGCAGCAGCAGCAGCAGTCTAGCAACAGCAGACAGGAAACTAAAAAGGACATTTTAGGTAGGCTGTGTCCTCATCTCTTATTCTAACATTTACTAGAAATGGTTGTATATAATGTCTGTAGCTATCTCTTCCAGTGCTTAACCATTATGATGTTAATTAGAGCATTCTTAAACTGTGAATGTGATTCACTCAAAAAATAGTCAAGATTCTGGAATTAAACAATGTATATATGAGAAGTGGTTCTTTTTTTCCCTCCTCTTTCTTTCACCCTAATTACTACTTTCCTTCTCTTTTACCTCATCCTGTCCCCCTCCCACATTTTTTGCCATCATCACCACCATCTTCATCTCTATAGCAGCCATATATGTTGAGTCCATATTTCCAGGCAATTTACATGTACTAATACATTAGACAATTTATGAAATAGCTCAGGAAACTGACCAAGCTCAAACAGCTGTGGTATCATGAGTGACTTTCAAGCCCAGGCTGAGTGAATTGATGATTTCTTTTTATAATCACTAAGCCTGAGAGTTCAGTTTTGCTTTAGAAAAGAACTGATCACTTTAGATAAGAGTTCTTAGTCAAATGATTAGTTCCTTCCCTATAGAAACTGCATCATAATTAATTAATAAAGCGCTGGCATGCAAATTACTAGATATGTATCTATTGCATCAAACAAAAGCTATGAGCAGAGGAACATCTTTCTTGCTTCAATTCAAGCTCCTTTTCCTTTAGACAGTCTAAAAGTAGATACAACAATAGATTGTTCAGAATCATGCCCATGTTATTTTTCTCCTTACAAAAGAAGATACAGAAAATCTTCTTAAGTTGGGGAGAGGGACTAAACTATAAGGAGTTTTATAAAACTAACTTACTATGATAGGTGCATTTGGAGAATATATGATCTGGATTGCTCAGTAAGAGTTGAAAGGAAATTTATTCTATAAAGCTTTCTGAAGCCCCACTATGTGCTAGACACAGTGATTTAATGACCATGCAAGAAAGGTTCATAAATAGATGATGTATTCTGATTATACCTGATGATGTATTCTGATTGATATTTGTAAACTGCTTAAAATCATGTCTAGTAAATAAGTATTCAGCAGCATCCTCAATCACGCTTACACCATTAACTGCTGAGCAAATTTTTTGCTTGATGCTAATCCCTTCTGAACAGTCCAAAACTGAAACTACCAGACACTAAATTAATGGGACTTTATTACTATTATTAAAATTTTACTCAGCTTTCTCTTCTGTCTTCTAAATAACTTCAAATCATTTAATCTTTCTTTCTTGAAGCAGGGAGTTCTATTTCCCAACTACTTAATTGCATTAAATGATTTCCTTTGGATCCTATTCAATTCTCTTTTTGCTCCCTTTAAAATGGGATGAGTCAGCATGAGTATAAAGGCCCCACAGATGACAAAGACATAACAATAATGTTAATCAGTAATAACATCCCTTGTGGCAGTGGCCACAAAGTGCCAAGCCCTGATGTGCAGACACTCTTGAATGCTACGTAACATCTCATGTGATCCTCACACAGCTTTAAACCAAGTTTTCAAGCTTAAATGGCTTCAACTCTTTACTTGTATGGACTTCTATTGATGGACACTTTAAATTTTTGAGTCGCTGACCTTTTCTCAAGTCTGTTCATGTTTTCATCATCTAACTAAATTTGTAGCGTCTGGCAATAGGAAGGGTAAAGGGACTGGTGTCTAACAGAACTTAAAGGTTAGTAAACCAGAGGAGACTGTCATTACACAAATGGGGAGGAGGAAGGTTTCTCCCCCTAGATACAAGAGCAACAAACCCTGGAAATCCAGAAAGTGCTAATGAACAGGATAAAAGGTCATTGCTGCTCCTGCTAAGGTGCTTCAGTTGTGTCCAACTCTGTGCGTCCCCATAGATGGCAGCCCACCAGGCTCTGCTGTCCCTGGGATTCTCCAGGCAAGAACACTGGAGTGGGTTGCCATTTCCTTCTCCAGTGCATGAAAGTGAAGAGTGAAAGTGAAATCGCTTGGTCATGTCCAACTCTTCATGACCCCATGGACTGCAGCCTACCAGGCTCCTCCATTCATGGGATTTTCCAGGCAAGAGTACTGGAGTGGGGTGCCATTGAGGTAGGACTTTTTCAGGAGCAAAGCAGCTATGCCTGTGACACTGAAGTGATGGCATGGAAGGAATATTTCAGTCATCTACACTAGTGTCCAAAACTGGCAATAAACAACCTCTTAATCCCAGCTGTCTCCTGGGAATGGATGGGTCTTACTAAAAAGTAACTACTGAGAAGAGGAAGCATAATATTAATCATCGCCATCATAAGGACAGGTAGCATTTCTTCAAGCCTTTGCTCTCTCCTTAACGTTGTGTTATTTCTAATTTTCAAAATACCACAATGAATGAGGTAAGTGCTTTATAATCCCCAGTTTATAGATAGTAACTGAGGCCCCAAAGGCAACGAAACAGAGTGATAGTTAACATACAGTTACATCCTCTAAAAATAATTCGGATTTATCTGTCATTTCAGTAATGGACTCAAACCTCATTCCATGTCTGATGGAGCGATGATGGCTCCCACCAACGAGGGGTCTCAATTCTGACTCACTTACACCAAAAGGGCTCAGTCTGATGGCAGATAAGGTGTGGGCAAATGTGGAACCCCAAATGGACCACACGACTCCAGACAGTAGAGCTCACATCTTCTCCCCTCTGTTTCTCAACTGCCCTCTTAACATGAAGCTCCTAAAACTTCCTTGGATTCTTTTTTTTTTTTTTTCCTGCCTATTTTTTGATGAAGGCATTAATGAGATAGCAAACATAGCAAATGTACCAACTGATGGTGATGGGAGGATGACAAGCTAGAATGTTCTATTATATTTAAAAAGAGGATAATCAGATCAAGAAAGAATTTTTCAAAATAGAAATACAAATATAAGCCTCAACTACCAGTTCTATCATGTGAACTGTGCATAACAAGAACCCCTCAGAATCAAAGCAATCTACACTTTTCTTGGGCTTCCATGGTGGCTCAGATGGTAAAGAGTCTGTCTGTAGTGCAGGAGACCCAGGTTTGATCCCTGCATTGGGAAGATCTCCTGGAAAAGGGAATGGCTACCCACTCTAGTATTCTTGCCTGGAGCAGAGGAACCTGGAAGGTTACAGTCCACGGTGTCACAAAGAGTTAGACATAAGACTTAGCACACGCGCTTTTCTTAAAGTGACAATTACAAAAGGAAAACATATTTTTAGAGCACAGTGACAGTCTTAAACAAACAAAAGATAAAACAGTATTGCATATTTTACGTATAAGATAAGATAATAACATCTCCAGAAGAGATCTTGAGTTTTAGGAAACCAGACATATCTGTCTTACCTGATGAAAACCAGCTTGACCTTTGGCGGGGCAGTCTTAATAATGGCAGATGCATTTTGGTGACTTCTTCCATATAGAATCTGATTGTTTATCTGTGGTGAAAAATATAAAATGCACTTGTGAAACTATAATATATATATTTCATATATATATAAACATATATATATGTTTATACATATGTATACATGTATATATATAAATGTATACATATATAAACACTTGTGTGTATACAACTGTATACATATGTATAAATGTATACATATATATATATACGTATACAAGTATATGTGATATACTTGGAATTAAACAATAAAGTTCCTTCATTTTTAAGTGGGTAGATGTAGGACTCTTTAATGCCAAAAATCTTGACATTCTTCATAGTACAGATTCAAAAACTAATTCTAAGCAGCTACTAAAATCTCCTAAATTCAGAATTTTTGGCCTTTTGGCTAAACTTGACAGTAGTAGTTGAACTAGATGCAAAAACTTTATGATAGATATTTCATTTCCTACAGCTTTTCCAGACTCCTAAGAAACGCAGAAAACAGACCAAACTGTGGTATTCATCAGAGCTCTGGAGGGCCCATTAAACATGATTCTGTAAACGTGTCAAGGTTATTACATAGCATAAATTGTGTAACTCCAGAGGATGTAAATATTACGTTCCCATTTTAAGTCAATTACTACATCAATTGCACAGAATATTTTACAGGACCCAATGAATGAGACATCTGCTCTTATCCAAGATGAGGTGGGATTTTTTAACTTCACTGAATTCATCTAAATACTATCTGAAAACATTTATATTCTAAATTTCTTCACTCCAGATTTTCCTATTGCTAAGCTATGATGACAGCTACAATCAATCTTTTATTTTATTTCAACCATTTGATAATAGCTCACACACTTCTGGCTTTTTCTCTCTTGTCTCTTCAATAAGTAGTTGGTGATCTATGTCATATTGTCTCTATTTAACTGAGGCCTTGATACCGTCTACTATTTAAGGGATAGTATAGTATACTATATAAGGGATGGTAAAAAAGGGATTTATGCTTTCTGTAATTAGCATTTAATTAGCCTGTCCTGGATGCCGCTGAACTGTTACATTTGAAGACACTTGGAAAAGGTCTCATTTTTGTTCTAACAGCTGTTGTGATAAAGTATACAGAAATTAACACTTCAAAGGATGGAATGAAGATATAACATTTTTAACTACATGAAATGAAGCTCACCCATCACCTCAAAGTGGTAAAGCTGGGCTTCATATGAAAGGCTGTTACAAAGACTGAACTTGAACCACTGCTTCATTACGTCTCTCATTTTGTCAGCTTTTATTCTTCACCAAGATAACCAGCTTCCCAGAAAACTACTGATCACACTGTCATTTCTCTGTGTCTCAGTTTCCTCTTTAAAACAAATCTAAGCATCTATTACATAAAAATATTGTGAGAATTAAATGAGATCATGTCTTTAAATTTTATTTACAGTAATCTTGGAGTGAAAAACTTGGCTTAAAGCTCAACATTCAGAAAACGAAGATCATATCATCTGGTCCCATCACTTCATGGAAAATAGATGGGGAAACAGTGGAAACAATGAGAGACTTTATTTGGGGGTGCTCCAAAATCACTCCAGATGGTGATGGCAGCCATGAAATTTAAAGATGCTTACTCCTTGGAAGGAAAGCTATGACCAACCTAGACAGCATATTAAAAAGCAGAGACATTACTTTGCCAACAAAGGTCCATCTAGTCGAGGCTATGGTTTTTCCAGTAGTCATGTATGGATGTGAGAGTTGGACTATAAAGAAAGCTGAGCACTGAAGAATTGATGCTTTTGAACTGTGGTATTGGAGAAGACTCTTGAGAGTCTCTTGGACTGCAAGGAGATCCAACCAGTCAGTTCTAAAGAAAATCAGTCCTGAATATTCATTGGAAGGACTGATGCTAAAGCTGAAACTTCAACACTTTGGCCACCTGATGCAAAGAGCTGACTCATTTGAAAAGACCCTGATGGTGGGAAAGATTGAGGGCAGGAGGAGAAGGGGACGACAGAGGATGAGATGGCTGGATGGAATCACCAACTCAATGGACATGAGTTTGGGTAGGCTCTGGGAGTTGGTGTTGGTCAGGGAGGCCTGGAGTGCTGCAGCTCACGGGATCACAAAGAGTCGGACACAACTGCATGACTGAACTAAACTGATATCCAAAGAGTTTTTAACTTTTAAGCATTAAAACTACTCACCTTTCCTGTTAAAGTGAAAGTGGCTCAGTAGTGTCCTACTCTTTGCAACCCCGTGGAGTATACAGTCCAACCCAGGCATCAAACCCAGGTCTCCCACATTGTAGTCAGATTCTTTACCAGCTGAGCCACAGGGGAAGCCCAAGAATACTGGAGTGGGTAGCCTATCCCTTCTCAAGCGGATCTTCCTGACCCAGGAATCAAACCAGGGTATCCTGTACTACAGGTGGATTCTCTACCAACTGAGCTCCCAGGGATTAAGGTTTCTGTCTTTTTCATATGACATATCTTTAAAAATACCCAAACTCTGTATGGTACTCTGATGATGGATACATGCCATCATGGTGACTTAGTGGTAAAGAATTTGTCTGCCAACGCTGGAAATACAGGAGATATAGGTTTGATCCCCGGGTCAGGAAGATCCCTGAAGGAGGAAATGGCTACGCACTCTAGTATTCTTGCCAGGATAATCCAATGGAGAGAGGAGCCTGGTGGGCAACAGTCTACAGGATTAAAGAGAGTAGGACACAACTGAACGACTGAGCACACAGCATGTAGAACATACAGGGGCTTCCCTGGTGGCTCCGTGGTAAAGAATCCGCCTGCCAATGCAGGAGCCTCAAGTTTGATCCCTGGTTCAGGAAGATCCCCGGGAGAAGGAAATGGCAACCCGCTCCAATATTCTTGCCTGGGAAATCCCACAGACAGAGGAGCCTGGCGAGCTATTGTCCATGGGGGTCACAAAAGAGTTGGACATGACTTAGCAACCAAACAACAACAACATGGAATGTCCAACACCCAGAGTGAGCACTAATGTAAACTATGAACTCTGAGTGATAACAATGGGTCAATGTAGGTTCATCAATTGTAATGTATGCACCACTCCAGAAGGGGATATTGATAATGAGGGAAGCTGTGCATGTGTGGGGGAAAGGGTTACACAGGACATCTCTTTAATCTTCCTCTCAATTTGTCTGCTCTGAAAAAATAAAAACTAAAATTTTTGAGTGCCCACCATCCATATAATATATTTTCTCCTAATACTTTCATGGTTTTATTTTTTTTATATTTACATCTTCTTACCTAACTTAGCTATTAGAAAAATAAATAAGTCATGCAGTCATTAAGAGTAATGTGAGAAAGCATGGTTAATGACATAAAAAAATATCCAAAATATATTAAGTGACAAAGCCCGGCTACAACATAGTATGTCTAGCATGATCGTCTTTTTTGCTAACTCTATTTCTTAATCTCTTTAATGGATAGTGAACTGAAAATAAGAAAGTTTAAATCACAATTTTAAATTGAGATGATGCATGGAATACGCTTGACCAGTGCCTGGCACTCTTCCCCACTGTGTCTGTAGTCTGCTTTCAGAAAGTGTTTCCTAAACCATGACCTATGCAACATTCCTGTCTTTGAACTCTGTGGCCTGCGTGTGTGCTCAGTTGCTAAGTCATATCCAACTTTTTGTGGCCCCTTGGACTGTAGCCCACCAGGCTCCTCTGCCCATGAGATTTCCCAGCGAGAATATTGGTATGGGTTGCCATTTCCTTCTCCAAGGGATCTTCAAGACCCTATATCACCGAGCCACCAGAGAAGCCCAAATTCTGTGGCACTAGGTTTAAAAAAGTTTCTCTTATTACACTTGTACTGCACCCACATGGTAAAGCTAGCCTCTGTCAGGTAGAGAGCATCAGTGCAGGCACACGACAGTAACTGAGGGTAAGAACCTGCAACCTCCTCTATGTATTCCCCAGCTTTCACACATACCTTGCATACAGTGGCGGCTCAACGAGGAGGCACTGAATCACAGATCCCTGAGTAAAAGGAATACTTCCATTACTCAACTGCTAGTATGCTGTCTCTGAGGTGGGCTCTAACCTTCAACACAATTGACGTTTAAGAAAAAAAAAAGTTGTTTTTTTTTTTAATTAGCAAAAACTTGAGCAAATAGAAAATTGAACTGTTTCATGTTTATGGATATGCCCTTTTTTTTTAGTTGCAATTCTCCATTTTGATAGAATAGAACTCATGGCACTATTATTCTAAGAAGAAAAAATCACAGCTCAAATGAAGGAACCAAGTCATTAATTTTAATTTACCTAAGCGTAAATCTGAAGTTGTATGTCTTTCATGGTGCTGTTTCTGAATATTCAGAGGCCCTGGCAGTGGAACAGCAAGGCAGCTTGCTTGCTGGCGATGTTTTTCCAGTGCCAGCAACTGTGGCATTTACTGCTAAGCCAGCTGCTCTCTGCCAATGTTCAGAGACCTCTGGAGAGACTCTGCTACTGAGTGGAAAACTGGGAACAGAATGGGAAACTGAAGATAGAGTGAAACTTGATTTTATAGGATTAAATGTAAAAGGAAAATGCAGATAGAGTGAAACTTGATTTTACAGGATTAAATGTAAAAGGAAAATGCAGATCTTTGGATAAAAAAACTCCAAGACAAAGCCTCTTTTCTGGCTTCACAAATTACATATTAGCAGTCCTCTGAGTTTCAGGAGAGGAAGATCTCTTTTGTGTTCTCTAGATCTCATTGTTTAGAAAGCAACTTCACTATGTAAATAAAAGGTATACAGCTTCCAACAACATAAGTGACCTTTATATTTCTTTATTTCTAAGGAAACACATTCCAGAGAAAATTCAATAAGTAATTAGAAAGAATATGATGGATTTTATGCAAATTAACTTTAGGTTGTCACTTACCCTATTTCTGAGAAGCTGCTGTTTTCTGTTGTTTAAACAATAGATAAAGGGCATCTTCCAAGTATAGCATAGACAGGAAAGAAAGCGTTTTACACCTCCTGGAAGGTTTTCAGGTTAATTCTAATTATTAATAGCTATCAGTCATTGAGTGCTTACTCTGTGCCAAACACTGCAAAGCTCTTGATGCACAGGTTCGCAGTTAAATCTTAGAAGGGCTGGGTGTTATGCACTTTCACCAGATGATGAAACTGGCATCCAAGAGCTTGATTTAAATATTAGTTGAAAACCCTGTATTCTTAAGGCACACCTAGAGGTCATATCATCTGTATGGTGCACATAAAACTCAGCTGATTTCTAAAGTCATCTTTGTAAAGGTATCTATTAAATAAACTCTGCGCTGGACACCTTCCATCTTAGGTCCTGGAATTTTGATATACACAAGTTAGAATTGAATCTGCCTGCCAATGCAGGGGATGCAGGTTCAATCCTTGTATCAGGAAGATTCCCTGGAGGAGGAAATAGCAACCCCCTCCAGTATTCTTACCTGGAGAATCCCATGGACAGAGATTGATGGGATATAGTCCATGGGGGCACAGAGAGTTGGACAAGACAGCAAACATGTGATACAGCACAACACAAGTCAGAATCAAGCATTTTATCACAGTGTATGAAGGTAAGGCCTGGAAACTCTGTTAGGCTTTTGAAATCCCTAATGCAGTATGTAGTTCCGTACATACTGTATGGACTGTACCTTTCTTCTTGTGTAAACAAGCTGCACCCTGAACAGTAGTATATGCTTACTACAACTTTTTCATTACAGAAATGATGATTATAGAAACATGTAACAATTATATAACATTTCATTATAGAAACATTGATCACCTTTTAAAGTTTTTTCTAAACCAAGCCAAAGAAAAACAATTAAAATATTTCATCTTTTCAGAATGTAAGTGATCATTCAGATTATCTAGAAATTGGAAAAGATATTATTTTCCATTTACTTCCAGTAAACTAAGAAGTAGAGAAACTCAGTGCTTTCCCAAAGTTTCTCCTTTAAAGAGTGACTCAATGATACATGGAAAGAATAATAAATTATTTGGATATATCTTCATCTTTGATACTATCTAATAATGGTAGAAAGAACTCTCCTTAGTACTGACTTGGTATTCCAATTCCCTCTAAATAATCTATTTATTATGTTAAAATCTGAGATGCACAACTCTTCCACTCAAGGGTAACCATATTTTAAAATCCGGGACAATCCAATTTACACATGTTGCTCCCGCTATTTATAGTGTGCCTTCTCTCAAATGTAACCCAGTTTGGATGATAAATAGTTTTTCCCACATTCATCCAGCCATGACAATTGGAAGTATATTTTATGCCACTTCATCTTGATTTCCATATTACCAAGTGAGAAAGCCAGACCAGACTGGGGATGTAGTAGAGATTTGGGGGGTTGCTGCCAGCACACAACTACTTTTCTTTAGAAGGGATGGTCATTCAACCCTTCCCATCACAAACGCCATCCATCATGATTGACAGTCAAGTTAGTACTGCTTGTCATGCCACTCCAGGCTAAAACTGGGAGACATATGACACAGGCCAGGACCATCAAGATTCTCTCCTCTGAGAGGTGTTTAAACTAAGGCTAAACCACATGCAGCAATTCTCTACTTCTCTTTTAGCCTCATGTAGCCATAATATGCCACATGGATAAAGGGATAGGAAAAGCCACCACCTTCTAAGGCCACCAGGCATCCTAATCTTCAGGTTCTAGGAGGGACACACATACCATTCCAATAAATTCCCCTTCTTTGAGTTAAATTGCCTTGAGCTAATTTCTGTTCTTTACCAGTGAAAAGTCTCTACCAATACACTATCAGGGACTTCTAATTTATAAACATTAATTTATACCTCCAAGTGTGACTCTACCTCCTAGTCTTAGACTCTTTCAGACACACAGTAATTTACCTTGGCATTCAGAAGGGGGAAAAAGGACAAAGGAAAAAGGCTTTCTGTATAAACGAGATTTTCATTCTCTTGAGCTATAATTCTGTTTTTTTCATCTGTGTTTGTCTTTCCTAATTACTGGGTGTGTGCATGTTCAATCATTCAGTCATGTCCAACTCTTTGTGACCCCATGGGCTACGTATAGCCCACCAGACTCCTCTGAACATGAAACTTTCTAGGCAAGAATACTGGAACAGGTTGCCTTTCCTATTCCAGGGGATCTTCCTGATCCAAGGACTGAACCCACGTCTCCTGTGTCTTCTGCATTGGGAGGCAGATTTTTACCACTGCATCCCCTGGGAAGCCCTCTGACTATGGACAAAAGGCCTTTCTGAAATCCTCCACAGGGTCAGTAACTTCTGTCTCAGTTCCATTATCCTTGGTCCCAGAATGACACAAATATTTTATCATAGCTCATCTTCCAAGGTTCTGAACTTCCAGCTGAATGAAATGGCATTCAGGAACAACTTAACAACAGTTCTAGACACTGAAAACAATAGCCCCAAATAAGAAACATCTGTTATTTGTAAAACTTATAAATAGCATAAAAAGCCTGAACAAACTTCTTTTTGGCCAACAAGGATATAATAGGTTTTCATTTTGATCCATATTTCCGAAACATCATGAGCTGGTTTCTGCTACTATAGCTGAGCCGGGGGAGGGGGTGGTCAAGGGGGAAGAGGGGTGGTGGTGAACAAAAAACAATGATTTAAGCTAAACTCTATTTAGATACTAGAGATGGAATACTTAATCGTAATATTTTATGTGTAACTTATAGAAGAAGTAGAATTAGGGTTAATCCAGAAACAATTCAGCAAAAATAAACAGAAATCCTTTTGTTATACTACATAAATTTTCACTTTAGTGGTCCTTAATGACATTTGTTTTAATAAAATTATTCAAAAATATCATGAAGAGATAGGTTTCAATTACTCAATTTTCCATAATTAAATTGAACATGAATATAAATTTATACTGGAGAGTAAGTAGCTCAATTAAGTCTATTCAAAAATATACCAAATTGGAAGTAAAAGGTAATCAGCTTTGATTTCTAAGCTTAGATCAGAAATATTAATTATACAAAAATTAAAATTTAGTTCAAGCAACAGGTTTGCCTGAGGTTTGAATATCATGTTAAAATATACCCTTTACCCATGCTTTTATTAAGTAGTATGATTTATTATGAATGGTAATAAATTATTATTAAAAATTGAGTTATAAGTCAAGTAACTGAAATTGCTGATGAAATCTGAGAGTCCTCCCTAACTCACTTATAAATATATTCTAGACTTTACATTTGCAAACATTATCTATACGTTAACTTTTTTCTTTAATAAACACTCTTACTGACTTTAACATAGATGTAGAAAACAAACAAATCCTAAGTGTTCATAACTTGATGGATCTTCTTATGGTTTAATTTTTGATCTAGCACTTCCACTTGTAAGAATGTATTCCCAAAAGATTAAAGACAAAGGTGTCAAAATACTTATCATGACTATAACTTATAATAGGAAAAACTAGACATTCATCAATAAAAGGTTTATTATATTTGTCTTCATACATCAATAAATGCAAAACTGTTGTCATTAAAAGGAGGTAAAGGAGAATGATACAGATCTAAATCCATTGCCATATAAGGCTAACATTATAAAGTGAATATGACCAAACACAATGTAACCTATTTGTCCCGTTATTTTTGTTTATGTAAAAGTTTCCATCCGGGTCTAAAGAAAGCTCTGTAAGTATCTCAACTGTCAATGATGATGGTATCTTTGACTGGTGGGATTTAAGGTGATAGCCAGTGTTTTTATATTGATATTTTGTAACTACTTTGTAACAATACCACTTATAAGTGCTCACAACATACAAAGCACATACACTACACATGCATATACACACGTACACACATGCCTTAGATGCATTCTTTCACACAAATCAGTAGAGAAATGCATTAACCACCTCATTTTACAGATTGAGAAATTGAGACTTACTGAGTTTTAGGAACTTGACCACAGTATTTAGAGCCAAATCTGTCTGAGTCCAAAAGCCTGTCCTATTAATAATTAGAAACCACTCCTAAAAGTATGGAGATGGGGGTAAAAGTCACAGGATAAGCAACTTTTCCTGCCTATTTTTTTAAACTTTTGATTTTGTATTGGGATATAGCCGATTGATTAACAATGCTGTGATAGTTTCAAGTGAACAGTGAAGGGACTCAGCCATATATACACACGTATCCATTCTCCCCCAAACTCCCTTCCCATCCAGGATTCAGCCGACTTCCATGTGCTATACAGTTGGTTGTTTTTTTTAATCCTAAGAAATTTTAAATCCAATTAACAGGGTCTCAAAAAATAGAAATTCCAGACCAAGAAATATTCCAATAAAAGTATAATAGATGTGTGCCATACCTATCAATTTATTCACTTATTCAACAGTCATTGTGCAAGTGATGAGGAAACAGGAATTTTCATTACCATCATCACCACAGCTGCCATGTATTGAGCATGAAGTATGTTCTAGATACCCATTCTCTGAAAGTTACTTTACTGGAATTGCTTTTACTCGGTCAGATATGGTTCTTGCACACATACACCTGGTACTCTAGTAAGTGACAGGGTCTTGGACACAGATAAATGCATTGCCATGTGATGGATGCAGGTGTAAAGCAAGAGATGATCATTTCTCCTTGCAGGTGGGTAGGTGGGTCTTGTGGAATCCTAGCAGGCCTAGGGTGAACTGAGGGGCACTAAGAACACCAGGACTGCAGAAAAGCTATTCCCGTATGTGAAAAGATACGCAGGTAGGAAACTGTAGGTCTCTTCCTAGGAACCATGCATATAGCTTTGGGGGTGGGGTATAGACTAACAGAATAGAGGTAACCAAGTCCTGTTCAAACAAGACTTTATAAAATATTTTCCCCTTCCAAAAATCTTGGTCACTAGCCCCCATGAAAAACCATCCTCACTTTCCAAATCACTGCTTTCAATTTTGCAGATGGGAGAACTGAAGGGAAGAAAGGGGAAGCGAGGCAAGAATGGAACAGGGATGATGACTGCCACCCACGTGGAAACACAGTTTCACTGGAATGAAACAGTATTTCTGAATAAATTTCACATTGATTTCTTTTCCTCAAAAGACAAAATAATACAGGTCAAGCTCTAACAACTTAATAGTTTGAGCCAAGGAACAGGTTTTAAGGACTAAGTTTAATGAACACAGTGCTGAAATAAGGTCTTTCGTGACTTCATTTAATCTGTTTCTTGTGAAGAAACACATTTGTTTACAAGGCTAAAGCATGAGAGATTTATTTTCTCTCAAATAGAACAAATTAAATTGAAGTGCTTTCTGAAGGCAAAGTATAGTAGCTTGTAGTTCACATCTCTCTAAATTTGATATACTGGGAAAATAGTAAAAGATACTCCTTTGAATCCTAACACTATAGAAAAATATTGACTTCAAGGAAGTGAGCAGAGAAATATGTTTATGTGTTGCTCTGATCCCCTAGAGGAGGGCACAACAAACCGCTCCAGTCTTCTTGCCTGGAGAATCCCACGGACAGAGGAGCCTGGCGGGCTACAGTCCGTTGGGTTGCAAAGAGCCAGACACGGCTGAAGTGACTTAGCATGCAGCACACATAGACATTCCTCTGATTCTTAGTGGTTCTATGGAAGCTGCCCTAGTTGCTATAGGCTGGTTCACTTGACCAAATGAAGTAGGTATCTGTGGCTAACTTTGTATTATCGGCAGGTCATAGAAAGGAATGCATGAATGGAGTCAAAAGTTTAATCTACTTCTAAGGGCTCATTCATATTGCAGAGGAGTCTTTCTTTCCTAGGATGCTGAGGCATTACATCCTATCTCTATTAATGTCACATAAGTGTCATATCTTTTTGTCTTTTCATACTGCTCAAGGGGTTCTCAAGGCAAGAATACTGAAGTGGTTTGCTATTCCCTACTCCAGTGGACCATATTTGGTCAGAACTCTCCACCATAACCCATCCATCTTAGGTGGCCCTACACAGCATGGCTCATTTCACTGAGTTAGACAAGGCTGTGATCCATGTGATCAGTTTGGTTAGTTTTCTGTGCTTGTGGTATTCATACTGCCTGCCCTCTGATGGATAAGGATAAGAGGCTTGGGGAAGCTTCCTGATGAGAGAGACTGACTGTGGGGAAATCTGGGTCTCATTCTGATGGGCAGGGCCATGTTAAGGAAATCTTTAATCCAATTTCCTGTTGATGTTCAGGCCTGTGTTCCCTTCCTGTTGTTTGGCCTGAGGCTGAACAATGGTAGGGGTAATGGCAACCTCCTTCAAAAGGACTTACGCCCGCACTGTTGTATTCAGTGCCCTGACCCTCCAGCAGGCCACTGTCGACCCACGCCTCCACCAGAGATTCCTGGAACTCACAGGCAAGTCTGGCTCAGTCTCCTGTGGGTACACAGCTCCTTTGTCCTGGGTCCTGGTGCTCACATGCTTTTGTTTGTGCCCTCCAAGAGTCTGTTTCCCCAGTGCTGTGGAAGCTCTATAATCAAATCCCACTAGATTCCGAAGTCAAATTCCCTAGGGGTTCTCAGTTTCTTTGCCAGATACCTAGGTTGGGAAATCTGTTTTGGGTCCTAGAGCTGTCTTAACAGTGCGAGAATTTCTTGGCAAAAATTTCTTTGGTATAATTGTTCTGTAGTTTGTGGGTCATCTGCTCGTTGGAAAAGACCCTGATGCTGGGAAAGACTGAAGGCAGGAGAAGAAGGGGATGACAGAGGTTGAGATGGTTGGATGGCATCACTGACTTGATGGACATGAGTTTTAGCAGGCTCCAGGAGTTGGTGATGGAGAGGGAGGCCTGGTATGCTGCAGTCCATGGGATTGCAAAGAGTCGGACACAACTGAGTGACTGAACTGAGTCACATAAGTAAACAGGATCTCAAGTGAACAGCGACCTGGGATTCCTTCTTCCAAGAACATCAGAACACACTAGAAGTCAAGACTCCCAAACTAGCAAGGGCCAACATAATAGCTGCTTCTTTCAGACACATGATCTGATGAGCACTTTACTCCAATAACCTATGCTACTAGAAATTTTTTCTCTTGCCTTCAAAACATTTTCATTGCTGTGTCTATCTGATAAAGAACTAGCATCCAGAATATTTCCAGAACATATAAAGAACTCCAAATTCAATTCAATTACAAAACAACAACAACAACAACAAATAATTTAAAATGAGGAAGTCACTTGAATCAACACCCCATAAAAGTTTCTGTGGAGAGAGAAAAGATAAGTGTTTGGGTAATACAAGTGTACACAACTGTCACAGTTGCATAGATAAATCCTGTGAATTTCATGTTATGTAAATTTTAGCACATATACGCATACACACATGCCTATAAAAATAATAATATTCTGAGTAGGGGTGGGTATATGAAGCTATAGTTGATACCTGAATGACAGAGTGTTAGTAATTGTTGAGTTATGTGATAGCTATACAAAATAATTTCATTATGTTATTCTGTTTACTTTGTAGATGTTAAAAAAAAAACCTTTTTTTTAAAGGGCAGAAAATATATATGGGTATACCTTCCCAGGTAACATTTCTAATACCCTTTGATTTTTAATATTCAAACTTCATAGAATCTCTATCTCTCTCAATATAATATTTTTCAGTAAATTCTTATCTTATAAAGAAAAAAAATGTATCTATACCCCTCAATACAAAGTAAAAGATTTTAAACAAAAAACTGAGGGAAAAGGTCAAAGTTTCATTTCAAGTACAGAACCACAGGGAGATGTTTTAAGCCACACACTCAGAGTTAACAAGGAGGATGTATAGCATAGATGTTGGCAGAGCTAACGGAAGCCATGGTAGTGCATATAAAGTAGCTGTGTGTTAGCAACCATAGTGTTTGGTGATTTGGAAGTAATATTAGATACTTCACATGATTAATGTTACCTATATATAATATCTTTGTATATATTACACTAGAATACTTTAGTTGTATTTTGGGAAACTGATGGGGTTGACATGTAATACATAATTTTTCCTAACAGGATGTGAAATTGGCACAAGCCTACTGCTTTGGGTGGAACAGCTGGTTTTCAGGTTGGATTACTGATTTTAGACCTACCTCTTACAAACAATGGGCTTCCCTGATAGCTCAGCTGGTAAAGAATCCACCTGCAATACAGGAGACCCCGGTTTGATTCCTGGGTTGGAAAGATCTGCTGGAGAATGAATAGGCTACTCACTCCAGTATTCTTGGGCTTCCCCTGTGGCTCAGCTGGTAAAGAATCTGCCTGCAATGCGGGAGACCTGGGTTCTATCCCTGGGTTGGGAAGATTCCCCTGAAGAAGGGAAAGGCTACACACTCTAGTATTACAGTCCATGGGGTCACAAAGAGTTGGATATGACTGAGCAACTTTCACTTCACTTACAAACTAAAATTAAAACACACATACATGACCCATGTTTGTGATGAGTTCAAGCAGGTGCTTGATATTGTTAGTAAGTCAAACCTGGAATAAGAATTTCATTAACACTTGCCTTTCGAGCTTTGTGCCTTAAGATTACATGGTCTTGAACATATGCCATTTTAAATTCTTGATCTTTTAGTTATCCTTCACGTTGCTTAAATATTGTAAATATGCAGAATGATGACTTTTTGACTCATTTTGAGAGAACATAAAGTATCTCATTCCTGAATTATGAGTAAATTTGGAACACCTCATGTGTGAGCAGTGGTTATCCTTACAGTAATCTGTGATGAAATAATGTCATAAAGGATGAGATGGTTAGAGAGCATCACTGACTCAATGGACATGAAAACTCCAGGAGATCGTGGAGGATAGGGAAGCCTGAAATGCTGCAATCCATGGGGTTACAAAAAGTCGGATCCAACTTAGCAACTGAACAACAAAGAACAATGTCATAAATCACCAGAGATTCAAAGAGCAAAATAAATAAATAAGTAATTACATAAAAAGCCTGCATGGTGACTGTAAGAAATTTTAACTGTAAGAATCCCATGGACAGAGGAGCCTGGCGGGCTACCGTCCAGAGGGTTGCAAAGAGTCAGATATGACTGAAACAACTTAGCACACAAAGCAAAATATAGAAAAAAAAAGTATGATGAGGCTGATATAAGGAAGCACTTCTCCATAACCTAAGAGCATATCTTTCCAGCCTGCATCTCAGTATGACCATGAATGGGGCTGGAAGTGAGTGGGGAAGAAATTGGTAAAAGGAGGGACCAGAAGCCTGGACAACTACCCTGATATGGGATATATGAGACCGAGGGAAAACTGCAGAAAGGAGAGTCTGGAGAATCACTGCTGAAATCCACTTATTCCTTCCTTCCTGAAATCCACTGGTACCTTTCTTCCCCTGCGTACATTCCGCTGCCTATTTTTTATAAGCTTCCACAGTAATTGAGTTCCTTTGAACATCTTCATTTTTACTTTTTTTTCCATGTCACTTTCCCTTCCTAATTTTAAGACAGTGTGGTTCACTGTAGTGATCCCACTTAAAGCTCTTGTAGAGCAATACTGAGGACTGTGAAAATAAAAATTAAATGATTGCATTCCTCCAAAAGATCAGTAAGAATATCAAGTTTTGGCCTAAATATTTCAGCAGCATAAAGATAATGATGTACGACCACATAATTCAAAAAACTTCCCCCAACCACCCAGAGACAGAAACAAAAATCCAAGAGTAGAACTCAAAGACTTCACTCCAGGAAACACAGAAAAGAACCAGGCCAAACAGTATGAGTAAGGCTTTACAGACTATTTCCTACAGCCGAAATAAAATTTTAACTCTATAATGGCACTGAGGGTGAAAGCTCTTAAATTATGAAGCATAGATGAGCTCTCAAATCAGGCAAGAACAACCTCAAAAAAAAAAAAAGATTATTTTTCTTCTTTGTTTCTTGAGAGATGGGTATAATTTCACTGACTGCAGTCTTCTTTTAATAAATTCCAAGTGGCATTAAATTTTAAGGAGATAAAAAGAGTAACAGGGTATTATATCATAAAAAATTATCTCTGATATTCTAAACTAGCACTGGGTTAATCTAGTTCAACCAAAACTACAGAATGATGAAAAATTCATGATCATCTTCCAGAATCATTATCCCACCCAGAACTAACCTTAAGAACATAGCCTTTAGAGTCTGAAAAGTCAGTGTCTTCATGTTGATTCTGCCCCTCATGTTTCAGTTTCCTTATCTGAAAAATGGGTACTAAAACAGCATCTACTTTTGTTAAAAAAAGAGAGAGAATGCTTGTAAAGACTTTAGCAAAGCCTAGCAGATTATGAATGCTCAGTGTCAACTCAATTCCCAGTATAGCTCCCCTACCTCTGATTTCTTTTAATAAACTCATCTTTTTGTAACTTAATTTGGATGTAATACAATGGATTACTTAGGGAAGATAATTAAGCAAAATACAGATAAGTATGAGTTACAATGTTTTAATGACAAGGGAGACTGCACTTGAAAGGAAGGAAAAACATACACCCCTCTGGGATCCCAGGACAATTTTATGTGTGACACTGGCCACTCAGCCAACACCACGTTCTTCTGTTGACTTTCAGAGCTATGAATTAGGCTGCATCATGCAACTTCAGCTTTGCATATGTGAAGTTATATTCAGGACTTACTTATAGTTTCTGTCGGGACGATCAACTCATTTTTAGCAGCTTTATTGAGACATAATACATATAATAAATCACATATTTAAAAAGTAAAATTTGATGTATTTTGACACTATTGCCACAATAAAAAATGTTTATCAATTTTTTTTTTTGTATTTTTAGCTCTCACAAACCTATTTCTGTTAATCAAACTGCTGGAAGAATCATTTTACTACAATTTTGAAATCCTTTACTCTTCTTTCTGGTCCTCAAACTAGTGTTTCCACAATAGGACATTTTATTCTGTGAGATCTCTTAGGGCATAATTAATGCATTAAGAAGCATACTTTAGAAAATTACATTCATCTGTATGGTAATAATCTGAAGGGCCCAGTATAAGAAGATGGAAACTTTTGACTGTAAAATGGAATCTTATCTATGAATGTCTAAAACCTAGTAATTTATTCACTATAGTGTACTTCTAAATCACATCTAAGTCTTCCGAAAGATTTCAAAAATAATTCGCTGGCAACAAGTGAAGGATCGACCTTTTGGACTGGTGTGGTGGTAAGCACCCTCAGACAGCAGTGTGTCATAAAGCACCTATATGGACCTGAGTCAGTCATTTAATAATTTCAGGGCTTTCCTCTTATAAAGCAAGTATTGCTAAACAAAAAGATCTGAGTTTCCCTATAGTCCTGTGTCTTTATTCTTGGCAAATATAGGTAGTATTCATACTTTGTATTTTCAATGGTTCTTAAATAAACCTATTATACACACACAAAAATAACAAGATTGAATTTAGGCTATGCTACAGGTAAATGTCACAAAGGGAATGAACTTCCTCTGTCTTGAAGGGTGTGGGAGCCAGACACGCAAGCCCATCCACTGCACACTTCCAAATGCCACCCACGCTGTTCCTTCTGGCTGCTTCCCTCACCTGACAAATCATTCCAGTCCCTGCGTGGCACTATCAGCTCTCTTCCCACACTTGCCCTGTAGGGAAGATTATAAATAAATCCTATATTCACAAGACAGCACCATGCCTGGGCCTGTGTATTTTCTGGGACTAATTGCTTAGGGAAAGCCAATACTCTAGAAAGTCTCATTCCAGTCTACATGGTAATTATATGCTAATGCATTTTGAAATTAATTCAGAACCTCCACACTAGCATCCTAGTAAAGGAGAAAGAAGCCGAGATTTAATCACATTGTCTTCTGCGGGCTCAGTGTAAGATTTCTTTTATAGATGAACTCAGCCATCAATCGGCAGAACTTGCCGACTGCTCTTGCACTGCAATGATCAGCCCTACAGCAACAAAACTGCTGGTGGGTGTCGGGCCAAAAATCAGTCATGGACAGGGCTCGGGAAGAGGTGCAGAACTTCTCGCTTCTAGCAAGCTACAATGTATGTTTGACCGTGCTCTTTTCTACTTCCTATAAATTAACTACATCTGAGGGCCTAAAAAAGTCAGATCAATCCTAAATAAAAGGGGGCTGTGAGCAAAGTAGTAACAATAACAACAAAGCAATTATGAGAAATAATACAAGCAAATAGAATTGTAAGATTAATCAAGACATGGGTAACTTTACCTCAATTGACAAAAATAAATGAAGTGTGGATGGGTAAGCAAAATACACAAGATTTGCTCTAACCCAGTGAGTACCATCTAAAAGCCCATTGTAAATGCCTCCTTCGTGATGCAGTCTCCCTCTATAACATCTAATACACTGCATATCCAAGAACAGCTATTGTAACACTGGCTTCCGGCTTTCCTGGTACTCATCATTACATCAATGCCTTATTTTCAGTTCAAAAGCACATTGGATTTGATATTATGTTATAAACAAATTCTTTACATATCATAGAGAAATGACTGAAATTTTTTCTCAGCTATAAAAAGAAACCAGGAAAATGTTTCCCACAGGAATTTTCTCACTGTCATCCCTGACCTAAAAGCCAGAAGCCCATGAGAAGGCTTATAGCTGCATAAGAATCCAGTTTGTGCATTTTTCTACTCTCTCAGCTATTCAAGATGCTCCATGGAGCTACTGAAGAGTATGATGGTTTCCCTCTGGAACATACTTTTGGAGACAAATATATTAATATAAACAAGCTAAAAAGAACTGAAACCCACAATCCACATAAAATTTTTTTATAAATATTATCAGTTGAAATGTATTATGGTATTAGTAAGTGCCAGATGTGGTGGCAAAACATGACCTATGTTCTCATTAATTCTTATAACACTCTTTGAGGTTGAAGCTACACAATCACTAGACTGTGAGCTCTATGAGAATAGTATGATGAATGTTCTTCACCAATGTAAAATCAGCACCTTGCTCCTATACTTCCTCTTACACAATAGATGCCTAGTAAAGTATGTGCTAAATGAATAAAAAATTTCCATTTGATAAAGAAGATAACTGAGGGTTTGAGAAGATAAATAAACAATCAAAGATGTGTGATGCTAGACTCTGTATTCCAACTTTTAATTTTATTTTATTTTACTTAAAAGATTCCGTGGAGAGTATGGGGGGTGGTTAATTTATTGCCACATTTAATCTTCTTATTCCTTTAATCTCTGAGTGAAGATAAAATTACTGAAGAGCAACGAGAGAACCAAATTCAGAAAGTCAAAGGAGGGAATTAGGAGGGGTTTGAAAAAGCAAGACGCTAATATACTTTTTTACTCAGGAGAGCTCTTCTAGCTTCTAGCCTAGATAGAAATCAGATACCTGAAGTTTCTGTCTTTAAGAGAGGAAATATGATCTGATTAATAGTCAACCATGTGCTCTACACTGTATTAAATCCCTTCTGAAATGCAGCTAATAACTGAAAGAACTGGAATAATTAAAGTAGGTCTTCCTAGTCTAGTGCTCTCTGCCCTGCACACAATGTTGACTTTACTGTATGGCCTATGAAGCACTCTCATCACCCTGCAGCCTTAGCTCATCAATTTCCTCTATCTAATAAAATGTCAGACACAGAATAACATAGCACTTCTCTTCTACGTCTGGACCACATCAGTCATTCCATCTTGAGTCTTAATAAGGCAGAGAAAATAGAACTAGAATCATCATGTTCCAAATGATAGCTTTTGGAACATTTCCATGTACCACACGAGACGGAAATAATGCATTTAGGTGTGCATAATACAACAGTATGATTTAATATATATGGTTTCCTAAAGCCTAGAGTATCATAAGTCAGGATTCTCACGGATCTAAACAGACAGGATTTGCTGGAAGTACCGTGGAGAATGCAGTGTACTTCAGTTCCTAGAGCACAGATCTTGGAGCCTGGCAAGCCTGGTTCTTAGCAACTTAGTTCTGTTACTTATGCAGTTTTCTTATCCAGAAAATTGAGATAATAACAGCACTTACCATATAGGGTTTCTTAAGAATACAAATGTTTTAGCACATAGGTAAAATGCCAAGAATAGCTCAGTAAACTAGCTTTTCCTTTCATCATTATTACCACCACCATCACTTTAGTTTTGTTTATGAAGAAATCTCTAAATAAAATGAACTTGAAGCAATGAATTATACTGGTTAATCCATACTAATACCATTGATTTTTATTTACTTGATGATTATGTTAGTCAATACTGCTACCCGGTGTGGGTCACTTTCATAATGCTATATTACAAACAACAGGAAAAGTAACTCCAGGAATGACTTCTTGGTGAAAACAGATTTCAAAATGGGGAGAAACTACCAAGGCTGGGAAGACAGAGGGTGATACTAATGATCTTAGAGTTGTGTCTAAACAGCTTTGGCTGTGGGTATTATTAGGCAAGTCACATTACAGATGACCATGAATTCTATTCTGAGTAGAGTCTGAAGAGGAAATTATAAAATGAAAAATTAGTAAGGCCTCATGTGAAGTAAGCATCTGACACTCAGTGCCTCTGTGATTCAGCTACCCCTAAATGTCCAGGAGTTGGAGCATCTTATCAAGAGGCCTTAGAGCACACTGGTTAACAAGCAGCTAAGAAGTCAAACTGCCTGATACTGAATCCGAAAGTCTCGTTTACTTTGCCACCTCACCTCGTTACTTTGTGACCTCAGTAAAGCTATGTCCGGTATCATGTACATATTGCTGCTTTTATTATAATCTTTTTTTTTTTTTTTTCATTTTTGTTGTGCAACAATCTTTTATGTCTCTTCTCTTGAGACTGTGAGCTATTTGAATGAAAGGACTGGAGTATTCATCTCTTTTTTGGTATCAGCCCTCAGAGACACTTAAAAAACTGTTAGTTGTATTAATGAATGATTGAACTGGCAAATAAATATAAAAATAAGATAAACTCAGAGCAGAGGGAGAAGGCAATGGCAAGGGAGACGGCCACTCCAGTACTCTTGCCTGGAAAATCCCAGGGACAGAGGAGCCTGGTAGGCTGCAGTCCATGGGGTCGCTGAGTCGGACACGACTGAGTGACTTTACTTTCACTTTTCACTTTCCTACACTGGAGAAGGAAATGGCAACCCAATCCAGTGCTCTTGCCTGGAGAATCCCAGGGATGGGGGAGTCTGGTGGGCTGCCGTCTATGGGGTCACGCAGAGTTGGACACGACTTAAGCGACTTAGCAGCAGCAGAGCAGAGACCCTGACTTTAAGCTTACGAATATGAAAATAACCTTTTCAGATTACTGATGAAATCATCTGGAATAGTGCAGAGGATCAGTTCCCTTCCTAACTTCTCTTTTCTCTCTCCTGTTCCTAAATAAGGAACCTATGTGACTTTAACCACATTACCAACTCACAGGTATTAATCAGTCCTTGACAACCAGTTCATAAGATTTTGTTGGCTGTAACACCTTCCAGAAAAACTAAACCACAACAGCAACAAAAACAAATGTTATACTTACAGTTAATTCAGAAGCTGAAAAAGATTTTGTTAAATACTAATAATCTCAGAGTAATACATAAATTAGTTTTGAATCTTTTGGAATTTATATTAAAAAACAAGCTCTATTCTTTTAATATGTTTTCATGAGATTTTACTTAAAGGCCCTTAAATTATTTTGTGAGATTAGTCTTTACTCAAGCAGCCAACAGTATTTGTAAGCAACAATATGATTTTCATTCTTGCTTGGGAAAATGATAACAAACAGTTGAAGAAAATGTAATTTATAACATTTTACCCTTTTACTTCATCGTCTTATACACTATCCTCTATATCCAATCATCTCACCCAAACAAAAATGAAGAATATACGCCCCTTACCTCCAATAGTTCATCTCCAATACGCATTCGTCCATCCATGGCAGCAGGTCCTTCGGGGTTAATTCCCACCACAAATATGCTCATGCGTGACCTGTCTTTGTTACCAGCAAGGCTGAGTCCAAGTCCATTCTTATCCTTTTCAAGTTCAATAATGTGCAGTTCTCCAGGCAGGTCTGCATATCTTTGCCTGATTTTTTCTAATTTAAAAAAAGGTTAAAAAAATTAAATAGAGCACCTAAATCTATATTATCAAGGCATATTGGCATTTCCCCATTTTTACTGACGCCACTACAATGAATTGTCCCTTCTTGTAAGTGAAATACTTGAGGTCATTCACAGCCTTATATACAGGTTACAGTTAAAGATTATTTGATCTCCATCTAAGAAGATGACTCCCCATAAAACCTTCCCTGACTGTTCAGGTTCAAGGGCTGGCCTAGATTTTCTACACATTTTCTTACCTAAGATTGTTAACATAATGTGGTAGAAAACCTGGCCTCTCTGCACTACTTATTCCCCTTCAAAAAAAGAACAAGGGAAACAATGAATATATACTGATCACCAGGTATGTGCCAAGCAAAGTGTTTGGTCTGTTGATTGAACAAAACAGACATGGATCTACTCTCACGGATCTGTAGTCCAGCAGGAAAGAAAATCAACCATTAACTCTAAATAATTACATTTCTTTAAAGTATACAAAGGGTACAAAACAAGACTGGTGTTATGCGAGTAAAAACAAGGAGAATTAAGGATGCTGATTTAGCTGTCAGATCTGAAGTTAATACACACATCTACCACTTACTCAATGTCCATTAATTAATACATCATTGTACCTCTATAGAATTCCACTTCATCTTTAAAATGGACATGATAATTCCCACTTCACGGAAATTGGGAAAATGAAAGAAAATATAAAGGACTTAAAGGCTCATGGATTATAGGCATTTTACAATTCTTCTATTTGATCTTCTCTTTCATCTTGCAACCTCCATTTTACAGCCTAAACTACCTATTTTAGGATGTGGCTGGTTAGGCTTCACTTGTGCAACACAACTACACTGGCAAGTCAGTGTGGGGAACAGCACAGCTTTAAACATGCCCTGTACACCAAACAGCACCAGCTCAGGCCAGGAGTGCTACCAATGATCAAAGGCTTGCTGGTGACTATGTCACATGATGCAATCATCTCATCAGCTGAAAACCAAGCTATCCTTGCAACTATGCTGGAACTCTCTATGCTCTAACACTAAGTTCACTGTCCTTAGAGGGAACCTTGCAAATTGAAAGCTTAGCTGGAATAATTAATGTTAAGGGGGAAGGGAAGGAAGAGAGCCTAGTCCATCTCATCACTTTACCAGATATAACAAACACTGCCTTAAAAGAGAGTAGATAAATTTAAATTCACAAAGGCCAATTTGTACATAAATTTACACTGAAATAATTAATCATAAATGCTAATTTTAGAAAGAGGTTAAATTTGTCTAGTTTATAAGGATTTTGAAGAGAATCTTAAAGAACTTTCACTGATCATGCTTATGAATAATAAAGAACGTATTTTATAAAATACAGTAAACTAAAGAACTTGCAATGTAACAAAACTGTCCTCTATATAGAAATAAAATTATCCCCATTAACACTGAAGTAAATAAACTCAAAGTGTTTCCATCAGTCAACTATTAAGAACAAGCCATTATGTGGGTACCTTAATTAATAGAGGATACAAAACACACGTTACCCTCAACATGCTTATACAATAAAGCAGAGGAAGCAAACAAACACAAGAACTAGTAAACAACTACAGCTATATAAACAGAAATTCCAACCACGCCACATGCTGGTCACTAAATACATGTTAATCAATTGGTAAATTTAGGTCAGTGAACAAACATTAAATTAACTGCACTAGCAATCATTGGAAAACTTGGAAAACTCAGCAGTGGCCACAGGACTGGAAAAGGTCAGTTTTCATTCCAATCCCAAAGAAAGGAAATGCCAAAGAATGATCAAACTACCGCACAATTGCCCTCATCTCACACACTAGTAAAGTAATGATCAAAACTCTCCAACCCAGGCTTCAGCAATACATGAACCACGAATTTCCAGATGTTCAAGCTGGATTTAGAAAACACAGAGGAACCAAAGATCACATTGCCAACATCCACTGTATCATCAAAAAAGCAAGAGAGTTCCAGAAAAATACCTACTTCTGCTTGATTGACTGTGTGGATCACAGCAAACTGTGGAAAATTCTTCAAGAGATGGGAATACCAGAACACATAAGCTGTCTACTGAGAAATATGTATGAAGGTCAAGAAGCAACAGTTAGAACTGGACATAGAACAACAGACTCGTTCCAAATCAGGAAAAGTGTACGTCAAGGCTGTATATTGTCACCATGCTTATTTAACTTATATGCAGAGTACATCATGAGAAATGTCTTTCTGGATGAAGCACAAACCAGAAGCAATATTGCTGGGAGAAATACCAAGAACCTCAGATATGCAGATGACATCACCCTTATGACAAAGTGAAGAACTAAAGAGCCTCTTGATTAAAGTGAAAGAGGAGAGTGAAAAAGTTGGCTTAAAGCTCAACATTCAGAAAACTAAGATCATGGTATCCATGATCTTAGATTGAGCATTCTTTGGCATTTCCTTTCTTTGGGATTGGAATGAAAACTGACCTTTTCCAGTCCTGTGGCCACTGCTGAGTTTTCCAAGTTTTCCAATGATTGCTAGTGCAGTTAATTTAATGTTGTCTCACTGACCTAAATTTACTAATTGATTAATATGTATTTAGTGACCAGCATGTGGCATGGTTGGAATTTCTGTTTATATAGCCGTAGTCGTCCCATCACTTCATGGCAAATAGATGGGGAAACAGTGGAAACAGTGGCTGACTTCATTTTGGGGGGTTCTAAAATCACTGCAGATGGTGACTGCAGCCATGAAATTAAAAGACACTTGCACCTTGGAAGAAAAGCTATGACCAACATTGATAGTATATTAAAAAGCAGAGACATTACTTTGCCAACCAAGGTCTGTCTAGTCAAGGCTATGGTTTTTCCAGTAGTCATGTATGGATGTGAGAGTTGGACTATGAAGAAAGCTAAGCACCAAAGAATTGATGCTTTTGAACCGTGGTGTTGGAGGAGACTCTTGAAAGTTCCTTGGACTGCAAGGAGTTCCAACCAGTCCATCCTAAAGGAGATCAGTCCTGAATATTCATCAGAAGGACTGATGCTGAAGCTAAAATTCCAATACTTGGGCCACATGATATGAAGAACTGACTCATTTGAAAAGACCCGGGAAAGACTGAGGGCAGGATGAGAAGGGGATGACAGAGGATGAGATAGTTGGTAGGCATCACCGACTCAATGGACATGAGTTTGAGTAAGCTGCAGGAGTTGGTGATGGACAGGGAATCCCAGCGTGCTGCAGTCCATAGGGTCACAAAGAGTCAGACACGACTGAGCAACTGAACTGAACTGAGCTATCATTGCCTTTAGAATTCTAAGAAATTATATGCCTGAAGAGATTTCTTGAAAGAAGCAGAATTTGAGAAGGTTGGGTTTTTTTTCTTTTTCTTTTCTTAATTGAAGTAAAGTTGACATATAGTATCAATTTCCAGTATACAAAATAGTGATTCAACATTTATATACATGACAAATAGATCACCATAGTAAGTCTGGTAACCACCCATAGCTATTACAAAGCTAAACCATACAAAGTTATTACAACATTACTGAACATAATCCCTATACTGTACATTACATCCCATGGCTTTTTAATAAGTGGAAGCTTGTATGTCTTAATGCCCTTCACCTATTTTGCCCAGCCACTCCCCACCTCTGGTGACCACCAGCTTGTTCTCTGTACCTGTAGGTCTGTTTCTGTTTTGTTTAGTGTTTTTTTTTTTTCTTTAGATTCCACGTTTCCATTTGTCTTTATCTGGCTTAGTATAATACTCCTAGGCCCATCCATGTTGTCACAAATGGCAATATCTTTTTTATGGCTGAGTAGTATTCCATTGCATGCCACATCTCTCTCACATCCATCTATGGATGGACACTTATGTTGCCTGACTATTGTAAATAGAGCTTCTATTAACACTGAATTGTGTATATATCTTTTTTAATTAGTTTTTTTGTTCTTTGGATATACAAGAACGGTTTCGAATAAGTCACAGAGTTTGGTTATGTGGAGAAGAATTCTGGTGGACCAAATGGCAAGGGTAAAAACTTCCATGCAGAGGGATGAGGAAGGGGATGTGAAAGTCCATCTGGCTTTGAACTGAAAATTGTTTAAGTTAGTGGGTGGGTGACAAGAAATAAGAGTGCAAGATTAAAGGGGTAATTGATAGCTTGTTTACACATATAATATTCCAATTTAGGGATACTGCAAAGGTGCCTTAAGGTACTCTGGAGATGGGATCTTGAAAGGACCCTCAATTTAAGACATTTTCTTCCAGATTCAACCAGAGCAGTTATGGTTTCAACTATATTGCTTACTGGATTTCTAGGGTGAAATAAATAGTTAAGAAATGATATCACAGTTAAGGAAACAAATAAAATAAAATTTTAACACATCTTTCTAAGAAAATAATAAAGCAGAAGAAGATTTTAAAAAATAAACTGAAGACTGACAACTCAATAGGCTCAAGGTATTGTATTTAAGAGAATGTTACATCTGACAGAAAATACACATTTTGGGGAGGCACACACAAAACAATTACAAATACTGACTGTGTATTAGACCATAAAAGAAACCACAATAAGTCTCAAAAAAATCAGTATCAATAAGCTGTCTCTTTGGACATGGTGCAATAAAACTATGAAAACCTGTAACAACAAAAAATAAAGTTCTCCTCTGTTTTGACATAGATTAATAATTAAAATAAATTAATGTCAATAGTAACATAAAGAGATATTGTAAACAGTACTGAATGAAAAGGGGACAAACAGAATGGGATCAACATACTATGTAATACTATTTATGTGAATTAAGATTCTGCACAAAAACCACAACACATATTTTGGAAGTTCGTATACAAAAACACAAATGGCTAACACATTAGAATGGTTAATTACAGTGGCTGGAAAGAGACAGGAACAAAAGGGAGCAAAGAAAACCAAATAGGGACTCCCAGCTGACCAATGATGGTAATATGCTATGAAAGATTATATTTAATGCAATCTCATGCCCCTGGGAACTGAAAAAAAATAATGAGCTGAGAAAGGTTTTAGTGTTAAATTAATATAAAAAGACTTCCAGGTTCCAAAATTTGTCTGACTTGTTCAACCTTCTGAGAAAAAAAGAAATAACCTTCATGACCATTAACTGTATATTCAACTGCTTAGACACGCAAATGACTAATGATCCTCCTCCAAAGGAGGATCAAGACGGATCCTCCCTTGGTAAATAGTGGCTCTATCACAACTGATGAACAACCCAAGTGCTACAAAAGGTGAATCTCTAGCAATACATTCTTGTGGCAGAATAGAAAGAGCAAGGGCTCAAGGGTTAGAATTCAATTCAAATCCTTAGTTGACGCACTTAACACCACTAGTTTCTTGGACAAATACTAAATCTCTACAAATGGCAGATTTCTTATTTGTAATAGGGCTGTTAGCTTAAAGTGGATGCTAACTAAAAATTCCTGGGACATAGACACCAAACAACATCAGAGACTGATTTGGTCATGATTTTGTCTTTATCATTCAGTTACGTTGAGGTTTTAAGTTAGTTTTCAGTTCAGTTCAGTTGCTCAGTCGTGTCCGACTCTTTGCAACCCCATGAATCACAGCACGCCAGGCCTCCCTGTCCATTACCAACTCCCAGAGTTCACTCAGACTCACGACCATCAAGTCAGTGATGCCATCCAGCCATCTCATCCTCTGTCGTCCCCTTCTCATCCTGCCCCCAATCCCTACCAGCATCAGAGTCTTTTCCAATGAGTTGATACTTTGCATGAGGTGGCCAAAGTACTGGAGTTTCAGCTTTAGCATCAGTCCTTCCAAAGAACACCCAGGACTGATCTCCTTTAGAATGGACCAGTTGGATCTCCTTGCAGTCCAAGGGACTCTCAAGAGTCTTCTCCAACACCACACTTCAAAAGCATCAATTCTTCAGTGCTCAGCTTTCTTCACAGTCCAACTCTCACATCCATACATGACCACTGGAAAAACCATAGCCTTGACTAGATGGACTTTTGTTGGCAAAGTAATGTCTCTGCTTTTGAATATGCCATCTAGGTTGGTCATAACTTTCCTTCCAAGGAGTGTCTTTTAATTTCATGGCTGCAGTCACCATCTGCAGTGATTTTGGAGCCCCAAAAAATAAAGTCTGACACTGTTTCCACTATTTCCCCATCTATTTCCCACGAAGTGATGGGACCAGATCCCATGATCTTCGTTTTCTGAATGTTGAGCTTTAAGCCAACTTTTTCACTCTTCTGTTTCACTTTCATCAAGAGGCTTTTTAGTTCCTCTTCACTTTCTGCCATAAGGGTGGTATCATCCGCATATCTGAGATTATTGATATTTCTCCCGGCAATCTTGATTCCAGCTTGTGCTTCTTCCAGCCCAGCGTTTCTCACAATGTACTCTGCATACAAGTTAAATAAGCAGGGTGACAATATACACCCTTGACGTACTCCTTTTCCTATTTGGAACTAGTCTGTTGTTCCACGTCCAGTTCTAACTGTTGCTTCCTGACCTGCATATAGGTTTCTCAAGAGGCAGGTCAGGTGGTCTGGTATTCCCAGTTCGTTTTCAGTTGGTGCCAAAGCTACTCTTTTCTTGTCTGTTTTGATGAAAACTGAGATTTGTGAAAGGAAGCAGTGGTTCCCTACGATGGAGTGAAGGAAGCAGGCACACTGTCCTCCAACGGCAATCAGGAGAGGAAGGGGCTGACATTGTTCTTTCCCAGACTCTCTTATTTGAGTTACTTATACTGAGGAGTTCCAAGGACAACTTTGTGAGGTGCAAAGGAGTAATAGCACTGTTTCCAGTGACTGTCCCTGATCTGTAGGCCACTGAGGTGGCTTTAAAACTGTGTGTTAGTCAAGTGTGAAATTAAAACCCTCCATAGTTTCAGTTTGGGAAATATAAAAGATCTGGAGGTGGACGGTAATCAGAGTTGTACAACAATGTGAATGTACTTAATGCTACTGAACTCTACACTTAAAAGTAATTTAAATGGTGTATTACTTATGTACATTTTACCACAATTTAAAAAAAAAAAAAACTGACACCTTATCTACAGGTTTAAAAGACCCTTCAAAAAGCTGGTTCCCTCATCAACATTCCACCAAGGAACTAGGTTGTAGATCTGTTATCCTAATTTTTGAAACTGGCAGCCCTATTATTCTGGCCAATTTTTTGTTGTTGTTGTTATGACACTAGCATATTCCCATTTTTTTCAATTAACAAATATTGATTGAATCCAAATTCATGTCAGGCTTGTGTTGTGAAGGGCACACTACAGTATTTAAGGGCATTAAAATCTATCATTGAAGACAAGCATACATATCAGTAATTCTAATTCAGAGAGAGAAAAACTGTGAGAGAAATACCAGCAGCTGAAGTCACCCATCCATTTCACTGTATCAACTGGAAAACCAATTAATGTCTGGAAATGACAATAAATATTATAGATAGTCTAGCCAATTCTCATCTTATTGGTCAGGTACACGTACTATTCCATAATGCTCAAACCTCATTTTAGCTGTCGTTTCCAATAACCCCACATCCAACTTATTCCAGCTTTATTTGCCTATAAAAAGGGTTATTCAGCTTTCCTTGACTTTTTAAAATTATTTCAAACAAAACTTAGGAAAGGGGGTAAGATCAACAGAATAAAGCTCAGTTTAAAAAAAAAAGCAAATCCCAGAACAAGAAAGAGCTGAGCATCCTTGAATGGTTTTGAAGTTTTAGTAATAATTTATTGGGGACCTGCTAAGTTGCAGAAACTGTGCTAAAAACCATTCAATAAATTTTCTCGATTTATCCTAAAAAACACCCTATCAGGTAGAAATTATCATCTCTGCATTCAAGATACGGGAATAAGATTCTGATGTTGAATACGCTGCCTAAGTTTACGTGGGTGGAAATTGATATAATAAGAATGCAAACCCAGTTTTGTCTGTCTGTCTTCATGGTACTATTAAAGGAGGAAACAGACAGAGCTTGACTCCATCTTAGGCCAAGCTGCAAATATTAGGCTACACGTACGGTCACCCTCCCAATGGACTCTGAATTTTGTGCCCGGTGTCTATAGAAGTGATGGCTGCTGCTGCTGCTGCTAAGTCGCTTCATTCGTGTCCAACTCTGTGCGACCCCAGAGATGGCAGCCCACCAGGCTCCCCTGTCCCTGGGATTCTCCAGGCAAGAACACTGGAGTGGGTTGCCATTTCCTTCTCCAATGCATGAAAGTGAAAAGTGAAAGTGAAGTCGCTCAGTCCTGTCCCACTCTTAACGACCCCATGGACTGTAGCCAAAGAAGTGACATACCAATGGAAAACCAGACCCCCAGATAAAAGAGCCTCAGGACTTGTACTTAGACTCTCCATTGCCTAAAAGAATATGCTAATTATCTCTGTAACAGAACAAAGTCATAAATTCCATTATGTTTATCGGGATATGACCACAGTCCTATTGATAAATGTCCACTGTTTATCTAGTTTTGTGACACATGAATCATGGGTTAACTTTGACCGCATCTCTCATTTATCTTGTCCAGACTAGTTTCAAGGAATTTGGGGAGGTGGGTTTGAGCAAGTACACTTAGGGTACATAAGGTTTTCACAGAAACTGGTCGGGGTCCTTGGCTAAGAGACTCTGCCTTGGGCACGCCGAAGTAATAAACTGCACTCCACTACCTGCACTGTCCTTCTCAGTGAGCTTGCTTCCCAGAACACTATCTGAAAGTATCTTTTTAGAATTCTTTCTTTCTATTGCCCTCGCCTAGAATATAGACCCCACAGTTTCTTGCATATCCTGCTGTCTTCTGCACTTAGTGCCTGGTATACATTAGGTGGTTAATACATGTTAATACAAATATATGCCTGTTGGAAGCATAAACAGATGATTTCTAAGGCCTTCTTCATTGCTCTGCCTGCAGTTTGGCCATTGCCCCAAACAACGCTACATGAAAGTCATCTGAGACCTAAAAGCATCAGACCCATGCAATTTGTTGCAAAGACAATGAATTCCTTCAGGTAAAGGAAGTAGAAAAATGACTTGTTTCTTTTTTGCATTTGTATACATAAGTAACAAGATCCATTAGGACTACTAGAAAATCAAAGTACTATGTATACATGTACTAGAATGGGGTGCCATCGCCTTCTCCATCTTTAAAAAAATCAACTCTATTAAACTGAAGCAGCTTAAAAAGCAAAAAAGATTGATAACTTTATCTTATGTTCTCTCTCTCCCCACCCTCTCTCTCTCTTTTTTTTCCAGTGGATTACAAAACAGGAAAAGCAGTAAGACAATGAAAATGTCCAATGTTCTATAACACAGATGACCTTTAATTTTTAGTTAAATTGGCATTACCATTTTAAGGCTTCAGAATTTGAGTTATCCTACAATGTTTACTCAAATCCATAGCTACAAAGGCCTTAAATGATGGCAGGTTCAACTCTTCAGATAAATTAAATGCTATATTTCACCACATCATAAAACCAGAGACTTTTAAATTAGGCAGAACAAACTACATTATTGTGTAAAGCTGCCTTCTCTTATTGCACAGCTCCATCCAATTTATAAATAAAGAAATAAGATGGAAGAAATGAACACAATGCTATAATGGTAATTTATAGCTAGAAACTAAAGACCTATAAGACCTTTTAGAACTAACATTCAAAAAAGATGTCCTTTTCATTATAGGGGACTGGAATGTAAATGTAGGAAGTCAAGAAACACCTGGAGTAACAGGCAAATTTGGCCTTGGAGTACACAATGAAGCAGGGCCAAGGCTAATAGTTTTGCCAAGAGAACACACTGGTCATAGCAAACACCCTCTTCCAACAACACAAGAGAAGACTCTACACATGGACATCATCATGGCCAACACCGAAATCAGATTGATTATATTCTTTGCAGCCAAAGATGGAGAAGCTCTATACAGTCAGCAAAAACAAGATTGGGAGCTGACTGTGGCTCAGATCATGAACTCCTTAATGCCAAATTCAGACTTAAACTAAAGAAAGTAGGGAAAACCACTAGACCATTCAGGTATGACCTAAATCAAATCCCTTATGATTAGACAGCGGAAGTGAGAAATAGATTTATGGGACTACATCTGACAGACAGAGTGCCAGATGAACTATGGATGGAGGTTTGTGACATAGTACAGGAGACAGGGATCAAGACCATTCCCAAGAAAAAGAAATGCAAAAAAGCAAAATGGTTGTCTGGGGAGGCCTTACAAATAGCTGTGAAAAGAAGAGAAGTGAAAAGCAAAGGAGAAAAGGAAAGATATAAGCATCTGAATGCAGAGTTCCAAAGAATAGCAAGGAGAGATAAGAAAGCCTTCCTCAGTGATCAATGAGAATAAATAGAGGAAAACAATAGAATGGAAAGACTAGAGATCTCTTCAAGAAAATTAGAGATACCAAGGGAACATTTCACACAAAAATGGGCTCGAAAAAGGACAGAAATGCTATGCACCTAACAGAAGCAGAAGATATTAAGAAGAGGTGGCAAGAATACACGGAAGAACTGTGCAAAAAAGATCTTCATGACCCAGATAATCATGATGGTGTGATCACTCACCTAGAGCCAGACATCCTGGAATGTGAAGTCAAGTGGGCCTTAGAAAACATCACTACAAACAAAGCCAGTGGAAGTGATGGAATTCCAGTAGAGTTATTTCAAATCCTAAAAGATGATGCTGTGAAAGTGCTACACTCTATATGCCAGCAAATCTGGAAAACTCAGCAGTGGCCACAGGACTGGAAAAGGTCAGTTTTCATTCCAATCCCAAAGAAAGGCAATGCCAAAGAATGCTCAAACTGCCGCACAATTGCACTCATCTCACATGCTAGTAAAGTAATGCTCAAAATTCTCCAAGTCAGGCTTCAGTAATACGTGAACCTCCAGATGTTCAAGCTGGTTTTAGAAAAGGCAGAGGAACCAGAGCTGAAACTGCCAACATCTCTGGATCATTGAAAAAACAAGAGAGTTCCAGAAAAACATCTATTTCTGCTTTATTGACTATGCCAAAGCCTTTGTGTGGATCACAATAAACTGTGGAAAATTCTGAAAGAGATGGGAGTACCAGGCCACCTGATCTGTCTCCTGAGAAATCCGTATGCAGGTCAGGAAGCAACAGTTAGAACTGGACATGGAACAACAGACTGGTTCCAAATAAGAAAAGGAGTATGTCAAGGCTGTTTATTGTTAATCTGCTTATTTAACTTATATGGAGAGTACATCATAAGAAATGTTGGGCTGGATGAAGCACAAGCTGGAATCAAGATTACAGGGAGAAATATCAATAACCTCAGATATGCAGATGAAACCACATTTATGGCAGAAAGCAAAGAAGAACTAAAGAACCTCCTGATGAAAGTGAAAGAGGAGAGTGAAAAAGTTGGCTTAAAGCTCAACATTCAGAAAACTAAGATCCTGGCACCTGGTCCCATCACTTCATGGGAAATAGATGGGGAAACAGTGGAAACAGTAGCTGATTTCATTTTGGGGGTCTCTAAAATCACTGCAGATGGTGACTGCAGCCATGAAATTAAAAGATGCTGACTCCTTGAAAGGAAAGTTATGACCAACCTGCTGCTAAGCCACTTCAGTCATGTGTGACTCTGTGCGACCCCATAGCCGGCAGCTCACCAGGCTCCGCCGTCCCTGGGATTCTCCAGGCAAGAATACTAACCTAGACAGCATATTAAAGAACGACCTACCTAGACAGCATATTAAAAACCAGAGACGTTACTTTGCCAACAAAGGTCTGTCTCTCAAGGCTATGGTTTTTCTAGTAGTCATGTATGGATGTGAGAGTTGGACTCTGAAGAAAGCTGAGCACAGAAGAATTGATGCTTTTGAAGTGTGGTGTTGAAGAAGACTCTTGGGAGTCCCTTGGACTGCAAGGAGACCCAACCAATCCATCCTAAAGGAGATCAGTCCTGGGTGTTCATTGGAAGGACTCATGTTGAAATTGAAACTGCAATACTTTGGCCACCTGATGCGAAGAGCTGACTCATTCGAAAAAACCCTGATGCTGGGAAAGATTGAAGGCAGGAAGAAAAAGGTATGAGATGGTTGGATGGCATCACCGACCCAATGGACAGAAGTTTGGGTAAACTCTGGGAGCTGGTGATGGACAGGGAGGCCTGGCGTGCTGTGGTCCATTGGGTCGCAAAGAGTTTGACACAACTGAGTGACTGAACTGAGTGAAAGACTGAATGAAGTTTGTACTTAAATTTTTTCTTTACCATATTATGTTAAGTTTCTCCAATAGCATCTTAAAGAACAAAAATGACTTCCAATTTCTCCCTCATTTAAAAAGCTATCGTTAGGATCCTCAAGTTATCATAACATCTCCTACATGAAAAAAAATTCACATTTCATCATGAATTCATCATTCATCATTGAATCCTTCCCACATTTTTGTAAATACCTCCATTTGCAGGCGAGCTGGACTGACATTCAGAGAAGTAAGGTGATCTGGCCAGTGTTGGGGCCAGGTTTACTGAAGAAAATGAGAGCTATGTGCTCTCACAACACAGCTCTCTCTTAGATTAGAAGAATTTTAAATAATAAGGTGCTCCCTTAAGAGAACTCAAACAATGCCAGGCTTTAGTCTTAGATTATTTGTCAGGCTGGTTACCTAAAATTTATCCTCAGACCCTATAAAAGAGAATTATGATTGGGCTCCACCAGCGGATCCTAAGCCCGCAAGTCTGAGGAAAATTTTAGAAATAGGGTAAAGCTCCTTAGATGATTCTCATGGGCAGCTGGGTATGTAAATAAAAGACTAATTTCCCATGCAGTTGCAACAATTTTTTTCTACAGCAGTCATGACAGTCAACCATAAAATTCACAGACACCAAAGTTAAGACAGGCTTTAGATATGTCCAACACAGAACTAATCTAATATGGAGATTATCTCTGGCTCCACGATTATACTTTAGGATTAAATGAGAGATTTGTCTTGACTATACGATCAGTTCAGCTCAGTCACTCGATCATGTCCGACTCTTTGCAACCCCATGGTAGGCAGCTCATCAGGCTTCCCTGTCCATCACCATCTCCTGGAGCTTGCTCAAATTCATGTCCATCTGTTGACTATAAAATATTCTATCATAATCTATTATAATTTATAATCATATTATATATAATATGTAAATTATACTATAATTTAATTATAATCTAGTATAATCTCTTGACTATACAATAGATCACTTTGAAATCTGAACCTCAATCTTTCTCCTACACTCCTAGGCTGCCCCTCTCCTTCTCCAATTTCAAATGTTTTCTGTAATTTCCATTACCAATCGCTTCTACTCTGTGGGTATAATAAATGTTGAACCAGAATTTCAAAAGGGGAGAAGGGAAGAAAAGTTAGTTAGTGTTTGGAGGAAAAGTAAACCTGAATTCTCATCTTCGAAAAGTTGAGAAATCTCAAGCAAGTTCGCTAATTAAGAATCTAAGAGAGAAGTCATAGCTGAGGTCTTTCTGTGTACGGGTGAGTCAGCACAAACTGTCCCACAGCATTTAAGACTCCACCTCACTACAAGAGAACCCCACACTGCCTGGCATTTGCTCTAAGGGGTACTGGGATGCATTTCCATAGCAACCAGTAGATGGGGGAACAGATGTGGAAGAGGCGAGGTAAAAAGAGAATAGTATTTTAAAAATGTATTCATTTCAGTGTCACTAAAAAAACATTGAGGAGGGGTAAAAAGTATTATTTTATTTCAAGTCAATGAAGTTTTCCTCTAAAATTAAGAAAAAAAATCCAAAGAATTCATACTTTGTTTCCTATACACAAACATCCATCCACCCAGATAAATCAAGGAAGTACTAGCCTTTAGTAACATACCCAGTACTGGTATTTCCTAAAAATGTTTGCAACAGTCAATCTTTACATTGATTTTCATTGATTTCCACAGCATGTTAGTATAGTGGAAGCAGTTCCTATTCCAAATAACCTAGACATCTTCCATTTCTAAATACAAATCAAAGATTAGGAGATATGTAACTCCCTTCTTTGGGCTCCAGGCATTAGTATCCCTGAATGAACATCAGATTAGAATAGCAAGCGAGAGAGAGAGAGAGAGAGAGAGAGAGAGAGAGAAACAGTCTTTTGACTCAGCTGAACAGTCACAATTGTTTTAAACATGGATTCTCCAGCCTCATGACAACATTATCTGAAGAAAAGAATCCCAAGTTGCTCATAATTCTGTATCAAAGCATCAGTGCTTGTCCTTGGCCACAAAAGCCAGTAAGATTTCTCCTGTGTGGTCTCTGGGTGTTTTCCTATCATCATAGGATATTAGGTGTTGCTAAGTAACAGAGCCTTTCACCCAAGAAAGAAACAATTCAAGTCACTGCCCAGGGTTTTAACAGCAAATGTTCAACTCACCAGAATAAAGACCCAATACAATTTCAGAAGCATTTAGTCACCAGGTCTGTTTCCAACAACAGAAAACAATTTAATACAGAGAAAATATTTAAGAGTGTTTCTTATATATTAAATACAATTCCATTTTTAAACAATCAGATTATGAGAAGCATTTCTTAATCTATTTTTCTTACATTGTAATCAACTTTTAATTCTGTTAGTACCTGCAGACTTGAGAAGTAAAAATATGAAAAAAACCAATCAGAAGAAATAACATGTGAACTCTAGTAGCAAGAAGCAAATCTCAAGTGAAATTTCAAGCCAAATAAAGAAAATAATGAAAATGTGTCAGTGCAGACAAACTAAATTTGATGTGACAAATAAATAAACTTTCCTCTTAAATGAAGATACTTCGCCAGTAAGTAAGAGTGATATTATGTGGACTTACAGATAAAAATTAATAATTGAGACACAAAACTTGAGAACTACAGATGAGGATGATAATAACAGCTAGACATTGTTCTAAGTACTTTAGTTTAATTCATTTAATTTTTATAAACACCCTGTGCAATAGGTATTATTATCCCCAACTTTACAGATGAAGAAACAAAGGCACAGAGAAGACACAAACCTGCAGAATAACACAGCTAGTGAGTGATAAGACAGGGATTTGAAATCAAAGGCTGTGGCTCTGCAGTCAATAATCTCAGGTGAGAGTCGGGGCTAGAATTAAACAAAAGTACTACATACAGAACTTGGAAGAAAAACAAAGAAGTCAAGTTATTTCCTTCCTTTCATTCACAAAAATTCAATCTATTTTAAATATTGAATGGAAAAGGAAAGCAACCATAATGTTAAAGTGACATAGTTCAGGCTGCCAATTAGAACAAGAATCGCTACAATTAAAAGATCACAGCATGAGGAAAACAATACTCAACTAATGAAAGTCTAAAATTTTCCCATTAGATGAAACAAAATTCAAATGAATCAATATGTAAGAAGCAAATATTAAATAAAAGGCACTATATAAATATCAATTGGACTTTCTCTGTTAGACACTATGTTGATCCCTTGGCACATTTGGGATTATGAAATGTAGTTCTCAAGATGTCCATTTACAGTAAGTTGAAAAAGCAAACTGTTGTATATTCATACAGTAGAACTTTACTCGATAATGGAAACAAACAAATAATACTACAGGCAACATGTTTGAATACAGGAAACATACTGTTGAGTTGAAAGACCAAGAAAGAACAGTGTCTGTTGTTGCTGTTCAGTTGCTCAGTTGTGTCTCACTCTTCGCGACCCCATGGACTGCAGCACACCATGCTTCCCTGTCCTTCACCATCTCCCGGAGTCTGCTCAAATTCATGACCACTCAGTCATCCCCTTCACCTCCTACCTTCAATCCTTCCCAGTATCTGGGTCTTTTCCAATGAGTTAACTCTTTGCAACAGGTGGTTAAGGTATTGGAACTTCAGCATCAGTTCTTCCAGTGAATATTCAGGATAGATTTCCTTTAGGACTGACTGGTTTGATCTCCTTGCTGTCCAAAGGACTCTCAAGAGCCTTCTCCAGTACCGGAGTTCGAAGGCATCAGTTCTTCAGTGCTCAGCATTTTTTATTGCCCACCTCTCACATTAGTGCATGACTACTGAAAAGGCCTCTTGATGAAAGTGAAAGTGGAGAGTGAAAAAGTTGGCTTAAAGCTCAACATTCAGAAAAGGAAGATCATGGCATCTGGTCCCATCACTTCATGGGAAATAGATGGGGAAACAGTGGAAACAGTGTCAGACTTTATTTTTTAGGGTTCCAAAATCACTGCAGATGGTGACTGCAGCCATGAAATTAAAAGACGCTTACTCCTTGAAAGGAAAGTTATGACCAACCTAGATAGCATATTTAAAACCAGAGACATTATTTTGCCAACAAAGGTCCATCTAGTCAAGGCTATGGTTTTTCCTGTGGTCATGTATGGATGTGAGAGTTGGACTGTGAAGAAGGCTGAGCACCGAAGAATTGATGCTTTTGAACTGTGGTGTTGGAGAAGACTCTTGAGAGTCCCTTGGACTGCAAGGAGATCCAACTGGTCCATTCTAAAGGAGATCAGCCCTGGGATTTCTTTGGAAGGAATGATGCTGAAGCTGAAACTCCAGTACTTTGGCCACCTCATGCGAAGAGTTGACTCATTGGAAAAGACTCTGATGCTGGGAGGGATTGGGGGCAGGAGGAGAAGGGGACGACAGAGGATGAGATGGCTGGATGGCATCACTGACTCAATGGACATGAGTCTTAGTGAACTGCAGGAGTTGGTGATGGACAGGGAGGCCTGGCGTGCTGTGATTCATGGAGTCGCAAAGAGTCAGACATGACTGAGCGACTGAACTGAACTGAAAAAAACCATAGCTTTGACAATACAGGCCTTTGGAGACAAAGAAATGTCTCTGCTTTGTAATATATTGTTTAGGTTTGTCATTGCTTACCTTCCAAGGAACAAGCATCTTTTAATTTCATGGCTGCAGTCACCGTTCACAGTGATTTTGGAACCCAAGAAAATCAAGTCCTTCACCATTTCCTTTGTTTCTCCACCTATTTGCCATGAAGTGGCAGGACCAGATGCCATGATCTTCACTTTTTGAATATTGAGCTTTAAGCTAGCTTTTCACTCTCCTCTTTCACCTTCAAGAGGCTCCTTAATTCCTCTTTGCTTTATGCCATAAGGGTGGTCTCATCTGCATATCTGAGGTAATTGATATTTCTCCCCACAATCTTGATTCCAGCTTGCACTTCATCCAGCCTGGCATTTTGCATGATGTACTCTGCATATAAGTTAAATAAGCAGGATGACAATATACAGCCTTGACCTACTGCTTTCCCAATCTGGAACCAGTCTGTTGTTCCATGTCCAGTTCTAACTGTTGCTTCTTGAGTTGCATAGAGGTTTCTCAGGAGGCAGGTAAGGTGCTCTGGTATTCCCATCTCTTTCAGAATTTTCCACAGTTTGTTGTGATCTATACAAAGAGTTTAGCATAGTCAGTGAAGCAGAAGTAGATGTTTTTCTGGAATTCTCTTTCTTTTGATATGATCCAATGGATGTTGGAGAAACCAAGAAAGAAAACTGTATATACCACTGCTGCTGCTGCTGCTAAGCCGCTTCAGTCGTGTCCGCCTCTGTGCGACCCCATAGACGGCAGCCCACCAGGCTCCCCCGTCCCTGGGATTCTCCAGGCAAGAACACTGGAGTGGGTTGCATGAAAGTAAAAAGTAAAAGTGAAGTCGCTCAGTCGTGTCTGACTATTCGCGACCCCATGGACTGCAGCCTACATAATTCCACTTTTTATCAAGTTCAAAAACAGGCAAAGCTAATCTATTTGTAACAAAATCAAGACAGTGTTGACCTTTGGGGAAGAAAGAACAGTGAATCAGACAGGGCATAAAGTGATTCTGGGTGCTAATAATATGCTGGTTGGTGGGTGAATATTCATCAAACTGTAATACAGCTTTCTGTTTGTACATATTTAAATAAAACTATTTTTTAAAAAGAGACAATAAAATCATGAAATGTGAGTATACTGAATTCTGATTTGAACAAACGAACTACATTTTGAGACAATAAAGAGACTTGATTCTGGATTATATACTAGATAACACCAAATAATTACTGTGTTATATTGTATGTATATGTATTAATCATACACAACTATACATATTATATAGTATACTTTGCACAATATTATAGCTGTATTTTTAGAGATTTATATGTATGAATAGGGCTTCCTTGGTGGCTCAGTGGTAAAGAATCTGCCTGCCAATGTAGGAGACACAGGTTCGATCCCTGGGTCAAGAAGATTCCCTGGAGAAGAATGCAGCAATCCACCTCAGTATACTTGTTTGGGAAATCCCATGGACAGTAAGAGGCTGGTAGGCTACATCTTGGAGTGTGAAGTCAAATGGGCCTTAGGAAGCATTACTATGAACAAAGTTCATGGAGGTAATTGAATTACAGATGAGCTATTTAAAATCTTAAATGATGATGCTGTTAAACTGCTATACTCAGTATGCCAGGAAATTTGGAAAATTCAGCAGTGGCCACAGGACTGGAAAGGTAAGCTTTCATTCCAATCCCAAAGAAGGGCAATGTCAAAAAATGTTCAAGCTACTGTACAACTGCACTCATTTCATATGCTAGCAAGGTTATGCTCAAAATCCCTGAAGCTAGGCTTCAGCAGTACATGAACCGAGAACTTCCAGATGTACAAGCTGGGTTTTGAAGAGGCAGAAGAATCAGAGATCAAATTACCAACATTTGTTGAATCATGGAGAAAGCAAGAAATATCTATTTCTGCTTCACTGACAATATTAAAGTCTTTGTCTGGATCACAACAAACTGTGGAAAATTCTGAAAGAGCTGGGAATACTGGATCACATTACCTGTACCCTGCAAAATCTGTATGCAGTTCAAGAAACATCATATATAATTGGACATGGAACAATGGGCTGGTTCAAAATTAGGAAAAGAGTACCTAAAGCCTGTATATTGTCACTCTGCTTATTTAACTTATAGGCAGAATACATTACGTGAAATTCTGGGCTGGATGAAGCACAAGCTGGAATCAATATTGCTGGGAGAAATATCAACACCTCAGATTTGCAGATGACATAACTCTAATGATAAGAAGTAAAGAGGAACTAAAGAGTCTCTTAATGAAGGTAAAAGAGGAGAGTGAAAAAGCTAACTAATCTCAACATTTAAAAAACTAAGATCATGACGTCCAGTCCCATCATTTCATGGCAAATAGAAGGGGAAAAAGTGGAAGCAGTGACAGATTTTATTTTCTTGGACTCTAAAATCATCATCGACAGTGACTGTAGCCATGAAATTAAGATGCTTGCTTCTCTGAAGAAAAGCTATGACAAACCTAGACAATGTATTAAAAAACCAGAGGCATCAGTTTGCCAACAAAAGTCCATATACTCCAAGCTATGGTTTTTCCAGTATTCATGTATGGACCATAAAGAAGGTTGAGCGTCAAAGAACTTGGACTGCAAGGAGATCAAACCAGTCAATCCCAAAGGAAATCAACCTGGAAATAGGGTTGAATATTAGAAGGACTGATGCTGAAGCAAAAGTTCCAATGCTTAGGCACCTGATGCAAAGAGCCAACTCACTGGAAAAGATGTGGATGCTGAGAAAGACTGAAGGAAAAAGAAGAAGAGGGCAGCAGAGGATGAGATGGTTTGATAGTATCATCACCTCAGTGAACCTGAATCTGAGCAAACTCTGGGAGATAGTGGAAGACAGAGGAGGCTAGTGTGCTGCAGCCCGTGGGGTCACAGAGTCGGACATGACTTAGCAACTGAACAACAACAATGCTTTTGATAATACCTAATTCAACCTTAGGTAAAACCACTTAGGTAAAACTTTCACTTAGGGAAAACCTTAGGTAAAACCACTAGACCATTCAGGTATGACCTAAATCAAATCCCTTACGATGATACAGTGGAAATGACAAATAGATTCAAGGGATTAGATCTGATAGACAGAGTGCTTGAAGAACTATGGACAGAGGTTTGCAACATCGTACAGGAGGCAGAGATCAAGACTATCCCCAAGAAAAAGAAATGCAAAAAGGCAAAATGGTTGTCTGAGGAGGCCTTACAAATAGCTGTGAATAGAAGAGAAGTGAAAGGCAAAGGAGAAAAGGAAAGATATACCCATCTGAATGCAGCGTTCCAAAGAATAGCAAGGGGAGACAAGAAAGCCTTCCTCAGTGATCAGTGCAAAGAAATAGAGGAAAACAACAGAATGGGAAAGACTAGAGAGCTCTTCAAGAAAATTAGAGATACCAAGGGAACATTTCATGCAAAGATGGGCTCGATAAAGGACAGAAATGGTATGGACCTAACAGAAGCAGAAGATATTAAGAAGAGGTGGCAAGAATACACAGAAGAACTATACAAAAAAGATCTCCATGACCAAGATAATCATGATGGTGTGATCACTCAGCTAGAGCCAGACATCCTGGAATGTGAAGTCAAGTGGGCCTTAGAAAGCATCACTACGAACAAAGCTAGTGGAGATGATGGAATTCCAGTTGAGCTGTTTCAAATCCTGAAAGCTGATGCTGTGAAACTGCTGCACTCAATATGCCAGCAAATTGGGAAAACTCAGCAGTGGCCACAGGACTGGAAAAGGTCAGTTTTCATCCCAATCCCAAAGAAAGGCAATGCAAAAGAATGCTCAAGTAGTAGCAGTAGCAGTTTAGTCACTAAGTTGTGCCCGACTCTTGCGACCCCATGGATTGTAACCTCCAGGCTCCTCTGCCCATGGGATTCTCCAGGCAAGAATACTAGAGTGGGTTGCCATTTCCTTCTCCAGGGGATCTTCCTGACCCAGGGATCGAACCCAGGTCTCCTGCATTGATAGGAAGATTCTTTACCAACTGAGCTACAAGGGAATCCCTAAGAATGCTCAAACTACTGCACAATTGCACTCATTTCACATGCTAGTAAAGTAATGCTTAAAATTCTCCAAGCCAGGCTTCAACAGTACATGGACCATGAACTTCCAGGTGTTCAAGCTGGATTTAGAAAATGCAGAGGAATCAGAGATCAAATTGCCAATATCTGTTGGATCATCAAAAAAGCAAGAGAGTTCCAGAAAAACATCTGCTTTATTGACTATGCCAAAGCCTTTGACTGTGTGGACCACAACAAACTGTGGAAAATATACTTGGGTTCTTTCTTTCAGTCACTTAATAGCAGAGAAAGATCTGATTGGATAATCAGTATCTGTTGCTGCTAAGTCGCTTCAGTCAGGTCCGACTCTGTGCGACCCCATAGGCAGCAGCCCACCAGGCTCCCCTGTCCCTGGGATTCTCCAGGCAAGAACACTAGAGTGGGTTGATATTCCTTCTCAAATGCGTGAAAGTTAAGTCACTCAGTCACGTCCGACTCTTCGCAACCCCTTGGACTGTAGCCCACCAGGCTCCTCCGTGCATTGGATTTTCCAAGCAATTGTACTGGAGTGGGGTGTCATTGCCTTCTCCAAATCAGTATCTAAATTCCTCTGAATCACATTTAGTTTAGAAGGGTACGGAAACCAGTCAAGAAAATTCATGATCAAGGGTGTCAAGAATCAGAGTTCAATCAGCAACAAATGGCAAAACCAGGAAAGGAATTCAAGAGTCGTCATTAATTAGGCCACTTTCACTACCTAGGTCTCAGATATTGGGGCGATTAGGCCAAATCTAAACTGAAGTTATAGGTGGGTTATCTTCATCTCTCATTTTTTAAAGTCTCACCCCAATTCCTTACTTACTGCTGTGAGAACACTGACCAGTCTGCTAAATCCCTCTCATAATGAGGGGTGTGACACAAGGTGACCATTCAGGGAAGGAGATGCAGTTGGCAAATGATCTGTCTGCAAACTGCAAGCTCACTGAGGACGTTTAGGCTTAAAATACAAAATGAAATTAGTTAACAAGCAGGAAAGTTAATTCACCTTAGCTAGGGAAGATGACTGTGCTTAGTCCCTCAATCGTGTCCGAGTCTTTGTGACCCCATGGATTGTAGCCTGCCAGGCTCCTCTGCCATGGAATTCTCCAGGCAAGAATATTGGAGCAGGTTGCCATGCACTCCTCCAGGGTATCCTCCCAATCCAGGGATTGAACCCAGGTCTCCCACTTTGCAGGTGGATTCTTTACTATCTGAGCCACCAGGGAAGCCCAAGGAAGATGGCGCCCATACTCAAACATGTAGCTTCACACTATCAGGCTTGATGGATATGGCCAGTGAGGCCTTTCTGTGAGAGCACCGTCATACTCAAACCAGTGTTTTCCAAAGTGTGGTTCACGGATCACCCAAGATAGTTGTAAGGAAAATACACAGTTGTCTGGGCTCCATATCACAGTCACAAAATCTAAGTCTTGCAATACAGCCAAAGAGTCATCATAGTTTTTTTTTTTTTTTTTTTTTTTTTAATAAACACATCTGTAGGTAATTCTTCAGAGGAGGCAATGGTACCCCACTCCAGTACTCTTGCCTGGAAAATCCCATGGATGGGCGAGCCTGGTGGGCTGCTGTCTATAGGGTTGCACAGAGCTGGACACGACTGAAGTGACTTAGAAGTAAGAGCAGGTAATTCTTATACACATTAGGAAAAAAAGTCTAAAAACCAAGATAAGTCCCCAGCCAAGTTCAAAATGCCTAATGACCCTTAGAGATGCCTGAAAACAAGGTATAGAAAGAGTTTGATTACTGACCTCAGATTTTTCCTAAATCTTGAAGCAAACTTGTAATGTTTTGATTTTGAAACAGCACTGAGAAAAGCCCAAAGTAATTTTTAAAATACCCTTTATAATCATTCGTTGTATACATTAAATATCAGGAGAACACAGAATATGGCTCTTTAATACTATCAAAGCACTGAGCTGCAGTTCATTATGGTCACTATGCTGTACACTGTGTTAGACTTGGGCTGATTTTGCTTCCTTGTCATTACCCAGTCATTGGATGCTGTTCAAGAAAAGCTCCACACTGGCAACAGATCACAGTGATCGGCAGTGGCACTGACAGCATTAAGGTGTTTAATTATATTTTCTGGAGCAGCGTGGGGCAGGGGGGCAGCAGGAATGGCAGTTTCCAGTAATTAAAGCAAACTGTAGCAAAATGCAGAAAAAGGAATATAACGACTTTTTTTCACGTTTACCCGGTCCCCTTGAGAACTGATACTTTAGAAGCAAATTTCCTTCTGCATACCTGCTTAGGAAATCATCTGATTATATTTGCCCAGGGCCCTGTACATACATGTTAGTTTTAATAACCGTCAGATCAAGATTCAGGGAAGAAGTATAATTCTAGGTGAAATTTGACAGTATTTGGTGTGTCTTCTGTTGTTCATTGTTTGTGTCCACCACTGTCGTAAGAGGAGAAACTGTTTTATTGATTAGAGTTACTAGCCCAGAGAAGGTACAGCGTAAACATATGAATAAATTATAGAAACACAAAACTTACAAATTCATTATTGGAATTGGTCAACATTATTTAGGTTAATCAAAATTTCTAGTAAATATAGAGTTTTGTTTTCCCTGAGAATTAAATTGTAATAAAAGACTCCAAAATTAAGCTGAGAATACATTTTTGGGGCAATTCAGATGTTTTAATATTATTAAAAACACTATCTTTTAGGTATAAGGAACAAGAGTCAATCAGGAAAAAAGTATACAAGCTTTAGAAAGATCTTCACTGAAAGGCACATGGTGAAGTCAAAAAGAACTACTGTTCAGATTTCACTGATGACACACGGTGCCTGTGAACCTGCCCACAAGACACCAACCCTCACATTCCAATTTTTTAAAACAAGAACAATCACCTTTCTTGTCCTATGAATTTGAGAAGATAGAATTAAAGAGTAAAAAGTGGCTAGCTTAACGCCAAACATAGTAGGCACTGTACACTTCTATGAGGTCTGTTCTCTAAACTGCTAAACTTTCCTTCTTAAGCCCTTGCAGTTGGAGAGTTCCTTAAAGGACCACACAAACTGGTTTTAATCACAGAACATTGCTTTCTAAAGTTATTGTCTTTATTTTAAAAATAAATAAACTAAGAGAGTTTAAGTAACAGGCAGAAGGTTTCAAAGTACATTGTATATTTTAACATTTAATTTTAAAATAATGACAAAGGTGGTATCCCATGCCACTTTTAAAGGTTTTATGAGGAAGAAGACTAATTCTATAATTTGTCATAATATGATTTATACATAATTAATTTTGCTCATGTAATTTTAAACAATAGCAAAACTTTTGTTTAACAATTTCATCCCACAGCATCTCAGATCTTTTAAACAGACTTTAAAGAAACCAGTCACTAGAGAGATCTCATTTACTTCTGCCAAAATACCACCTAGCAGTTAAGACGACCAAATACAGTTCTATAGGAAAACTAGTGATGAAGGGAAGGAAGTATTCCACACACCTGCAGAAGCCAACAACAACAAAAAAATTAAGTTTTAAAAAATCTGTAGTTAAGATGATTGTAACTAACATACAGAAAAGATACCAGAGACGGTCCAAATAAACTGATAACATTTGCCATTCACCTCCTGCCCACAGAGGAACTGATAACTTGTTTCTTCTCTAGTACTGGTATTTTTGTGCCATTTAATATTTACCCCTTAGGCTTTAATATCTTTGGACTCTTTTTTAGGCAGTCAAGATGATAACGTAAAGAAAGGAACTATTTCGGCCAGTCTTCTCTCACTTGCATCTCATCTTTAAACTGACCACACTCTGAAAGCAGCTGACAGTCAGAACCTGGATGGGATCTTACACGTCAGTGAACAATTGCTTTCTTACAAGATAAAAGAAAAGAAAAATGAGAGGGGACTGAACTGCGAGGAAGAAACAAGTATAATAAAAGGCAAAAGCAATGGCAGAGGATGAAAGCCAGCAAGGAAACATCTGCTGAAGACTAAACTCTCTTAAGGGCAATTCTGAACTCAGATTTATAATAACAAATCCTGCCTTTTGAGTGACAGTTACTTCCAAATAAATGATCTCATTTAATACTTCAACCATCCTTTCTGGAAATAAGAAGCACTAAAACTGGGAGGGATTAACTGAATGGCCCCAAACACTAGCTAGCAAAGGGTTGAGTCGCTATTTCAACATAAATCACTATCTCTTTTATACACTATAAACCACATGTGTTTCTTTAAGAGGTAATGTGAAACTGTACCTAATACTCAACTTTTTTTTTTTAATGTGTAGTCAAGTCATTCCTATAAAGAGCAGGTACTGAATGCTTGTTAAAGTATCTTTCCTTAAACAGAAAGTTCAACTCTAAAGAGATAATTTAAAACTCGTCAAAAAATATCCAAAGTTTAGAAAAAAGTTCTTAAAAATATATATATATATTTATTTTAGGACTAAATGGAGAGTTCTTAATTTAGTACAACCAGATAAAACTAAAGTGACTCCTCCATTTTCAATAGCCTTCACACATGGGAGTTCATAACATGTGAAGGCGCTCAGTGAACGCTCCTGTGAAGCTCCATTTCCTGCCATGTTTCCCTGCAGGATGCACCTTAACCAAGGCTCCTCTGTCTTTCCATGCCTTCGGGACGTTGCACAGTGCTCAGAGGAGCATTGCATGACTCCTCGGGCAGGATTAGGAGTCTATTTTTTATTTCCAAAGTACTCTGAGCCTTCCTCCATCAAAGCTCTTCCTCCACTGTGAAAACTGACGGACTTCACCTTCCCCATAAGAGTGGGGTTCCTTGAGAACCATGTCTGTGTCGGACTCATTTTGTATCCCCAACACCTATCATGGAATCTGGCATATAGTAAGCGCTCGGTTAAATGATTTAACACTGGATTTCTCAGCCTCAAAGAATTTAAGAAGAGACTGAGTGTTTTCTCAGGTTTGCCTCTCCTGGCAATTCACTTTTGCTTACATCTTGCTGGAGTTCTTTGGCTCTAAGAGATTATCATTTAAAAATGAAGACAAAGGGGCACTGGCTGGAGAAAATCTGAGCAATCTGATACAAAGGGCACCCCAACCCCACCTTAAATCCTAGAAAACAGTTTTCCTGGGTGAATTCCCAGGTGAGTGCTCCTCAGAAGCCTGCATCTTCCTGTCTCACTCTCCCAAACCCTCCCAGCACAAATCCCTAGGACTTAACTATCCAAAGCAATGCCTCCTCAGTAAAGTGGGCAACAAAATCTACTGACCAAGACTGTGGGCTCTGGAGTCAGATTGTGAATTCAGATCCTGTTCCTGCCACTTGCAGTTGGGAAGCCTTGGGTTGGTTAACCTCCTATTTCTTTCTGTCACCTCATGTATAAAGTGAAAATAATTATGGTAATCACACGTTTGAGTTGTTTGGGGGACTATGTAAGATGACACATTTGAAGCATAACACAACACCTGGTCCTACTTTCCACTTTTGCTACTTTGTAGAATCCCAGAGCGCCCCACATATGCAATTTTCCACAGGATAACAAGGCTACTGTATAGCCCACAGACTGCTGTGCCTTCTCTACTGCTGGCCTTCTGCCCTTGTCACTGGTTTACCCTGCCCCTGGTCAACTGAACTGCCTAACTCCTTGGTCCCTAATTCTATCCTATGAGATCAAAGACTAGAAATAAAAAAGATTCCACTGATTGACATGCGGGGCGGGGTGGAGGTGGTGGGAGAGGTTGTACTTTGAGAACCACGAGGTTCACTTAAATATTATGTGACTTTCAGTTTCTGTTCTTCATCGCTCAATCATGTCTCACTCTTTGTGACTCCATGGACTATAGCCCGCCAGGCTCCTATGCCCACGGGGATTCTCCCAGCAAGAATACTGGAGTGGATTGCCATTTCCTCCTCCAGGGGATCTTCCCAACATAGGCATCGAGCCCAGGTCTCCCACATCACAGGCAGATTCTTTACTGTCTGAGCCACCAGAGAAGCCCACTTTCAGTTTAGAGATATCAAACAATTATGATGAACATAGAGCGTAATGAAGACTATATTCAAATGCAAATAATATTTATTGAGAAAGGGTTTTATATTAGGTAGTGCAACAGGTTCCTTTATATTTTTTTTTCATTTAATTCTCAAACTAATATTCAAGGTAGGCATTAGCCATGTATATTGAAGATGAATAACCTAAAGTCCAGAAAGTTTAAGTGGTTTGATGGAGACGGCACAACTACACAGTGATTGAGTTCAAATTTGAATACAGACCTTCTGACTCTATATATAAAGGTGCTTTTAATGACATTATGTGGTTTAATTCCAAAGATAAGAGTGAGTTAAATTTATGTATGTATTTTTCTTGATCAGGAGAAGGAAATATAAAGTAAACTTCGCTTAGTTCTTCAGTATGAAGCTAAAAATTATGCTTATACATTCACTTACTCAAAAAAGTGTTTAGTGATACTGGGACTTCCCTGTTGGTCCAGTGGCTCAGAATCTGCCTTGCAATGCAGGGCACATGGCTGCCCACACACCATGGATCCCTGGTTGGGGAACTAGGATCCCACAAGCCTCAGGGCAACAACCTCCTCACCCATGCACTGAAAGATCAGGGGCAGTCAAACAGATAAAAGTTTTTAGTGATACGTATCACATGACAAGCATAGTGCTGGATGCTGATGGGCAAAGGAGACCTGGCCTGGAAGGTTATTGCCTAGTGGAAGAGACAGAATTAATCTAATGATCAGTAGACAAACTCAGATAAAAGGTATAAAGAAAAAACACCATAGGTCATGCTTGATAAAAGTATCTGTATCTGAACTGGACATCAAGGAGAACATCCACAAAGAAGAGAGGTTTGAGTTAAGAGAGTTGACAGAGTATTATTAGGCAGGGGAAAACTGTGTGCAAAGGCTCTAGGCAAGGAAGAGGATGGCAATGCGGACAAACTGCCACTATAGGGGGAACCCAGCCCACTACAGAGGGCAGGGGGCACAGCAGACATCGGAGGAACGTGGAAAGAGATCCTGGGCAAGACCATGAGACCCCTTAGACAGTTATAATGGGAAATCACTGAACTGGGAGCAGGGACTGTCAGCAAAACAGGATGAATGACTCATCTACGAAGGTATCCAAATGAACAGCCATGTAATAAGTGAAAGTTAGAGCCTTCTTAAAGACTACAGTATAATTAAATTAAATGCAAAAACACTATAGTGTTAATTTCCAAAGAGGCAGGCAAACAGATTTTGTAGCAGACCAAAAAAAAAAAAAAAAAAAAAAAAACAAGGAAGAGGAAAAATGGAAGAGAATTCATCAATACAACACAATTCTTTTCCCACTTGCTTTTTATTTTACATATGGTAATGTATATGTTTCCATGCTATTCTCTCAGTTCATCCCACCCTCTCCTTCCCCTACTGTGTCCACAAGTGTATTCTCTAGGCAATGCAGCACATTTTAATAATCAGGCATAGATAGAAAATCTTATTTCTGTATGCAACCATAGATTAGAGATTTTATTTTTTACTATAAAATTAAGTTTTTTAATACCCTTATTCATTTTTATATTGTATAATCAATTATCAAGCAGTGTAGTCAAGTAGGGTGTTTATGATTTGCTTTTAACTTACAAACTCCATTGAGAGTAAATGCTGCCTTATCTTCTTTTCAAATTACAACTTAGACAGAATTTAAATACCTTTTCTATATGTCAAAGAAAACTCTGAAACTTTCAATCTGCCAATATGTCACATTTTAATTTTGCTGGCTATTTTAAGAAAAGTCAAGAACACATAAGAAATCACATTTTAATATACCTTAATATAAACTATAATAAACAATAACAAAATACATATTACCTTCTAGAAATCATTATAGTAAAATAAACAACATTCAACTAAAATCTTAAGATTTTAGAAATAGCTCCAAGAGACATAAAATACTATACAAGCCAAAATTTTCATTCTCTTCTAGTTTAAATAGATAAGTAAAAGCAAGCAAATAAACACATTTTTAAAGGGGAAAAGGCAGCTGCTTTTTATTCTATTCTTTAAGTTCTTGAAGCACTATGCAGAAAGTATATTTTGGTTGAGTTCTACAAATGTAAAAAAAAGTATGCACTTTAAAATGAAGCAAACATAATATTATACCATAGACTATTCCCTACTCTTATTTCCAAAGTTTGAAGACTGTAACATAAACATAAAATGATGGTTAAAGCCAGAATGGAACAGAAAAGAAGTTAATAAATGATAAGGCTGATGGAGCAGAAGAGTGAAGGTGCTAGGCTATTTCTCGCTTATGAAATTGGAAGAGGCGCTTTTCCTCTTACCTAACCTTAAATGCCCCACCTCTCCCACACTGCCTGGGCACTGCTCTTAAAGGTTCTTTCTGATGTTCCTCGGGGGGTCTCGTGCCAGGCTTTTATCCTCGCTCCCATTACAGCTGCTCTCAGAGCGTTGATCACTGCCTCATACCAATAACTCCCTTTACACCTTGAACTACTCTAGGCTCTCAGGACAACTCTCAATAAATGTTTGCTGAATGACTGACTGTGCACTATCTTCCAAGAAGAGTTCTACTTAACTCTAGCTTATGGCTTGCTCTCCATATGCCCTAGAATATTAAAAACAACAACAAAAAAACCTCACCATCAAAAAGTCTGTTAATAAAGTCTGATATCCATTATTCCTTCCTTTTTGAATAATAGAAACTAGTGTTTTAATCTATTTGCCTGTCCAGAATAAAAATAACATTTCTCAGTCTCATTAATACCTATTTATACTGCTAAGCTCTGGATAATGAAATATAAGCTAACTTATGTACAGCTTTCCAGAGACCATCAATAAAAGGAAGCAGGTTGTCCTTCCCTTCTCTTTCTTTCTTCCTGGCAGCTGGAATAAGCTCTGATGGCTGGAGTTAGTATCCCCCAGGCCCTGAAGCGATGCAGGGAATGGAACTTCCACATTAAAGAGCAACAAGAGGAGAGGAGCTTGGATCGCAGACACTGGGTGGTCCCCGCTTCTAGACACAGATCTGGGAGAAAAATAAACTTCGTCCCTAGAATAATTGTTATTAGGGGGCATCTTGGCTCACAGTTAGAACTTCATGCTAATTGAACTATCTTCTAAGTAGTTCTTTACCTTCTTTCTTTGTAATGTATCAAGTTAATTTTCCTTTAAGATTATCATCAGAAGATTACTTCATGGCCTCAGTAGCTCTGAGTCCTCTCCTCACTATAAGAACAAGTTTCTCTCCAAGCCCTGCAGCAACACACTACAAACATTATTCAATCCCTCAACACACAAAGGCTGATTTGCCTCTTATCTTAAAATTGCCCTGTACTAGTAACTCAAAACTCAACCCTAAACAGGGTATTTGAAATAAATATTTCAAGAAGAGAAAAAAATTTTTAAAAATAGAAAAATACAGTCAATTACAAACCCATCCCATTCACATGCCTTCTGGATAATTTTACATATTCTGATGTTTGTCCTTCTACTTGTTCATTTAATATTTATTGAGTGTCCTCTGCAAAAGGCATAGATAAGAAATACTGAATTAAACATACATCAAGACAAGCTATTCTCTTGAAGCTATAAACACAATGAATAACCATATATGAATAACTATTATATCACTGTAGGCTGTGAAAATAAAAGTGAAATAAGAGAAGAATCAATAGAAAGAGCTACAAAAGAGAACACCTTTGGCAGAGATAATCAAGAAAGGTTTCCCTGCAAGAAGGAAAGATGGCAGGGCTGGAGCTTTGGTATGAAAGTCTGCTTGCTGTCTAGCTGAATAGAGGCTGCTCTATTCATATTTCTTGCGTTTACTTTAGTTTTTCTACTTCTTTTACTGTCAGGTTGATACATTTTTGTGAATCCTGCAGTCAGCAGGTCTGTCTAAAGTCTCTTTGTCAAATAGCTTCTGTCTCATTCTATATGAATGTGAAAGTTTTATCTGCAAATTGATAATTAACAAGACCTTCAAGTTGGGGATTCATTTTTGAGCAAAGAAAATGTGCTATGAGTACAAATGTACTCATATTCATTTTGGCCTCTGGATACCACCTCCAATCATTTCTTCCATGGCCTTGTGCTTAGGCTAGGAATAGTCAGCATGTCAGAAAGCAGAATTTCATAAGATTTAGTAGCAGAATCATCCATCTTTCATTGCACAGTATGTGCACTGCACAAGAGTGCCTGAGATAGCAAGTAGAGGCTGACATTCAATCCATGCCCCACTCATAGAGTTTTCACCCTTGTGAGAGATTGCATACCAAGTACCAAGGGGTTTCTTTTTCCTTTGCTCAAAGACCTTCATCTTACTAAGTCACCTGTCTATTTCTAAGCCAATGTTTTTCCAAAAGGAGGGGTTATTCCCAACTCACATAAAAACATAGTTCTAGGTGTTCCACATGGTAGTAGAGAGAAGGAGAGCTTTAGTCTTACTTCTTTTCAGGCCTCTTTTGAGAGCTTAACCATATCCTTGGACCCTTATTTCTCTTTCCATCTTTTTCCATCTGAATGTTTGGGTATTGTTAACAAGATATATTAACCCTTCCATCTTTAACTCTGCTCCCTTCAGTGAAGATGCATCCTGTTAAAACCAGAGCATCTCTAATCAGTGTTTCCCCCGTCTGGAACTATGAATGAAATCAAGAACACGAAGAAAAATGCTCCATAAAATTATATTTCCTAGAGAACTCATTGGTAAAAAGATTTGGAGAAATCTTTAAAGAATCAAGAGTACATAAAATGTTGTCCATAAAATTACACTAAAACAATTTTTACGATGAGCTTAGATTGGTACAATAGGAAGGCACAGGAAAAGGATGATCATGATGATTAAAAAAAAAAATGTGCAGGATATCTGCTCCATGCAGACAAGATGCTATGCATTTTATATACATGATGTCACTCAGTCTTCGAAACCAGTGGTCCCCAACCTGTTTGGCACCAGGGACTGGTTTTTCTGAAGACAAATTTTCTACAGCCTGGGGGCTGAGTGAGGGATGGTTTGGGGATGATTCAAGGGCATTACATTGACTGCGCACTTTATTGTGTTTCTATTATTATTATATCAGCTCCTTCTCAAATCATCAGGCATTAGATCCCAGAGTTTGGGGATCCCTATTTTAAACAATCCAATGAGGAAGATACTTTCATCTTCACCTTATAGTTAAGAGTTTCAGAAAGACTAATAAACAGATGAGTTGGGACTAAAATTATGACACTCCAAATTCTAGACTCTTAACCACTACTTTATAGGTTATATAAAATTATATATGGTCAAAGATAACAGACTTTCATCAAAGTGGTATACGATTAATACTGATATTGAATAAATAACAGAGAGTTAGAAATAGTGACTATACCACCATCTGTATCTTTGGGATAAAAATATAACTTAATAAACAAGGAAACAAACTTTTTCATAGTAAGAATGTATCACAATAAAATTAACTTTTGATCTTGCACAAAGGAAAACGAATATATTAGTATATATTTCTTATACATAGCTAATTTTTTCAGAATGCCTATCAGTTAAAAACCAATAGATTAAGTTCTTTATGTATTTCATGCCATTTAATCACCAGTAAAAACATATGGGGTAGGTAGTATTATCCATTTATAAAAAAAGAAATCAAAGATCAGACAATTTTGTAATAAATAATTTGCTCAAGGCTACACAAGTAGCAAGCTGTAAAGCAAGATTTGAATTCACACCTGCTTCAAAGGTTTAATTTCTATGGAGTAACTCAAAGTTCGGCAAGCTTTCTGGAAGAGCTGTACACTATATATTTTAGGTTTTGTGGGCTGTGTGTCTGTTACAATGGCTAAGTCTGCTGGGTCCTGTACTTCAGAAGACAATAGGTAAATAAATGAGTATATCTATGCTCCATTAAAACTTCATTTACAGAAACAAGCAGTGAGCCAAATCTGGTACAAGGCTACAGTTTACTGAATCCTGGGATAAACAACTAATTTTAAATTAGCTCACCCTGAGCTAAAGGTTTGCTAGTTACAAAATGGAAAAGCTGCTACTTTTTCCTACTTGACCAAGAAACTATTCTGTTACTTCCCTGAACACATTACAATGCATAAACCATATTACCGATTTGTTAGGAAACAAAAAGAAGCAAACACAATAAATTGATCAATTCAAAAAAAGACAGACACAGGAAAATGAATGTGCCTGCTTATTATTCTCCTGCCCATCCTCATAAGAACTTTTTTATGATTGCTGAAAAAAACACCTTTTCAAGAAAAACCATTGTTCCACTAGGTAAAAATGTCCTTTTCTTATAGGCTATCATTGCATTATACAGGCCATGAAAAGAACCATCTAAGTAATACATGTAGATGGTAGAATGATTTCATTTTCTTTAGTGAGCCATGGTTCCAAGAGAATGCTCACTTTACAAATCGAATAGATCTGGCCATTCTTTCATGCATATCTATTAGGTTACATGCAAAAAAGACTTTTCTACATCAGTTCAAAGAGCATTTACTGAACATCTAAAATGACCTAACCTTTAGCAATGTAGGAAATTAACACCTAAACACCTAATCTCAGTATAGCATTGTAAATGCATTAAGAGCTATATTCACATGGGGGGTGTGGTGATTATTTTAGCACAAACTGAATGAAATAAGAATACAGACATATTATGAAAGTTACAGACTCTGTAGGAACTGAAAAATGGGAAGGCAGTTTTTGTAGTAGCACAGATTATCTATCTGCTAAAATGAGTCTTCTTGAAGAACAATCGAAACAGGAGACTAAACAACTTGAAAATTATTACATAAATGTGCCTTGGAAATCAATCAAATGCAACATCTGTCATTTGATGAATCAAAGCATTTAACTTAATTTTGCTTGGAAACAGAGAGCTGATGTCAGAGATTTTGCATGGTCTGGATGAACAGCCATAACCAGTATTATTTTGTTTGTTTATTAGACTATCACCATGTACGTATTTTATCCCTGCAGGTATAACAAACTGTTTTCAAGAAACATCACATGTATTCAAGGAAACAACTAGATGGGAAGCTAGTGAACTGTCCATTAAATGTAAATTTTTAAAATCTTTTATATCTCATGATAATTTGCTTTATGAAGCTAAAAATTGCTATTCTCTCATTCCCAGCATGCTCTTATATCTGCATTGGCTTTTGAAAGACTTGAGGGAGCAAGTTTGAAACAGGCAACACTGAGTCAAACCCAAATGCAATTCAAAACATTTACCAAAATGCTAATTAATACATTCCCATCTTGCCTAGGATGAACATGAAAATATAATTATTTTTAAATTTCATCTAAACATCTGATTAACCTTAGATACTTACCCATTCCCTTCTGGTCAGCATCAGGAGACTTGCTATTTCTTCTCCAAATACAGAAATTTTTCAGTATGGAAAAGAAATTTGTTTACGCTCAGAAGCTTGATTCATGCTGTGCTGTGTGTGATGCCATGGTGAGGTGTACCCTGAAGACTAATGGCATATCTCCATTACTGTATTTTTCCCCAATTCACCTTTATTTGGTTTGTGACTTTTTTAATTTGGAACTTTCAATATTAAAATGTGGTTTGCTGAAGAATACAATAAACATTTTTAAGAATTCAGAATTTTAGGGGTTTTTTTTTAAATATAATTACATGCCAATTGCAATTATTTAATAGAAAGATGGTAATCAGTTTGTATTTTACCTGAGAGGATCATTGAAATATGCAAAATTAAAATCAGTTAAAAGTATAGGCTGTGTACTTCATTTTTAAAAGACTGAAACTTCTAATAAGAAACCTATAAAATTATATGGATTGAAGAAAATAATACATGTATTCAGAACAGTAGCAAATTCTTATGCTTTACTAATAAATTTTAGAAGTCTTGTTCCTTTAACGTCTGAGTTTGACCCATTCGTTCTGCTTTCCTGCATGTATTCCCTCTTGGTACAAGGTCCTTAGGGCTTCCCTGGTGGCTCAGATGGTAAAGAATCCGCCTGCAATGCGGGAGACTCCTGGGTTCAGTCCCCGGGTTGGGAAGATCCCCTGGAGGACGGCATGGCAACCCACTGCAGTATTCTTGCCTGAAGAATCCCATGGACAGAGGAGCCTGGCGGGCTACAGTCCATGGGGTCACAAAGAGTTGGACACGAATGAGTAACTGAACAACAACAGGATCTTTGCCCTCTGTCTCCTACACACCTGGCTTGGGACATTTCATCACATTTTAGCAGACTCCCAAGTCTAGAACTGCCATGTTCCTGCCAATCCTACCAACCTCTCAAGCTCAGTCTCTTCCAGGGGGCCTTCCAATGCATCTTCTTCAGCACCTATCCACATTTTCTCTTTTTAGGAAGATCATAAACTTCTTGAGGGCAGAGATCACATTAGTATGCTCCTTCCCATAGGCTTAGGACTGAATTGGGCTCTAAAATATTTAATGTTTAATATTATATAATCATAGTAACTGAGGTTATGTCATACTTCTAACAACCCATGCATAAACTACCCCAAGCTTTCTACAAAAAGAGTTTTACTATCTATAAAACGGGGATAAGACCAATCCACTTGGGATATGTTCAGAATATATAAAATGATTGCTTTACACTATGTATCTTAAGAGTCTTGACATATCATAATTGTAAAGGAAAAGAGATAAATATGATATTTAAAGAAACATAGCAGAAGAGACATATCTAAAGAGAACAGAAACCTAAGGGTAATATTTCTTACTCTCCATCCCCATTATATTCAACGAAACAGAGGCAGTCTCTCAAGAAAATAATTTTAAATACTGCTTAATTTTTTACATATGCCCTCTCTAATTCAAATTATCATACTCTTTCTTTGTTCAACATTGGATCAATGAAAAAGATGAGTGCTTAACCTAAATTCAAATATGCAAACTTCAAATATTTTAAAGCAACATGAAACTGCTGATATCAAAGCAGCATAAACCCATTCAAAATGACATGTTTTCAAGCAAGTACAAAAGAAAAGTAAATTCTTTACAGACTGAGACCTCATCTTTTATTTACCGTCTTATGTATAACTTTTTGTAAAACATGTCAAAATGAGACATGAAATAGAAAAATGTTTTTAAAATTAACCGAATGCTGAACAGAAAAGTAATATAAAGACTATCACAAAGTATTAAAGTACTTTGGGGTTACAGTATATACAGAAAGAGGAACCTTTAATAAATGCTGAATATATTCATTATGGAAAGCATAAACAGGTAATCCTGAGCAGGAACACAGGAAAGTACACATAAAACACAAATATATATCTATTTAGGAGATATTTATAGCTAATAATTCTTTAAAAATCAAGTTCATACATTTTTTTGAATAAAATGCAAAAGATACAGAAATTCCTATTGACTACATATACTCTATTTGATTTCTAGAAAACCAACTGTGGGGATTCCTGAGGGTTCTATCAGGGTTTACGAAGCCTGGACAGTGGCAACTTCATGATGATAAGATAGAAATTAAGGAAATTATCAGGGGTAGCTGGTTACACTGAAGAAATGAAAGTACTCATGTATTTTTCAATTTGGGATTAACATATACATACTACTATATATAAAATAGACAATCAATATTCTGCAATAACCTAAATGGGGAAAAAAAAAACTGAAAAAGAACAGCTATATGTACATGTATAACTGAAACTAAGGTAACATTGTAAATCAACTTTAATCTAATATATAATAAATAAATAAATAAAAGAAACACCTTCAAAAGAAAATGAACAAACTACTCTAGGGACTCTGATGAAAAAGCAGAGAGGGTCCACAGATATTCAGGATCATTCCTACAGCTACTTTGTCAATAAAAGTTTGAGAAATAGTATTTAAAAAGATGACATTTAGACACTTGAAAGCAATTCCAACTATAGAATGGAAAGACACAATATGGATAATTGTCACTATATGGAATCTATGACATATCCATTTAGGAGCTATAACCTTTCTTATAAGTCAAAAATCACAAAACTGGAATCTAGAAAGCTTCGGATTTCAACAATAAGATCTTTAGAAATTATATTTTAGACAAACGAAAAGTTCTGGCTCAATTATTCTGACAGCATAGCCAGGAATAAGGTTTGCTAGCTTAAATCAGGAATGCAGCGTATATCCTGCTGTTGCAGTAGAAATAACCTAATTTGTGTGCACACTGCTGAAAAGAAAAAGGCTGTAAAGTGATGTCTAACTCTTTGAGTTTACAATTGCCTCCCTTAGGCAATAAATGCTTAGACAAGAGGATCCCTATTATGTCTAAGTATTCCATATCGTGTTTGGATAAAAAAAAAGAAGCTCTGATGTTAATAAATTAATTTTCAAAAGTCAGGACAAAAGCATACAGAGCATTTTACTGCATGAAATTATATTACCAATCTAGCAATGGTTCCGAGAACCGAATGCTAACAAGGAAGTTCCTGATAATACTTCCAAGTGCTGAGCCCCCACCCCTAATGAATTTGAATTTGTAGGTTTAGATGAATGGGACCTCAATCACAATTAGCAAGTAATACTTATTTAAGGTGCTATCTTACTATGGAGACAAAGCAGCCTTTTGTTTAGCACTGTGATTCCTTAATGATTTCTGCTTTTATCTACAACAAAATGCTGAATGATCAGTTTTTCAAAAATTAATCAGAACAACCTTGTTCTAATGTAAAACATCCCCTTTGGTTATGTTGAAGTCACAAATAACAACAAGAATAAATGTCCACAAGATCATACTGAGAGAATACTGCATGAACACAGTGCTAAGAATTTTGGCCCTGAAACTACTAGTATATTCCTGACAGTCTGATAAACTGCTCCACTTTTCAAAAACATAGGGACGATTCCAGCTACAACACACATGAAAGGAAATTTTTAAAGCTTTGTTTCTAATATAGAATTGCCTTGCACATGCACATGTACCCTCACTCTCTGACTCAAGATAAATGCCTTAGCTTACTATTGTTCAAAACCTTTAAAACAACATTCTGCACCATCACTAAAACAGCTTAACATTGCATTCTAAAAGAACCCCAGATCACAGAGGTACAGATCTCTTACCTGGGAAACCCCCTTGGACCATTGCTGTACCAGTGCTCCCTTCAGGGTATCTGCATTCCTGATAAACATTCAATGCTGGAAGCAGCTCAGATCCTCACCACAGACTCTGTCCTCTTCTGTCGACCTTGGGCCTATTCCCAACCACATCCACCCTCAGATTTTATTCTCCTTCAAGACAACTTGTCAATCTATTTCTATCAAGAGAAGAAATCAATTAAGCTAATTTCCAGCTACCCCTCCAGCTAACAGTCACATCTGTCAAGTAGGTGAGCTGCCTGGGAAAGTCTGCCGGGAGAAGCAAAATCCCGGGTTTCCAACATCTGACCCTCGGATGCTTCACGCTGCCGACTGTGGCACTCAGTTACCCTGCTCGCATCAGGATGATAGCTCTATTCCAGAACAGGAGGCAATATAAACACAACCATTTATTTTGTGGCCAGCTTCAATGAATATCATTTTAATGACCCAGTTTTCCTGCTGAGAAATAGTTCATCACATTAGTTGCATCTTTCTAGTGCAGATTAAAAGAAACAGCAGTCGATTTCAGCCTGTCCGAAGTGGAGGGAATAGTCATCAACTTACTGTCTCCTACTGCTCACAGCACTGAATCATTTTTATAACAAAGAAACTGGTGAACCACATTGAACACGCATATCCCCTAGTGAGATTCATTTGTGTCTCAGTAACAATCTAAACGTGCAGTAAAGATTCTATTTAAGCAGTCAAGTCTTCAAGTTAGCTTCTTGGGGGTAGGGGGAGGTGGAATTATAGCGGGGGGAAAAAAACCCCTAGGAGCATCAGAGTAATCACTAGAGAAATAGTTGAGTTTTCTCCAATTTCATTTAAAATGCTACATTGCATTGCCTATCCCACCCCAACCCCAGTAGACCTTATTAATATAATCATATAACCAACTGCAATTGCTTCAGAATTACCTTTCTATCCATCACTAGAGTATCTGCTGACTATTCTTTATAAAATGTAGAATAAGAAGTCATCTCTGTGACCACTGATCAAATAGATGAATAATATAAAGTCAAGAACACCTGAACATAATTTAAATGCTTCTCAAGAGATCTTAATACATTTCTTTGCTTATAGTTCCAGTAAATGTATCCAAATTAGTTCAAGGACTCAAGCTTTGGAAGTTCTTCGAATAAAAATTGACTAATATAGAAATTAGAGTTTACCAGTCTCCAGTTACAGGGCTAAAATAAGAATTCTTCTTAAGAATTTACTTATTGATGAAGAAAAGGCTCCAGAAAAGGATAATTAAGAAAAGAGAAAAAGAATTCATAGAAAACTGAAATTTTAAATTTTAGCTTTTATATCTTAGTATTTTCCCTCCTACTTTGCAGTGTCAGAAACAAAAAACAAAACTGGAGAAAATAAATTCATATATTTAGTAAAATGAACATGGAGTTACCACTAGAAGCCATTAATGAATGCTGTTTGCTTATATAAGGTGAATATTCTTAAGATTCTTTAAGTCCTTGGTAATAATTGCTGTTGATTGTAGTGACATCTATTGGCAAGGTAGAGATCAACTGCAGAGCCCACAAGGAAAAAAAACAAACAAAATTTTTAAAACAAAATAATGACTAGCTGCTCAACAAATCTTCATTAATCGTCAGTGTGTGTGTGTGTGTGTGTGTGTGTGTGTGTGTGTGTGTGTGTGTTAGTCGCTCAGTTATGTCTAACTCTGCAACCCCATGAACTGTAGCTTGCCAGGCTCCTCTGTCCATGAAATTCTCCAAGGCACGAATATTGGAGTGGGTAGCCATTCCCCTCTCCGGGGGATCTCCCTTCATGTTAAAAATTAGCATGGTAAACATAGGAAGTCACTGAAGGGAAAGGCTAAATGTGGTCTTGAAACTAGACCTAGATTCCAGTACTGACCTCAACAATAACTAATTCTGTGAATTGTGATAAATTATTTGGTCTGAGTCTTAGACTGTAAAATTAGTCAGATCAGTTGAACTTGATGATTTTTAAATCCCATCACCACCGAGAAACCCATTGATTCAGATACTTTAATTATCTTCTTTTCTTTTTATTCCCTTCTTTAAAGTAATTTGCTATTTAACAGAGATGTTTTAATAATAAGTTTTAACTATCCTCTACAGGTGTAGTTCTGTAGTGTAAGATGATGCTTAACTTGGAGATAATTTTAAAAGCTTTATTTAGCATAATTTTTACAACATAAAATTCACTCACACACACAACTCAGTGATTTATAGTAAACTTAAAGAGCTGGGCAACCATCACCACAATCCAGGTTAAGAACATTTCAACCAAAATTGAATTCCTTCAATTCCTACTCAAATTTAGGCAACCACTAACTTTCTTTCTATCTCGAAAAATTTGTTTCTCACAGACACTTTACTTTATTTACATGTATGTACTACAAATAAATGCATACACTTTATATAAACGTATGTACTACAGTATGTACTCTTCTGCATCAGGCTTCCTTTACCTAGGATAATGAGCATGTAATCAGTATTTTGCTCCTTTTTATTACTGTAGAGTATTATTCTACTATATGCATACGTAACATTTTGTTTATCCATTCACCAGCTGACAGACATTTGGCCACTTGCAGCTTTTGGCTACTATGTATAATGCTGCTATGAACTTTCATGCAGGAGTCTTTTTGTGGACATATGTATTCACTTCCTTTAAAAGTACATGCCTAGAAGCAGAATTGCTGGGTTCTACGGTTTTAAGAAAGTACCAAACCATTTTCCAAAGTGGCCATATTAATTTACATTTCCACCAGAAGTGTATGAGGGTTCTAGATGTATGTTTATTTTTTTAGCTAAAATCATTCTAGTGGGTGTGCAGTGGTCTAATTCGCATTTCCCCAATAAATTAATGATGTTGTGCACCTTTTTGAGTGCTTATTAGCCATTTTTATATCTTCTTTGGTGAAATGTCATTTAAGTTTTGCCTATTTTTTAAAATTGGGTTGCTTGTTTTCTTATTATTGAGCTGTAAAGATGAAATGCTTTTCTTCCAAATAAACATATCTTGTTATCCAAAATTCAAGTGGATCAAATCAAATGAATAGTAGAAGCTTCTTCTCAAAACTCCCCTCTCGAAACAGTTTGCCCTACATGCCTCTGAATTTTTTCAATGAAAAAAATACTTGAGATTTTACAAAGTTCAGCTTTGACCTTAGAATCTGACTGAAATCTGCGATTTGGCTTTGCTTCCAGGAGGCCAAAGATCACTTGGATATCATTCAGGCACCTCTGAACCGGGACAAGATCAATGACACTCAAGCAACATGGACTAACAATAAAAAACTAAACCATGTATTAGTGGCAGTGATTCAAACATAGCTGACATTTCTATTCCTGTTATTATCTAAGTTAGCATTCTTGATACAACATGGAATGAAATTTTTCATTTTGTCTTGATATGTTGAAATTTCATCAGCTTACTGAAGTATAAATGCTTACAAGAGTAAAATGCTATAAGTAATTAGAGATAAGAATAAAAGCTGATTTTTACGTCAAAATTATTAAAGTTTTTAAAGGTTAAGTACATCAATATGTTGCCAGTTATATGAATATTGAGAAGTAACACTACAAAGAACATTATAACCTTTGTGAATCAATATATGTTGATTTCATTGATTTTTTCTTTTTTAATATTTGAAAACTACAAAGCACAAAAATAGAGATAAAATCATGGACTGTTCAGCAAACCAGTATGCATATTAAGGAAAGTAATCTTTAAAAGCCTTTTAGCTTTTGAATTCTACTTGGGCCATGAATTTTAAAAACTTTATTTCAGAATAGTTGATTTATGATATTAGAGTAGTTTCAGATGTTCAATGCAGTAATTCAGTATTTTCATAGAATCAGTTCAGTTCAGTTCAGTTCAGTTGCTCAGTCATGTCTGATTTTTTAAGACCCCATGAATGGCAGCACACCAGGTCTCCCTGTCCATCACAATCTCCCAGAGTTCACTCAGATTCACGTCCATCGAGTCAGTGATGCCATCCAGCCATCTCATCCTCTGTCGTCCCCTTCTCATCCTGCCCCCAATCCCTCCCAGCATCAGAGTCTTTTCCATTGAGTCAACTCTTCGCATGAGGTTGCCAAAGTACTGGAGTTTCAGCTTTAGCATCATTCCTTCCAAAGAACACCCAGGGCTGACCTTTAGAATGGACTGGTTGGATCTCCAAGCAGTCCAAGGGACTCTCAAGAGTCTTCTCCAACACCACATTCAAAAGCATCAATTCTTTGGTGCTCAGCTTTCTTTGTAGTCCAACTCTCACATCCATACATGACCACTGGAAAAACCATAGCCTTGACTAAACAGAACTTTGTTGGCAAAGTAATGTCTCTGCTTTTCAATATGCTATCTAGGTTGGTCATAACTTTTCATTACCCTCCATTTAAAGTTAATATGAGTAATACTCCATTGTGTATATGTACCACAGCTTTCTTATCCATTCATCTGCTGATGGACATCTAGGTTGCTTCCATGTTCTGGCTATTATAAGCAGTGCTGTGATGAACATTGGGGTACACGTGTCTCTTTCAATTCCGGTTTCCTCAGTGTATATGCCCAGCAGTAGGACTGCTGGGTCGTATGGCAGTTCTATTTCCAGTTTTTTAAGGAATCACCATACTGTTCTCCATAGCGGCTATACTAGTTTGCATTCCCACCAACAGTGTAAGAAGGTTCCCTTTTCTCCACACCCTCTCCAGCATTTATTGCTTGTAGACTTTTGGATAGCACCATTCTAACTGACGTGAAATGGTACCTCATTGTGGTTTTGATTTGCATTTCTCTGATAATGAGTGATGTTGAGCATCTTTTCATGTGTTTGTTAACCATCTGTATGCCTTCTTTGGAGAAATGTCTGTTTAGTTCTTTGGCTCATTTTTTGATTGGGTCGTTTATTTTTCTGGAATTGAGCTGCAGGAGTTGCTTGTATATTGTGCTGTGAAAGTTGTGGTATATATACACAATGGCGTATTACTCAGCCATTAAAAAGAATATATTTGAATCAGTTCTAATGAGGTGGATGAAACTGGAGCCTATTAGACAGAGTGAAGTAAGCCAGAAAGAAAAACATCAATACAGTATACTAACGCATATATACGGAATTTAGAAAGATGGTAATGATAACTCTGTATGCAAGACAGCAAAATAGACACAGATGTATAGAACAGTCTTTTGGACTCTGTGGGAAAGGGAGAGGGTGGGATGATTTGGGAGAATAGCATTGAAACATGTATGTTATCATTTGTGAAACGAATTGCCAGTCCAGGTTTGATTCATGATACAGGATGCTCGAGGCTGGTGCACTGGGATGACCCAGAGGGATAGGATGGGGAGGGAGGTGGGAGGGGGGTTCAGGTTGGGGAACACATGTACACCCATGGCAGATTCTTGTCAATGTATGGCAAAACCAATACAATATTGTAAAGTAATTAGCCTCCAATTAAAATAAATAAATTTATATTAAAAAATAAAGTTAATATGAAATACTGACTATATTCCCTGTGCTGTACATTATATCCTTGTAACAACTTATTTATTTTGTACCTCGTAGTCTGTACCTGTTAATTGCCTACCCTTAAATTTCTTCTCCCCACTTCCCTCTTCCCACTGGCAACCAATAGTTACGTAGCTACATCTGTGAGTCTCTTTTCTGTTTTGTTATGTTCATTCGTCTTGGACCATGAATTTTTCTCAAAAAAATTTCCTGTGTATTCTTTCTACACTGGGAAGGATGAAATGAAAATAAAATATCTAGCCCACAACACTGAAATTCCATGGGAATGAAAAACTATAAAATCATAAACAAATCTTTCTGTGATAATTCCACCTCTGGTCCAGGGAAAAATAAGGAATAAGACTGGGAAAATATACCACAAAATATTGAAGTAATCCAAGGTATCTTTCTAATCATCCCCCCGAGAGTAGAAGTAAAGCAGTATCACAGCATCCAATTGATCAAGGAGCTCTGGGTAATAGTGCTAATAAAGTACTGTTCCTACATGAGGAAGTTAAATTTCCAAAAACTGACTTCCAAAATTTTTAAAAATTAAATAATAATAACTTTTGGATAAAAATTCGAAGAATTGATGCTTTTGAACTGTGGTGTTGGAGAAGACTCTTGAGAGCCCCTTGGACTGCAAGGAGATCCAACCAGTCCATCCTAAAGGAAATCAGTCCTGGATGCTCATTGGAAGGACTGATGCTGAAGCTCAAAATTCAATATTTTGGCCCCCTGATGCCAAGAGCGGACTCATTTGAAAAGACCCTGATGCTGGGAAAGATTGAGGGCAGGAGGAGAAGGGGATGACAGAGGATGAGATGGCTGGATGGCATCACCGACTCAATGGACATGAGTTTGGGTGGACTCCGGGAGTTGGTGATGGACAGGGAGGCCTGGCGTGCTGTGGTTCATGGGGTCGCAAAGAGTCGGACACGACTGAGCGACTGAACTGAACTGATGGCAGAATTTCATTCTGTAGTGGCAATATTTACAAACACTGGAGAATGTTGAATTAGTACTGATAATAATAAATAGCAGCGGCTAACATTTTAGTGTACTCACTATGTGTCACTTCCTACATGAACACGCGGCACACATCATTTCTTCTAGTCTCTCACAAGCTTCCAGTGAAAGGAGTACTACTCTCATCCCTATAATACGATAAGAAAACTAAGGGAAAGGCATGCAACTTGTTCCAGGTCAAATGGCTAGAAATGCTTAGAGATTAACTGAGTAAAGATTGTAGGGTATATTAATTTCATAAAATATACATTGATCTAATTGCTACTAGTGAAAAATACAGCAGGAAATCTCTTTGTATGTATACACACACACACACATTTATACATACATGTATAAGGGCAACACATTCCTTAGGATATATCACTGGAAATTGAGACAGTCAAACAATATGCACATTGAAAGACTTTACATGTGCTGCCAAATGTCTCTAGAAAGAGGTACATGAAGTCAGAATCCCATTAACAGTATACAGAACTCTCTTTTTCCACAATCTCTCCAACAATGAGCAACACTAATTTTTAAAATATAAAGTAATCTGAGGGTCAAAAAAATCTGATTTTTATTAATTTATATATCTCTCACTTTTAATGACAAGGACGTCCCTGGTGGCTCAGACGGTTAAGTATCTGTCTACAATGCAGGAGACCCGGGTTCAGTCCCTGGGTCGGGAAGATCCCCTGGAGAAGGAAATGGCAATCCAGTCCAATACTATTGCCTGGAAAATCCCATGGACAGAGGAGCCTGGTAGGCTACATGTAGTCCATGGGGTCGCAAAGAGTCAGACATGACTGAGTGACGTCACTTCACTTTAATGACACTGAACAGAATTTTTGTATTTGTTGTTCATATCTATTACATGATCTCTGATATATGCATATTTTTCCCATTGTTGTACATGTCTTTTTCCTCTGAATATGTCAGTTCCTCAGTTCAGTTGCTCAGTCGTGTCTGACTCTTTGCAACCCCATGGACTGCAGCACACCAGGCCACCCTGTCCATCAAAAACTCCCAGAGCTTGCTCAAACTCATGTCCATCAAGTCGGTGATGCCATCCAGCCATCTCATCCTCTGTCATCCCCATCTCCTCCAGCCTTCAATTTTCCCAGCATCAGGATCTTTTCCAATCAGTCAGTTCCTCACATCAGATGGACAAAGTACTGGAGTTTCAGTTTCAGCATCAGGCCTTCCAATGAATATTCAGAACTGATTTCCTTGAGGATGGACTGGTTGGATCTCCTTGCAGTCCAAAGGACTCAAGAGTCTTCTCCAACACCACAGTTCAAAAGCATCAGTTCTTTGGTGCTCAGCTTTCTTTATAGTCCAACTCTCACATCCATACATGACTACTGGAAAAACCATAGCCTTGACTAGATGGATCTTTGTTGGCAAAGTAATGTCTCTGCTTTTTAATATGCCATCTAGGTTGGTGATAGTGTTTCTGGCAGGGAGCAAGTGTCTTTTAATTTCATGGCTGCAATCACCACCTGCAGTGATTTTGGAGCCCCCAAAAATAAAGTCAGTACTATTTCCATTGTTTCCCCATCTATTTGCCATGAAGTGATAGGACCAGATGCCATGATCTTCATTTTTTGAATGTTGAGTTTTCAAACCAGCTTTTTCACTCTCCTCTTTCACTTTCATCAAGAGACTCTTTAGTTCTTCTTTGCTTTCTGCCATAAGGGTGGTGTCATCTGCATATCTGAGGTTCTTGATATTTCTCCTGGTAATCTTAATTCCAGCTTGTGCTTTAATCCAGCCTGGCATTTTACATGATGTACTCTGCATATAAGTTAAATAAGCAGGGGGACAATATACAGCCTTGACATACTCCTTTCCAAATTTGGAACCAGTCTGTTATTCCATGTCCGGTTCTAACTGTTGCTTCTTGACCTGCATACAGATTTCTCAGGAGGCAGGTAACATGGTCTGTTATTTCCATCTCTTGAAGAATTTTCCACAGTTTGTTGTGATCCACACAATCAAAGGTTTGGGCATAGTCAATACAGCAGAAGTAGATGTTTTTCTGGAACTCTCTTGCTTTTTCCATGATCCAACAGATGTTGGCAATTTGATCTCTGGTTCCTCTGCCTTTTCTAAATCCGGCTTGAACATCTGGAAGTTCATGGTTCACATACTGTTGAAGCCTGGCCTGGAAAATTTTGAGCATTACTTTGCTAGCATGTGAGATGAGTGCAATTGTGCGGTAGTTTGAACATTCTTTGGCATTGCCCTTCTTTGGGATTAGAATGAAAACTGACCTTTTCCAGTCTTGTGGCCACTGCTGCATTTCCAAATTTGCAGGCATATTGAGTGCAGCACTTTCACAGCATCATCTTTTAGAATCTGAAATAGCTCAACTGGAATTCAATCACCTATGCTAGCTTTGTTCATAGTGATGCTTCCTAAGGCCCACTTGACTTCACATTCCAGGATATCTGGCTCTAGGTGAGTGATCACACCATCGTGATTATCTTGGTCCTGAAGATCTTTTTCGTACAGTTCTTCTGTGTATTCTTGCCATCTCTTTGTAATATTTTCTGCTTCTGTTAGGTGCATAGCATTTCTGTCCTTTATTGTGCCATCTTTGCATGAAGCGTTCCCTTGGTATCTGATTTTCTTGAAGAGATCTCTAGTCTTTCCCATTCTATTGTTTTCCTCTATTTCTTTGCACTGATCAGTTAGGAAGGCTTTCTTATCTCTCCTTGCTATTGTCTGGAACTCTGCATTCAGATGGGTATATCTTTCCTTTTCTCCTTTACCTGTAGCTGAATATATATGTATTCAAAAATACATGTATACGTTTTATGTTTTTAATTTTTCTGTAAGCCAACTTATCATTCTCTTTTACTGTGCTGATATAATAAATCAAAAGATGTTAACCTGTACCAAGAGTGTATCTTTTTAAAATCTTAGACTTTTATAATATTTTTAGGATTTCAGTTTTCAGACGTACATGATTCTTTTGGAATTCACTTATAATTTTGGTGAGAAGTGAATATCTGCATATTTTCTCCCCAAATGATTATCTAACCCATTGTTTATAGACCAATTTATCCTATTTCTAGTATTTCAAAAATAATTTTATATTCCAAATTCTGAATAGACTCTAGGTCTATTATAGATCATTCTAAAGCAAATACTAAATTGCTTTAATAAGTAGTTTTAAACAATATTTCTAATCAACAGTGCTACTGGTATCCTATGCAGGGTAATTCTTTACTGTACAAGATTATCCCATACATACAACAGAGTGCCTTTGGCACCCAACTTACAAATAACAGTAGAATACCCTATCCATTAGATCAGGGGAACTTGGCAATGTATAAAGACATTTTTGGTTGTCACAACTGGAGTGGGAGGGAGACACTACTGGCGTCTAGTGAGTAGAGACCAAGGATGCTGTTAACCATCCTATAATGAAAGGTCAGTCCTCCACAATAAAGAATTAAAGTCCAAATGTCAGTAGTCCACGGTTGAGAAAAACTATTCAGACAGCCAAAAACTCTCTCACTCATTTCTAAAGTTCCAGGTTGAGTTTGAAAGCAATCAGTTAAGAATATATTCAGATACTAGGGAAGTGCATGGCCCCATTCTCTCAAGTTTTCTTTTCCAAAATCACTTAACATTTCATTTCTAAGTCAATGTTCAATAAAATTTTCATATTTTAAAAAGCCTATATACACTTAGTGTGTGTGTGTGCATGTTCAGTCATGTTCAACTCTTTGTGACCTCCATGGACTGTAGCTTGCCAGGTACCTCTGGCCATGGAATTCTCCAGGCAAGAATACTGGAGTGGGTAGCCACTCCCTTCTCCAAGGGATATTCCTTACCCAGGGATCAGACTGCATTTCCTGTGGCTCCTTCACTGGCAGGAGGATTCTTTACCACTACCAATGCCCCATACACATTTAATTAGATTCGAATTACTTTACGTGGGTTTCAAGACTTTCACTAACGCCATATGATGCCTATTTAGAAGTGTGTGTGAGTGTGTGCATGTGTGTGCATACAGAGGACTATTTCTGTGAATCTGTACACATTTTTCTTGAGAGTGAGTGGGTTTATAGTTTTTATCACACTGCCAAACAGTAACTTAAAAAGTTATGGAACATTGAATGATCTACATTTATAAATATTTTATTAATGGATTTCTAAAAAATTTTCTGTTATTTCTATTAGGAAAGTTCTCATATTTTCTAAGTAGATAATACTGATTAGAAGATTTTTTTCATATTTACAGTTAATATATAGCTCAACGTACTATTTTCAAAATATTATTTTAGTTGTTGAGTTTTTAAGATTGACAACTGTTTTATTATTTGTGAATAACTGTTAAAACAGTTAACAGTTATTTTAGTATGAAACTAAAAGCTACTGTATTGGACATTTTCAGTAGGTGCATTGTATGATAATGTGGATTATGTCTCAATAAAGTTGTTTTATAAAAAGCCATCCCCTCTAAACTTATACATAATCTGATTCTGAGTGATCTGATAATAAATCACATTTCAGAGGGTCTTAGCTAGTATCCAATCCTTAAAAACAACTGACATAAAATAAGAATTAAAGTAAAACACAAAATGCAAGGTATTGGTAATCTAATTTTTATTTGTGTGATGTGGTTCACAGGCTAACCTTATTGCGCTTCATATTCCAAATATATTCCTTATACTGAATATTACATTATGACATGTAATGGGGGGAGGAAATCTGAGCAAAATGCTATAATGATGTATCAGAGTCATAGTTAAACCAAATCCTTACTGAGGGGGAAAAAATGTGGAAAAACAAAACACCTCAGAAGAGTATGCTATTCTGGAATTAAGGGATAAAGAAGGGGCTTTAAAAAGTCTTTAGCAGGAGGTTCTATTCAAATCTTTGTTATATCACTTAAAAGCAAGGTGTCAGACAAGTCAATTACATTCTGAATTCCTAAGACTTCATATGCATCAAGAGACAGGTCAATTGTAAGATTCTCATTGCTTCACTCTCTTATGTTACAAAAAGTCATTCCAAACCTTCTGCTCCCTGCAGTTCAAAACTGTAATTGGAAGACTGAATGCCACCAGGTTAGAATGACCCAAGTGATATAAAAGCATTTACATTCTGGGATTGAAAGTGAACAAAGCAGGACTCTGTGGAGACTGCGGCTCCTCTCCCTGAGGATCGGGACTTTAAGATAGAATAATGGGTGGCACATTGAGAAAGAGACGTCAAGCTGTTCTGGACAGAACGCTCTGAAACCACATGGATGGTACAGTTCAGGAGAAAAGGTACCTCCAAAGCACCAGGAGCACACCTGGGTTTTCAGTGCACCCCATGGGACTATGCAAGTCACCTACCTTCTTTCATTTATTTGCAAAAAAAAAAAAAAATACAGGAATAAGTATTAGAATAAGGAGTCAGGCAAGATATTCCAAAGAATGTAACATGCAGCTGAAATCAGCAGAAGAGATCACCTTTCAAAGGCTCTTCTGAGAATGCACTTAAAGAGCTGAAGAGAATTTATGGCACATAGTAGGTACTTAATGAACTGTGGCTACTACCACATAGCTACTAAAATTGTGGCAATAAAAACATGAAACTACAAATACGAGGAGATTGAGAAAGAAGATTTATCTATATTTATTGATTCATTTTCAGAAAGAAGGGCTTTCCTGGTGGCTCAGCTGGTAACAAATCTGCCTGCAATTAGGGAGACCTGGGTTTGATCCCTGGGTTGGAAAGATCTCCTGAAGATGGAACACCTACCTACTCCAGTATTCTGGCCTGGAGAATTTCACGGACTGTATAGTCCAGGGGGTCGCAAAGAGTTGGACACAGCTGAGCAACTTTCACTTTTCACTTTTCAGAAAGAAAGACAATAAAGTTATGACATCTTTCCAGCAGCCAACTGAAAATCTGGGTCAGGATATCAGAGCAAGGTTAAGGCTGGAAATAGACTGGAAAGTCATCACATGTCAGTGAACTGAGTTATCATTTCATCCCCTTGATGCTATTAAACCTCTGACAAGGCAATCTAAATAACTTTAAATTTAGGTATTAAACATTATACCATGCACCACTGATACCTCCCTTTGACCAGTCATGCCGGTTTGATAATGGTAGTTTTGTCAACAGGTAAGCATTTATGTGGATATTGCCTCTTGATTAAAAACAGAATTTTATTTATTGTTGTTCTTGGCTGTGTTGGGGTCTTTGTCTCTGTGTGGGCTTTTCCCTCGTTGTGAAGAACGGGGGCCACTCTCTAGTTGTGGTGTGCAGCCTTCTCATTGTGGGGGCTTCTCTTGATATGGAGCACAGGCTCTCGGGCCTGTGGGTTCTAGTAGCTGCAGCACGTGGGCCCCAGGGTTGCGGTGCACAGGCTTAACTGCTCCAGGGCATGTGTGATCTTCCTGGATTGGAAATTGAACTTGGATTTCCTGCATTGGCATGGGGATTCTTAATCACTGAACCACAAGGGAAGCCCTATTTCTTAATTTTGAATGTTTCAAACTCTTAATTAAAATTCAAAAAGTTCTTATTGCTAAGATGATTATACGACATCTTATGGCAATTAGGCACCAGAATGTCATATGTTCAACTCTGCATTAAATGAGTGATCTATAATATAAATGCCTGTTATGTAACACACTCTCTATATTAGTATACTTGGGAGCTGTGAGGTTCAGGTCCAGACTACTGCAAAAAAGTGAGTCATAGTTTGAGTCATTTTGGTTTCACAGTGCATATAAAAGCTTTGCTGTTGTTCAGTCACGAAGTCATATCGGACTCTGCGACCTCGTGGACTGTAACACGCCAGACTCCTCTATCTTCCACTATCTCCAGGAGTTTGTTCAAATTCATGTCCATTGAGTCAGTAATACTATCTAACTGTTTCATCCTCTGCCACCCCCCTCTCCTTTTGCCTTCAATCTTTCCCAGCACCAGGGTCTTTTCCAATGAGCCAGCTCTTCACATCAGGTGGCCAAAGTATTGGAGCTTAAGCTTCAACATCAATCCCTTCAATGAATATTCAGGATTAATTTTCTTTGCAACTGACTGGTTTGATCTCCATGCTGTCCAAGGGACTCTCAAGAGTCTTCTCCAGCACACAATTTGAAAGCACCAATTCTATGATACTCAGCCTTCTTTATGGTCCAATTCTCACATCCGTACAAGACTACAGGAAAACCATAGCTTTGACTACACAGACCTTTGTCGGCAAACTGATGTCTCTGCTTTTTAATATGCTGTCTAGGTTGGTTATAACTTTCCTTCCAAGGAGCAAGCGTCTTTTAATTTCATGACTGCAGTCATGCTCTGCAGTGATTTTGGAGCCCAAGAAAAGAAAGTCTGTCACTATTTCCATTGTTTCCCTGTCCAGCTGCCATGAAGTGATGGGACTGGATGCCATGGTCTGCCACTACTTCTACATTTTCCCCTTGTATTTGCCACGAAGTGATAAAAGCTATGTTTATACTATAATCTACTAAGTATGCAATAACATTATGTCTAAAAAACAATGCACATACCATAATTTAAAAACACTCAATTGCTTAAAAAATGCTAAACATCATCTGATAATGCAGGTTTCCACAAACCTACAAAATTATCCAGCAAAACACAATAAAAGGAGGTATGCCTGTATTGGTTGAAACACTGAATTCTCACAACAACCTGAACAATAATTACCTTGTTTATTTTGCTAAGTATCCCCAGCAATACTATGTTGCTAAATTCAAGGGTTATTACTCTGTCTCCAACCTCCTCAGCCTCTCAGAATCCTTCCACAGTTGACCACCAAGGTTCAGTGACATAACCCTTCTTGAAACACATTCTCTTAAACTAATTTTATACTCTGTGAGTATTCTTACGCTTGGATGCTCTTATGCTGGGCAAGGGCTGGACTCCCTTCTTGCTGCTGTCTATATGCGTTACACTACCTCACCAGTTTCCATGAGTTTAATACCATCCAGATCAGTGGTTTTCAGAATGTGGGCCCTGAATCAGAAGTATTAACATTACCTAGAAATGTACATTATTGGGTGCTCCCAGGTGTGAAGAATTAGAAACTGGGGTAGGGAATTAGTGTTTGAACAGCTTCCAGCAGGTGCTTCTAATGCAAGCCAACGTTTGAGAACCACAGCTCCAGATGTGTGCTTTTCATTCTCCAGGTTGTGACTTATTAGTCGATCAAGAAATAAACTGAGATGCAAACGCATTTTAAAAACTGAAATAGAGCCATATAGGGAGAATTCCCTGGTGGTCCAGTGGTTAGAATTCAGCCCTTCATTGCTGTGAGCCAGTTTCAAACCCTGGTCAGGGAACTAAAGTTCTGCAAACCATGCGGCAGGGGAAAAAAAAAAAAAAAGTAGTAAGAAAGAAGTTCTTCATATGTTATAAAGATAAGCAATATTTCATGACACCCTTATTTTAATTATATATGCATATTAGCATGTGTGCATGTGTGTACGTGCCCATCTGTATTTGGTTGTTAAATGTGTTACTGAGAAGCACAGTTTTGGGGGAAAAAAAAAAAAAAACAACTGATCAATATGATGACTAAAAAGCCAGCTCTTTGGTCCTTTTTCGCCATTTAGGTCTTACCTTGCTCGGACTTCCCATTTCACTTAATTTTGCTTCCTCCAAGGGATTTATTCTCAAACTACCTTGTTTATTTGGTGTTTATAGTACTTATAATATCTAAACTATTTTATTATTTATAAGCTTTTTGCCTCTCTAGTATATAAGCCAGTAAGAGTAGAAATCTTGTTCCCTCCTATGTTGCCGACCCCTAAGACAGTGTCTGCCCACCTAAAATACCCACTCAGTAAGTATCTCTTGACTGAATAAACTTTACAAATGAGTAACTTACTAAAGCTGACTTAAGTTAGATTAAACTACACTTTAGAATCATGCGTACCTCATGACAGTGATCTCTCTAATACAATCATCACTTCCTAGTAGGCCTAAGGCATGGATTCCAGTTGTCCACTTCCTTGTTGTGAACCACAGAAAAGTTATATAATCATATTTTCACCATTGTAAAAAGAAATGCTTAGTGTGGGAACAATAAGAATCTGATAAAACAATGAACTAATTTACTTTTAATTTTTGAACAGATGAGCAGAGCAGTCATTTAATAAGAGTTAGATGCTGAAGCTGAAACTCCAGTACTTTGGCCATCTCATGCTGAGTTGACTCATTGGAAAAGACTCTGATGCTGGGAGGGATTGTGGGCAGGAGGAGAAGGGGCCAACAGAGGATGAGATGTCTGGATGACATCATCGACTCAATGGATGTGAGTCTGAGTGAACTCCGGGAGTTGGTGATGGACAGGGAGGCCTGGCGATTCATGGGGTCGCAAATAGTCGGACACAACTGAGTGACTGAACTGAACTGAATTGAAGGAACAAATAAAAGCTCACAGGATCCATATCAAGAAGAAATTCAGGAAAGCTAGAGGCTTTAAGTTCACATACATTTTAACTGTGAACTATGTCACAACTCCATACAGTTCAAACCCTTCTGCAGAAATTAAAAGTAAATTCAATGGGAAGGAAATGTACACTGAGAAGGAAAAAACTGGGGAGCAAAATGAATGGAAAGTCATATTCACAGCTGGAGAAACTTGTGAAATTCAAATTTGCTGGAGAATCTGCGAAATGTCATAGTTAAAAGATGACTTTGTTATTAGAAGTCTATATCTGCATTCAGTGTCTGGAGTAGGAAATGGTAACCTACTCCAATATTCTTGCCTGGAAAACTGCACCCACAGAAGAGCCTGGCAGGCTACAGTCCATGGGGTCAGAGCTGGACATGACTGAGCAACTGAACACACATGCACACACAGTGGATACCATCTGACGCCATTAGACAGAGCCGTTCCAAGACCACGTGTACATGTGTGTTCACAGCACACACTCACAGTGTTAGTGGGGTTCAGGAGGCGCAGTGATTGACACTGAATGTGTGCTCAGTCACCAACATTCCCAATCCAGGGATCAAACCTGCATCTCCTGTCTCCTGCAATGGGCAGGCAGATTCTTTACCCCTGGGCCACCCCCAATCATGCTGCTCCTATTTCTGGGATATTACCATTTTAACTAATGGGAAGAATAGATGATAGACTGTACCAGCTCTGGAGTCAGAGTGCCTGGGTTTAAATTCCATTTCCACTATTTATTAGCTGTGTAATTTTTGACATAGTTCTTAATTTCTCTGAGCCTATTTCTTTATTTGTATAGAGACCTCACAAAATTATTATGTTGACTGAGTTAATGATACATATGAAGACCTGGCACATGGTAAAGTGGAGTATTTACTAAGTATCACAGTCCTTATACTAAGTTCTTTAAATGTTTTCCCCTCTAATGCTCACAGCAATACTATGAGACAGGTTATTATAAGATATCCCCTCTCCTCCATATACATGAGAAAGTGAAAAGCCATGAAAAGGTTAAGAAACTTGTTCATGAATTCACAACTAAGTGAATAGGGTTAGAATGTAATCTTAGTCATATGCTTAAACCAGGTTTCCTAACAACCAAGCAAATATGGGCCTTCTAGTAACCCAGAAATTATGAATAATCAACAAGCTACCTCCACTCTGCAGCTTCTGTAATAACTAATATCAAAGCAAAGGGTTACATTACACAAGTGCACACATACATCAATTGTATCCAGTATGTGCTGCGCCTTCAAAGAGGTTGAGAACCAAGGCACTTCACTACTTTTGTTAAATTTTGTTTCCATGCCTTTGTATCCTCCATTCCAGGTGGATTACCCCACTGAGAAAAAAAGCAGCAAAGTTTCATTTATCTCAGAGCAGACTCACTTAGCACTGTTAGTGAAAAACAGTTGGTTTTCAACAAAGATTGTCAAATAAATGAAAATGCACGAGAAAGTGTTCTATAAAATCACAAAGTACAAAGCAAGTTTTTATAGTCAACCTAATTGTTTATTTATATTTATTTTTATATTTTATTTTATATTTAGAAAATTATAAAGTTATAGTCAACTTTATAATACTTTTTGAAGATTCACAATATAAAAGGCTAACAGCCTTATCACCATATTTTAATCCTCATCACAACCCCTATAAAATAGGTACCATTATTTTCATAGAAGAAGGAATACTTAAGGTCACACACTATGAAATACTGGAGACCAAATTTTCACTCTTTCAATGTCTGTATCAAATTCCTTTTCTATATAAGGAAAAATATTATTTTAAAGTATATAAATTCCAAAAACCATTACAGCCAACCATGTAAATGCATAATCCTGTAGGTTTTAGTATAGTCACAAATTGTGCAACCTCATCACAATCTAATTTTAGAGCATTTTCATCACTCTGAAACAAATTCTGTATACAACAGCAATGAGATCTAACTACATATAGTTTACATGCATAAAAGGAATGTAAATGCTTTTAAATAAAGCCTCCTTTAAATATGTGTAAATGTATACTTGATGCAACTAATGTAAAAGGACATCATGAAACGACATTTAAAGGCGAAAATTATGACTTGGTGGGCCTTCTATAATTTTGCATTGTCAATATCACCATTCATTTGGGCACAGCAAGTAATCAAGGACTAACATCTACATTCAACTCTGATTACTATTGGTCAAACTCCAGTTTCAAGGACTTCTTACCATTTTTATATTCACAACCAAATAGTAAGACTAGGATGGACTGTAGATAAAAGTTTACCACCCAGTTGCCTTTGATATTCACTCTGTTATATTGTCAAAGGCAAAAGCTTAGGAAAATAAAGTCACAAAAGTTAGGAGATCTGAATTTTCTTTTTCAGCAAGATATGTTCATACACATTTTCTAAGAACCCACACCACTGTATTTGATAATTTACAACAATCATTAAAGTATAATTTAATGTTATGCATCTATCCCAAACAATGAAAAGGAACTCACTGTTGGTAAATGCACATTCTTCTTCAGATTCATCACTGTCATCAGATGGAGCTCTATAAGGAGGAGGCAGTTTCATTGGCGGTGGAGCAGTTCCTCGCCTCTGAAGATGCAAAATTTGAGAGAAGAGTTAATTGCCTTTGTTCAACCTCTTCCTCAATGACAAACAGGATTAAAAGATAATCTGTAAATATTTTGACTGTATCCAACTTTCATCATATCACTAGGATTATAATTTTTTTATTCTCTATGGTATTATGTAAAGTGACTATGTGATATAAATACACCAATACAGAAAACAGGAATTCAAAAGCACAACTTTTAAAACTGTTGACCCTCCCAGAAGCATGCATTCCTTTCTCCAGTGACAAAATCAATTATATGTATCTTCTTTACACTGTTGAGAGTTAGTTTTCTTTGTTTCTGACCAAATAACTCAAATGAAAGACATTTGAAAAATGTCTTAGATATAAAAATGACCCAATGTGTTAATCTTATGATAATTTCAACTTTTTATTCAATTATAAAAGGTACAGATTTCATTCTTTATAAACACTTGAAATACCAAGACTTTCTAACTGAAGAAGTATTCATCTATAATTTGTAAATAGTTAACACATATTTCAATGTTTTAAAAAGAGAGAGAGAAAAAGCTTTACGATGAATACCTTTTGTATTTCTGTATACGCATTCTTTACATTTACAAACCAAATGATACAGTATATCAATATTTGGTTTAAAGAGACTTAATTAAAGTAGACTTTATGATCATATTACCTTTATACAATGCAGACCTTTTCTTAAATGCTGGGAAAAATAAAACATGCCAAACTACGGAGAGATGCAAGCTGCTGGAAAGAATAGGAGCCGATATACCCAAGCTCCCTACAGATGCCAAAATAACTGAATTAAGATTTGTTTTGCTACAGGATTTCAATAAAGCACAATCAATTATGCTTTATAGGACAAAGCCACTAATGGCAGGATACACTTCAGTAAATGGACAATGACTGGTCCATTACAGAAAGCAGACATGTAATAAATTCCTCCAAAATGAAAAACACTGTTTGGCATCCATAAGGAAAAACACACACTCAAATTTATTCAGGATAACATCTAATCAAAGGTCATTCTAAGTGAAAGACAAAGCTTAGGACAAGGAGAGCTAGCTTTTAAAATAGTAGTAAAAGATATGAATTCTCTTTAATAGCACTTTAAAATATATTTAAGGGGCAATTGTTTATATGACCTATTTATTTCACTTCTACCAACATGCTCACAAAGAATGTAGGATAAGCATATTCTGGGCTCCCTACGGTATGAATGTGGGTTGCCAGATGTCCAGGCATCTTTCTACCACATATGGGAGAAGAGTGTAGGCAGGTCCAGGCTCTCACTGTGGCAACAAAGGCTGGAGCAAGTATGCATAGGGAGGGCCAGGTGAACAGAACTTCTGTGAGAGTAGAGAAAACAGACCATAGGACATGCTCAGCTCTGAGAACAGCGTCCTTAACTGTTTGCTGAATGAGCAAATAACTGGTTGTCATTCATGTTGTTCCAGTTCTCTGACATATTAACATTGAGAAAAATGACAGTAACACAAACCATTCTTGTTCAAGAGCATTGCATATTCAGGACTTCCCTGATGGTCCAAGATTAAGACTCCACCTTGCAATGCAGGGAACATGGGTTCAATCCGTGGTCCAAGAACTAAGATCCTCCATGCCGTGGGAAAACTAAGCCTGCACACCATAACTGCCAAAACCCTTCCCCCAGAGCTCATGCTCCACAACAGGAGAGGCCACCACAATGAGAAGCCCATGCACTGCCACTAGAGAGCAACCCCCTTTTGCCGCAACCAGGAAAAGCCCATGGGCAGCAACCAAGAGCACATGAATTGCAACAAAGACCCAGTGTGGCCAAATACATAAATAAATAAATTTTGTAAAAAGAGCATTTAGATTTCTTGTAGAAATGTAAGTTATTTTAACAAATTATAGCTGCATTACCTTATAAGACATTAACAAGTTTAGTGTCTAAATTTGAATCTTAAACATTTTTTTCAGTAAATATAAATACTCTCTCCAATTCTCTCTGAACCAGGATAACCACCTTTTAGGTTCCCATGTTGGTAATTTTAATAAACATCTGGCACTGTTACATTCTGCATAATTTCAAAGGTCAAGTTTCTTTTCTTTAATTTTATTAGTCAGTCTTGAAAGCCCCACTGATATGTTCAAGTATACTCATCTTCCAGAGACAATGAACTGTGATGGCTGAGACATACAATCCCATAAATTGTTTAAGCCCATACACATGATTTCCTGGTTCCGATGGTAAATTCCCAATGGCAACAGAACTTTGTCTTTTTAACTGTTTTTCCATTTTTTAATTTTCAATTCTATTTTGCGGTTGTTGTTGTTTCTAATATTAAGCTAGCTTTGGTTCTGATTTGTACTTCAGCTGTAAATTATTCACCATTAGAAGTAATGAGTGGAGTCTGGTTTTATGATCTGGCAAGTTAGTGATATTAATTGGAATGATGAGGATCTATTACATACTGGTTCTTTGGGCATCTACTCTCTCTTGATTGAGAGAAAACAGCAAACATGTTTTTAGATTGTTTGCCCGGATGTCCTTTTGTACAAGAACATGTCTCAGTTCCAATGTAAAGAACAGCTTTTTGCCAGACAGACCAGTGTTTTTGCATTTTTGTGTCTACATCTGACACATGGCTAAAGTTACAGGACAAAAGCTGAAATCCTCTGTGTATCTGAAAAGGAGAGACTCTTACCTCATTGTGAGCCCAAAATATTCTCCTACCTTTGGGGGTATTAAAAACTCAGTCTTTTAAAGTCTCTCTTTCTGATTGGTTAGAGACTAAGAAGCATTATTTAAATCTAATATTCCCCGAGTTTTTTAAGAAATAGTGAAACTAAACGTATATTACTTTAGATGTGCCAGTCTTTTAAGAAATCCCTTTTCACAGAAACAACTAACTCAGAAGCATTTTTATATGTGAATCTAGATTCACAAAGTCAAAATGATTTGGTAATTTTAATTAGAAATGCTTATACCTTCTCCCTGATCTCCTTGATCTCACTGGTGTGTTACTATAAAACAAAAATATATAAGATAATAAAAACATTTATACTAATGTTGCATGATAGCCACATGTCCACATGCTGTACATGTGTGTATCACAATTGAATACACATTAGTCTGAGAATTATCAGCCAGTTCTAAACATTAGCACAATGTAGAGTATCCCTGATAGAATGCTGTTTTATTTGTTGCTATTAAGAATAATTAGAGAGCATGCATCCTATAATACTCTAAGTGTCATCAAGAGGGTCACAAGAGATCATTCTGATCTTTGCAAATACCTTCATGAGGTTCCTCTTAGTTCCAGAGTCTGACAAATCCAGATTTTTCCCTTGGAATAGGTGCATGCCTTAATAGCAACCTTATTGGAGTAATATTTCACATATAATAAAATATACTTATTTGGGATAGATATATTTTTATAAGGTTAATATAACCATACTTTTAGGGATTACTATGTTACTATGTTTAGTGGGAAACAGCATTTTCATTTGGGTAATACACAAAAAGAAAACGAAGATAACTAACTACAGAGGACTACTCTATTAATGACATCTCCCAGTGGTGAAGACTGCCCACAATTTTCTTAAAAGAAAGAAAACATATGAAATAATACTGAAGAAAATTTAGAAAGAAAATACCAAAGAGTTATGAATCTACAGCTGATAACAGCATTTTTATGAAGTCTGATGTTCCACATTCTATGTAAGAGGTCAGAAAATACTGAACTGAAATAAAACAAAATAAGAAAAAACTAGAGATTTACTCAAGACCTGCTTGACTTTTTTTTTTTTTAGTTTTTCAGTCACTTTCTTCCTCTATCTTTTTTAATGTGAATAATTTCAAGCCCAAATTTTTATTTCTAACCTACACCTCTACTAATAGTTTCAAGTGATTTTTATTGTCTCCTTTCTGACGGTCAGGAATTCTAGAGAACATGATTGCTTTTGTATTAAGGAGGAAAAAAATGCCTAAAAGGAATTATTTCTATCAATAATAACTGTTAAAGAGAGAGTTTAGTCACCACGTGACCTCCCATCTTTGGGAACGTCTCCCCTAGTACTCTGGGTATATTTCTATCATACCAATTACACTTCCAGTTATTTCACTACATATCACATTCATATATGCACTTCTTGGAGTGAAGGTAATTTGTCATTCCAGGGTGTAAAATAATGCTTTGTACACAAGCTATAATCACAGAGAACAGTAGCCTAGTGAAGTACATCCTGTAACCACTGAAACATCATCCTGTAATAGAGATGTAGATTCTCATATGATCAATTGACTCACAAGTGGGAGTACTTTGGGGCAACAATATACTGCTGTGCTGCGCTCTGTCATGTCTGACTCTTTGAGACCCCATGGACTGTAGCCCACCAGGCTCCTCTGTCCATTGGGGGCAATAATCACCTCTGAATTCTCCAAAGATTCACTAACATGGCTAACTGTCATCTTCCCATAAGGCCTGGTACTTATGGGAAGATAAGTACACTTATCTGGTACACTTATCTGATACACTGCCTGGTACCTAATAGATACACAATACATATTTATTGAATAAATAAACTAGAAACAAAACAAACATCTCTAGCTTAGGTCACCAGATATTGGCAAATGCTGTCCAGACAAAAGTCATTTTCCTGTGTTCCATTTAACCTTCTGATTTGGGGTTTATGGTTGCATTGTTAACTATTGCCATGTTAACTTAGTGATGACTTCTTCTCCATGCCAAGGAATTCAGCTGGGTAGACTTATTATACATTGACTTGTGGTTTTATTGGGCTCTTACTGGATTTTTTTAAAAAATCTGAATGCAAATATCCTTGCTAAATATTGAAATTCAATTTGATTTAACACACCAGAGTTGATAAGTATCATACATTTATCTTTTCCTTCATGAAATCTCATATGGAATTTTCCTTAGTCAATTAATTACCTTGTTCCCCAAAGTATTTAAATCAGTAACCACTTTGTATTCATCTGTGTGTTTATTGTCCACGTCTCCACAACCTGTTGTCTGTTTCCTTTTTGATGTTATATCCACTGACTATAGCACAGAGACTGTAACACTATCGGTTTCCAATAGACAATTGATTAATGTTCAGAGATTTGAATCAATACATGAATCAACACAATTCCAGCAATAAGACAGACTAAATATTCTGAGAAGCCCTTCTTTAAAACACACACACACACACACACACACACACATATATATGTAATCACAGATAAAAAATCAAAACTATATTTTTATAACTGAGGCCAGAAACAACCATAAATTCCAAATCAGAAGGTAAATCCCCAGAGGGCATGTGCCAATCCCTAGTGACCAGAAACCAGAGATTTAGTTTTGTTCTGTTTTTAGGATTCTTTATTTACGCAATAAATATGCACTGTATGCCTAATAGGTGGCCGGCAGCATTCTGGGCGATGCAGAAAAAGAGCAATTATGAGATAGATCATCTCCCTTCTTTAAGCTTATATACCAGATGTCATATTTTGTGGGTCTTCAGGTCTCATTCCCATATTGCTTTAAAGTTAGCAGTCACTGAATTCTATATTGTTTGCTTTGCCCTAGTAAAATGCAAGCTCCAGAAAAGCAGGGAATTTTTGTCTTAAATAGCTTCACTCCAATATACTGAAGTATAACTGACTTTAAAAATTGCACAGATTTTAGTGTACAATTCATATCCACCACCATAATTAATATAACGAACATGTAACCATCACCCCAAAAGTTTCTTCATGAGTCTTTTTAATCACCCTCTTCCCTGGCACCCTATTCTCCTGAACTAATGATCTTCTTGTCACTACAAAAACATATTTTCTCAACTTTTATATAAATATAATCATGTAGTATGTACTCATTTTTATCTAGTGAGAGCTAGAAATTTAATTAGCCCAAAGTTTCTATTTGAGGTCAAACAAGGTGTGAAGTAGGACTAAAGATATCAACCCCCAAAACCCAATCCCTGCAAAAAAGGACCAACAGGTTAAAGTATTCTGCAAGAGATGACTTGCAACTTGTACAAACTAATAACTCTGCAACAATAACCATGGTCTTCTAGATTCTACACATTATCTGTGTTTACTGGCAGTTGCCAAAAACAAACCACAGAATCCTGAACACACAGTGTATGTTACTGCTAATCTGAATATAACCTTTGGGATTAAGATCTGAACTGAGAAGGTGGACAACCAGGATAAAACAGATAGTTCTATAATTTGGTACCAACTTAATTCCTATCCTAATTACTTATCCTTTTCAAGAACCCTTCTCCCCAAATCCTCAAGGGGTCTTGATTAGTCCTCATACATTTCTGTAAATATAGTATTCCCAAGTGATCAAATCAGGCATAGCTTTTTTTTTTTTTTTTCCTTTAATGGGGTAAAACTTTCAATGGGTAAAGTTTAAAATAAACAAAGCAAATGAAACAAAATTTTTATTACAGAAGACAACAGGAATATTTCCTGGCCTTGGTCTTAAAATGAGATGGAAGAAAACAAAGGAAAAAGAAAACAGGTGTCCCCAGAGAATTCCTTACAAGCCCAGATCCACTAGGTCAGAGACTTGAATTCATTCTGTGTGGCTCATAAATTTCCAAGACAAACTATCAGACAACAATATAAAAGGAAATTTGTCCTATTCAAGGATATTGGATGAACTAGATACTAAGGCACTACTTAGTAAGGCCACATATTAATGAAAGGGTCAATTATATCCCTATGAGGATATTAAATTTTTAAATTTAACCTAATAAATTATCTTGAAAAATATAAAATAAAAACTGAAAAACTACATGAAAAGTAGATTAATTTAACCATCAAAATGGAAGATGAGTTACTCTGATCAAAAAAATCAGTAAGTATATAGAATACCTCAATAACCCAGTTAGTTAGTTTTCCCTAATAGCTCTGTATAAAAATCTGTAACTAGATAATAGCTATTCTTTTAAATCACAAATATACATTTATAATACCTATGTGCTAGGCCATAAAAAAAGCCTCAACCAATGTGCAAGGTACAAGATATTATATAAAATACAATTTGTGGTTATACCTGAAATAGGTTTGAAAATAACAGCAATACGTTTTAAAAAATATTTGTATGGAAATTAAAAATACATTTTTCATAAAAATAAATCATTTGGAAACTAAAAAAAGAAACAATTCTAAACAATAGAAATTCAACTTAATATCTTAGGATTTAGAAAAAGATGATAATGGCTGATAATGGCTTCATGACATCTCACACCTGTACTTCACTAGGCCTTCATCCAGGCGAGAATTAGGTATGTTCATAGAAAGGAGATATTATAACTACCGTGAAGTGAACTTAAAGTCGTTCAGTCATGTCTGACTCTTTGCAAACCTATGGCCTGTAGCCCACCAGGCTCCTGTGTCCATGGAATTCTCCAGGCAACAATATTGGTGTGGGTTGCCACTGCCTTCTCCAAGGGATCTTCCCAACCCAGGGATCGAACCTGGGTCTCCTGCCAGCAGATTCTTTATGTTTGAGCCACCAGGAGAGTCCTAAACCTACCATACTTCTACCCAGATACTCATCCAAAAACACACATATTAACTGCAGCTCAGATATGCAAAAAGAAACCAAAAACATTTTTAAAAGTTTAAGAGGTTAGGTTACCTTTTCTTTTTTTTCTTGGGTGTCTTGGTCCTGGTTATTAGTGATTTTTTTGGCCTTGCTATGCACACTAGGAATGACCTGTCACCACAAAGACAAGGAAGAGAGAAAGAAAGAATTTAAATGTCACAATCATTACATTGCTCCATGCATTAAAAAAAAAAAAAAAGTTAAAATCCTACATAACTATATCTCTAACTTCATCCAAAACGTAAAGATATGAGAAGTATAGTTAAGGCAAATAACACAACCCGGGACATCTAGCAGGTTATATAACCCAAATGTGCGTGCCTGCATGTGTGTGTGTGTGTGTGTGAAGCATCAAGGGACAATAAATTCACAGGCTTCTTTAGATCCAGAAAGTTAGTTCCTATAATGCTGGATGTAACATTTATTTCATTGATCTACCTTATTCATCAGTGTACTCCAGCTCAAGTCTTGCTCTTTTGGTGTTTTGTTTTTTTTTAAGGTTATCGTATATGTTTATTCCAGTCACCAAGGGCAGCTAACACTGAAGTGATATCACTTCAGCCCACTTATTTGAGGCTTTGATTTTACTTTTCTTAATGTAAAAAATGGATGCCTCTGTAAATATTACTTTTTCTTTTTTACTTAATGAACTGTAAATCCTGTCACCTGGAATGATTATGATATGTTTCTTTTCATGGATATATAACATGTTTTGCTGTCAGTCATTCTTTTCATGGGATTTTACATACTTCATTTCCAATTTCCTCTTCTACAAACAATGTTGCAATAATCATTCTTATGTAATATCTTCATACAGTTCGAGTATGGTACCTAGTGCACTGTGTACGTTCAATAAATATTTAACCATCACTGTTAGCATATAGATAAATTATACAAAGCTATTTACACCCCTGGATAATAGCTCAATTAGAGCTGAATTTAGGGTTATTTATCACTATAACCCTGATGCTCAGAAAAAGCACCACATAGTAGTGTTCAATAAATGCTTATAAGTGAATCAAACAGTTCAATTTCATAGAAATTATTTTAATTCTTAATAGTGCAACCAGCACAGATTACTTTTTGACTCATTTCTTTTTGTAAAACTACCTGTAAAATATCTTAAGAAAATACAAAATTATTTTGTATTATTAAAAGTGATTATTTTAAAGACTCTTCAAATAGCTAACACAAGTAATTGGCATAAAATCTGATGACAGACATGCAAATTAAAAGGAAAAATAAATCTCCTTACTCAGAAAATTAAAGGAACTGCCTCCCTAGGGATAATTTAAAAAAACAAAACAAAAAAAAAGCACTTTTCTCAAAAAGGCAATTTATGATTAATTCTTCTCTACTTTTAGAGTCTAAGGGAATAAATAAATATTGGAATAAGTGAGACCATCTCAGAAATGTTTCTCTAAAGTAAAAAGCAATAGTAGTGATAAATTAATTTATATCTGTGGCTTCTTATGTGAATAGAGACTGTGCTTAATATTAATTTCTCTAGTTAACACACAGGACAACCTAAGTCAGAGTTCAAAAACCAGTGGATCTACAGGTATATGTTTCTAATTCTGAAGACTTTAAAACACTTTGCCTCCCTACAAAGTCATAACACCTGCTTATACTGGACCTACTTTCTCCTATGGAAAAACCAACTAAAGTTAAATGGCAGAAGCTTTGAAATGGGATAAAAGTTAGCTGCTATTCATAAGGTTTATACCATTTGTTTTTCAAATAGCAGAGAAATATTATTCTCTATACATATCATTAGCAAACTTTGGAAGACAAATGGCCCACCAAAAAAGACCACATCATTATGAAAAGTAGGAGAGCACATGTTTCTTATGAAAGTAAAAAATATATTTCTATATGACTAATACACAAAATGAACACGTCCAAAAACATTTAGATGCCATTATCAAACAATGATATTAGAGAAATACAAATGGAAGACAGGAAAAAAGAAAACAACACATGATAATAAATTTAGTGAACTGAAAGAATGATACCAATTTTAAAAGGGTTTGGTTTTGGATATACAGAGAAAACCTTAATGCTACTGTGAAATGCAATTATAAGTAGAAAAAATTACTTTGGCATAAAAACTTTCTATTGAGGTGTACAGTATAGATCATGAATTCTGCTCTCAAATAAGCATATACCAAGTAAATCTAGGTAGATATTAACATTTCTTTCTAGCGTGCTGAAAATGTAGCTGAGAAATTTAGGAGAAAAAGCTTTAAAAAAAGGTCCTAAAGCACCAATTAAAAGCACAAATATTAAAAAAATTAAAACTTAAAAAAAAGTGCAAACATAAACACCAACACTCAATCCATCATGCTGATGAGAATTTTCATGAAGGTTTCACTGATGGCTCAGATGGTAAAGAAACCACCTGCAATGCAGGAGACCCAGGTTCAGCCTCTGGGTTGGGAAGATCCCCTGGAGAAGGGAATGGCTACACACTCCAGTATCCTTGCCTGGAGAATTTCATGGAGAGAGGAGCCTGGCAAGCTATAATCCATGAGGTCTCAAAGTCACAGCTGAGTGACTAACACTTTCTTTTTCAAGGCACATTTAGACATAGGACCTTGATGGCCAAACATTAGGAAATGACTTCCTCGGGAGTTTTGAAGAATGTCTCAAAGTTTAGTTAAACTGACCAAAAATGATTAAGAATTTGGCTATATTTTCTATTTCTGTGATAACCAATAATAAATGTAAGAATAAGCAAGCCAAAGATACGAAAATATGAAGCTTAGTTCCTTTCATTGCCTTATTCGGGTGGAATCAACTTTGTGCTGAAAAAATGGAGCAAGTAATGGACATTAATATCATCACCATTCTTTGGCTAGAATCATAGACAGTTCAATGTTCGATGAACGTGACACTCTGTGATGCTGCCTGAGGGATAAGTGACTTGGGCATGTAGTAATGCTGAAAACATTATTTCTTTTTTTAGCAGTTGAAAATATTGTACTGGTCACTCAAATGAAAACTTCCACCACAGCTCACCAACAAAGACTAGATTAAAAGCTTGGCCTTTATAGCTGACCTTATAACCTAATAAAATGCTTTGAATATTTTTTGGTTAAGCATTCACAAGTGGCCGTATAAATGTATCATTGGCTCATTCTAGCTCAGAACTGTTTCTCTGGAATTGTCATTTGGCAGGGAAAATCTGGCCAACATTCCTATTAAATTCAGTCTCCAGAAATAAAAGTGATGGCTTCAACAACTTTCTCAGTATCCTAAGAGCTTAAGGGTGGATTCTAATAAATCTAGAATTTCAAACTGCATTAAAAAATGTGAAGACTTTATTCTGCTTCCCTCTCTCAATTAGTCTTGATGGTATAAACTAGCATTAAGTCTGGAAGGGACCTTGCTGCAAGTACAGTGCACAGTAGAGCTGCCCATATGGGGTGAGGCTGCAGCCCGCTGGGTATGGGGAGGCTATAAGCATGCAAAAAAATACACATTGATGCCCCCTGCCCCTGGGACAGCCAGGTATCTGTTTACCCAGTTTGCTAAACAAATATTATTTTCTGTATGCCTTGATATAAAAAAAGGTTGAAAAGCACTTCATTTTAGTGGACTGAAAAGCATATTTTTAAAAACTATGCAGTTTTTCTACTGTTCAGAAGTGCCTATGTTTTGAACAGCTGTCTTCCATTCTAAAATATAGAAAATTAAACATAGCTTTCGGTTACAGGGCTTACTGGTGACATTTCTGCCTCATATTGCAATATAAAATACACATCTTGTCACTGACATCTGTGTATCAGAGTTCTAATTCCATACCAAATGAGTAGTTTATTACAGGAAAACACTCTATGATGAAATACTGTTCTTTGTAAATTCAGAATCTCCAACAGAACATTCCGTGCAACACATTTGAATTTTTACATGCTATAATAGACACACAGACCATTTGATAGTCCCTCTAGAATGTTTTTCTAACCAACCTTCTCCGTGTTGGAAGTGTTTTATAGACAAAGTAACTAGTTCAGAAAGGTTAAGTAACTTGCCTCCAAATTAGCAAACCTGGTAAATAGGGAATCAAAGAGTCGAAAATAGGTCTGTTGGACTCCATTGTACACTGGAATAACTCAAATTTGACCAGGAGATTGAAATCAGAGAAAAAAAGGGAAAACTGAAGCTAATAATTAAATTTTTACAAAGCTAACTTCCTTTAAGCAATAGTAGAATAACAGTAAAAAATATGTTGGAAAATATTAACACTTGGAGGCAAAAGCTTGATCCACAGATCTAGAGACTATTTGTAAATTTGTTGAATATGTAAACTAAAGCTTACTCTTGGAGTGGATGACAAGCTCTGAACGACGAACACCACAGGGTTTCCTGCATTCTTAATGGCCTCAACCGCTTCTCTGTGTGAAGCATTCTGCAAATCCACTCCAGACACCTAAAAACACAGCAGTAATTTATTTCAGTTAGCAAGGCAGCAGATCTTGTGGATAAGCTAATTCAAGTTCATGCATATTATCTAGTTATGAGAACAGCCCGAGTTGAATGAATTAGATGACAGCTAGAAAAAAAAAATAACACTGGCACATAAAAAGCTTTGCTGTTTTAGGAGACCATGTTTAAGAAAATTAACATCTTACCTTCAACAAAAGTAAATAAGAAAAATACCTTAATAACAATGGCTGAGGTTAAAAATAATTATGCAAAAGTAGGTAGCCTAATCAATAACAGAAACTTAAGAAGCCTCTAAGCTTTTAGTGTCACCTCTGCCACTATTAGAGGACACAATTCTGAATGGGGGTAGGGGCTGGGGATCTCTTTGGACTCATCTTCTCTCAATTAAACTAAGAAGAAAGGTATTTTAAGCAAATTGCCCATTATCAAATTGAGTAGTTGAACATTTCTCAAATTATGTTCAAAAAAGAAGTATCAAAACACCCATGGGTTCTTTTACTAAAAGGGTTCTGCATTCAACAAATTTGGGTAAAGTGTAAACATCTCATTATTCAAATCTGAGAGAGGATAACTTGTAAACATTCCCATAGTCTCAAACAGCATTCTACTTATCAAGTGCATTTATTTAACAGAATGAATTCTTCAAACTCATAATGTAAGGAAGCCTTGGTAAAAGTTGAGGTGGTTTCCAGTCAGAAGAAGTGAGAAGAAGTGAAGTCGCTCAGTCGTGTCCGACTCTTTGCGACCCCATGGACTGTAGCCTATCAGGCTCCTCCTTCCATGGGATTTTCCAGGCAAGAGTGCTGGAGTGGGGTGCCATTTCCTTCTCCAGGGGATCTTCCCGACCAAGGAATTGAACCCAGGTCTCCCACACTGCAGGCAGACACTTTACCATCTGAGCCACCAGGGAAGCATATTCCAGGCAGAGGATAATGACAATTTGTGAATATTGTTTTGCTACAAGGGGATCAAAGAAATAGGAATGTGGGTGCAGTGGAATCAAGGTTGGTTTTTGCTTTTTTAAGATGGGATATACTACAATGATGATGATGCAGAGGAGAGGAAAAATGAAGGTAGAGAAGAGTGATGACTGCAGAAGCAAACCCTTGGAAAGTGAAGATGGAATGACTTCTGCTGCTCAAGTTAGAGAGACAGATCCAGATAGAAGAAACACAAACAGCTCATCTGTTGCAGCAAGCACAGGGAGAAAAAAAGGATGTAGAAGGAGCAAGAGGGAGGCCCCTTTCGAGGACTCCTCTTTTCTCAATGAAATGAGAAAAGGACCATCAACTGAGATGAAGACTAAGGAAGGAAGCACAGGAGGTCTGAAGTAACTACTTAGAAGAATGAAACAACTTGTTAAATACAGGACAGCAGGACAGAATTAAAGACCCGTTTGAGGGAGCAGTCGTGAATTTAAAATGAGACCAGACAGTATGCATGGGGTTCTTTGTTTGTTGGTTTCTTGGCTTTTTTTTTTTTGCTATTTTACAACTTTTAATTCCAAAGGCTTCAGAGTGTCACAATTTCTTGTGTGTTGGTATAACTTTGTTGGTTCAAAAGAAATCACAAAATAAGCTAACAGTTGCACTTAACTAGGATGTGGTTGCCCCAGAAAAGTTCAGTGAAAGGAAAGAAGATCAAAGGAGTTGGAAGCACATGCACAGGAGTGGTAGCATGATAAGTCACTGCATCTGAGCGGAGTGAGGAAGAAAGTGAGCATGCCGGAAGCGGAGGGACAGAGAAGCGACTGCATGAAGGCAGGAGGTGGGAGCCCTGTGTGTTAGAGTGATTTAAATGGAGGCGAGTCTAAAGAACAGAGAAAGAGGAGGGGGCAGAAAGAGGGGATGTCAGGGAGGCAGCTGAAGCCACGTCATGTAAAATCCAGAAGGCCATGGCAAGAACTCTGGATTTTTATTCTAATAGGCGTCCATAAAGATTTTAATGCCGTGAAAAGCTCTTTTCCCATCTGAGTTGAGGAAGGATATGAATAATAGTAAATGAAAAAAATAGAAAAAATTTACAGTGGCGATTAAAAGCTGTCACTAGTTTGATGAAGCTTCTTTCGAAAAACCTGATCCCTGTAACATTCAACAGTAAGAAAAGCAGAGGCTATATGAGAACTACATCCTCTTCAGTAATAATCAGCTTTTTTTCCCTGACAGAGAGTATACAGTGTTAAATGGGAATCACTAAAGCTGAGAAGTGAGGGAAAAGAATTCTGTCATATTACAACAGAAAAATGATCTTAGTCTTTCTCAACTTTAAAATTATAACCTAAAAAATGTCCATTTACATAGATGAAGACCCATTTAATTTAATTTCAAATTAAATTTAATTCAAACTTTCTAGTTTAAAAAGCTCTTTATACGGACCTAAGCCCTTTGTGCAATTGTCTTAAGACAAAAATGAGTATTAAACTTCACTAACACACAACTAATGCTTTTCATAGAAAAAAGTAAACAAATGACTCATTATGCTTAGCAGAATATATATTAGAGTTTAACATTGCAGGTCTGTTGTGAATCTGAAGAAATATAAATGATTAAATCTGAGATAAAACAATGGGTTTTTATTAGTATGTGTAAAAGTGATGATGGATTAGATGAGAGAATACTTTTTATTCACTGACAGCAGAGAAAGATGAGAAAAAAATTCAAAAAGATAAGAAAAAATGAACAATTCAATTAGAAAAAAGACAAAAGACCTGAACAAACATTACACCAAAGAGGATAATCAGATGGCAATTAAGCACATGAAAAGTTCAGTTCAGTTCAGTCGCTCAGTCGTGTCCAACTCTTTGCGACACCATGAATTGTAGCACGCCAGGCCTCCCTGTCCATCACCAACTCCCAGAGTTTACTCAAATGCAAGTAGGGAACTACAGATTAAAACAACAGTGATATCACTATGTACCTATCCAGAATGGCTAAAATGAAAAATAGTGACAATACCAAATGCTGGTGAGGATGCAGAGAAGTTGGATCACTCATAACTGCTTGTGGATATACAAAATGATACAGCCATTCTGGAAAATAGTTTGAGAGTTTCTTAACACTAAGAAAGGAACTTAACATACAACCCAGCAATTACACTCTTGGGCATGTATCCCAAAGAAATGGACACTTATTCTCACTCAGGAACTTACAGACCAATGTTTATAGGGCTTATTCATAATGGCCAAGAACTGGAAACCACCCAAACATCTTTCTATGGGTGAATGGTTAAACTGTGGTACCTCCATACCATGGAATACCACTCATTCATAAAAAGCAATGAACTACTGACGAATTGAAAGCACTTCAAAGAAATTGCACTGAGTAAAGAAAGAACCTCAAAATGAAACAGAACGCACAACTCCACTTATGTGACAACCGTAGAATAACACACTTATAAATCCGGAAAACCAGGACAGTGGTGGCCAGAGGCTAGAGATGGGGGAGGAGCAGAGAGGAGTGGCTTTGGGGGTCAGACAAGGAGTTTTGTGGTGATGACTCAGCTGAGTTTCTTGATTGCTGTGGGGTTATGCAAGGTTACACATGTGATAAAACTGTAGAGCTATAAACACATACATACGTGTGGTACATGTACATAACCGGTGAAATCTGACTAAGGTCTGTGAATTGTGCCAATAGTAGCATTTCGCTTTTGCTTTTACTGTAGTCATGTAAGATGTTAACACTGGGTGAGGCTAAGTGAAGAGAGTACATGGGACTTCCTTATGCTTATATTGCTTTGCAATTTCCTATGAATTTATAATTATTTCACTATATACAGGAAAAAGCTAATTTTTAAACATTATCTTTTGTATTTTGTTCTAAGTGCATATGTTTCAGTAATAAAATTTAAAATAAATGATTTATTAGATGAATATTATCAATTTAGATTTTAATAAAGCAAAATCCAGTTATATGTTGCTTAAAAATACAACTAAAACAAAATCACAAATAAATATGAAAAACAAAAACAATGTACCACACAAATGCCAAATAAACTACACCTGTCCCAGAAGCCACAATAACCCTTTTTAAAAATATGTATGCATTCATGATTCTCTAACGGATTCTCGAGCATTCAGAGCGGACAGCCTTCTGAGCTCTACATAATGCGGCTTCCCATTACCTGTTCTCTTTCAACTTCTCTCTTGTTGACTCTGCCTATAGCAGCAGTGCTAGACCTCTTTCTGTTCCTTCAATGCATCCAGGCAAGCTCCCACCTCAGAGCCTTTGCACTTCCGTTCACTCTGTCTGGAGGCATCTTCCCCTCTGTGTCCACACTGTTCACTTGGTCATTTCCTGCATTTGTCCCAATATCATCTTCCATAACAAATCCATTCGTTGCAACTGCTACCATCACCACTTGTCTGTCATTCCTTATTCTCCTCCCCTCTCCATAGCTCCGTATAACAATCTAACTTTCTCTATATTACTTATTTTGTGTATTGTCTATCTCCCCCACTATCATATAAACACCATAAGAGAAGAGATTTGTGGTCATTTTCTTCATTTCTTTATCTCCAGGGTGTTTGGAGTTTTTTTTACAATTTCACAAATGTGAATATAACCTCAAATTTGTATACACAGAACAGTTTTATGCAATTCTTTAATCCTCACAATGATTATATGAGTTTTAAAAGCTCTTTTCTGTTTTGTTTGAAACTGAAAATAAAATATGTTTCATAATTTGTCCAATAGAAAACAAACAGGACAATCTAGACTTCAATCCATGATCTCCAGAGCACTTTCACGCTGTCAGAGATAAAACACCACAGCTGATGTTTAGCATCATAAACCATGTGTCAAGGACAAGCAGATTCTGGGATTAAAGATATGCAACATGGTGTCATCCAATAAACCCAATGCAAAGAAATGTATCAGATTTAGACCTCTCAGTGCCTTTGATGTATCCTTAAAACTCCACTCTGCAAAGCCTGCCAAGGGTAAAGGATGGGTTCACCCCTCCCCCAACAATCTTCCACTTTTGGGGTCGACTCTGGGAGGACAGCACTCCCACTGCCATATACAATTCAAAGTTTGTTAAAGACTGTGAGAGAAGCATGAGGCCCACCTTCTGCCTCATTCTGTCAACTTGTGGAATTGTTTCTTCAGCCAGCTGATGCTTTTTCCTTTATCATTTTAAGGCTTTGCTAGTGGCTCAGACGGTAAAGAATCCACCTGCAATGCAGGACATCAGGTTCAATTCCTGGGTCAGGAAGATCCCCTGGAGAAAGGACTGGCAACCCACTCCAGTATTCTTGCCTCGAGAATTCCATGGACAGAGGAGCCTGACGGGTTACAGTCCATGGGGTCGCACGACTGAGCAACTAACACTACTACTACAGTTCAACTTTAGACTCTCATAAAATGGTGTAAACCTACAAACGAAGGCATCCGAATAAAATATACCAACGGCACACACATGTTTACTGTTTTACAGTACATTTCAAACAAAAACAAAAATTTAACACTATTTACCTCAAGTATTTTATCCCCAGTTTTAAGAGCATTTGTTTTTCCTGCTGGACTGTCTTCCAAAACTTGTTTAATAAATATACCTTTAAGCTCCTCTCCATTCTTTAAACGTTTTATGACAGTTTGTCCACCAACAATGCTAATACCAAGAGATACATCTGGTTCTCTAAAAATCTCAACGCTGTAAAAACAAACAAGAAAACAGAATTCACCCGTGAACAAGGAAATTTGTTGTATCATCATTGTGTTCAATGTGTATATACTTGTGGCTCATTTTATATAAATACATTTTCACAAACGTTATAGAAGTTATACCTAGTTCCTAAATTGTAAGAACCTATCACTTCTATAGAATGAGATTAAATTCTATTAGATTCTTAAGGCAATTTCATGGTATATTCTGAAGATGATTTCTAAAACAACAAATACAACTCTTAATATTGAGAAATTTAGCTAGATCTCAATATCCCTATCTCCCACCACCATATATTTTTCTGATGAGTCCTTTTCATCTATATCATATGTAACATTAGCAAAGAATGAACTGAGGAAATAACAAATGAGTGGAACAAAAAAAATCAAGAAAGTCACATGTATCATTTTTGCAAATAAGCACAGACGTTCAGAATTAGAGAAGGAAATGGCAACCTGATCCAGAACTCCTGCCTGGAAAATCCCATGGAGGGAGGAGCATGGGAGGCTACAGTCCATCTTTCTTTCTTTCTCTTTCTTTCTCTCTCTCTCCCTCTCTCTTTCTTTCATACTTTCTCATACTTTTTTTTTTCATACTTTGTTTCTTTCATACTGCTGTTCCCAGTCAGCCAGGCTAGCCTGTGGTTCTTTAAGCAGAGGACAGATTTTATTGCTCCAGAGGCTGGAAAGGTTTTCTTTCCTTCCCACCTCCACATCATTTTCATAAAGTATGGAATAAAACTTGTCACTCAAAATATTGTGAATTTTGTTCAAACTGCACAAACATGGCCAATAATTAACTCCAAAAAGTAGCTCAGAAAACAGCTAAGAGTTTTTAAGACAAAACTCAAAAGTGAAAAAAAAAAAACAAACTATGCGAGTGGCATGGTGGAATTAATAATGAGTAAAGATACAAAGAGCAGCTAATGGAAGACTTTTATAATCTTAATAAAGTGCAGCCCTGGTTACTACATAAAACAATGAGAGTATCCATAGGAGGATGGGCCCAGCACACTCTGTTAGTGCAAACAAGACACAAACTTGGACTAACATAAGAGGAGGAGGGGGCTATGTAACAGAAGCTTCAACTATTGCTCTTGTTCGTTTAAAAGAAAAAAAGAGCTTTACTGCCTTCAAGACAGCCCTACCTGCCTTGCTTAGTGATACAGTGAGAAAGTATACTTAGTTCCTCATAGATGGACATCTGTAAGTTCCTTTCTCTGAAAAAGCATGACAATGATTTTCCTAATACTGGTTACAGTCATTTTGCCTGGCTAAAAACCTCTAGGTAAGACCAAATGCAACTACAGTTTAGGCCAATGAACATGTGAACTATGGCAATCATTAGAGAATTGAAGAAAACACAACCAGTTGCACTGTCCTGTTGAGAAAGCCAATGATGTTATCAACATACATTCTTGGTGGTCCCCAGTGACTGAAGTTTGGAGTTTCTTCTCCTTCACCTTCTTCTCTCTCAGGTAATTCACTGAGGAGAAAGAAAGGAAAAAAAAAAAAAACAAACATACATACATGTAACTTATAACACACACATTATTAAAGGGTCTTAAAAAGTTTTATATTATGCAATCTATATGCAGTTTAAAAGTTCTTAATTTCTAAGCTTTAAAAATATTTACATCAATAGTTGACTATCCATATGAAGATATATTGCTTAAATGTTCAAATTAATAAATATCCAGCCAGTACCAGAAAATCACTGATTATAAACACTTTCATTGGTGACACTATAGATGCTATTTTCTAAAAATCTGTGTTTGAATTTGTATGATTTTACATTTGTTTTTCTATCAACATTTAAATATTATAAAATATATTTCTTAAAACTTGCTGTGACTGATGAGCTAACCATCTAGTATAACCTGACACAAACAACTGAAATGACTAAATAGTCAGTAAACATGATTGCTCTTTCTAGATTTTTTTGTCTCTCTAAATAATGTCCCAGTCATTTGTATTCTGTGAATATTTTGTGTATTTCCACAGTTTATAGAAGTTTCCACAGTTTACAGTTTGTGTATTTTTCAGTTTACAAAAAGATTTGTTAAACAATACAATCCTCTCACCTACCACCATCATACTTCCACTCATTAAATTATGTTAACATGGAACTGCCTAGTGGGATGCTGAATTAGAGAGTAGTTATAAAAGTAATGCTATCTAATAGGGTAAAGGCATTATCATCTTCGACCTGGAAGAGGAGTCAGGATTTCTAAGTTCCCATCTAACCTGTACCACAAAATAGGCATGTGCCTTTGGACCATCAAATTAAATAACATATACTGCCAATCATATTATTCTATATAAAAATGTTGGTACTACTTCTTCCATTTCATTTTCACAAAAACCCCTGTGAAGTAAGCACAGCAGGTCATATTACTGTATTTCCCACATGAAGCTCAGAGAAGGCTCAGATGTACTACATAACCTCTCCACAGTATCCAAATCTTTTTTTCAGCATGGAGTTTCAATGCTCCATTTTCCTCTGAATTCTCAAATAAGTCCTATCAAAAGCACGAAACTCCAGCTACTTGTCACTCTACAATTTTCTAAGATACAAAGGTTTAAGGATGATTGAAAAGAGAACGTGAAAGGATCTAAGCAATCTGAAAATCAGTTAAAGAACTGAGATCATTAAGGATCACTAACTTCTCACCCACTGCAGACAATCTTCTTGCCTTAGCCAGTCTACTTTTTATGATTAAAAGCATCATAAAATTCAAGGAAAACAACTTGGCAGATAATTGCTGGTTACTTATCTAATGTCCTGTCTCCCATCTTTCTTACCATTATAACACCCCTTTACTCCAGGTGGCACTACACTCAGCTTCAAAAAACTAAATTTTCTGAACTTCCTCTTAGCTAATGGTAACTGTGTGCAAGAGCTCTGATCAGCAACAAGGAAGCAAAAGTCCTTGGATGAGACTTGCAGGAAAACTCATAAAGTGGAGGGAGAATCAGCTGACAGGAACCTTTTGCTCTTTGCTCTTTCCCTTCTTGCCTAGAAGGCAGAGGTGATTATTGGTGATGGAACATCCATCTTAAAATCATGAAGACACAATGAGAACTAAAGCAATTCACTCATGACAGCAGAGCAGAAAGGAAGAAGGTGTCCAAGACCCTGGCAGGACTTCTTCAGGACTTTTCTACATGGAAGAAATCAAGCCCCAGCTGAGTTAAGCCACACTAACAGTTGTAGGGGGAGGGGTGTGGGAATGAAGAGGGAGGTTCAGTTTATAAGCAGCTGAATGCAATCACTAAATGATATACCCATGATTCCACCAATTTAAGTCTTCATTTTATGATGTCATATTATTTTTTGCACATGTACATATATGTTCATTGGATAGTGGTAATCATAGCATAAACTTTCATATTTTGATTATCCCATAACAGCAATAAGGATTAAATGAAATATTACTGGCATTTAACTGAGGCTCAACCAATATCCATTTCTCTTAAATTTTTTCACTTGAATTTATATTCAGGTACACACAGTAGCTTGCCAGGCTCTTCTGTCCATGGGATTCTCCAGGCAAGAATACTGGAGAGGGGTGTCATTTCCTTCTCTGAAACAACCATGTATTTAGAGTTAGAACTTTCCACCCCACCCCCACCTCTGGAAAGGGGCTAGAAGTGAGTTCAATCACCAATGGCCAATGATGTAATCAATTGTGCCTGCATAATGCAGCCTCCATAAACCTCTCCCCACCTCCGAACAACAGAGCTGAGAGAGCCTGCGGGTTGGAGAACACATTAAAGTGCTGGGAAGGTGATGCGCCCCCAAGAAAGCATGGATGCTCTCGCATCCCACACACTCCCTTCCTCGACTTATGCATCTCTTCCATCTGGCTATTCCGGAGCCGTATCCTTAACAATAAAGCAGTAACAGTGACGCACTTTCCTAAGTTCCATAAGCCATGCTAGCAAATTATTGCAGAGAAGGCAATGGCACCCCACTCCAGCACTCTTGCCTGGAAAATCCCGTAGACAGAGGAGCCTGGTAGGCTGCAGTCCATGGGGTCGCGAAGAGTCAGACATGACTGAGCGACTTCACTTTCACTTTTCACTTTCATGCATTGGAGAAGGAAATGGCAACTCACTCCAGTGTTCTCACCTGGAGAATCCCAGGGACGGGGGAGCCTGGTGGGCTGCTGTCTATGGGGTCGCACAGAGTCGGACACGACTGAAGCGACTTAGCAGCAGCAGCAGCAAATTACTGAACCTCAGGAATGTGATATGAGAACCCCCAACTCATAGTCAGTTGGTCAGAAGTAGAATTGGCACCTGGAATCTGTGCCTGGCTTCTGAAGTTGGGACAGTCTTATGGGACTGAGCCTTTAACCTGCGGGGGCTGTACTAACTCTGCAGTTAATGTCAGAACGGAAATAAATTGTAGGACACATTGGCCAAAGAATCAGAAAATTGGTTGGTGGGTGAAGGAAAAAATTCACACATTTTGTGGGCAAGAAACAGTTCATGAAATATATTAAGAAAAAAAATGTACATATTTTTTTATGGCACATACATAATATCATTATAAGAATTAAATTCTTAAATTTAAAATTACCTAAGATAGAATGGAAGTCAAGTTTTCACATTGGTATGGGCTATATGCTTTTCTTTTTAAAAAAATAAAATAAAAAATATAAAATCTGTAACAAAAGGATTATTCCGTGAGATAGACTTTTTCAAAGTATATTATTATTTTTCAGGAAATTGATGAACATATTCTATTCACACTATTTCATACCTAAAGAGAGATAAAACTTTCAAAACCATAGTGTGATTAGTTTTAGAAAGAAACTCACAGGAGATGAGCAACTATCCAAAATAATGTAGTCACTTTACACTGATGAATGCATATACCTTTTAACCCAAATTAAAATTTAATGGAGAAAGTAAAATACTTTTACTGCACATATTAAGATGCAAATTTGCCCAAATGTACTTGAATCTTTCACAAGAGAATTCTAAACTCTAATTTTATAATTCACACTTTGATTAAACATGGTCAATAGCTCGATCAGTTAGAATCTCAAATCTTAAAATAATTGAACTTTTGCCTTTTACATTTAATCAGAGTTTTATAACCACTTTTTCCCTAAACGAATTAACCATCTAATAGAAATAATGCTTTTTATTTCAGTCCTTTATAACAAATGCCCAAAGTTATCATTCTTTACAGATTTGGAAGGAAAGATAAAGTGCCCCATTAATGAACAAGTGGATATTAATAGTAAAACTTCATCATAAGGTACAATGTCTTTGAGATTAAAATTTTCTACGTCATACCAAAATCAGATGAATCGAGATAGCCAAGGTGACCTTTCCTTTTTAATATATCTTTTTTTCACATAAAAGTTCTGTATACTAAGCCATATAAGGGTCAAGCAAACTCAGCACCCCAAAATGATGTAAGCAGGAAGAGTTACAATTGTGGCTAAGTTATCTCGAGATTTCTTTTTCCTTTTAAAATATAACCTCTATATGGCAATTTTCTGTGACACACTAGAGGGAATACGAGCATCTGGAGCCAGGCAGAATAGGCAGTAATGTTTTCCAAACTAGTAGGGTTAGTTACACAAATATAACACTATGACCTTGAAGTTATAAGCAAATTATTACCTGATACCAGTATACATAAAGAATTAGTCATTACTATATATGAAAGTTTAAAATGACACAGACGTGGTACTCAGTAAAAATCCAGATAACAAAAAAGTACCTATTGTATGATAGACATGAGTTCAAGAATGGAAAAAAATAATTTACAGTATTAGAAGTCAGGAGCAGAGGACTTTCCGGGTGGATGGAAATGTTTAATATCTCGACTGGAATGTTGGTAACATGAATGTATGTGTCTGTGTGTGTAAAAGTTGCTCAGTTGCATCCGACTCTACAATCCCAGGGACTATAGCCCACCATGCTCCTCTATCCATGGAATTCTCCAGGCAAGAATACTGGAGTGGGTTGCCATTCCCTTCTCCAGGGAATCTTCCTGACCCAGGAATCAAACCCAAGTCTCTTGCATTATAGGCAGTTTCTTTACCATCTGAGCCACCATTATACATTTATCAAAATTAAGAAAATTATTTAATAAAATTACATTTAAGACTTTTGTTAAGAAACAAACGTTCAACTCATAAAGGGTAAGTCACTTCCTTAGGTCTTTACCTTTTTTGACCTTCTGTAGAGCCTGCTTTAGCAATGAAATATCTAATTATATTTCCAAAGGCATTAGTGTAATACTCCTGTGTGTCTCTTGTCCTAATTTCTCACACTCATCTTCACCTGCAGTGTGGACCACAGCTGCAACATTATAAAGTCCTTGGAAACTTCCCCTTTTCCTTCCAAGACAAACATTCCTGAGTACTCCTCTCTCACATCCATGTATTTATTCTCTCCTTTACCCCTAGTCCTCCACCAATATTCTTAATTTACACATAATTTTTGGCAGTGGAACTCAAAGGTAAACCTATCAGAAACTCACCATTTATTTAAAAGGCACTAAATGCCAAGCAGTGTTGGGGACTTAAAATATAACATTAACTCATTTAATCCTTTCCCCAGCTATGACACTCAGTCTCATATTTCGCTTCTTACTAGTCATAACAAAGTATCCAATATCTGAAAGTATTTCTTTTCATTTGCATCCTATTACACACACAGCCTTCCCTGATAGCTCAGCTGGTAAAGAATCTTCCCACAATGCAGGAGACCTCAATTTGATTCCTGGGTCAAGAAGATCCCCTGGAGAAGGGAATGGCTACCCACTCCAGTATTCTTGCCTGGAGAATTCCATGGACAGAGGAGCCTGGCAGACTTCAGCCCATGCGGGCACAAAGAGTCTGACACAACTGAGTGACTGAGTACACACACACACCTACGATTTTTTTTCAATTTAAAATATGCCTTTCACCTCAAGTTCATCATCCTCCCAGTTTTTAGCCTCTGACATCTTTCCTGTTTTACTTACTGTGATCTGATCCTATTTTATCTAAAAACAAACAAACAAAAAACACTACAACTTCCTTGAGTGTTTTAATAAACTCAGCAACAGTGAATACCCTAGATACACCTCAAGGGCCAGGAGTCTGTCACTATCATCAAGCATCACTGCCAGCCTTCCATTAAACATTTACTATGCTCAAGGCATTATATGAAATCATTTACGTTCACTTTATTGAACCTTAGAACTACCTTACTTTACAAGTGAGGAAATACAGACACAAGGGAAACTCTTTCAGGGTCATGTAGCCATAAATAACAGAGAACATATTTGAACAGCATCACAGTACTATACTGGAGAAGGCAATGGCACCCCACTCCAGCACTCTTGCCTGGAAAATCCCATGGATGGAGGAACCTGATAGGCTGCAATCCATGGGGTCCAGAAGAGTCTGACAAGACTGAGCGACTTCACTTTCGCTTTTCACTTTCACACACTGGAGAAGGCAATGGCAACCCACTCCAGTGTTCTTGCCTGGAGAATCCCAGGGACAGGGGAGCCTGGTGGGCTGCCGTCTATGGGTCACACAGAGTCGGACACGGCTGAAGCGACTTAGCAGCAGCAGCAGCAGCACAGTACTATACTGCACATCTCCTATTAGTCTGAGCAATGTCATGCCCCCACTAATGCGCACACGTACGTCCTTAGGCAGCAAGTGATGACAGAGCTGAATTAGAAAAAGATTGAAGCCAGGTGAATTCTGAAAACATCATCCCAAGGAACTTTATGAAGAAAGAATACTCAGAACAAGATCACTTAGATTGCTTTCAGAGTTACCACACTCCGTCTGCCTACCATTCTTCCTTCCTAGAGATCTTCCCTTTCAGTATACATCTGACCTCTTAAATTAGTCCTAGAGGCGAAGAGAAGTTGGCTTATGCAACAGCACAGTGAATACTAACAAAATAACTCTGCTGAGTCCTACGCAGAAATTAATGCAAAGAAACTGTAAAATAGCATGTAGCACTAGCTGACACCCTGATGATCTGAAAAACTATATTCTGAAAGGAATCTGTGCATTACTCAGGAAGTCTTCTGAGTAGCAATAAATATTCATCTATGGACCTAACTCCATGGGTCATACCCTGAAAGATTAAAAGGGGTAGTATGATTTACAGGAACACTTCTGGAGCCTGCTGAGACTGAAATATATACACTGAATCTATGACAGCAAGCCAAAAAAAAAAAAAAAAACATTCAAATGCAAGACTGATCTCCCAAGGCAAAGGTTAGGCTGGAGCCTTTATATGCCTGTGCCAACACAAGAAATCAGCTTGTCAAAGTGCTCACATTAGGAGTAAAATGGGCCTCTTCTCCCTGAAACTGGGAGAACTGAGTAAGATACAACTGATGGAATGTTTCATCTTCTGCGTGAGGATAGAAGGGCGGGTTTGGAAATTTGTTTAAATCTTTTCCAATTTACACTTTGAATTCTATAATGAGAAAAGCAGCTTCAATTCTGAATTCTTTGGCCAGAGTCCATTATTAACACTCAGCACAAGAGAAATTTAAAAAACGGAAATGTCTCTGAAAAGTAATTTGACCACATAAAAAAAGCTGAAACATATTCCTAACTCTTCCAGTGCTTCCACTGCTAGGCATTTCTCTGTTCCCTTGGGAACTGGTTAGATCTCTTGCTCCAGGACCGTGGGCCTCTCAGCTCCTCCCCTGTGCACATTGGTCCAGGTCTGTCAAGAAAAAAGTCACCAATTTCTCCAACTAGCTGGGCTTACCAGTCTTTCCTTTCCACTCAGACATAAGCTATGCAGAAGCCCAGGAAACAACTTTTATTAAGCTTCTATCTAAAACTCTAGGCAAAGGTCACAGACCACTGAACAGAGAATTGACGTAAGTCTGAGACACTTCATGTAACAAGACAGAATCTTTCTTGGACTAAAATTTAAATAAAAGCATTAAGATTGTTTTCCCATGTAAGTTATCATAGAACATTCAGTGGAGTTCCCTATGCTATTCAGTAGGTCCCCATAGTTATCTGTTCTATAGATAGTAGTATGCATAGACAGTAATCCCAGTCTCCCAATTTATCACTCCCCCTGCCCCCACATTTCCCCTTTGGTAACCATAAGTTTGATTTCGAGATCTGTGAGTCTGTTTCTGTTCTGTAAATAAGTTCATGTATATCATTTTTATTAGATTTCCCATTTAAGTGCTATCATAGGATATTTGTGTTTGTCTGATGCGCTTCACTTAGCATGATATACATATGTGCATAATGACTCACTTTGCTGTACACCTGAAACTCACACAACACTGTAGGTGAACTGTATTCAAACAGAAATGAATAACAGCATTTAGGCCAATTAACCCTACCCTCTTTCTCATCCCTCTTATATTCTGCAATCCCTCCAGCTCTTCCATTTGCTTCTCCCATCCTGCAGTCACAGTGCTGCACTGCACGGGGGTTTCTTTCAGCTGTGCTTCTGTTCTCATACCCCACTGCCAAGGCCCACTCAGCCAAACTACCCGTCACACTCCACAAAATCTCCTTCAATTGTAAAGAAACCACCCACACCCTAACTTCTTCCCTCAGTGTTCTCTCAGCCTCCTCCGTTCGTCAGCAGCTCTGCTTCTCAGCCACAGATACCACACCTGAGAGGGTGATGTTCATTCTCTCACTCCCTGGGAAAAGGGAATCAATATTTTCCCAAAGTCCTTCTCACACTAGGTCTTTACTCTCCTACTCTTGTTTCAAACGCTAATCCCTGTTATGACACCTCTCCTTTTATGGCCCACTTTACTAGCACTCCATCATTTTGAGTAAATAGCCTTTCTTCTAAATGACAAAAAAGACAAAAAAAAAAAAAAAACCCAAGACCATAGGGTAAAAACTTCTTCAGATTCCAGTCCTCAAGGTACTAGCAATATCTGTAGTTGTGCTTTCCTTTCACTCTTGGCACCTGAGTCCATGAGCTTCCTCCTACCAGATATTAAAGGGTAATCTCTCTAGGTGCCATGTCCTCCTCTCCCTCCACCCTCTCCAGGGACTACGTTTAATCACCCACTTTCTAGCATCTACATATTCCTTTTCTGGATCTTTCACACTTACAATCTGTGTGTGTGTGTGTGTGCGTGTGTTCTGGATCTTTCACACTTATAATCTCTGTGTGTGTGTGTGTGTTCTGGATCTTTCATACTTACAGTCTCTGTGTGTGTGTGTGTTCTGGATCTTTCACACTTACAGTCTGTGTGTGTGTGTGTGTATACATATGTACATCCCCTTGCCCCAGTCCTACAATGCCCTCCAGTTGTCTAGGTAACATGCATTCTTTCTGCCTCTTTTCATGATCAGGTTTCTCAAAACACTAGTCTACTCTTACTTTATCCAATTTCTGACTTCTGTTCAATTCTCAACCCACTACTCTCTGATTTCCACTCTAATGAAACTGTTCTAAGCTTACCAAGGGCATCCATGTAATCAAGTCCCATGAAAACTTCCATTTTATCTACCGTGACCTCTCTCTGTAGCATGTAACAATAGTCTGCAATGATGCTTTTGTTCAAATGCTCTCTTCCCTTGGTTTCTATATCAACCTCCAGCTCATCAATTTCTTTCCATCTTTTGTTCACTCCACTTCACTGTTTTCTTCCTCCATTCATGCCCTTAATTTTGCTGCTTTGCAGGACTCCAGTTTTGGCCCTGTTCTGTTATCACTTGAGCTTCCCCTGGATGACTATTCAAACCCAGGAGTTTCACCTTCACTTGATCTTGTTCCCCAGGTATCCACATCAGGATAGACCTCAACACTAATCCTTGGAGACATGTATTCAATTAACTCCATTTCACTTCATCGTTCTATGGATACTTGAACCCTCAACATGTCCCAAACTGAACTCATCATTTTCCTTTCAACCTGTTCATGCTCCTATAATCTTATGCCAAAGAATTAATGGTCCTGCTAGCCATCTAGTTGCTCCATTCAGAAACACAGGTCATCTCCTTCTCCTTCTCACTCCCACATGTTATCAGCCAACAATTCCTATAGACCCTCCAACTCTTAAGTCCAATCCTTCCTCAATCTGTCCTCGTGTATTTCTTGAGTTGTTAAATTCTTAATTAACCTCCATTATCTGATTAAAACTCTATGTAATCCATTTTGCACATAACTGAGAGAATACAAAATTATATATATATGGTACAATTTTAAGCATGGGGAATTCTCACAGTAATCGTTTAATATAGTAGGTTTTATTCAAAATATTTTTGTGCACTTTACAAATGTTCCACCGTAAACATGACCTATTGTTGTTGTTGTTTAATAGAAGCTAAAAGAAAGCTACTTTATAATGTGAAAATGCAGAGAAATCATATCATACCATGCATCAGGGGTATATCTAGAAGACAACATTCCTGCGTATGCCGAAACCTTGGGAACAGCTTGAGTCCTGGAAAGTTGATATAGAGGCAAATCTTCTTGCTCCCTTCTCTGAGCCACAACAGGAAGTTCAACAAGCAAGCCAGCACCCTGCACATCATTTGGAATCATCATGCCTAAAGAGCAAAGCCAGATGTTGGTGAGCACAGGATACATTCATTCATCATTCATTCAACAAAGAGTTATGGATATCTACACGGGCAGACCCCTTTCAGGTAGAAGACTTATTTATACTAAACTAAATAAGCAAAATATTTAACATGTCAGATGATGGCAGTACTATTATAAAAAAAATTCTGCAAGGAAGGGAAATAGGGATTGCTCAGTGGAAGAGGGTTACAATGTTAAGCATGGCTTCAGTGAAAAGATACTATTTTAGCAATATGAATCTTTTATCAAAAGAATCTTTCTTATAAGTCAGAAAAAGAAAGACAAATACTGTATGGTATTACTCATATGTGGAATCTAAAAAATACAACAAACTAACAAAACAAGAGCGATGCAGATTCAGATACACAGAACAAACTAGTGGTGACCAGTGGGGAGAGGGAAGCAGGGAGGAGCAATATAGGGATATGGAGGGGGGAAAGGGTTATTATTGGATTATGTGAAACTTTTTTAAAATGCAAACGACTGTAGAATTTAAAGAATCTTTCAATTAAAAAAAAAAGCTAATCTCCTTTACGATGGAGATTATCTCCTTATTTTACTACAAATTTTCCTTCATTGATCTAGGCTGTCTCAATTACAGACACACTAACATTTCACTGACTTAAAAAAAAAAATGCACAGAAAAACAAATAATCAAATGAAAACACATTTTTGAAGGGGCTTTGTTTATAAATTCCAAAATTCTTTTACATTTGTTATCTTATTTAATTCTCACATTAAACTAGTTAAAAGAGATACTAACAATCATATTTTATAGATGGGGAATACCAGGCCGAGGAATTTTGCCAAACAGAATGTGTGAACTTACCTAACATGTCATCTGTGTCACTTTCCTATTACAGGAAAAAGGAATAACTAGGGCAGGGCTGTGCACGCAGTCCTATGGTACATGTTTAGAGACCTGCACGGAGGCTGGCAGAAACCCATTCATCGCTCTTAGGATACACCTCAGTATCCATTACATCTAATCCATTACAAATTCCCAGCCAATCTTTCTTAACTATGTTATACAAATATAAAAAATGGTGTTTCAAATGCCTCCCTTAAATCCATACATTTATAGTATATTTTGGAAACTTGGCTTATTAGAAAATTAAAATTGATCACGAGGAGATATACTCTTTGAAAACTTCTCCTATAAGCATCATTTAAACTTTCCATTTCTTCATATTGAACAGATTTTCTAGTAAACTAGTAACACTGATTAATACAGTATAGGAAATACAGCAGAGAATCTGAAGTGGGGGGTGGGGGTGAAAGTAACTGTGACACTCAGGTGGTATTAAAGAAAGTCTCAGGTGCCTCTCCCCCATCACTGGGCACCCCTCAGCCCATCCCCGGGGCCCACATTCACGCATGCAGTCAAATCCACAGACAGGCACCACTGCTCTAGCTCCCTGTGTCTACCTCCTCCCCTAAGGAGGGACTGGGTGGGACAGAGATTCTGCAGAAATGGCCTAAAATGAGTTGAAAGAACAGAGAACTGGCTCTATTTGCAGAGCTAATTCCCATCCAGCTACACTGGTAAAGCAGCCTATTAAATTACAGCATGAGTTTCATAGGATGCTGCAGTTTGTTTAAAACTTTTCACTACCTGCTCCACACAGGGCTGCCCATACCCTTTGCCCACTCCTCCTCCTTGGCAGTGCTCAGGTACACATCTCTCCTCTCTCACCGTGCTTGACATAGGTGACTTAACAGACCTGCTTGTCAGGTGCACCATGGTATCTGGGAGCCCGTAAAATAAATCATATCCTTTGGGGCCTATGTGGTTGTTAGGTAACGGCCACAACAGGAAAACCCAGTTAGGAAAACAGGAAAGTTAAAAAAAAAAAAGTCCCTGGATAAACGGAAGTTAATGCTACCAGGAGAGGAATGGGTGTGATTTCCAAAAGGTCTATACTTAGTGAGGTGCAAGAAGAGAAAGATAAACAAAATAAAGGCAAGAAGAATCCATGCAGAAAAGGGGTTGCTGTACAACTTAGCAACCAGACAAGAAAAAAATAGGTAGGGAACTGGCATACTGATAAATCATGCCAGTTAAATCATGCCAGAACTGGCATGCTGTTAAATCACCACACAGGAGCAGCATATCACCTTCTCATGCAAGAAACAGTTCTTGAGCACCCACTGTGGTAACATAATCAGATATAAGCCTTGCCCTCCAGAAGCTTATTGTAAGAGACCACTATGTGAATTCACAAGTGTACCTGACTCTGGGTGCAATGACAGAAATTCATCCAGGTTCACTGGAGGCCCATTTTAGGTAGGGCCAATTAGACTGGGAAATATAACTACTTTCTGTCTTTGAGGATACCTGATTTTAGAGCTGACTCACTGGAAAAGACCCTGATGCTGGGAAAGATTGAGGGCAGAAAGAGAAGTGGGTGACAGAGTATGGGATGGTTGGATGGCATCAACACAAAGGACATGAATTTGAGCAAACTCTGGGAGATGGTGAAGGACAGGGAAGCCCGGCGTCCTGCAGTGCATGGGGTCACAAAGAGTCGGACATGACTTAATGACTGAACAACAATTTTAGATTAAGTAAAGGGTGAAGAATAGCCCTTTACATACAGGTTTTCAAAAATAACTTTTAATTTAATTGCTCATAAGTGACTCTTAAAGTTTCTGTTATTAACAGAGTAGTCAAAGGGCTGCTGCTGCTGCTGCTGCTGCTGCTGCTAAGTCGCTTCAGTCGCGTCCAACTCTGTGTGATTTCATAGACGGCAGCCCACCAGGCTCCCCCGTCCCTAGGATTCTCCAGGCAAGAACACTGGAGTGGGTTGCCATTTCCTTCTCCAATGCATGAAAGTGAAAAGTGAAGTCGCTCAGTCGTGTCCGACTCTCCACGACTCCATGGATTGCTCCCTACCAGGCTCCTCTGTCCATGGGATTTTCCAGGCAAGAGTACTGGAGTGGGGTGCCATTGCCTTCTCTGTCAAAGGGCCACAGATTTGAAAAAGGCCTTATAGAACACTTAGCCCAACTGCACCATTTTACAGCTGCGGAAGTGGGGAAGCTTGGAGAAGTGGGTGGTTTGCCTGGTGACATAGCAGATCAACGGCTTAGTACTGAGGGACCTGGGAATGAAACTATACTGACTGTATCAATAATTTCTCAGTTCACGCATAGTTAGCATTAATCCAAGTACTTGCACCTGCCACACAGCATTCTGGCAGCTCTCAAAATTTTTTTTGCTCTGAATGCTCAAAAATAAATTCACTGATAGTTGAAAAATTTTCCAAAACACATGTGGCTATGAACACTTTCCTAGTGAGGACAGGCCTAAGGTATACAAATGCAGCTAAATACCTAAAGCTATAATCTCCAAAAATAGAATCCAAGTGCCTTGCTAAATATTAGATTAAGGCAGTACAGGAGGTTGATTGATGGTTCACCTGGATATCTATATCTGCCATAGAACCTATATATGAGACCTTACATGGAGAAAAGGGCTTTGCAAATGTAACTAAATTAAGCATCTTGAGATGAGACAATCCAAGCAGGCCTTAAATCCAACAACAGGTGTCCTTGTAAGAGACAAAAGGAGAGCAGACCTGGAGAAGAGGAGAGGGCCACGTGAGGACAGAGGCAGAGATTAGAGGGAAGCAGCCACAAGCCAAAAGATGCTGGAGTCACCTGACGCTGGACAGGGAAAAGAACAGATTCTTCCCAAGGCCTTCAGAAGAAGCACAGCATTTAATTTAGGACCCAGGGGCTCCAGAACAGTGAGAGAGTTAACTTCTGGTGTTCTAAGCCGCCAAGTGTGTGGTAACTTGTTACAGGGCCCTGGGAAACTCGTGCAGGCAGCAGAAGGCAGAGGAAATAACTTTGGAGTCACTTAAATGATACCCAGAGGAGGACTCAGAGGAAGGTTGAATCATCCCATGAGGACAAAGTCCCTTCCCTTATCTCTCTCCTAACTCCAATGTCCGTCTTCACAAACACTCACCCCGTATTTCCAGCCCACTGCTTTCAATCCTGACAGTATAAAACAGTGAATGGTTCTCAACCTGAGGCAATTCTGTCTCCCAAGGGACTTTTTGACATTGTCTGGAGACATTTTGATTTTGATCATGACTAGAAATGGGAATACCACTGGGATCTAGGGTGAGAAGGCAAGGAGGCTGCTAAACCTCTGACAGTGCACAGGGAAGCTCTCCACAACAAAATTATCTGATCTGAAACAATGCTGGATATTAATATAAACTATTAATATCAATGGTAATCAAACACATCAATTCATTCATTTGTGCCATAACTCTTCCTCAAGTATTTAATAGAGGGCTACAGAAATGTGGTGAATTTAAAAAACAAGACAAAAAACAGTATGCAAGGAGAATTTTTGTGAAAAAAGTTACATTTTTCTCCTAGCCACAATCAGTTACACATCATGAAAAATTGAATAGATTCACTTAATCTAAGATATTCAGAATTAACTATCTTAATTTTTTAAATTAACTATTCATGATGTATTCTGACTGGCAGGGAACTAGCAATTGTTATCATCTCATAGATGCCTTCAATCTTTAATGACATTAAAAGAACCTCATTGTTTTGGATTTTACTTGATAGAATGTTGAATTCATATAAACCAGTTATATAACTTTCTACAGGTATCTCTCTCTCCTAACAATATATTATCATATAAGATAAGAACTGCCCATAGAGAAAGACTTTTCCCATAAGTAGAGTCAAAACAGGTGAAGGACAGCATAAATCCTGAACAATGGCTCTATAAATCCCAATACTTTGAAAGAACTTAACCAGTCTCTCCTAGGGAATCTTAATATTACAATGATATTTGATATTGCAGTGTTGGATAAGGAAAGATTACTTTTTAGTCAAGTTTTCAAAAATATATAAGAATCAATATGGGAAGAGGCAAGGAGAAGCACTATACTTTTAGGATTCTTTAATGGAAACTAAGTTATTAATGTGCCAAAATTGACTGTAATATATGGCTATAAAAATGTTTCATAAATGTTTAAAATATGTCTCTCTTTATTAATATTTAACAACCCCATTCAATGAGCTAACAGTATCACTTAATAGCATCAGAGATTTTAATATATATTAGCAGAGACTTATTTCAGATTCAGTATATGGCAGTAGTTTTAGTTGTAATTCACACAGCTAATAAAAAGCAAAATGACGCAGGGAAAATGCAGCCCTCACAGAAAGCAGAAAGAATCTGAAAGCTCTAAGTTGAAATATGAGTCACATTACTTTTCCAGATATTTTGAAACAGATTAATTAATAAGCAGATTTCAATTCAAAATAATATAATGAATGAAAAATGACAGTAAAATTTGTCATATACACAAATAATACTGAAAGATTGCAAAATGGTGTGACTTGTGTTTACGAGAAATGAAGATCACAAACCTAGATCCAGACTACTCTTTGTTAATGAATTAAGATTTTCCAGATCATCAAATCTGCCTTGTTGAGTGTTTCCTTCAGCTGAGGGTATGGAGGAGAGGGAATCGATGCCAAAGTTCTCTTTCATCTCGAGAGGAAGAAAAACAGAAATGCATTAGCACTTTATGATACCATGTGGAACACCATAATGTTGTTCAATCCAGATCATAATGATAGTGGAAAACTGGCCCTGCAAACAGGCCTTCTCAAGTAACGTTTTATACTGTGGTAAGCAGTTACAAATGCTAGTAACTTAATATCTGCAAGAGAACAGGCTAGTAAAAATCTGTTTTTTCCAAACACTGGATTTTTTAACAAAAAAATTATTCTATAAACATTAATAAATGCATTCAAATAAACATTCACCAAGGTAGAGGAATAAACAATCTATCAAGGCGTTACATTCTGGATTATGCTGGATCACAACTTATATAGCTTCATCGCTGATCTGGAAACACCTGGTGAATTTCACAGCCTTAAGAAACATCTGGTAAATTTTCATAGTTCTAAGCCTCTGCTATGCCGTCCCTTACACTCTCATCTACCTAACAAACAACCTGTTTCCCGAACCTAAAACCCACAGATAAGCACAGTCAGTAGTTATTACACTTTCCCTGTCTTCCTTTTGTACACATGTCTTTTATGGTTTTCCAAAGTTATAATCTTCCAGAACATACAATTTTCACTGATGTATTTTATTATGCTATTAAAAAAACATTTATATGTATGAAATTAAATTGCAACATATGGCCACCACAGACAAACACCTTCAATCAGGGGTTCCCAACCTCCAGGATCTAATGCCTGATGATCTGAAGTGAAGCTGATGTAATAATAATAGAAATAAAGTGCACAATAAATGTAATATGCTTGAATCATCCTGAAACTATTCCCCCACCATGGTCCGTAGAGAAACTGTTTTCCACAAAACCAGTCCCTGGTGCCAAAAACATTGGGGACCACTGCCTTAATTCTTTTAAGGTTAATAGCACTGTGTTACTCTCTGTTGTTGGAAATTTAGGTTGTCCAAAAAAATATATAAATTTTATTTTTTACAACAGCCCAAATTTTTTCATGATTATATGGGTCACACTTCAACAGTAAGAAAAAGACCTCTCATAAGCTGATGTACCACATACTGCTAGATTTTATCAAATAGATTATGAATATAACTGAGTTAAAACTATATCAGATACCCAAAGGAGCCTCAAGTACACAGAATTCAATTCAAATATTAAATAGAGGTGAGAAAGGAAATATGACTAGTTAGTAGTCTAGAATAAAACAAGAGAACTTCTCAGAGCCATTTCACGCCAATCAGAATGGCTGTGATCCAAAAGTCCACAAGCAATAAATGCTGGAGAGGGTGTGGAGAAAAGGGAACCCTCTTACACTGTTGGTGGGAATGCAAACTAGTATAGCCACTATGGAGAACAGTGTGGAGATTCCTTAAAAAAAACTGGAAATAGAACTGCCTTATGGCACAGCAATCCCACTGATGGGCATACACACGGAGGAAACCAGAATTGAAACAGGCACGTGTACCCCAATGTTCATCGCAGCACTGTTTATACTAGCCAGGACATGGAAACAACCTAGATGCCCATCAGCAGATGAATGGATAAGAAAGCTGTGGTACATATATACAATGGAGTATTACTCAGCCATTAAAAAGAATACATTTGAATCAGTTCTAATGAGGTGGATGAAACTGGAGCCAATTATACAGAGTGAAGTAAGCCAGAAAGAAAAACACCAATACAGTATACTAACATATATATATGGAATTAAGAAAGATGGTACGATAACCCTGTATGCAAGACAGCCAAAGAGACACAGATGTATAGAACAGTCTTTTGGACTCTGTGGGAGAGGGAGAAAGTGGGATGATTTGGGAGAATGGCATTGAAACATGTATAATATCATATATGAAATGAATCGCTAGTCCAGGTTCGATGCAGGATACTGGATGCTTGGGGCTGGTGCACTGGGACCACCCAGAGAGCCGGGAGCCTGTGTGAGGAATCCCGCCTGTGACACAGGTCATGAGGAAGGAAGCCCGACAAAACGCAAAGGCGTGAACCGGCTTCGGGGGTTCCCCCTGAGTTTTCCTGAACATCTACCCCCAAAACCAGAGTCTGCCTGCTTTATTATTGTGCTTTTCACTCTTCTGACACTCTCTGGAAAAAAGTTAATTCAGGGCTTCAGTCTCCTACATCAGCTCAAACCCCTTTGATGGCTCTCTAACTTGCCTGACAGGTTCCCCGGGACTTTTTGCAGCTTGTGAATTGCTTACAGCCCCCCAACCATGAGAAGCACAAAGCTTAAAGCATCTTAAAGATACAGAGCCTTTTCTAAAGAGCTAAAAATTATATTGGTGACAGGTTTTCACTGTTGACTCAATGACTGCTGCCAGGCCTCCATATTCTTAATCTTTTAGGCACCTGAGGGATATTAATCAACGTAATTGGGATGCAGAAATAGGAATATAGTAGTTTTGATGTTAGCAACACTAGACTTTTGAGTTAATTACTTTTCTCTTTATAAATCACTATACTCCTTTTACTTGTTATAAATTGTATCCTTGCTATGTAAGAATGTAACTTTATTTAGTGCTTTCTGAGCGTGGCACCAGACTTTGCGAAGAACAACACTGTTAGGCCAAATAAGTCTTCTGGTTGACAAACCCTTATCAGAAAAAGGGCTGTAAAATGTTAATTGGCCCTCTGGCCAGAAGATGATGTAAATCACCTAAGACTTGTGTATACAACTAGGTATGCAGAGAGTGAGCCTGCTCTCAATGAGTCAGGGCTGCTGACGCTGCATAATTTTATATTATCCATTGATCTCTATGTACAAAAAAAGGTATAAAAGGCTTTTCTGGACAATAGAGGACGGGCCAATCGCTGGACTGGTTTCCCCCATGTCTCCTCTTTACTCTTTCTGGCTGAATGCCCATCTGGAGCAAGGAGGTTTGCCACGTCTACTAATTTGCCCCGGCTTTTAAGTCCCGTGAGAGAGGGAGCCCAATGCGCGGCACCCTCCACTATTCAAACGAGCACCGGTGGCCTAAAGTAGATGGTGCAAACTTCTTGTCCTGGAGTTTTATTGGCTTTCCCCGTAAACCAAGTTATTCAGCCTCTTTTCTCCACTAAATTTTCCTACTATACTATTTTTTCCTAATCTCTCTTTATATTTCTAATTAATTTTTTTCCTCGCCTACGTCATCTCCCCTTTGAATTCCCTGGATCCACCGGGGCAGGACCCCAGCACCAGAGGGGTGGTATGGGGAGGGAGGAGGGAGGGGGGTTCAGGGTGGGGAACACATGTACACCTGTGGCAGATTCATGTTGATGTATGACAAAACCAATACAATATTGTAAAGTAATTAACCTCCAATTAAAATAAATAAATTTATATTAAAAAAAGAAAAAATAGTAAAATAAAAAGAAAAAAATTTACAATCATTTTTGAACCATTTGGTTATTTTAATTAATGGCAATTATGACTGAGGAATAAGAACTGATACCTAAATCTGAGGTTTCAATACAGTGAATATGAAAGGTTAGACCTTTAGAAAAATCCATTCAGTTTTTTTTCCTAAATAGAGAAGACAATGAGAGCATAAATTTAGTCTCAGACAAAAAGAATCAGATATTTTCAAAAAGAGAAAAGGACTTAGACATTTTTCCAAAGAATATTTGAAGATGGCCAATAATCATGCGAAAATTTGCTCAATGTCACTAATAGAGAATTACAAATCAAAACTACAGTGAACTACCACTTCACACCTATCTATAAAACAGAAAGCAAGTGTTAGCGAGGATGTGGAAAAATTAGAAAATCCATGCGTTGCTGGCAGGAATGTAAAATGGCACAGCGGCTATGAAAACAGTACATGATTCTCCCCAAAAATAAACAGAATAACCACATGTCCCAGCAATTTCACTTCAGGGTGTGTACTACCCAAAATTTGGTTTTGAACAGATGTTTGTATGGCAGTGTCCACAGCAGCATTGTTCACAATAGCCAAAGACAGAAACAACCCAGGTGTCCATCAACTGATGGACAAGCAAACAAAATGGGGTACATACATTCAATGGAACGCTATTCAGCCTCAGAAAGGGAGCAAATGCTGTCATGCAACAGGTATGAACCTTGAAGACATCACGCTAACTGAAATTAGTCAGACACAAAAGATACATATTGTATGATTCCGTTTACATGAGGTTCTTTGCACAGTCAAATTCTTAGACACAGAAAGTAAAACTGCGGTTTGTTCTCAGAGGATAAAGGAAAAGGAGAATGGGCCGTTTATTGTTTACTGGGTACAGAGTCTCCGTTTGGGAAGATGTAAAAATCCTAGAGATGGGTGCTCGTAATGGTTCTTCAATAGTGTGAGTATATTCATTCCATGAAAACTGTAAGCCTAAAAATGGTTAAAATGGTCAACTTCATATAATGTATATTTGATCACAACTAAAAATAAAGAACCAGATCTATCAACCTTGATGCTTTTATCCTTCAACTAAAATGCAGTAAGAGAGTGGGGAGAAAGATAAGTTTATAAGTAGTTGGGTACTATTTGCACTCCACAAACATAGCTATACTTGTAGCCCAAAATAGATATTATCAGCTATAATGAGGACAGAATGATAATGTTTCACTGCCTTCTAGAGGACAGCCTCTAAATAGAAGAGTACCGGGAATTACATATTTGTAAGGCATGTGACTGTGGTTTTAAAATCCACTCACCCAGAGCTTATAATATTAAATAATAAATGATCACCATGGAGCCCACCATAACGACAGTAAGACAGATAAAGATCCAAGCCCATCCTGATCATGTGGGCACAACTGTTACAGAGGACCGGGATATCCCACCCGGAAATACGCCACTTTGGCAGAGAGATTATTCTGAGCTGCAGAAAAAGAAGAGACACAGAAAAGTTTCCTATCCTCCCCTGGTTCTCAATCACCAAAGATGACTCTAGACTCTTTCCACCTCAGAGATGACACCAAGAGAAATGTATATGACAAACATTACTAAAACAACCCTTATGTTCCATCAATTTCCCCCATAATATTTACCTTCACACAGTAGCTAAGCCTAAAAGCCTGAATCCCTTTCCCTCTATCTTGACACTCGTCTACAAATGTCTGTCCTTCACTGAGATGCTACATAAGCCCACGTTCTAACCCCTCCTTTGAGTGACCTATCACTGAGTTTTTCCTGTGTGTGTGCACGCTGCAGGTGTTAATAAATTGTTTTTCTTCTGATAATCTGTCTTTTGTCAGTTTAATTTCCAGGACCCTACCCAAAGGAACCTAAGAAGGTAAAGGAAAACATGTTTCTTTATTCACCTACACTCATCACTGTGGGAATATGGATGGGAAAAGGGGAAAATAGCTAATGCCCATATGTCCAGAAAAATTATAATTCAAAAAGATCCACGCACCCCCATGTTCATAGCAGCACTATTCACAATAGCCAAAACATGGAAACAGCCTGAATGTCTGTTGACAGATGAGTGGATAAAGAAGATGTTTAGATATATGCAATGGAATTCTACTCAGTCATAAAAAAGAACAAAATAATGCCATTTTCAGCAACATGGATGCAACTAGCAATTATCATACTAAGTAAACACCATATGGTATCACTTACATGAAATCTAAAATATGACACCAATGAACCTATCTATGACACAGAAACAGAACCATGGAAATAAAGAACAGACTGGTGGTTGCCAATGGGAATGGAGTTGGGGAAGAGATGGCCCTCCTCCTGGTTGCAGTCAGTAGATATAAGCTTTTATAGATGAATGGATAAACAAGATCCTACTGTATAACACAGAGAACTATATTTAATATCTTATGATAAACCATAATGGAACAGGTAAAAATGTGACAAGGAAGCCTGGCATGCTGCAGTCTACGGGGTCACAAAGAGTCAGACACAACTTAGCCACTGAACAGCAACGTATGTATAACTGAATCATCTTGCTGTACAGCAGTAATTAACACAACACTGCAAATCAACTATACTTCAATTTAAAAGAGAGAGTTAATGCCCAAAAGCAGGAACATATAATTACTTGAAGAAAGAAACACTGTTTAGGTAAGACAATCTGTTAGGTAAGATTAGGTACTGTTAGGTACTGTTAGGTAAGATTAAAACAATCTTAATCAATGCCAGTTTAAGGAGCCTGTAGTTTCCTACAGGTTACCTAGCAGAATCAGAAAGCTGGGAAGTTTAACAAAGTTAGTAACTAGGATGTGTATCCTTCAAACTGTGAGCACGGAATGTTGTTAAAACAAGCTGTATAATGAGCTTGATAAATAATAGAGGAAGTGGCTACACTGTGGACTAATTGGGTCATCAATATAAACTTACAAGAGGAATTTTTTTAAAACCTAATGTTACGCCATGATACTTGAGAATAAACTTTTGACTGATAGTATGGATTCAAAAGCTACTATATCTCAAACAACGTAGATGGAAATGAAGATGGTATGGCTGAAAAACAGTATTGAAAGATCAAAAAGTGATTCTAGTAATAATGTAGACTCTGACATTAAATATGCATTGAAGGAATATGAGTAAAATTCCCTCATTAAATCCAAGAACAGGCAAACACCTGATATTTTACAGCTTTTAAAACAGGGATACTTAACTAAATATATAAAGTAAGTATTATGAATATACTATTCATCTATATCTCTAAAAGTTTATATATTAAAATGGGGCTATATTTCAGGTTGCCTTATATTTGAGTAAATGGAAAAATTTATTTTTATAGAAGAAAACAGACATAACAAGAGTATTTATTTATATATTCATAATTTGCTCCATATAACTAAATATTCTGTTTGAGGTCAAGCACTTAACAGACACAGGAGTGGGACTGAATGGGACTGGTGGAGATAGAAAGAACCAGTGTCAACAGCAACATACCAGGTGATTCTATGTCACCTCTTCCCAATGATTCACATAATTCCAAAACATCTGTTCTCTGGTAGACTGCCCAGAGTCCAGTACCAAGGGTAATCCTCAAGGGTTCCTCAAATACATAAATATAGCATCTCGCATAGCAGAGAGACCCATAATGAAATGAAAAGGGGAGGAAGGTCGAAGGGAGGCAAGGACAATACCCAGCTCTATCTGCCCTGTGAGGGAACAAACAAAGGCCACTTTGCACACCACTGCAGGGAACTTGCTGACCTCACTGAGGAGGGAACCATACTGTTCCGAACACGCCGCTACGTACTCCATACAGAAAACTTTCTCTTCATTTGCTTGGAAGTTAATTTGGGTCAGGAAATGAACAAAAATAAAACATTTAAAACATCCCTACCAAAAGTTCCAGTTGGTGGCCAATTAACCTTAATTTTATTTTTAAAAATAAGTTTACTGGTGATTTAATAGCAAGAGCAAACCTAGTAAATACAATGTTTTCCTGCCAAGTTGTCCACAGGCAGTATCACAAATGTAAAGATAATTTTCTAGAGTTCAGTGACTTCCTATTTAGTATTACATATAAAACAGAGGACAGTGTGGGTAGGCAAGACAGAAATAACAAATCTTTTAATCAATTTTGCCTTGATTTTTCTTGACAAACACATTATGTGAGAAATACAGAGCTATATCTCCCTGAGGGAATTTTTTTTTTAAATCACAAATGATGAAAGAACTCTTCCTTGAAATGGGTATCAAGAGGAAAACATCACTAAAAAAGCAAGGTTAAACAACAACAACAAAAACCACATCATAACCGCAAAGCAACTGTAGCTTATTGACTCCAACTAGAAGTTATACAATAAAGAAATGATGAGCTTTTACTTAAAACCAACACACTGTATGGTACATTTTTGGGGAAAAAAATGTCCAATGATGAAAATATCCATTAAATTGTGTTCGTGTGTTTAAAAGTTACATGATTGATGCACAGAGATGGAGAGGGGAGGAGTCAGGAAGGATGCGGAAAATGCATTCTAATCCCTTACCATTTCGTCCGGGTTACAGCCGCACTGTTGCATGTCCTGAGGGTACATGCTCATCATGCGTCCCACTTCTTGAGGCTCGGGCAGTTCACGATCCGGGAACCACTGTGTACCAAAGTGAACCTCCTTCATGGACGGAACAGGAGCAGCTTCTTGAATGTGTGATGAGGGATACGACTCCAGGGACTGAAGCTGGTCTTGATAGAGCTCATATTCTTCATCAACAAGCATTTCTCTTTCTTCACCCATCTCCTGCAGCCTAGGGACCATGAATTCATGCATTTCCCAGGTCTCCTTGCTATTGTCTATCTCTTTTTGTTGGGACTGGAAAGCCTTTCCCAAATTTAGAAACGGTTCATCCACAAGCTCTTCTTTAAAATAGGGCTCATCTCTAAATCCCTGCGAATAAAAATTGCAAAACAAAATGAAACTTTACACTCTGTCTTAAAGCGGCACTGTACACATTAACTGGAAAATTAACCCCTGGCATAACTGCAGTAACAGTATTATATGCCAAGGCATGGTTAACCCAAACAGCTCTCCATTACAATAAAGGAAAATATAACCTTACTGCCACACAAACCTCAACCTGGAAAAGAAACAACAAAAGAGGCAACAATCTGCCTTTGGCAAGGTGACTGAGTAGTCTAAAAGGTTCGTTACACATTAACCACCTGAAAATTCTCAGAAGCAGGAATTTTGTTAAACTGCTACACTGAATGTTTAACTTACGCATCTCATATAAAAAGTAACACATAAGTATGGATGCACTCATACCATCTCAGAAGAAAACAAAGACTTAAAAGTCAGGATTATCAGGTTTATGTAACTCAAAAGTTCATGGCTCTTTGAATGTTTACAAAACCTTCTCTATAAACTAATGATACAAGGAATATGTGCAACTACTTCGAGTATGACTCTTTCATAACACACCATTTAACAAAAGTTGATTTTTGCATTTGCATTAATAATATAAAACAAAAAGGAATGAATAAGTATGCTCTTCAATTAATTCAAACTTCACTAATCAAAAGAGCAAGAATATAGAACTAAAGCTAGATGGTCCCCACACATGAGCAGGAATTTTGTTGAGTTCTTTGGAACACTTGAGGAATATGTGAATCTGCTGAGCCTTTGACCTAACTTCAAGGGACCTGAGGGTGCTAAGCACAATAAGGCCCAATTCCCTCTGAAGGATCAATGACATTTCCTATTTTAAGTCCTATTCATTAAATATCAATAAATGTACATTCATGAAAAGAATCTACACCTTCCCATTGCTTCCTCACTTGCAGCTAGACATCATTGCAGGGATGTTTTTAAGTTAATATAGTGAGGCAAATACTGTAACCTATTTAAAAAAAGAAAAAAACTATATTTAGAAGGTATATTTAAACATGTCACACAGTTAAGAAATTGTAACAAAAAATGTATAAACTGAAAAAAATATATAATGGACACTACAGGACTACATATCAGGTTTCGACACTGTCAACAAACTATGCAAAGAATATCAAAAGACAGTTGTTATCAAGTTAAGAAAAACCATACTCTAACTGCTGAAAGCAAAATAAACACAATTCACTTTAAGAGTGAAAAAGGAACAGTTTCAAAATATACTTTCTAATATTAAAGTATAAAGTAACATTTGACTAAATAATTCTTCTTTAGAAAGTATTCAATAAGTTCTTCTGGGGAAAAAAAAGTTCTTTAGTATAGCTCTTGTTCTACAGCATTTTAAATGCAGGTCTATTTTCAAAACTCTCTGCTCTCAAAATTTTAAGAGTGTATTAGTGATATAAAGTCAGGTATGTTTGTTCTTTGAAAATGTTTTATACCTAGCCGATGTCATTTATGGAGGCAATGTGATACAAAAGAGAAAAGATTTCAGTTTAAAAAAATTTTTTTAAGGGGGAGACTATTTAATTTGTATCTATTTAGCCAAGACAGTAAGAACAAACTTTTGTCTTCTTGATAATAGCAACTGTTTAAATGGGAAAAAAATGTACTAAATACCTGGGGTGCTTCAAGTATTAAAGATGAATTTATATCATGAATTGTTCCTGAAATTTCAGTCTTGTCTTCATTATTGCTTGAAAGTAAAATGTGACTTTCTTCCTCTTTATCACCTTCCTGAAAACAGAAGCATTTAAAATTTTTTTAGCATGATTGAAGAATTGTTTTGTAAACCATGAACATATTTTTTATTGAATTCTAACTGAAGCTCCAATACGTTGGCCACCTCATGTGAAGAGCTGACTCAATGGAAAAGACCCTGATGCTGGGAGGGATTGGGGGCAGGAAGAGAAGGGGATGACAGAGGATGGGGCTGGATGGCATCACCAACTTGATGGACATGAGTTTGAATGAACTCTGGGAGTTGGTGATGGACAGGGAGGCCAGGCATGCTGTGATTCATGGGGTCTCAAGGAGTCAGACACGACTGAGCAACTGAACTGAACTGAACTGACATACATGGAGAAGGCAATGGCAACCCACTCCAGTACTCTTGCCTGGAAAATCCCATGGATGGAGGAGCCTGGTGGGCTGCAGTCCATGGGGTCGCGAAGAGTCAAACATGACTGAGTGACTTCACTTTCACTTTTCACTTTCATGCAATGGAGAAGGAAATGGCAACCCACTCCAGTGTTCTTGCCTGGAGAATCCCAGGGATGGGGATACCTGGTGGGCTGCCATCTATGGGGTTGCACAGAGTCGGACACGACTGAAGCGACTTAGCAGCAGCAGCAACTGACATACAACATTATATTAGTATTAAGTATACAACATAATGATTTGGTATATGTATATGTTGCAAAATAATCACCATGAAAACATTTGCAACTTTCAAATATACCACACAGTATTGTTATCTACAGTCCCCATGCTGTACCTTACATCCTTAGGACTTATAACTGGAGGTTTGTATCTTTTGACCACCTGCACCCATTTCGCCCACTCCCAGCTCCCAGCTCTGGCAACCAAAGAAACACTTCTGTACTGAAGAAAACATTTTGGTTTCAAATGTTTTTCAAATTAATTCTCATCTTTCCATTAAATGCAAGTACATAGTACTTAATGCACATTGTTTCATTAGACCAAACTTTTCTTTAATAATTTTTAAAAAGCCATATTCAGGTCAAAACTTCTCCAACTTTTAATTCTTTTTAGGTATTCCTTAAATAAAAAATCACTTTCCCAGGAACAGACCTTAATATTAAGAAATGCCTAAGTTTATACAGGATGATACTCAAAACATTTAACAATGGTACAATGTAGCCACTCTCCATCAGAAGGACAACCATCCTAGTGCTCACCAGCTCAGCATCAGTTCCAGGTAATAACACAGCCACTATCTACCAAGTCCTAGCTATACATCACAATCCATGGTAGACACTTTTACATGCTTTGTCTCAGCTTAATCTTTATATTAAAAACTTAGTACCAGTTCTATTTATTTATTCTATTAAGTCAGGATTTTATATTTACATAAAAATAATAGCAAATATATATATTTATGTATATGTATATCACAGGTACAGGTCTTAGCACTTTAAATATATCAATTTTTAAAATATATTTATTACATATTAATATATATTCCAAGAAGTACGTGCCCTTAATAACCCTATTTTACAGATAAGTAACAGATGCATGGTAATTTGCTCAAGGTTACGTAACTAGTCAGTTACAGACCCAGAATTTGAATCCTGGCCATCTGGTTTTTGAACCTGTGCTCTAAACTAGCATGCTGCTGCTGCTGCTAAGTCGCTTCAGTCGTGTCTGACTCTGTGCGACCCCATAGATGATCTCCTACCAGGCTCCTCTGTCCCTGGGATTCTCCAGGCAAGAACACTGGAGTGGGTTGCCATTTCCTTCTCCAATGCATGAAAATGAAAAGTGAAAGTGAAGTCACTCAGTCGTGTCTGACTCTAGCATACTACATGGTCCCAAGGAGGAACTGGCGAGGTTAAATAATAGGCACAGGGACACATAGCTTGGCAAATCACAGAGCTAAGCCAAACCCACAGTTGTCTGGCTCAATAACTCCACCGACAGTTCTGTCCTGTGAGTTCTGAAGATACAGTGTCTTTGTTTCGTTAATTTATTTCTCGTATTATTTTTGGCTGTGCTGGGTCTTTGTTGCTTTGCACAGGCTTTCTCTAGCAGTGGTGAGTGGGGGCTACTCTTCACTGCAGTGCACAGACTTCTCACTGTGGCAACTTCTCTCGTGGGGCACAAGCTTTAGGCACACAGGCTTCGTAGTTATAGTGTGTGAGCTCAATAAACAGTTGGGGTGTGCAGGCTCTAGGGTGCATGGGCTTCAGTAGTTCTGGCGCACAGGCTCAGTAGTTTGACTCATGGGCCCTGGACCATGTGGGCTTCAGCGGTTGCAGCATGTGGTTTCAGTAGCTGTGGCTCGCAGGCTCTAGAGCGCGAGCTTGGTAGTTGTGGCGCAATGGTTTAGTTGCTCTGCAGAATGTGGACTCTTCCCGGATCAGGGATCAAATCCATGTGCCCTGCACTGGCAAGCAGATTCTTATCCACTGTGCCACCAGGGAAATCTGATACGATGCACTTTTCAAAGTCAGCTCATTCATTTTTTATCTAGGACCTTTGAGGTGAGTTTGTGGAAAAGAGAAGTCACATTTGTAGTTGACAGGAAAATATATAGTTAATAAGTGCTGGGGGCCAGCATGAGGAACTCCGCCCAGGGCAAAGGTCATGAGGAAGGAGGCTTGGCATACGCAAAGGCGTGATCAAGCCTCAGGAAACCCCCTGTTCCCGAGCATCTAACCCGAAAACCAGAGTCTGTTTTATGCTCTCACCTACACCTCTGACTTTACGGGGGGCTCTCCCCCATAACCGTTTGTCTTGGAGAAGGAGTAAACGTGCAGCTTCAAGGCAATAAAAATTCCTGGGTGTGACAAGAGTGTTTCCACTTACGGACTCCTCTGAAGGTTATCTAGCCCACCTGTATAGGTTCGCCCGGCCACATGTGATTGTTTACAGCCTCCCAACCTGAGAGGCACGAGATGTTTTAGACTTACTAAAGGCAAATTCTTTTGGGGAGTTAGAAATTATTAGTATAGTGGGTTGGTTAGGAATTATATTGGTGAAGGGTTTTTCATTTGTTGTGTCAATAATTGCTGCTAATTCCCTGCTCTGGGTGGGACAAGGATGTCTCAGGTCAAACCTCTCTGCTGACAGACTAGCTTGTGTGACAGGATTATCCATACTCCTGCCACTACACACATGATTGTTCACTACCTCTCAACAGCACAGAGAGTTTTTGAGTATTTTGAGAGTCTTAATTGGCATAGGGCTTTTTCTTCTTGTTGAGTCAATGATTGCCACCAGGCCTCCATACCCTTAGGCACCTGGGAATATATTAATCAATGTATTTGGACTATAGAAAAGGAAATATAGTAGTTTTTGATGTTAGCAATACTAGAACTTTTGAGTTAATGAGTTTTCTCTTCTGTAATAGATCACTGTGCTTTGTTATAAATCACTGTGTCCTTACTATGTAAAAATGTAACTTCATCGCTATCTTAAGACTAAATAGATCTTAAGGGTAGCATTGGTGAAAGGATTTTCATCTGTTGGGCTGATGTTTGCTGCTAAATCTCCATGTTCCCTGCCCTTATAATGAATATAACTAACATATAGGAGAAATAAGTATTAACCTTTAAGATTAATCATGTTAACCTTGGGTTAAATAAATTCCTTTCTTGATTGTAACTCACTACACCCTCACCCTATAGGAATGTAACTTTATTTGGAGGGTGGTGCCTGGTTTAAGAAAAAACACCCTTCGAAGAAATAAGTTTTTTGGTTATCAGAAAGAAAGGATCATAAAATCCCTAAGACCTTTTTATGTGAAGCACCTGATTTTGATAAAGGTCAGGACTGCTGACCCCCACGTGACTCTGTATTCATCCCTATGTGTAACAAAAGGTATATAAGCAAACCCAGAAATAAAGAAATGGGATCAGTTTCTGGAAAGACTGATACCCCCATGTCGTTCTTTCTTGCTCTTCGTTTTTCTGGCTGAATTCCCATCTGGAGCATGGATGCTAGTCCACGTAATCCAAGTTATTCAGCCTCTTTTTCTTCACTAATCTTCCTACTACACTATCCGTTTCTAATCTCTCTCTATATCTGTAATTAAATATGTATTTTTCCAAGGACGCCAACGCCATCCCCACCTTCGAATTCCCTGGATCCACCGGGGCTGGACCCTGGCAAATAAGTACCCACATGAGACTATAATATATGATTACATAATATCTATATTATATAGATAGTACATATCTATACCTATGGTATAAGACTTAACAAAAAAAGAATTCTGCTCTCCTGTTACATATGCATAGTCTTTCTGCCTGAACTTGACTTTGGACCTTTTCATTCACATTCTCCCCCCAGTTCTGCTGAGGACAGAACAAATGCTCAGCAAACACTAGGTGATGGCGTAAGTGGCCACCCACTGGACCGTGAGAAAGAGACAGAGACAGATAGGCCTCAGAGAAACCCATGCATGGCTATTCACCGTTCACAGACAGTTTTGCTTAAAGAACCCAGATATTAAAGAAGCAATGCTTAGTGGTAATTCCACTAAGAATTTTTATGTTCTTGAAAGTGACTTTCTCTCATTCCTTTACTGGCCTCATACTCCCCAACACCCTGGCAGCCTTTTACCCACTGAGGGAAGCTGAGGCAAGGAGCCACCTCACAATTGTGCATTTCAAAACCTCTCAGAGCAGGACTCCAAGGCCCTGAGGTTTCTGCAGCTCTAGCTCTACCAGAAACAGGAACAGGAACCCACAGCCAGCTGGTGTTAAGTTCTGCTCTTTACACTGCCTGAGACTTCTTTAAATTGCTTGAAAGTAAAGTCATACTATTTAGGTCCTTTAGGCCATAAATAATTAGGACTTCCTCTGGCAACCCCGATAATCAGGCAAATAATCATCAGGGAAAATCTAGACAAAGTTCTTGCCACAATCCAAAATGCCAATAAAGAGGTCCCCCAAAACACATCAAACTTCCCCCTCCTTAATCTGTCCCAAAATCAAACCAAGCGTCTCATGGTATATATTGACTATGGCAAAACTCACACACCAAATACATATACAGTCAAGGCCTTGCCTTAGCTATGTGCCATATTCCATTTTGAAGTGCTTAAAGTAACTGATAGGTATAATATATAGGCATCTTTATGTGTAATATGTGATGAATAATATATGAAGGTCATGCGAAATTCTCCAGTGCAAAAATATTATGTGTAATACATGAATCTATCTACATCTACAAATGAACATATAACTATATATAGACAGATATCTATATGAACACTCATTGTTGTTATTAAGTCTCTATGTCATGTACAACTCTTTTGTGATCCCCATAAACTGTAGCCTGCCAGGCTCTTCTGTCCATGGGATTCCCCAGACAAGAATACTGGAGTGTGTAGTCATTTTCTTCTCCAGGGAATCTTCGCACCCTAGGGATCAAACTTGCATCTCCTTCATAGACAGGTAGATTCTTTACCACTGAGACAGGAGGGAAGCCCATAGTATACTAATATATTTCACAGAATAAAAGAACTTTTAGAGTTAAGAATGATCTTATCTATTCGCTAGTCTTTTTCAGTCTTCAGAAATGAAAAAGTCGGCTTAGAAAAGTGGGGTACGTATGACCAAATTACCAGTACAATGTTTCTCAAAGTACAAAATTCTGCATCAGAAATACAATGGTGACTCACATAAGGCAGATTCCTAAGAATCTGAGAACCTCCAAATCAGAATTTCTGAGAGTAGGACCTGGGAAACTGCATTTTAAACATCTTCAAGGTGATTCTTATGTCTATGTAATATGGGTGAATTTGAGACCCACTGAGCTGACTTGCAGCAAAGTTAGAAACAGAGCCCAGATTTCTTGAAATCCAGTCCAACACTCTACTATTACAATCATGGAATCTGTTTCAGACATGCTGCATGAAACTGAACTAGTGACAACAAATTAAAATAGGAATATACATCATTGCGACTAAGAACACAGGGTCTGAAGTCACTCCGCTGAGTTCATATTTCAGCTCTGCCCCTTACTAATTATATCATCTTGGATAAGTTACTCAACTCTATATCTGGACTAACTCATCTGTAATGATGGTAATAAGAGGACTACCTCCTCTTAAAGTTTCTGTGATGATTAAACTAGTCTGTGTAAAGAGCTTACAATACTGACTGACATAAAGCTAGCATTCAATAATACTTCAATACCAATTATCAACTAGTCTTTTTTTAAGTGGGGCACTGAGGAACCTCAATAGCACCATAACTAATAATACTTCAGTCAGAAACAGTGATCTAGGGAAGTTGCAAAAAAAAAAAAAAAAGAAAGAAAAAGAAACAGTGATCTGACCTAGTACATGAGATTAAACAATAAGATGACTTCAGGGTAGCTTAACCAAATCAGAGTTTAGATGCTAGGGGTTACAAGGCACTGTGATGGTCAGAAAATCATATGATGATTTCATTGCAACATCATTAAAATGATAATGGTTAACTGATTTCAACTTGCTGAACCATTCTGACATTGTGCCCAAATGAAAGTTAAAACACGTAAACAGGCTTATTTTAATTCATGCAATATGGAATGCAGTGAGAACTTAAGAGTTCTGTGCCAAAGGTATGAAGATAAAAGTAGTAGTAGTCGGACTACTAATGCTGGCAGCTAGTATGTAATGTGCTAAGCACTTAATAAATATCATCCTTAATCCTCAAAATCCTATGATGTAGACATTCCTTTTTCTGAGCATTAAGTCAAAGACATTAGGAAATGTGCACAAGGACACATGTATAATATGCAGAGGAACAGAGATGTCAGGCCAGATGAATTTGTCTGCAAAACCCATGTTTTTAACTATTACAGTATTATCATTTCTTATATTAACAAAATTCGACACTTACCACCAAAGGTTTACAGATGCCCAGGTGCACAGTGCCTGGTGGCACAGCTTTCAACACCTCCACAGCTTCAGCAAGTGTGACGTTATCCAAACAGTACTGATTGACTGAGACCAGACGGTCGCCAGGCAATAGTTCTCCACCTCTTTCTGCCACACCATCCGGCACCAGGGAGCGGATCACAATCACTGATCTGGTGGGATCTAAGGGGTCCTAAAGATCAAGTGAAAACAGAAAGACGAGTAGGTCCTCTAAAAACAAACATAGAGCCTTAAGACAGGTGTGCACTTCTTTGTGCACACTTCAGGGATATTGTGCATTTGGTTCCAGACCACTATAATAAAGCAGCTACCACAATAACGCGAGTCACATGAGTATTTTCATTTCCCCAGTGCACATAAAAGTTAAGCTTACACTGTACTACACTCTCTCTATTGAGAGTGCAGTAGCATTATGTTTTAAAAAACTGTTATGCCTTAACCGAAAATACCTTAGCACTAAAAAATGCTAACCATCATCTGATGACACAGGGTTATTAACAAACCTTCAATTTGTAAAAAATGAAATATCTACAGAGTGCAATACAGCAGAGCTCAACAGAAAAAGGTATGTCTGATTATCTACTTTATGTGTCCAGTATTCTGGTGGTATTCTTCCAGAGACAAAATCTATTCAAATGTCACTCTATACAGCCACAAGAATATCAGCTTGTATCAAAATAAAGATATAAACTTAACAATTTTAGTTGTATGTATGAGTTACTGCTCAATACATATAAATTTCTTTTTTAAAATTGTGGTAATTAATACTTTGTTGTATCACAAAAGGTCTAGGGAAGAGATACAGGTTCAATCCCTGGGTTGGGAAGATTCCCTGGAGTAGGAACTGGCAACCTGCTTCAGCAGGAATTTTCTTGCCTGGAAAATTCCATGGACAGAAGAGCCTGGTGGGCTACAGTCCATGGGGTCGTAGAGTCGGACATGACTGAGCGACTAAGGACACAGCACAAAAGGTATAGGGAGAGTTGGGAAAGGCTCTGACATCCTGAAACACAGTCATACTATGGACCTAAAACAAGCCCATCTATGATCGTTCTTGGGCAACAGGCAAGCTCTAAGATAAGTATATTATGCGAAATGATACTCCATTCTTCAGCACTCAACCAGTATAAAATCTTCTCACTAAATCATTTAAATTCCAAAAAGAAATTAAAACCATGGCATATATCACTGCATTTCAAAAGTATATTTAAAAATAATATAACCTAAAATTATGACATGGTATAGATACCCCTAATTGAAGGAGTACATCAAGGCTGTATATTGTCACCCTGCTTATTTAACTTGTATGCAGAGTACATCATGAGAAACGCTGGGAGAGAAGAAGCACAAGCTGGAGTCAAGATTGCCGGGAGAAATATTAATAAGCTCAGATATGCAGATGACACTACCCTTATGGCAGAAAGTGAAGAGGAATTAAAAAGCCTCTTGAAGAAAGTGAAAGAGGAGAGTGAAAAAGTTGCCTTAAAGCTCAACATTCAGAAAACTAAGATCATGGCATCTGGTCCCATCACTCCATGGGGAACAGATGGGGAAACAGTGGAAACAGTGTCAGACTTTATTTTGGTGGGGGCTCCAAAATCACAGCAGATGGTGATTGTAGCCATGAAATTAAAAGACGCTTACTCCTTGGAAAGAAAGTTATGACCAACCTAGATAGCATATTGAAAAGCAGAGACATTACTTTGCCAACAAAGGTCCATCTAGTCAAGGCTATGGTTTTTCCTGTGGTCATGTATGGATGTGAGAGTTGGACTGTGAAGAAAGCTAAGCACCGAAGAATTGATGCTTTTGAACTGTGGTGTTGGAGAAGACTCTTGAGAGTCCCTTGGACTGCAAGGAGATCCAACCAGTCCATCCTAAAGGAGATCAGTCCTGGGTGTTCATTGGAAGGACTGATGCTGAGGCTGAAACTCCAATACTTTGGCCACTTCATGCGAAGAGTTGACTCATTGGAAAACACCCTGATGCTGGGAGGGACTGGGGGCAGGAGGAGAAGGGTACGACAAAGAATCAGATGGCTTGATGGCATCACCGACTCGATGCATATGAGTTTGGGTGAACTCCGGGAGTTGGTGATGGACAGGGAGGCCTGGCGTGCTGAGATTCATGGGGTCACAGAGTCAGACACGACAGAGCAACTGAACTGAGGTGAAAACTATTCTAATATAGAGAAAATGAATATCAATTCATGAATAAAGCCGATGTTTTATTGGGAGGGCCCTCATGTATTGGGAGGGCCCCCTATTTCTTTTCATTAAGCACAGAAAATAACACTGCTGCTGTTGCTGCTAAGTCATTTCAGTCGTGTCCGACTCTGTGCGACCTCATAAACAGCAGCCCACCAGGCTCCACCATCCCTCGGATTCTCCACGCAAGAACATTGGAGTGGGTTGCCATTTCCTTCTCCAATGCATGAAAGTGAAAAGTGAAAGTGAAGTTACTCGGTCCTGTCCAACTCTTCACGACTGCATGGACTGTAGTCCACCAGGCTCCTCCGTCCATGGGATTTTCCAGGCAAGAGTGCTGGAAAATAACACTAAAACTCTATAAATAAATTTGGCTGATGAACCGGTTTATAGCCACACTATCATTTTTTTATTTTATTCAGTACTGGTATATAGCACTTACTATGTGTCAGGCTGTGTTCTAAGTGCTTGACAATCATTAATTCAATTATTCCTTACAGCAAACCCATCCCTTGCTTGGCTTGTATACTTTGCTCCTACTGTTTCATTACGCACATACTGTTCCATATAGGTCAGTACTTTGGCCACCTCATGCGAACAGTTGACTTATTGGAAAAGACTCTGATGCTGAGAGGGATTGGGGGCAGGAGGAGAAGGGGACAACCGAGGATGAGATGGCTGGATGGCATCACTGACTCGATGAACGTGAGTCTGAGTGAACTCCAGGAGATGGTGATGGACAGGGAGGCCTGGCGTGCTGCGATTCATGGGGTCGCAGAGAGTCAGACACGACTGAGCGACTGAACTGAACTGAACTGAGATTCTACTACTGCTGGTTTCTATTAAACCCCTCCTGACAAAGTAACAACGACCACCTTTTGTGTTAGAATTGCAAGACTTTGAAATCACAAAAGTGAGAATTTGCCATGTTCCAGGCTATGTCTGTTTGAAGTTGGCTGATGGTTCTTTTGAAGATTTCTGTTGCAGTTTTCTATACCTTTCTATTGTAGACATCGAGGCTTATTTTCCACACTGCATGGAATCTTAACCAAATATACCATATTTAAATCAACAAAGGCTACAGAGCTAATCCCTTGAAAAATGCCTTCAAACCACTTATTTTACTTTCCTTAACGAAGCCTTGCGTTTCCACTACCAAGTCAAGAGATCCTAGGTAAATTTCTAATATACTCTGTTGTATAACACCACATACTTATCGAGAGGATTGGAAGTAAAAATAGTCATGGGAACTCACTAATAAAGTACAGTGTTAAATGATAATTACACCAATATTTTCAAGTAGAGGGAGCTATTGCATAAGAAGAAAACAGAAAGGAACACACACAAAAAAGCACAGTGGTATATCAGCGGCAACCAGTGCAGTAGTGTAAAGGAGCTGTCTGTTTGGTCGCCGACAACCATGAATCACAACACACTTTTTCATTCTGAAATATGAAACCATTACATTTTAAGTCTGACACGCTAATAAATAAGCTGCACCATTATGTCCTTCATTTAGGATGTCAGTTTTTGATGGAAGGCTTTTTTATTGGGGGGGAAGGGAAACTACATAATAGCTTATTCCCCTCATGAAATGCACAGAAAGCAGCTGGCATTACTTCTTATTAATAATTACTAAACTTTCTCGGAGAAAACTGCAACAGTAAAATATACCAAAAGCAAACAAATGATTTCACTGGGTAATGTCAGCCATCTCTGTAGTTTCATATAACACCTAATCAAAAAGTACTATTTTTAAGCCAAATAAATAGCTGAACTGGTTTTCAAGATGCAATCCAGTTGAAATAATAATTAGAAACATTTCAAAGGAAGATTAACCAGGAAATAATGGAAAGAGAAAATAGATTTTAGATTTCCTTTACAGGAAAATCATGGTGAGCACTTATTTCTACAAAATGCAACCGTCTTTCAACCACAAAGTAGTACCAGGTGGGCTTGCTTACTAAAATTTATCCAGGCTTGGACTTCCCAGTTATTCTGAACACTAAGTCTAACCTACTACTCCTTTTCCTGGAAGAGAGAACCCAACGGCAGCTTCCTTGTCACTTGTAAAAAGACAAACCACCCGCTTCTGGTGATACCCCATTGTGGATAATCACCACTTTATTTGCTGTGATGAGTTCTCTGACCAGGTGATTTCTCAAGTAGCTGAATGGAGTTGCTTTAACGAGCAACAGTCATTTCCTTTCATTGTCATGACATGTAGTGGCCACTCTATGGAAAAACAGCAGCTGTCACTGCCTACCAGGGCAGCTACTGTTCTTAAGGCTTTGCCACATACAATATGCTTTAAAACCAACTTGCTTCTCGTCAGAAAAGTCTGTTTTCTGAAAATACACACTGTAAGATCATACCCATGTTAAATACAACAAAATGTTATAAAGACATTTCTCAAGACCTCTACCAGATTTTTTTCAGGCCCATGTTATATTTTATCACCTTTTATTGTAATCTTAAAATCTCTGTTTTTTTCTCATTTAGGTAAATAACACTGCAAGGAACATCGTATTCAATAACCAGGGTGTTGCTTTAAACTAAACAGCCAATAGGGGGCACTAAATACCAACCACAGAAGACAAGATACACCCTCTACTACACAAGCCATCTCCTCCTCTGATGTTTTTTTTTTTCCTATTTATTCAAACCCCTTATATTCTTACACATGTTCTAACAGTATCTCATATATTTGCTTTAAATCAACCATTTATGAAAGTCATTCCCTATACACCCACTAGGCACAACCAACTTTCACCAGAATGCTGCGTGGGAAGACGGGAGCTCTAACCTGACTTCTCACTACGGAGCTATGAAATCGACAGAGAACCAATCCAACTGCTCTGTCTCGTAGGGGAATAAAAGTGCCTGAAGAAAAGTGCGTAGGAGGGTTTTTGAGGTCTCTTGAGGTGATTCTAATGTTTGATAGTTATTATAAACACAGGATGTTTCAATGCTGGAGGAAACCCAGGGTGACAAATAAACACGTCTTCTCCCACAGTCCCTGAGCGGCACCGCCACATGCCCAAGCATTCACTTGCTCTCCCTCGCCCCTTCACTGAGTTGCTACCTGAGGCATATTAATTTCATCTTCTGTCTCTTCTATCCGATCCTCTTCATTTCTGCTTCTCCTTACTTCTTGCCTATGCAGCTGCTTCAGTCTCCCCAAAGGTCTACCTGCCTCCAGTCTTACCCACTTCGGTCTATTGTTTACAGAGAGAAACTAATGATTTTTAAAGGTAAAAATGGGATTGCAATTCCTCCTCTTCATAAAGCATTTCAATGACTCCACCGCCTTCAGAATAAAGTGCTAACTCTTTGGCAGAGAAATTCCTTCAGATTCCCACTCTCCTCGGATCTCCCTTTGATCCTCCCACATATGCCACTGCCCACCTTCATCTGCCCCACACATTGTCCCAACAATCCAGAACTACTGAAGTTCATGACTGTGAAAGGCGCTGGTATGCTTCGTGACATTCTGCAAACCATTCCATCGGCCAGAAATGCTTTCCCCGCCCCACTGCCCTTATCTGTATTTTTGCCACTAGAGTCAGTTCACATGTTTCCTCCAATGAGCAGCTTTCCCTGATCTCCCAGTTAAGACTCAGGCACTTCCTACTCTGAACATCTCTAAACCTAAAAAAGACCTTTCCTTACAGCATTTTTCATAATATAGTTTCCTTATTGTCCTGATCTTTTGTGAGAGTTGGACTGTGAAGAAAGCTGAGCGCCGAAGAATTGATGCTTTTGAACTGTGGTGTTGGAGAAGATTCTTGAGAGTCCCTTGGACTGCAAGGAGATCCAACCAGTCCATCCTAAAGGAGATCAGCCCTGCGATTTCTTTGGAAGAACTGATGCTAAAGCTGAAACTCCAGTACTTTGGCCACCTCATGCGAAGAGTTGACTCATTGGAAAAGACTCTGATGCTGGGAGGGATTGGGGACGGGGGAGAAGGGGACGACAGAGGATGAGATGGCCGGATGGCATCACCGACTTGATGGACATGGGTTTGGGTGAACTCTGGGAGTTGGTGATGGACAGGGAGGCCTGGTGTGCTGCAATTCATGGGGTCGCAAAGAGTCGGACACGACTGAGCGACTGAACTGAACTGAAGGCCCTCTTGCTAGATGTATCCACAGCATTCTGCATTTTTTCCTATTACAACTCTTTTGACATTTTACTGGAATTATTTTAACTGTCTTCCCTACTAAAAATAAGCTTCATGAGTACAAGGATATGTTTGCTTATTGCTATTTTATTCCCAGGGCTGACTACAGAGCCTGCCACATAGAAGGGACTGAATAATAGCTGAAACATCAAATGACTGAATCTATTTAGTTTCATACTCTTTGCTGGACTGTAAGTACACCAAAGGCAAAGGCCACATTCCATCATTTGTAACAATCAACTGTTAACACTTACTGAGCTCTTGCCATGCCACAAGGCATGACTTAAATATCTTACATCTTTGAATCACTTTAATACTCATAGCAACATGAGGTAAGTTCCATTATCATTCCTACTTTGCAGATGAAAATACTAAGACAGAGGAAAAATAAATAACCAAAACACACAATTGGTAAGTAATAGAACCAGAATTTAAACCAGCCAGTTAAGCCCCAGAGTTTATGCTTTTAGCCACTTATGAGATACAGCTTCTTAATGTAAGCATTTGCTGAATGAATGAATGTTGAGAAAAAGCAAACTGTTAGAACATATATTTATAATTACCTTGCTAAAGAGTATAAAACTGAGCCCCTTAAATACCACACTTGACCACCAGAGGTTTATATGTTGGTACTTAGTCGAAAGTTAGAGCGCACAGAATGTACAGCAGCCTACATAGACAGTTAAAACATGCGCTTGCTGATTTCATTTTTTATTTATTTTCTTTGACTCTGTCGAGTCTTGGCTGCAGCATGTGGGATCTTCACTGTGGCCCACATACACTCTACTTGTGGTGCCGGGTCTCTCAAGTTGTGGCATGCAGGCTCCAAAGCACGCAGGCGTCAGTAGTTGCAGCAGGCAAGCTTAGCTGCTCGCAGCATGTGAGATGTTAGTGCCCCAACCTGTGTCCCTTGTGTTGCAAGGCAGATTCTTAACCAGTGGACCACCAAAGAAGTACCTTGCCAATATTAATTTACACTTAGGTTCTCAAGAATCCATTCCTTCGGTGAGCTAAGAACATTTACAGGTGAATACATACAAACATGTGACAACCATTATGACCAAATGGATGGAATTCAAAGTTTTGAAGTGTCTGTAAAAATGTATTATATGAATATTTGTATACATTCCCCTAGAGCAAAGAGACTGGAGTTCACATAAACGACAGCACTTTACAGGGGTGGTTCAGTTGGAACTGGGCTTTCTCAGAGACAAGGGTATCAAGCAGAAGATGTAGGGAGCTCTATCCTTAAAGCCGCTCCAAAATTAAAACAACAGACACAAGGAAGCAACCAAGGCAAACTCAGTGGAAAGGCACGGAGCAGGAAACGTCGCATAAAAAAGAGAGGAAACAAGCGGGAAGAAAAGTGCTCACAGTGAATAACTGGCCAATGCCTCAGGAAGAGGCAGTTTTCAGAAAAGCAGGAATAAGACATATAAACCAAGGACACTTCTGGCATTCATCTTTTACATGTTTGCGATACTACTCCAATGAAGGAAAACAAAAATCAAGGTGTAACAGTGACTTAACTACACGAATGCAAAACAAAGGCTAAATCTGAGGTTGTTCTTCTTGTTTGAAAAATCCACCCTAGGTGATGGATCAGATTTTTTAAAACATTAAATAATGGAATAAGAATGTAGAGACCACAATAGGATGGCAAAGACATAGTCCATAGTTTATTTCGGGTAAAAAGTTGGGTATAAATTATTTACCTGAGATAATGTTCACGCTTATTGTCAACTAGGTAAAATGAAATATAAATCTGGCCTATAGTAAACTCATGAGAGGAAAACACGGTCCCTTAATTCAACGTCACTAAAGCTCTATGCTGGTAGTTCACCACACCAAATCACCTGTTCTCCTCTTTTACAGGAGTCCTTCACCAAAAGGAAGTGATTCCAAAGAATGACCAGGAAAACAACTTCAGACAACTGTGAGACACAAAGTGCTCTATGAACCAGAGCTCCCAACCAATGAATTCAATATTGTGGTGACATTATTACAGAATCAGGCTACTGAATTTTACTCCATAAACAGTTACTCACATTAGGGTGAGGAATTGTGTTTTCAAGGATTATTTGGAAGTCTCTACATACATTAATTTCTGGATAACACAAGGCAGCTAGCACAGACTATTTGATAAGAGAATTGCTCCAACTAAATAATGGTCAACTGAGAGAAAACTATGAAAGTAGCAAGGAGACCAATATTTGTTTCTTGAAGGGTATACTCATTTCTTTTTTGACTTATTACTTTTTGTTGCGTTGAAATATACAACATAGGGCTTCCCTGGTGGCTCAATAGTAAAGAATCTGCCTGCCAACGCAGGGGAAATGGGTTTGATCCCTGGTCTAGGAAGATCCCACACGCTGCAGAGAAACTAAGCCCATGTGCCACAGCTGTTGAGCCTGTGCTCTACAGCCTGGGAGCAACAGCTACCCACCCACATGCAGCAACTACTGAGGCCCGCATGCCTAGAGCCTACGCTCTGCAACAAGAGAGCCTGCACTCTGCAACAAGAGAGCCGCTGCAGAGAAGGCTGTGCACCACAGCAGGGAATAGCCCCTGCAGCCACGAAGACCCAGCACAGCCAAAAATAAATAAACACTATGAATGAAATACATAACAGAAAATTTACCATTTTAACCATTTTTAACTGTACAGTTCAGTGGCAAGCACATCCACATGGCTGTAACTACTGTCACCACTATCCAACCCCAGAACGCTTTTATCTTCCCAAACTGAAAAACGCCATGCCCATTAAATGAGTTTCTATTCCCCCACTCTCCCCAACCGCTGGCCACTCAATACCCAGTTCCTGGTAACCACTATTCTTTTTTCTGTCTCTATGAATTTGTTCTAGGTTTGAAGACTATATTCTTAAATGTGGTAATAATTTTTTGAACCAAAGAGTAGTAAGTTAAAATATAAGTGAGTTAACAGCTAAATCTCAAGGAAGTTACTGAAATGGAGAACATAGAAGAACATTAAAAACAAGAGAGCCAGCTATTTCATAGTAGAGGTAGGCAGAAGAAGAAATTGAGTGTAAAGAAGGGCAAAGCAAAGGTTCTTTTACACACGCACAGACACACAGAGATGTGTAGATCTTGATGAAAAAAGAGCGATCTGTAGGAGCTCTGATGCACAACTGGCGTGAATTAAAATTTCCAGTGACCGATGTCAGTCAGGAAACAGGAATCCAAACATTCTTCTAAAAAGAAGAAAATATAGATAAAGAGAAGACAGTGAAAACAGCCATTCAATCCGCTAGTGGTAGAATGGGTGTGGATTAGAAGTCAAGCAACAAGTTTTGAGCCCCCAGCCTGACTGTACAATTTCACAAGTTCTTGATTTCTGTGTCAGTTTCCTTAATTGTAAAATGAGAAAGTTGGATACGTGACAGTTGTGATCCATTTCCCCAACTCCCAAATCCTATAACTAAATTTGACAGAATAGCTTGAGTCAAATTTGTTACTAATTTTTACCAAAACAGTCACAAAACCACTATAAAAAGTAGGGAATGACAGAAGTTAATTCAAAACACAGCATCAGCAATGAAAAAGACTACACTTTGGTCACAAACATGGAACAAATGGAGTTACTAATGTCTTTAAAGGACTCATAAAAATGCTGCTTAGCTACACAATCTCTAACTTCCTTGAGTATTCCACCATCAAAACAAAAGATACAACAAAATATTTACATGTGCTCTTTTTTATAAGATGAATATTAAAACAACTTTTTTTGGCCATTTCTTGATAGCAACAAAAGACATGTTAGAGACTATTAGTTGAATTAAAATCAGTTCTGGTTTAAGATAACAGGAGGTAATTAATTACACTAAAAGAGCATCTTCTGACTTGACCAATAAGCTAAGCATTTACTTTTAGGAAAGAGAAAGAAATGGATTAATAGTGAATGCAAGGCAATAACTAAATGATTCTAATGAATAATGACTATGCTATCTTATCAGAATCTAACCCCATTTTGTACTATTTTATAATATAGCCAAGTTGTACACTAATCATACCAATTACCACAATACCATCACATTCAAAATATAAGTGCCCACAAAATACTTTCAGTGCACTCGAGATAAATTAAACTGATATGGTTCCTGGCTCCTTGTGTCTTATTACCTCCTAAATACTCTTAGGCATTAAGAATAGATTTTTCCACGCATCATACGTAGAATGAAACAGTCCCTGAGCAGCACAGTAAGTACAGCAGACAAGGCAATTAAAAACACAATAGAAGAGAAGTGGACAGAGAAACTTGCTAAAAGATCAACATATAATCTAAAGTAGAGGAAAAAATACATAGGCTTGCACATCATTTTATTCTGTATAGTTTCACATTTTAAAAATCTATTTTAAACATCATTACAATTTAATTGATTCAAACAGAGTCCCATGACTTTACCTTTTCCCCTTCTTAATCTCCTAGTTGATATTCTCCTTGAATACTAAATATTGTCTCTGGATATCTCATCTTTTGAAAATTTTATATCATGCTGTAATTGTTTACATATTTACTATTCACTTCTGGCCCAGGAATTTTACTATTTGTAAGGAAAACAAAACAAAATGAACCACACAGCTGTCCTTTATCTCAAAGCCCCACCATCACTTGGTCGAAATGGCTGGGATTCCACCAGGCTGATGGTAGTACTCAAGGACAAAGTCCCACCCTCTATTTTAACTACATTACATCTGCCCACCAATGCAAGAGACACAGATTTGATCCCTGATCTGGGAAGATCTCCCATGCCACAGAGCAACTAAGGCCATGTGCCACAACTATTAAGCCTGTGCTCTAAAGCTGGGGAGCCACTACTACTGAGGCCACGTGCCACAGCTACTAAACCCCAGGCACCCTAGAGCCCATGCCTGAAACAAGAGAAATCACCACAGTGAGAACCCATGCACTGAAACTAGAGAACAGCCCCTGCTCAGCACACTAGGAAAAAGGTCCACACGGAAATGAACACCCAGCCCAGCCAAAATAAATTAATAAATATATTAAAATATTTTTAAAGTAACAGTTGAAATGTATATATACCTAATACAACTGAACTGCACACTTAAAAATGAAGGTGGTAAATTTTATGTTATGTGTATTATATGTTATGTATATTATCTAAAATATCTAAATTTTTTTAAGAAAATTTTTACAAGAAAATGAATTTTTAGAAGGAAAAAAATTTTAGAAGAAAATGAATGCATAAATAAGATATATCCCTCGATGGACATGAGTTTGAGCAGGCTTCTGGAGTGGTGATGGACAGGGAAGCCTGGCGTGCTACAGTCCATGGGGTCACAAAGAGTCAGACATGACTGAGCGACTGAACTGAACTAAACTGAAACTGATATCCCATTATCTTCTAGAGAAAAACTATATTAGTTGAAAGTTATTATGATGCCGGAAAAGTATAGACACAGAAAACTTTTAAAAGCTTTTTTAAAGAATTAGTTTTGAAATTTATTTTAATTTTCCAAACAAATTACTCTCAGCTCAAGCTAAACAGTTACAGATACCAGCTGAGTGATACTGTTCAAGCTGTTTAATCTCTGAGACTTGAGTTTCTCATTGTAAGTGGAAATGGCAATAATACAGATTTTGTAGAGTTATTTAAGGCATTAAATGAGATAAGGCATGATTAAGTACTTGGAAAACCCACAGTAATCACTTCATAAGTGCTTTTACTCTTATTCTTGCTATAACTCCTTTTATTATTGTTTACCAGGAAGATGATGGAAAAGAAGTTGATTGGACATATGTGTTTGAGGAGTTAACAATTACTGCCTTCTAAATTCAACTGAGCATGTGTGCTTTAGACCAACAGTGCTATCAATTGCTAAATCATCCCTGGTATTAATTACCCTTACATTTTAATACATGACAACGAAGTGTTGACCTCACAGTCTCCAGATATGCAGACCTCTGCACCTGAAGGGAGGCTCTTGCTAAACCATCCCTGATAATACACTTACATGTTAATACACGACAGTGAAGTGTTGACCTCCTACTCTCCAGATACACAGACCTCTGTACCTGAAGGGAGGCTCAAGGCAGCATGGGTTCCTTAGTCCTCACTCCCTCTTAAAGCAGATACTGAAAGACAGGAACCATCTCTACCCTGTGAGCTTCTCTGACAACCACCATCAAAGGACACAAGATGCTTTCCATTCTTTAGGAAAGATTCTGTAATTTTTTTTTTCAGTCCTTGAAAGGGCAACCAGCACTCTGGGATATGAAGAACAAAACTTTGCCAACTTTGAAACCACACCAGAGAAACGGTAAGGAGTCCTACTAGGAAACACAAGGTAAAACATGTACAGTTTCTACTCTCTGGCAGTGAAATGGCCACTGGGTCTTTGAAGAGCTTCGGCTAGGTAAGAGGAGGAAGAGCGAGAGACGACAGGATTCAGGGAAATGTGAAGTCAACCTTGTGGGACCGTACTAAATGTTCCTCTCTAGAAAGAGAATTGGACATTTTTATCATCTTTCACTGAAGCCACAATTATGAAGAATCGGTGTTGCTTCCGGTCTGAAAGCCATACTTTCACGCTGCTGGACCACAGACTTGGGAGCCCAGCTCCCCTGCTTACTAACTGGATGATCCTGAGCAAATTCCTTAGCCTCCTGTCATCAAGGTCCTCATCTATAAAGTGAGGATGATTGTAGGATGTGCCTCAAGGTGCTATGGGTGGGTGGGTGGCTTAGTCGCTTAGTCGTGTCCGACTTTTTGTGACCCCACAAACTGTAATCTGTCAGGCTCCTCTATCCGTGGGGTTCTCCAGGCAAGAATGCTGGAGTGGATTGCCAGTCCCTTCTCCAGAGGATCTTCCTGACCCAGGGATTGAACCCAGGTCTCCTGCATTGCAGGCAGATTCTTTACAATCTGAGCTACAGGGATAATTAAACCAGTATGTGTAAGCAGTACATAATTACTGGCTATTATTATCACCATGTGAAATGGTAGCCATATCTAATAAATATTAGAAATTTTCTCAAAGGATTTTTTTCATTAAAAGGAATAAAACATGAAAGTTTAGATAGATATTAAACAGTTCACAGTTACTAAAGAAAACAGACATGAAATCAGGGCCAAGTTATCAATTCCAGGGCGTTCCTGTGTCTACTACCTGTTTGTGTACAAAGTGTTCCTCAGTTCCCCATGAGGCCTCTCTGGATCCTAAGAAACAATTATCACAAAGCCTCTTACCACTGGTAAAATCATAATGTGTTATAGAGAAGTGTCCCAAAGTCTGTTTCTTTCATTCTATTTTAACATACAATTATTTATCCACTGTCTCTTTACTCCTAGTTGAATTTAAACTCCGTAAAGACACAGGGTCTCTTACCTATTTTGTATATTTCTATATTCCCAGCGTCTGGAACAATGCCTAGCATAGGAGATGCCCCATATACTTTTGTTAAATAAGATCTTGAAAGGAAGTGGATCCTTTCATCTTTATATCCCCATACCAGTTCATAAATGAATAATAATTTTTGGAAGGAGATAATGAATAATAAGTATAGCAAGTCTATGCCTAGACTTTAATATGAATCATTGTCATCATTTTTCAGTAACTAGGAACACATTATTTTATATCCAGAAAAGCGTAGGCATTTATATACATCTTTTATTTAGTTTTTACAGCTTTAAAAGGCAAATATTATTTCTATTTTAGAGATTATTATATAAAAAAGATTAACAGGCTTGTCCGAAGTCCTAGGAGGGTGTCATAGCCAGAAGGCAAATCCCGGTCCTTTCTGATGCTATGTTCACAGTGGCATACTGGTGAACATAATACCTAATTAAAGTAAAACACGGTGGGAACTGCCGTAAGTGAAACTTGAGCCCTAGAAAGAGGTATGTCAAGATCAGGCAGACGATCTCCTTTCACGCCTCATTAACAAATTAGGCTTTTGGTACCAGAAGGAGGCAACACCACTGTCCAGCCCTCACTGGGAAAGCATGGCTTCTCTGGATCATTGCCCAGCTCCAAATGACGCCCGCAAACAGGGCAGCGCAGTAGAAACCACCATGCCTTAGGAAAACAGGTTCGTAATACCTGTTGGAGGATCTGATTCCATCCTTCTGTCACACTCTAGGAAGGGCTATGACTTTCATCTACTAGCATAGTTCTCAACACTGACATCAGAATCCAGCGGAACTTTCCAAACACACCCACACGTAGAGGTAGACTGGTGATGAAACACCTCTAGAGGCTGAGTTTTCTCTTTAGACAAACTCCGCTTTAGGAAAAAAAAAAAGTTATTGTTCTGTTTTTAGTTACATGGGACACAGAGATGCAAAGCCAGACTGACAGTAACTGACTTCCTGGAATATCTTGAGCATTTCATAGAAAAGAAATATTTACCAGGTATTGCAGTAAACCTGAGCACCTTTATGTCTATATTTTAGCTTTCCGCAGTTGTTCCATAAACACTAATATTTATCATTCAGTCATTTCTAGAATACTCATTAAAGGTAATATAACAAATGTATCATTTTCAGAATCTCTTCCTCCTCAGCAATGCAGAAACAGTCTTTAAGAAACATTTATGAAAAGGAGAGCGACCCTATGAGAAAGCACCATCCAGCTGAGAAGCATTTGCTGCCTGCCCTCTATTCTCTCTCTCCCCCATTAGACACAATGGGATTTTTTGCCAAATTCATATTCCAGAGGAGCCATGAAATTCCCGCAAAGTTCAACATCAGGCCTGACTTAAGATCTTTAAGGCCTCCTGCTAACCTCATCCCCCTGCAGCTGCCTTGCTAAGGCAAGCTTTTGATCTGTACTATCTGGGTTTCAAGCTGATATACACACAGCCTCTTTGATCTCTGATTAAGTGGCTTCTGGTCTCCTGATGCCTTTAGTCTTGCTGCACTGTGGTGTTTGCGAGTCAGTCATCATCCTGAGCACACTACAAACTCCACACACCAGGAGTGGCCTCCCTTCATTCACCCACTTCGCAGGCTTGAAAAGCAATCTTTAAGCCATGAGAGAATTTCCCCAGTAGCCACAATCAATCCACTCCATGAACACACTATGAAGAATTATTTTTCAAATGAAGCAGCTTAAAATGATTTAAAGGATATGGAACTTTCCCATAGAGGGGAAGGAAGCAAATCCTCTGTGAAAAGAAATCTTCAGCCCAGTTGGCACTGGAGATTACAGTACTTTGATGTTAATAAAAATAAATGTGGATAGGGATCAGGGATGAGCAAAGATTGGGTCTTTATCAGTCCTAAGTTCCACTGAGCAAAAGTGACCTTTAAATGCAGCTGCATGGTTTGTTCAACAGTAGGCTATGGGATATATTGATATTTCCAAGAACACGGATACTACCATTAGGAGCAGACTGACTGCATTTTACCTAGTACCAATATCTTAATCCTACATGGATGAATAAGACCCAGAGTTCCTTTTAAAAAAAAAAGAAAGATAAAAACAGAAAGAAAAAGAAAAAATAAAATAAAACAAAACCAGATCCTGGTACACGTTATAAGATTCCTTGAGCATTAAAATGGAACTGTATAACAACTTACAATACATTTCCATCCTGAATATTTTAGATTCTGGAAACAGTACAGGTTTGAACCTGGCTTTTTAATGTTACTAATATAGGTACTACTACATGTTTAAATTATATCAATATCTATCTATCAAATTCTATACCCCAGATTCTATAAACTAATCTATTGGCATGAACATAAAGATACTGGGCTTCTACAAGTTACTAAAGACTATGTAATGATAGCAGCATTCACCCAAAATCTCACCTGCTGAGCTACAGGGAAGCCCCTCAAAAATCTCAACTCTTGTTGCAAATATTAAGGCTTAATTTCTTCCATTTTAAAAGTCCAGCTTCTGATAACAAGATTAAAAGTGGTAGGAAAAGTAGAAATAGATTTTGGTGCACTAATATCATAGTCTGAATATAAATAGTTTATGTCTTCTCTTAGCTACACGTGAAAGTAAGTGAAAGTGTTAGTTGCTCAGTCGTGTCTGATTCTTTGCAACCCCATGTATTGTAGTCTGCCAGGCTCCTCTGTCCCTGGAATTCTCCAGGCAAGAATACTGGAGTGGGTTGCCATTCCTTTCTCCATCTCTTAGCTATAAAGGTCAATAAATTAATTACTGACAATATACAGTTAAAACAAAGTTGATAGTTATATATTGCTATTACTTAATCTGTCTATATTGTGGAAAACCATTAGCAAACCCATGAATTATGCACCTACTTACACTTTATCTTTCAGAAAATTATTTAAACAAAGAAATTACAGAAGATATCAATTTTAAGTGGTCTAAGTACATGGGTCTCACAAACATTTATGTTCAAGCAGTTTGGTAAAAATGTACCAAAATTTAAGAGATGAATGCTCTTTTGATGAGCAATTCCTCTTCTAGGAGTTTGTCACAAGATTTACTTGCATATTTTTTATAAAAGAGTATGATAAGGATATCCACTACAGTCTCATTTGAAATACCCCTCAACTGAGTACAGGAGCTTGGTTAAATAACTTATTACACAACAGCAATAATATAGTATGCAGGCATTTAAAAATATAAGGTAGCTCTAGGGGCTTCCCAGGTGGTATTAGCAGTAAAGAACCTACCTGCCAATGCAAGAGACTCGAGAGACAAGTGTTTGATCCCAGGGTCAGGAAAATCCCCTGAAGGAGGGAATGGGAACCCATTCCAGTATTCTTGCCTAGAGAATCCCATGGACAGAGGAGAAAGGTGGACTACAGTCCATAGGGTCACAAAGAGTGAGAGGCAACTGAAGCGACTTAGCACATAAATACCAAAATTCAAGAATATATAATGGAAGGGGGGAAAGCAATGTATTGCAAGATTGTATGACATATTCTATTTATGCATTTTTAAAAATTAAAAATTAAAAAATATTAAACTATCAGAAAACTACCACTATATAATTGTACCTGTATAAATATCTCTGGAAGGACAGACAAGAAAATCAGGAGTTTTTATCTGGGACATAAAAATGAGGGATTATGGTCAGAAGTATCCATCACAGGATACTTGTGGATACATATCACAGGATGGATACATATCATAAGATATGGTCAGAAGTACCCATCACAGGATAGCATTACGTACCTTTGAATTTTTATACACTATGTATATATTACTTATTTTTAAAACACTTTTAATATGTACCAAATGTTATTATGTTGAACACATAAGAAAAAAAAACATACATGAAATGTATAGACTCCCTTCCAATAATTTTCAAAAAATTTTTAAGAATTCCATCTAATAGAGTAAGTCAGGTAAAAACTGCACACTAGGTTTTTCTCACATATACTAAGGAATAATATATCCGAGACTCAGCAGTACCACAATATTTTATATTCATATTTATACTATTTAAGTTTTATAACCCATTTCTTCTAAGAAAAAATAATCACTGTTAATTTTTATAGGGAGTTATATTTTTTACAATTTTTTTAAAAAAATCAGCAATCTTTGGTCTTTCAAACGAGTTCTTCAAGTGTTACTAACAGTATTTATGTATGAATTTACGTATGAATTACCTCTCAATGGCTGTGCTATCATGCTTTCTATTTTCCTTTCTCTCAGTATCTGAGATAAACCCAAAGCCCTTCAAAAATATCTGCTTTGGCAAAAATTGAATTTGGTTTCCATATCAGGAAGTGAGAGAACTGAGGAATGGGATGTAGGAGGGACGAGAATTATTGGTTAATAAATTTTACCTGCTAAATCACTGAAATTCAAAAGTATCAAGAATGGCAATATCATGGCTAATGTTCAAAAATTGGCTAACGTCAAACATTTCCAGTGAATTATAATCATGAGAGGTTATTTAAAGTTCAACATAAATCAAAACACCAGAAAATATCCACTTGCAATGTTTAATTTATAAGGTCAACTGAAGGTAAAATCCACACACTTCCAAATTTATCTCAAGCTTTTTGGTAGAAATTAAAAATTACAGGCTCTCAGACTACCTAATAATTGCTTCATTATTGAACATTATTCCACAACAAATTACTTGCACTAATTTAGGATTCTTAAATTTGTAATCATTTTCATTTGAAGCAATAAACACTAGCTTTTACACAGTGCATATAAGCACACTCTATTAATTTTTAATACTTAGTAAACTTTCATATAACCATTGAAAACGAGAATACTATCTAGCAGCTTGTCTTTAAGATACAAAACTGTTTAGCAAGCTGGAAAAAACAGGAAGATAAATTTATTAAATTTATCCTGCAATTTATTAAATTTAGCCTTTCCCTTCTCCAGGGATCTTCCCAACCTAGGGATCATACCCAGGTCTCCCACATTGCAGGCAGATTCTTTACCAGTTAAGCCACAAGGGAAGCCCAAGAATACTGGAGTGGGTAGCCTATCCCTTCTCCAGGGTATCTTCCTGACCCAGGAATCCAGCCAGGGTCTCCTGCATTGCAGACAGATTCTTTACCAACTGAGCTATGAGGGAAGCCCAATATCAATATTAGCATTAGTTATATTTCCAAGAATAAAGATAATACATATCAGTAACGGGGAATCAAGACAAAGATAAGTAGGGCACAGTATGTAATCTACTTATCTTTGGCAAAAAAAGAAATATATATATATATATATATATATATATATATACTCTAAAAACTTACAACCAAATTTCTGAAGAATTCTATATTGCTTAGAAACAGCACACAGTTGAGCCATAACATTCATGTCCTTGACAAACAGTGCACATCATTGTTTTCTATAACACAATCCTATAAGGCATGATGTTATGTGACAAAGGACTCCTTCAATATGGTACACACACCGGGCCAGAATTTAAGTAACCATGACATGAAGCAATATCTAGACATACATGAGACTAACAAATGTCCTACTTCCATTCAAATCACAGCCAAAAAAGCTACAATCACTTTACCCTGAATTTAATGAGGAGACTTACAACCTGAGTTACATTTACGGAGTCTTCTGTGTTGCTTTCTCCTCTTCCTTCGCCCCAGTCTATTTAAAATACTTTTCATGAAAATGAATTGCCATACTTTCCTCTTTGGCCATATGACTCAGCTGTAGAACTGTGTATCAGATTCAGCTCTTTCACTGAAGTACAGAGACCTGCTTCTTTTCTCTGCTCAGCTACACAACTTCTATCACTGGTGACTCACTGAATTCCCTGTCCAGATTGTCACCCCATAATTCCAAGGCCAATTCAAGATCCTTTGTCTGCTCACTTATCTCTTCCTAAGGTTTGGCTCAATTTAGGTAAAAAGTAAATTTCTGGGCTATAACCACAATTGGGTAATTCACATATGGGTCATCAAGCATTGGCTGCATTTCAGAACATAATTTTATGCTTAAATTTAAACTTCACTAAACAAAGGTTTGGAGAAGGAAATGGCAATCCACTCCAGCAGTCTTGCCTGGAAAATCCCATGGACGGAGGAGCCTGATAGGCTACAGTCCAAAACAAAGGTAAAGTGAAAGTGAAGTCGCTCAGTCGTGTCCGACTCTTTTCAACCCCATGGACTGTAGCCCACCAGGCTCCTCTGTCCATGGGATTTTCCAGGCAAGAATACTGGAGTGGGTTGCCATTTCCTTCTCCAGGAGATCTTCCCAACCCAGGGATTGAACCCAGGTCTCCCGAATGGTAGGCAGATGCTTTCCCGTTTGAGCCACCAGGGAAGTCCTTACAAAGGTATCTACTCATCAGCTTCTTGAATCTAGTAACTAGACTGTTAAAATTGATAGAATACAAAAATACTGTAGTATGGTCCCTGTTACACTATAGTATGAGGACAGTATCAAGAATTTTTGTACTTGTTTTCTAAATTAGATGATTACTAATAACACTGACATTTCCAAAATAAATATAACATTTCCCACTTCTTCACATATTAATTTACTTAGTCCAAAACAATTGTTTGAGCCAAATATTATCCTCATTTTATACATAAAGACATTGTAAAAACACCTACAAATTAGATATTGTATCTAATTTTGTCAGGCTTTTGAGGAAGTTCTTATTTTTCTAGAGAAAAACTCATTAGTGAGAAACATGGGTAACTTAAAATTCCAAACTAACTTTTCAATCTCTTCAATACTGCTAATGCAGGTCCTTTACAACCTGGAAGCTCTCCCGCTCTACTAAAGTATTCTCTCTGTGGTTAAGATATTCCTATAGCACTTCTTATTTGAAATATGCTAAGCCTGGAGTTGGGGGTGAAGATCAGCATCAGCCCTATTCAGCTTGCCTAATCAATTTATACATGAAGCATCAAATTCAATAATAACCAGGAACGTGGCCTCTCATGGCTTTTGCTAAACTTTCACCTGGCCCTGCAAAAAATATTTTTGAACTTTAGAATTTATTACCTAATTATCAACAAGGGATGGTACAACTGATTAATTAACTTGCTCAAAACCAAATTTTAAATTGTGTTTATATGCCATCTAAATGTCAAAGTTCTACATACAGCTGACAAATGGTGAAACCGTACTGTGTACAACTATAAGCGTATTTAAGACTGACTTAAGAAAAACATTCAACTTAAGACAATGCTTTTTCTTCCAAGGTTTAGCTGTAGAAATAAATATGCTGAGCCCTTTAATGTGAATCACAGTAGCATTTAGAAAATGAAATTTTTATTCAATCAGTTCTCCCATAAGCACAAAAGCAAGAATATCTAACATTTCTTTTGCCATAAAATTACTTTATATAATCTGTGCAGAAATAAACATCTATATGTATAATGGTGATTGTGAGGAAGATGGGATGCGGGGGTACCTAGAATTTTGCAAATAAAAATAAAATCAAAAAAAAAAAAAGGTTGTTACAACACATACCTAAATGAATACAATGAAAGGTGTTAAGCACTGACTCATATACATATATAATACACACACATATATATACTATACTATACGCGTGTGTGTGTAAAGCTCAGAACTGATTAAAAGAATTTTTCTCTTAGCTAGGGATTAAACTGTTAAAGACTATCAAGTTTTTCTTTCCATCTTCTACTGACATTTTTGAGTTTTCTTTAATTTCTGAAGCATTTCTCTAAAGTGCAATATTCTAAATATAAAACTGGCAGATAACATTTTTAAATGGGTAAGAGCAATCATTATAAGAATGCAAAAACATATAGATTCCAATAATAGTGGAAATACAGCTGAATATCTAAGACCACATCTGAAAGGGGTTTTCTAAACTAAATCACAACTATCAACATGTTAACAACAACAATAAAGACAACTGAATGTGTTCATTCAGTCCCAGTTAATTTCATCTAACCTAAATGTTACTTGATCATTATGCAAATATTTATCAATCACCTACCATCTGTACTAGGCACCAATGAAGAGGAAAAAGTATCAGCCATTTATTTTATATACCCTAATATTAACTAACATATAAACTTCTAGAATCTTATAGTATTAATATTTCTTGATAAAGATTTCTCAAAATATGCATTATTTAGAATCAACAACTCACAATTCAATAATATTCCAAAGAGAACTTCCAATAATAAAGAGGGTTATCTGGCACAGAAATATGCCAGCAAAAATAAAATAGACATAATCTATTTCAGTAATCTTAAATCACACTGCCAAAATATGGAATTTAATGTTCTTACATAATTCTCAAAGTATTTTTCTTTCCATCTATTCCCGATTGCCTTATTTAAAAAAAAAATTGATTTTTATATCACTTGGCATTTTATGTGCTTTGATAGAGTACATTTTGCTTTATTAAACCACAATGTGTTTCGGCAGCACTAATGTATTAAAATATGCATCTTAAAAGTGAAGAGATTTCTTGCCAATAGTTTTAATTCCCCATGATAATCAGATGGTCTAAAAATACTTTAACTGGTAAACTGGTATAACATATAAATGTCTTATTATGACATTGTTCTCCCTACCCCAAATGCATCAGTAACTTTACTGTAGTTATAATTAGGAGGCATACAAATACATAAATATTATATGTTCTATATTAAATATAAATATAAATTTTACCAAGAACAGTTCTACTTAGTTAAAAACCTTCCTGTGAAAGGAAGGGAGAGGAGAGTGAGAATTGGCAATGACTGCTAATATGTATAGGTTTTTTTTCTGGGGTGATGAAAATATTCTTAAATTAGACTGTGGTGAAGGTAGCACAACTTGAATATACTAAAAACAGCCGAACTGTATGCTTTAAATGGGTGAATTTTATGGTATGTGAAATATATCTCAATAAAGTTGGAGGGAAAAAAAACCTCCATATAAAAAAATTCATCAAGTTCCAGTCTCTAAAAGCATCCATGGGTATAAAACTATCACTTCCCTTATTGTCCAGTTATTATATCATCTAGCATTTTATTAACTAAGGGATTTATCAACTTTCAAGGTAACAATAAAAATTACAATACCCTGCCTTTGGACAGTTGCATTTTACATTAAACAACTCAGTTTTGCCTAAGTCAGTGGGAGCTTAAAACAATTACTACTTCATATAACTTTAATACCAACTAATTGCTTCAAAAAATTCTATACAGGTTCTTATACCTGGTAATCCAAAATGCTGAATCCCAAGCCTTTATGATCTTTCACTAGTTCAACAATCTTGACTTCAGAAGACCACAGTGCTAATTCCCCATCATCATCTTCTTCGGTATTGACATCTACACTGTATTCAGCCTGAAATAACAAGGAACATAAATGCTTCAAAACACTCTCCTTTCAATACTGAAAAGAATGAACACATCCACAATCTCTTTGCTTCTCCTCAAACTGAGGATACTTTTTGGCATGCACAGTTTTTGTTTTTAATATTTTTAAAAGGAGCATGCACTGGGGCACATATACTTAATATAAAATCTTCATGAAAATTAAAGCACTGAAAAAAACCAGACTGTTCATATAGTTTCTTTTTTTAAGTTAAAGTATCTGTTTCATTCAAAGTATTAACACTGACCTCTTATACTAAAATGAGTTCTTTGTCATCCCATTAGAAGCATAAAAGGAAAAATATGCAATTTAAGAAAATATGAAAACATCACACAAAGTCAAAGCTTATAAGACATTTCAGTAGCAACACCTGAATTTATAATTACAAGGAGAGAGAGAAAGATACCAACACAGAGAGAGGCTAAGACAGGACACAGAGATACCACTTCTTTTGGCTCCTAGAAGTTTTCAAGAACAATTTAACTAGAAAAGTAAGTTGAAAAAAATCCAAGTCTTTGGGACTCATGTAAGTCTAAAAACAGGGGAAAATCAGAGTTGAAACAATGAACCCCTGATCCTGGAGGAAGCAGGCGTGCACAACTGTCCACAGTACACAGATCCTTGTTACTTTCCCTGGCTTCACACTCCTATACCCCGCTATTCCAAGCTCCCCCCTTTCAGGGAGAGTCACTGCCATTTACAATCGTAGGAAGCTAAACGATAGAGTATCAATGAGTGGACTACGCAGAAAAAGCTGCTCCAATCTTCTGCTTTTACACTATTTATATCATTGTATTATTTTCATGCCTCCCAGGTGGTGCTTTGGTAAAGAATCTGCCTGCCAATGCAGGAGATGCAGGTTCAATCCCTGGGTCAGGAGGAAACCCTGGAGAAGGGAATGGCAACCCACTCCAGTATTCTTGCCTGGGGAATCCCATGGAGAGAGGAGCCTGGCTGGGGCTACAGTCCATGGGGGTCGCAAAGAGTCAGACACGGCTGAGCAACTGAGCACACACACATAAGTTATTTTCATTTGACTTATCTTTTCCAAATAGTCTAAACTTCTAAGACTCAAGAATTATCTTCTTTTTCTTTGTGGCCTTGGCAATTAACAAAATGCCTGGCTTCTGGGCTACACTGATGTGGGCTATCATAGAGTTTACCATGGTCATCCCCTCAACCCAAAACATTGCATGGCTCATAGCAGACACTCAATAAATGCTTGCTCAATACATAATGAATCGATAATCTATCTTTGAGTGGCCTTCCCTTGACACTCTTTCTAAACAAAGCTGTAAGACTTTACGAAGTCTACTTCTAAAATCTTTGAATGATCTTAGTAAATAAAATAGAGAAGGGGACGACAGAGGATGAGATGGCTGGATGGCATCACCGACTCAACAGACATGAGTTTGGGTGAACTCCGGGAGTTGGTGATGGACAGGGAGGCCTGGCGTGCTGCAATTCATGGGGTCACAAAGAGTCGGACATGACTGAGTGACTGAACTGAACTGATATCATTCCTACAAATATAATTTTGAGTGACCGGTTTAAGAAAATCCACATAACAGAATCAAAGCTGGTGGTCATGACACTCATCTATTATGGAAGAGTAAGGCACCATGGCTAATACAAAAACATTTTAAAATTAGGGCTGGACTAGATCTCAAACTGTCCCTGAAGGACATGGTAGATTGAATGTAAACAAGGGAACAATTTCTTGGTTCTTGAATTATAGAACTTGAAATAAGGGGGAATATTTTGGATCAATGAACTTCTGTTTATATCAGTCTGATGTGAGGAAATGATACATTTAAAAAGAAAACTATACTTTCCAATAAAAAGTAAAGTCACAATGGTTAATACAATATGATTGATGTTTTACTGGGGCATTTAATACCTTCACTGATTAATGAGCATTAGAATTTTGGCTGAGCTGCCTAACCAGAGAGGGTTTAAGAACCTAAGAGTGTATTGAGATAAATGAGAAAGAGACAGATGGAAAAGAGAGCCAGATTTTAAGAAACCACATGTAATTTTAAAACCCAAGTTTATATAAATTTCAAGGCACCAAAAGTAGATAAGATATTATATGCCAACCTGATATATATATATCACTTTGATACAATCAATTCTGCATAACTATGGTATTTACAGAATAGAAAGCAATCAACTAATGGCCAGCAAGGTTGACATTCAGCATAATTCAAAGCTGTTGTTTACCCATTGTGGTAAAGCATGACGGATGGTAGCACAGAGTCAGCAAGCTGAGCTGGTGATTTACACACACCGTAAGATTAGATTAACGGCATTTTTATCAACCTTTTGAGGTAAGCTATTGCCCACATTTAGTTTTAGTAAAGACTGCAAAAATCACAAAGTGTGGTACTTGAGTCCCTTTCTTGAAATACAAATAGCAAGATAAACATTAAAAAAAATCATCATCAACAATCAATGATTTACTAAACATTTCTTATATGCTCAGTAAAGAATAAAAACACCTAGAGATACAAAATAATTTTAAGATTTGGTCTCTGCCCACAGGAGCCATAAAAACAAACTTTACATACACTAAAGTATCTGTGATTACAGGACAGTACTAACTCTTGTATTTTAGGAAATCACAAAACAAAGACAGGTAGGTGGGAGGAGTTGAAAACAGCCATCACTGATTTTCAGTGAGCACTGTCTTTATGCAAGACCTTGTGCTAAGAATGCACACATTACTTCAATTCCTTCTCTCACCATTGATGAGGTACGTACAATAAGCACCCTTGTTTTCAGAAGAAGGAGATCAATAGAAAGTCAAGCTATTTGCGTAAGGATTCAAAATCATTAAGAGGTAGAGGCAGCATTAGAGTCTACGTATCTTGAAAATCAGATGGTAGGTGGGTAAAAGGGCCAGCCCTGTGCCTCTAAACTGGTATTAATGAATCACAACCTAAAAGAGTCCAGAAAGGGGAAAGGTGACATAAAAAGATAAAGCTACGAATAACATAAGATGGCAAAGCCTGTGCTTAAAACTGTTTTCATAAATACAATGCTCTTTAAAAAAAGACTTCCAGAGGCACAGAAAGTGTTATTTTATTCTCTGACCTTAAAAAAGCTTTTACAGCAATTTTTAGACTCACTTCAAAATTGGTCATAGATCTTCATGTTTTTAAAGCTCTGAAAAAGGGAAGTCCATTAGATATTCCACACTTACCAACATCTTAAACTTATTAAGATAAACTGAGTAGAACTGGGAGCTAAAAGTAACGAGTTCAGGCAATTACCAAAAAGGGGTTTTCTAAAATCAAACAGCATGCACAATAATGTCACCAATCTTTCAAGTAAAAAAAATGACATGAATGGAAAGTAACCATCTGAAAAGCTATACATTGTTGTCTTTGAGAGATACTGTTGTCAAGTAAGAGAGGTAGGAGGTTTTTCCCACCTCCTTCATATCTCAATACATCCTCGGGGCATCTTTGATGACAGGACCTGCTTATGAGAACCACAGTACATGTATCCACTCAGTACCTTCACTTCAGGAGGGGAGACTTCAGTGGTCCTTGGTTCATCTACAGAGGCTTCATCATCAAACAACCGTCGACAACAAACCAAGGTAAAGGGGGGTGGCACTTCTTTAAGAAAGGAGACTGCTTCTCGGCGAGATTTCCCATAGAGCTGCACGCCATTGACCTAGAAAGACAAGGGATAAGTCAGAATTGAGGAGGTCCCAAATTTAAAAATAAATAAATAAATAAACCTCTTGCTTGCATCAATCTATCACAATGAAAGCAGGATATCACTTTCTTTTCCCTATAAACAAAAGGGCCTAAGTGTAATCATTTTAGTAGTAACAACAACAACAAAAAAAAAACCAGAAATCTCTAAAACTGATAAAAATGAAGGTTAAGGTTTTATGGAGTTTGGTGAATAAAGCATAAAATGTGCTCAGAGTTCAGCTATTACTGGGAATGTGATTTGCCTAATTTTTCACACCTCCCTGCTTTCTCCTTGCTATATCCCAAAGTATTCTCTCATTTACTCCCCATCTCTCCTTAAACACGCTAAATACCAATTACAGCCTTAAGACTGCTTCCTTTTGCTTTTTCACTTTGTAGGCATATTGATAGAGATATTAACACTGATTTTTAAGGCTACTACAAACTGTTCAACTTACAATGTGTAGGTAACAAAATCTAAGATACTCAGCTGTCAAATTTAGCATCAGCTCACAATTTTCTTTCTCATTCCACAAACTCTTAATATCATCCTAGAAAATCACCTCTATAGAAAAAAAATACACATAACTTTGCCTCAGATTTATTCTTACACACTTTGCCCTTACACAGCTATCACATGTAAGAAGTGTGTCAGATTTCCAAATTATTATACACAGGGTCCCACATGTTTATAAGAACAAAACGATAATCAACTGTTCATTATTAATAATTATTGCTTATCACCAAAAGATTATTCAAATTTCATATATTTAGTGCATAGTAACAATTCTTTGCACTAAAGATGATTTAGAAACATTAGTTTATTCTAGTCAGTTTATTAGAATAAATAAACTAATAAAAATAAGTTTATTCTAATTTTTCATACATATGACGTTAGCTCCAGGAGCTCTCTCATCCATCTGCCACTCCCAAAAAGCTAAGGTATGAACACAATCCAGGCAACAAATAATCTTTTCACATATGACTCCTACCTTCCTGGGAGAGTTCAGCAGCATTATTAGTTTTAAAGGTATTTCTGGTCTGGTCTTAATTTCTGACAGGCGCAGTGCTAATGTCCAGATAACTGACAGGGCTGACTTTCCTGGGAGAACCTTTCCACAAAATCTATCATTGCTCAGAGAATATGAGCACAGTGGTTTGTTAGAAGCATCCCATCAACAGTGGTTTGAGCCCAGTCATTCATCCCTTGGAACTACTCTCGCCTATAACATACACAGCACTTAGCATCAGACCAGACATAATCTCCCTGCCTCTTAATTATTTACAAAGAAATCACCACATAGTAAAGAGGCCCACATGTACTTCAGGGAACTAGTCCTAAGAAGTCTCCCAGGATTTCATGACTGAGGAAGGGGTCCAGAGGAGATTAAGTTATCGGATGAAAGATTTTTTCCTGGAAGAACTAAAAGTCAATCTTCACACAAAAACGGGGAGATCCATGTCACTGCTCACACCATATCCATGGTGCCAACCAGCACCACAAGCACAGAAAGTTCTAAAATGAACCAAATAGGGAGTAATTCACACTGAAACTAAGGCAAGTGGATATAACCAAAGCAGGAATCCTACCCATGCACAAGTATTTTAGTTTGTGCTTTATGCTACTTCAATAAATTAGAAAATCACTTTTCAGGTTTTTATCTTGGAGTACACTTAAATATTTATTTAGCTCATTATTTATTCATTTGAATTGTCTCCAATTATTATAGCAATGCCTGGCGGTCCTCTTCACCACTCTCTATCACTAAAGGGACTGGTCACATTTCCCATTAGCAACTCCTATCTAAGGGGATTTATGGCCACTGTAAATAGCTGCTCTGGGCTGAGACTTGACACAGTGTTCTAACCCTGAGCATATTTGTGTTCCTGGTTTTAGGCTCTAAGCAGTACATTAAACACACACACACAGTTTAGGAGTTTATTTGGCTAACTTTAAGCGACTTTTTAATTTCTATATTTGGTTGCTCCGAAGAAGCCAATTTTTATTTTAGAGTTTACAATATTTTTCTAGACTCTTGAAACCCTCTTAAGTACTGTCAAGTCTCAGTTATTCAGAATTTGGGGTTTAGAAAACACACCCACACGTATTCATCTGCAGAGAATGTAATACTGTGCTAGTATTGTCCCACTACTTCATTCAATTCTATCCCATAAAGGTTGCTTATAACTTTACATGGTGCTGACGTTGCCAGTATCTTACAGTGAGATAATCTATAAAGCATTATCTTTACATGGACGGTATTTCACTAAATCCTCACAGAGAGTGAAGCAGGCATTTATTGATGACAAAATGATTCTCAAAAAAAAGGATGGGGGGGATATGCTAGGACATATGGTTCAGTAGCGGCAAACTCAGAACCAAAAGCAGTTCTTTTGACTTCCAAATCTGTGCTTCTTCCCCTATTCCAAGTTCCTTCACCAGAAATCTATACTTAACAATTCAACCAGTCTTCATTCAACCTGTAACGCTACCTTGTTACAACACATTCTATTACAAGGGCAGAAGGCCCTTGGAATTCCAATCTCAGCTAAGGCACAAGGGACTCAGCTGATGGCTGGGATCACCCACTCTTTCTTTACTCAGATCCAGCCAACATTTCTTTATCACCTACCATGTACTAGTAATGAATTATACTTACTGCAACTGAGTTGTAAGCTAAAAATGCTTTAAATGATACATTTTATGTTATGTATATTTACTACAAAAAAGTAAACTAAACTGGTTTTTACTCATATTTCCATATCTCCCAAATAAATATATCCCATTCCTCAATATCTCATAACTACATATTATGGAAATATTTTCCAAATGGCCTCCAATCTGTAGATTATCATGTGTAATACCATAAAATTAGGCCATATACTGTGCAAATAAGAAGAGAAAGACATGATTCAGCACCAAGTTCCCATAAATGATAAAGTCTACGGCATTAATTCACATTAAGCATCCCAACATCATTTCTTGAACACTTATAAAAAATAAGCCATTTATTACACTTTAAAACAGCATCCCAACACCTGGCCTCCTATGCTTATGAACAAATTTGCCAATAGCCATAGTACTTTTTTCTCTGACCTTAAAATTCAACTCGAAATTCTCAACATACTCCTCCAGGTGACTGAGCACTACTTCAGAAAAAATCCAACAAGAAACCAATTTGCTATCCTTGCCACTTCACTTTAAACACATATAATTTTAGAAAGAAGTCTCCACTTCCAGGCCCAGGAAATTCTCATCTTGGCCAAGGCAACTAGGCTGATTCTATTACACCCAACTTTAGGATGTCTCGTGGATCTAACACTTGGAAGAACCCTTTTCTACACAGCCTTCTCTAAGTTTGACTATTGCCCACATTTTTTTTTTTTAGACACTCTGGAAGTAGTGTGATGAATTGAAAAACCAGTGAAATGGGAGTTACAAAAGATGAACTAAAGTCATAATTCTATCAGTGGGTAAAGTTGGGGGAAATCAATGCCCTGTTTTCTTATCTATAAAATTAAGGGCTGTTGCTTGGATTTGTCTGCTGTGTTGAAGATAGAACTTTCCAATCTAATACAATCTCTCAAGGAGTCAGGTCAAAGCATAAGTGCTCTAGAAATGCTCCAACTGAAGAGAGGCTCAGAAACCTGAGTAAGCCCACCAGAGGGGGCCATCTTGGGGGGAGGGAGTCCCAAAGAGACCGTTTGAAAGCCAGTCAGTAAAATATTAGCTGGAGGTTATCCAGCTCTAATCCTTACTAGAAATAATCATCAAAACCTGCAAAGAAATACAAGTGCATGTTTCAAACAAGGATCAGGGATTAGAGTCTTTAAAAAAGAATTTTGAAAAAAAAAATGCTGTCAAACTGAAGTGGGACATTAGGTTCTTTCTTAATCATGAAAATAAACTCTCAAAAAAAGAACATCTCAGGAGTCTCAAAGGATAGAGATAACGAACTGAAAGTATATCATCTGCTTCTCTTATCACTACATAAAGTTGTCAGCATTTTTCTTCATCTTCATTTTTTCTAGCTTTATCTAGATATAATTGACATGTAACATGCCCAAGTTTAAGGCGTACAATGTAAATGACTTGATAAATATATTGTGAAATCATTACCACAATGAGGCCAATTAATATATCTATCACCTCACATAGTTTTCATACTGTGTGTATGTGTATGTGGTAAGAACACTTATCTACCATTTCAGCCACTTTCAAGTATACAGTACAGTTTTGTTAAGTATTTGTTGTTGTTGTTCAATCACCCAGTCATGTCTGACTCTTTGCAACCCCATGAATAGTCACCAAGTATTTTTCAGTTTCTAGTAGCTCACATTATATTGGCATTGGTGATATAACTCAGTGGATTTCTGGCAAGGACACATTTTCCTACAACTTAAATATTCTTGCCCTGTATCTTTTTTTCCGCCCCCCTCAAAAAATTTTACCTCAAGAAGTTCATCCTCTGGCTGTAGGAGGTTCAGTGTATGAAGAGGACCACCTGGAGCAATCGAAGAGATATAATGGTGCCCATCAAAGGAATCCACTTCCATGCCAAGCCTCAGAGTGTGAATGGGCAGGAGCTGCACGGAAACACAGAGCAGTAATATAAGCAGGACGTGGACACATCTGGCTGGTAGTCCTCCGTCAAGTGTCACTTTGACATGACAGTCCCACCCCTTTGAGTCAGATCACGAAAATCCTCAAAGAGACAAGAACTGGAAGACTAGCCTCGAGTAAAATATGAAGTCATTTGTCATCTTGTTCTCACTCTTTCCCTTTCAGATTCCCTGGGAATAGAGACAGACATGCAAAGTCTCCAGTTCTAAGCTCTGGCACTCCAAACTTCCAACTGGTCCCAGAACGTGTTCTGTGCTTCACTTTTCTGCAGGGCTTCTCATCCCTCCTTTTTATGTAACTTAACTTCCATTCACACCTCAACACCCGAAGCAGTGTCACTTCCATGAACCCCTTCCTGATATCAGAGTTGTATCACCTCCATATAACCATATAGCCGTAAACAAGGGTGGCTATAAGACCACCCTGTATACATCTCTATCCCAGTTCACAACACATTGTCTTTAAAACTCCTATTTTCTTAACTGCCCCCTACTTGAGGATATCTTTTCTCTCTATAACATTAGACCCTAGAATAGTACCAGGCCTCTGAAGATGGGCTCATAACATGTTATTTGAACTAATTCATGAAAGATTGGAGAAGGCAATGGCAACCCACTCCAGTACTCTTGCCTGGAAAATCCCATGGATGAAGGAGCCTGGTAGGCTGCAGTCCATGGGGTCGCTAAGAGTTGGGCACGACTGAGCGACTTTACTTTCACTTTTCACTTTCATGCATTGGAGAAGGAAATGGCAACCCACTCCAGTGTTCTTGCCTGAAGAATCCCAGGGACAGGGGAGCCTGGTGGGCTGCCGTCTATGGGGTCGCACAGAGTCAGACACGACTGAAGCGACTTAGCAGCAGCAGCAGCACGAAAGATTGTACCTCTTTCAAGTGTCTTTTCCATCTCACCAGTTTAAGTTAGAATACTTTCTGATGTGGGGAAGGCATGGGTGTGAAATAAAGAAGGCAATCATTATTCTACTCTCAGAAGGTGAGAAAATGAGTGTCTTAGTGTTGTTGGCTATAAAGGTCAAGGGCATTCACCAAACTCCATGCCCTTCACTTTCAAAACTAGAGCTGATTTCTCACTGTGGCAATATAAACTCAAATATGGTAAATGGTACTAATTATGATTTATACTTCCTATATCAACAGTCTATTTATCTAAAATACCAGGCCCATCTCTAATGGTGTATTTGCTGAGGAGAAAACCCTACACAAGGTGGCAATACACTCATGACATGGCTCTTTCCCTCATATTTCCTTTTCTCTGTGATTATTTATCCTGAAGCTTGTCACCTCCCCTTAGTCATCTGCTCTGAGTCCCCAGAGTTCCACATGCCTTGCTTCAGACACCACCTGGGGCTCATTTCCATTCCACTACAGACACACAGACAAATGTGAAGTGGCAATGAAGCCAGCTGTCCATGGCTGCGATAGCTTAAACCAGGCATGAGGAACTCCTGGCCTTGGGCTAATTTTCTGAAAATTAAACGCTCTTGACCAAGCACCTCAGGACCTAGTCATCTCAGGCAATGAGCTATTTTAGCAGTGTGAAAGTAAGATTGTTTTTATTCTTGTTTCTTCCCTGTGATTTCTTCATTTGTCACTGCTGCTGTCTCTTTCTGTTTCGTCATTGTACCCAATCTTTTGCTATCATGCTAGGAGATATTAGGGTCCTTTCCTTTAGCACTGAAAGGTGAATAAAAGCTCTGAGAAATGTTCTGTAATGGCAGTTTACCCACCATCTCTGCCAACTCTCTTCCTTCCTTCCTTACGAGCCAAACACTGGAGCAGAGAGTGGCCAGTGGGTCCCTGTAAGTCATCCCCAAATATTTGCTGAAGTCTGCTTGTAAGAGCAGATTGTTCCATTTTCAAGAATTCTGCAAGCCAGTTGTTGATGACAGCCATTATTAAACATGAAATTATACAAATAATTAAACAAATAAAGTAATATTAAAAATAAATCATTAAGTAAATTTATTTAACAATTTTAAACATAAAAAATAAATTTATAAATAATAAATGAATTTATTTTTTATTTAACAATTAAACAAATAAATAAATATCATGGAGCTTCCTTGGTGGTCCAGTGATTAAGAATCCATGTTGTAATGCAGGGGACACCAGTTCAATCCCCATTCTGGGAAGATCCCACAGTCTCTATCCTATGGTACTAACATCTAGTGTAGAAGAGAGAGAATATAAACAAGCAAGAGAGCAAGCAGACTCAAGCAAAACAAAATAAGTCAATAAACAATGCACCAAGAAACAAGTGAACTATAAACCCCAAATTACTGTGGTAAGTGCTATGAAGGAGCTAATCAATGTCAGGACATCAGACACAACCGTGATGGCTGTTTTGAAAAGTTGGTCAGAGTAGGTTTCACACAGATGGGGACATGGAAGGTGAGACTCCAAGGATAAGAATGAGTCAGCCCTACAAAGAAGCTGCTGGTAGATTGCTTGTGGGAGGTAAGTGAGAAAGGTATTTGCTAAATTTTTGGTTTGAGCAACAGGGTAGACAGTGGTAGTAATTCCTACATAGAAATAAGTGCCCAAATTAAAACAGACATTGTGGCACAGGGAGATATTTACTGCTTGTATAATAGCATGCCCCCATAAAAAATAGAAGGATTAAGGAGGGAATTGATCCCAGGCTCCCCTCCAAGCTGCTAAGTCGCTTCAGTCGTGTCCGACTCTGCAGGACCCCATAGACGGCAGCCCTCCAGGCTCTTCTGTCCCTGAGATTCTCCAGGCAAGAACACTGGAGTGGGTTGCCATTTCCTTCTCTAATGCATGAAAGTAAGCCCCTTACTAAACCTGCTCTATTTCCCTTCTCAATGGAACAGCTGATGTCAGGAACAGGCTGGAGTACGGCAGGGCAACAGCAGTTTACTCAAGGAATCCCCTGCCCACCAGATGCAGAGCTATGCTCCTCTAGGCTACTCCCCTAGGTATCTGTAAATACCACACGCTCCCTAGAAGCTTGCATGAAACACACATGCTCCACCTTCAATCATACTGAACAGATAAACCAGAAATGATGTTTACAAAATCTGTCAATCTGAAAGATGCCTACCTAATATTAGTTCCAAATCTAAATCCGAGTACAGCTGGGTTTCTGAGACTTCATGTTACATGGCTCCAGGTGTCTCTGTGGGAGCAGGACTATTTAATTACTTGTCCCAGCTGCATTTAGCAACTAAACAAATCAACCATTTCATCTGTCTCTTTCAGTAGTCCACCCTTTCGGAATTCTGAGAGCAGAAAGTGCTAAAATGACAGGAGTAGGTGTCAACAGATGATTGATGCCTTCACACACAAAGCACGTTATGCTTTTTGCTGCTAATTCAATGCGCTTTGCAAGGGGTCCTACTTAACTTGACAAAGTTAATTGAGCAGCAGGATGTTCATGATCCTGATATGACAAGTAAAGGATACAAGGAAACCGATCCAAGGAAAGTGTGACCATTGGGTGATTTACTGTAGATGCTAAAATGATGAAGATCAAATGAGATCAAGAAAGCTAGAGGCCTTCAACCTATGAGTGGAGAGAACAGTCAGGAAATAAGCTGCAGTTCATTCATTTTATCTTGTCACCCAAATAAGATATCAAAGTATTCAAGTAGGAATATAAATGTTGCTCCAGGGTTAAAAAAAAAAGCTTCTGAAAAGGAATAGCTATGTCAGTGGTATGGTCAGTGGTATGGGGAGGAGGCTTCCAAAAAAGCTGAACTTCAAATAGAACAGAAAGGATCTTATGATTAGTTCTTATACACACACTCTCTCTCTCTCTCTCTTTCACTGGAGATATTACATAACCATTTATGTTTAAAGATTAGGTAGAAAGAGTTGGTAAATTTACCCCAAATAAAAACAGACTTTCTAAGAATGCAGCTACGACTTTTAAACTAATGATGAAACACAGGAAAATGGCCTCCAAAGTGAGGTATATTCATGCAGAGGTTGTGCAAGACAGTCAGCCTAGCAGAGCATGATTTATATTAGTTTCTCTCATCTGTCTAAAATTTTAATTCTGGGGAATTCCCTGACAGCCCAGTGGTTATGACTCCATGCTTTCACTGCCAAGGACCCATATTTAATCCCTGGTCAAGGAACTAAGATGCCACAGGTCACACGTCATGGACTAAAAAAAATTAACATTTTAACTCAGAATGTTCAAAAAATAAACATTACATACTCTGCTGCAGAGAAATATATTGAACATCTCTTCAGCTACCTTACACTGAGGTCAAGCATCAGCTGCCATTTTTCATTTCAGATAGCATTTGTTACCTGTCTGGCCCAAGAGATATTTGAGCTTTTGACACCTAACCTAACACTCTGCCCTTATGGCTCTTTCTCTCTACCTTTGCTCATGGTATTTCATCCACCTTGAAAATCCACTGTTCTTATTTCTCCAAACTCATTCTTGAGAGGAGAGTTCAGCCTTACATAAGCCTCCTTCATCTGTCTTGAGGAAGTAACCCCTCCCTCCTTGAACACAGCTGACCATTTATAATTCAGGGTTAGAGGCACTGACTCTCTACCCAACTGAAAAGCTGGGTATAACTCATAGTCAGCCCTCCACAGCTGAGGTCCCTCCGTAGCTGAGGAAGGCGTAGTACTGTAGTGTTGCTGTTGTTTACTCACTCAGTCATGTCCTACTCTTTGTGACCCAATGGGCTGGAGCCTGCCAGACTCCTCTGTCCATGTGATTCTTCAGGCAAGAATGTTGGAGTGGGTTGCCAAGTTCTGCTCCAAAAGATCTTCCCAACCCAGAGCTCAAACCTGTGTCTCTTACATCGCTTATATTGGCAGGCGGGTTCTTCACTACTAGCGCCACCCAGGAAGACCACAGCACTATAGAATGTACCATTAAAAAGGTCTGCGTATAAGTGCACCCATGCAGTTCACACCCATGTTGTTCAAGGGTAAATTGTACACATAAGGCATCCTAGCAAAACCTGAATAATAATTCTCAATAAAGTGAGGCAAGGAAGGAATCACAGTTCCCCTTAGGGACCTCACCCCCAACCTACAAAATCTGAATATTAGTCAGGAGGAACAAAATCAGTTCAGTTCAGTCGCTCAGTCATGTCTGACTCTTTGCGACCCCATGAATCGCAGCACGCCAGGCCTCCCTGTCCATCACCAACTTCCGGAGTTCACACAGACTCATGTCCATCAAGTCAGTGATGCCATCCAGCCATCTCATCCTCTGTCATCCCCTTCTCCTCCTGCCCCCAATCCCTCCCAGCATCAGAGTCTTTTCCAATGAGTCAACTCTTCACATGAGGTGGCCAAAGTACTGAAGTTTCAGCTTTAGCATCATTCCTTCCAAAGAAATCCCAGGGCTGATCTCCTTCAGAATGGACTGGTTGGATCTCCTTGCAGTCCAAGGGACTCTCAAGAGTCTTCTCCAACACCACACTTCAAAAGCATCAATTCTTCAGCACTCAGCCTTCTTCACAGTCCAACTCTCACATCCATACATGACCACAGGAAAAACCATAGCCTTGACTAGAAGGACCTTAGTCGGCCAAGTAATGTTTCTGCTTTTCAATATGCTATCAAGGTTGGTCATAACTTTTCTTCCAAGGAGTAAGTGTCTTTTAATTTCATGGCTGCAGTCACCATCTGCAGTGATTTTGGAGCCCCCAAAAAATAAAGTCTGACACTGTTTCCACTGTTTCCCCATCTATTTCCCATGAAGTGATGGGACCAGATGCCATGATCTTCATTTTCTGAATGTTGAGCTTTAAGTCAACTTTTTCACTCTACACTTTCACTTTCATCAAGAGGCTCTTAGTTTCTCTTCACTTTCTGCCATAAGGGTGGTGTCATCTGCATATCTGAGGTTATTGATAGGGCATGCCTATTTTGAAAAAGCTGCTCTGATGTTTCTGACAGGCCACCTGCCCTACTAGATAACCACTGTCACTACAGTTATTTGATTCTGTATCTTATGTTATTCACTCAAAAAGAGGCCAGAAAATTATATACTTATGAATATAAAATACATACTTAAGAATTGGTAACAGTGGCTGGTCACCTCTGGGGAGAACAAGGGGACTGGGATGGGTGGGAAACATATTTTGCAGTACTTGCTTCTGAAACTTTTAGATTTCATGTCTTGTCCATATATTATCTACCCAAAAGGAAAAGCATAAAGAATGGCACACACTCAGGAGCCAGATAACTCCTGATTTGTTTTCTAAATTTTGCCATTTACTAGCTGGCTTAAAACTCAACATTCGAAAAACTAAGATCATGGCATCCGGTCCCATCACTTCACAGCAAATACATGGAGAAACAATGGAAACAGTGACTTTATTTTCTTGAGCTCCAAAATCACTGCAGATGGTCACTGCAGCCATGAAATTAAAAGACACTTGTTCCTTGGAAGAAAAGCTATGACAAGCCTAGACAGCATATTAAAAAGCAGAGACATTACTTTGCTGACAAAGGTCCCTCTAGTCAAAGCTATGGTTTTTCCAATGTATGGATGTGAGAGTTGGACCATAAAGAAAGCCGAGTCCCAAAGAACTGATGCTTTCAAACTGTGGGGTTGGAAAACACTCTTGAGCGTCCCTTGGACTGTAAGGAGATCAAACCAGTCAATCCTAAAGGAAGTCAATCCTGAATATTCATTAGAAGGACTGATGCTGAAACTGCAATACCTTAGCCACCTGACACGAAGAGCCAATTCATTAGAAAAGACCTTGATGCTGGAAAAGATTGAACACAGGAGAAGGGGACGACAGAGGATGAGATAGTTGTATGGCATCACCGACTCGATGGACATGAGTTTGAGCAAGCTCCAGGGGATGGTGAAGGACAGTGAAGCCTGGCATACGGCAGTCCATGAGGTCACAAAGACCCCAGGTGGACATGACCAAGCGACTGAAGAGCAAAAGCTGTGTATGATCCTGGCCAAGTCACTTCACCTACCTGACACTCAGTTTCCACATACTAAAAATGGAAAGGAGGAAATAGATGCTAACCAATAGAGTTATTCTGGAGAAATGTCTTTAAAGCAAAGCACTACCCCTGGTGGATGAGTGGGGGCCCAGTACATTCCACTGCCTTCACAACTCTACTTGCTCAAACAGACGGAGGAGCAAACTCACATCTTAATGCCCTCTGGCTCCGAGAAAGTAATTTAGGAAGGAAACAAAGTGAAATTTGTCAGTCTGTCTTGTCAAAGCCAGAGAACAGGGCCTGGTCTTTTTGTTGCCCACACCAGGGATATCACTAATTACTAATGCTCACTTTGTATTACAATTGATGGCCGGCAGAAAGGTCACTGGCATGAGCATAATGCTTCTCCCTCATAGCTCTGTGATTATCTTAAGAGTAAACACTTGCCAAGAAAGCCATCCCTAAGAGTGCAAGTCTCCCCAGATGCGGGAAAACTGTTCTCGTGTCATGATTAACAGATTCCTAGAAGCAGTTCAGCTAATGCTCAAACCACTATAAAGTGCTTTCACCTCTCTCTTTCCCTACAACTCCATCCACCTCAAAAGAAAGTCTTCTCTATTAACACTGGCCTGTCATAAAGGGAGATGCTTCTTGAATCTGCATCCCTTAAAACAATTTCTTCGGGCTATGAAGTGGTTACCACAGTGACCAACTAAAGACAGATAAACAATTAGAAACACCAGCAATAATCATGAAATATGATTTTCCTAATCAGAAAGCTAATAAGACAGAGGAAAAACCTACAGCCTTGATCTCAGAGCATGATATTAACCTGCTAAGAACGTTCCACTGGTGTTACCTGGCACTGAGAATAAAACCCAGGCTTATCAGTGTGGAGCTCAAGGCCCTGGAGTACCTACCTGGTCTTCCTCACCCAAAAACATCCTCCTGCTCATTTAGTTTGACCTGGACACTCCAAAACAACTTCCATTCCCCACACAGGCCAACTCTTTCCCAACTGTACTTGCTTTCATCATTCTGTTTATGCTTCTTAAATCATCATCACTTCTTACAATCACTACCTTGCATCACTTTTACAATTTATAGCTATCTTCTCAGGTTATTTTTCACTTGTTTATTATCATGACCCAAACCAAGCCCAGGGCTTCCCTGGTAGCTCAGCTGGTAAAGAACCCACCTGCAATGCAGGAGATCCTGGTTTGACTCCTGGGTCAGGAAAATCCTCTGGAGAAGGGATAAGCTGCCCACTCCAGTATTCTTGGGCTTCTCTGGTGGCTCAGATGGTAAAGAATCTGCCTGCAATGCAGGAGACCTGTGTTCAATCCCTGGGTTGGGAAGACCCCCCCAGAGGAGGGCATGGCAACCCACTCCAGTATCCTTGCCTGGAGAATCCCCATGGACAGAAGAGCCTGGCAGGCTACAGCCCATGGGGTCACAAAGAGTTGGACATGACTGCGTGACTAAGCACAGCACAGCAAACCTAGCCCAGAACCCAGGCTCCAGGAGAGAGAGGACCCTTTATATTCTGCTCCCCACAGCTGGCAGCAGTGTCTGGTGTGAAGTAGGAGCTCTGTAAATATTACAGGAAGGAAAAAAATGCTCTCTAAGCTGCAAGCTGCCTCTGCTACTATATTATCCAGTTGTATAATCTGAGGTGACTCATTCAACTTACGCAAACTTTAGGATCCTCATGTGAGAAATGGGTTTGGACAGGCCAGTTTTCTTTACATATTGCAGATAGAAAGTAGAAACTACTAAATCAAGAACCAAACTTCCAATTTTAAGAGGATTTTTTTCAATTATAGTTCATTAAAATAATCTGTGGACATTTAATAATCAATGTTTAAAACAGTAAACATGTGATAATGTTACATTAAAAAAAGCACACATCCCTTCTCTGCCACATATACAAAAAAATGAGTATACCAACTACAAGTATGTAAACATATACAGGTAACAACAAAATATGAAAAAAAGAATAGTGCAATTAAGGATTGCACTATTAAGGATTAACAGCGAAATTCTTCTAGTGCAAAAAAATTAAAAAACGAAGTTTTTGCTATAATCTAGTGTGTGCATACATAATCGTGTCCAACTCTTTGAAACCCCTTGGACTATAGTCCACCGCCAGGCTCCTCTGCCCATGGAAGTTTCCAGGTAAGAATATTGGAATGCGTTGCCATTTTCTCCTGTAGGGGACCTTCCCAATCCAGGGATGATCAAACCTGCATCCTGCATTGGCAAGTGGATTCTTTACTACTCCAATTTCAATTAAATGTTTTAAAACAGGTTTTTGTTTTTTTTTTTTAAAGAAGACTTTAATAGGCCAGAGGTTAAAAGTACTAGAAGCATACAACTGGGAAACAAAACTATCATTTATGGAATGGTTCTTATGTATTGGCACTGAGCTATACTAACTGGGGCATATATTAAATATATGTAACCTTCTACAATGAAGATATTATTGTTTGTATTATATAGAAGAAAAATTAGCTGCTTATTTCACCCCCAAAGTATTTCCTCAAATGTCACCTTCTTAATAAGGCTTTTCCTGATCAACCTATCTAAAATAGCAAACCCACATTCTCTCCTGAATTCTTTATTTATCTTTCCTGCTTGGCACATATCATCTATACTATATAATTTATTACTTATTTTCTATCTCCCCCTACTAAAATGTAAGTTCTACAGGGCAGGGATTGTTTTTTGTTTGTTTTTTTTTTTCCTGTTCTCTGCTGAAATCCCAGACCCAGTGGAGGACTTGGCACTGAGTTGGTATCAATAAATACTTGATGAATGAATGAATGAACAGCTGAATGTACTGGTGAGGTGGTTCTGAACATCTGTTCTATTCAAAACCTTTCCACACCATTATATCAGAGTAACTCAGTGCATATAGATACAATGCATAGAAGCTGATCAGGAAGAAGATAAGCAGACTGGTGGCAAGGAGCTGGGGATGAAGATGAAAGAGAACATGTTCTGCCTGGAGAAAGACAATGACATTCTTTAAGATGTACAAAGTGTGCTCACTATACTCTTTCCTCAGGACAGAACATGATGATATGGGGTCTTGTGGCTTGGAATATGTAAGAACAACTAAAGCTGAACTATATGATGAACTGAGCCTGAGCGAGGGCATGGTTTCCTCCAAGGACATCTCAAGTTCTAACAGCAAGCTGAAGGCTAATCAGGAAACCCCTGAAGAGCTAAGCAGACTTCTACAATCCCAAAGTACTGAGGGAGACTTGGAGTTCCCAGGTTCCACCAGGGAGCGAGAACAGATAAATACCTCAGACTTGATGGAATACCTGGAGGTCATGTGTTAGGAGCAAAGGCAACCCAAGAGAGTCCAAACCTTACCTGAACTGTACCTCTGCCTCACTGCACACACCCACTCACACACACACACACACACACACACACACACACACACGCACAGTGTCTCCTTGGACAGACATAACATCGCCTTAAGCCATCTGTAGCTGGCGTACATAATATCAAATATTCAGTCTAACTGCATATTTGTTAGGGTCAGTAGTTGTAGGACATGGGCTTTGTTGATCTGCCGGCATGTGGAATCTTCCCAGACCAGGGATCAAACCCATATCCCCTACATTGGCAGGTAGATTCTTAACCACTAGACCACCAGGGAAGTCCGGGAAACAACTTTAAAGGACTTATAATATCTGAAAAACTGACACACTCTGCAAAGCCTGCTCTGCATACTACCTTTAAGGTGGGCAAAGCAGTCAAGCCTGGAATTTTGGCATCTGAAGTGGCCTATGTTCTTCCCAGGCACATCTAACTATCACACTTCATACCAGTCAGGAACTACTACATTTCCAGAAAACCTTCTAAAATTAAATTCTGAAAACTTTAGGTCACAGCATTAGTCGAGTTACTTTGACAAGAATTTAGAGAAAGTTCTTCAAACAACAAAAAACCGACAACAGTTTAAACAGTGTGCTTACCTTCGAATATTTCTGTAATTCAGCATCATCAGCAATCTGTGTATCCAAAGTAGCGACCTAAATTCACAACAAAAGATAATGTCAATATTTGTAAAAGCATAACTTTATTTCTTCCTAGGCTTTCTGAAAAAAATCTGTATAAAACCTATATATTGATAACTCCATCTAATCTTTTTTCTATGTTTCTAAAATCCATAACACACAATATAAAATCTCAGAGAATATTTGCTTTTTTGTCATCATTGTTCTCCACAACATTCTTTTTTCATAAATGATTCAAAAGTTGAACTAGAAGGTGATAGGCAAATATATGTACTATTTTTAAAAATCCATGACACCTAAAATTTTAATTTAATCCTCCATTATATTAAAGCCATAAAAATTTTATTCTTTTCAACAAACCAAGACTATGGTCATTTTTATTTCTAAACCTAATCCTTGAAACAAAGTTTGCAAGGTCTTTAAAATCAGAGAAGTTTGGAAAAACTGAAGCACCTGAATTTCCACAGCAAGCTCAAACCATTTCCCTAGGAGAAAGAGTCAGCAAGGACAGAAACAAAAGACCTGGACTGGTGGGCAGACGATGGAATCCTGAAAGCTTTTAATCCTGGCCTAAAACTACTGTTCTGAGCTTCAGTGGTAGACATCCACAGAAATGAATTCCTTGCAAGCAAAACATTTCACTGATGATTTGCATCTGTAAGTTGTTAATAAAATACAGTGCGTCTGGAGGGAGGGGATAAGTTAAACAGTGGTTCAGCTAAATCTTCTGCAAGTACTGCACTTCAGATAAATAGATTCTGGATGAAAACACAGTAAGAAAGACTGGAGTATGTGCACGCAGGCAGATATGCACATTTGTGCGTACATATTCACTCATCCATCTTGCCTGGCTTCTCCTTTCATTGCCTCATCCCCTTCACTTTAAATTTCCAACTCCAAATTCTGTCTCCTCTTTCGAGCCCCTTGGTTATGACATCATCATGTGAGAGATTAAATTTGGAAGGGTAGTTATAAAGAGGAGAATGTGCATATTCAGTCATGTCCAACTCTTTGTGACGCTATGGACTGTAGCCCACCAGGCTCCTCTGTCCATAGGATTTCCCAGGCAAGAATATTGGAGTGGGTTGCCATTTCCTACTCTGGGGGATCTTCCCAACCCAGGGATCGAGCCCACATCTCCTATGTCTCCTGTATTGCAGGCAGATTCTTTACCGCTGAGCCACCAGGGATGCCCCAAAGAGGACAAATTTTTAACCAAAAAGAGCTCATTTAAAACCAACCATTTAAAAACACTGGTACACCAAACTATTTTGAATATTAACCACTCTGAATTGTAGAAAGGTCATTTGCTAGGTGATAGGCGAATGACAAAATACCTCCAAAATCTACGAAGTAAAGAAGCAGCAGTTCATGATGACCAACATGCAAGCACAAAACTAGCAAGAAGAGAAAGTATAAACTATTTTGACTCATGTTAATGACACTGGAAAATGTCTGACAATAGATAGTGGCTAGAATAGAAAAAAAATCTCTCCAACCAGCCAACAAATACTAATGACAAACATATGTAAGAAAATGTGAATAACAATAGAAATTTAATAGAATACTTTATTACTAACACGTTTAATGGGCACTGCAGAGGCTTTTCTAGGCGCAGCTTTCTGGTTTCATGTGGATTCATTTGGGGAAATGTAATCAATCCTTTACTCAATGAATCTAATAACAGGTGAAAGGAAGTCTAATGGACCACTGGCACTATAAACTTATACCTAACCTAAATTACTTCCTGTTCTCCCAAATACATTTGATAATCATTCTTTCATTTTTCTCATAAAACTGTAACATTCTTTGTGAAACATAGGACTAATATCCACAGCCCTTTCAGTGTACAATAAAACAAACAGATCATAAAAGCAATCATAAAAATGCCAGCAATTTTAAGCAGCTGATACAGGTTATAAATTTAGAGGCAAGTGCTCTCTCTCCTAACATTTTTCAGCCTATTGTTAACTTAAATCGTCCCAACATGAACTGAGTGTTTGTTAATTGTAACTGAAACTTGTTTGCAGTCCTTACCTGTTCTTGCAGTCTAAAATGAAAAAATAAAATTAATTAATTGATCCAATAGGGAAAAAAGCACAGGAAGAAAAAATAAAGGCAGGCTGGTTATTCTTTGAGTCTCCCATTTCTTTCAATTGTGGCATTAGGAGAATGACATAGAATGAGACATGAGTGTTTTTTATTAGAAGATTTTAACATACCATTACTTCATAATCAGGGCCCAGTACATTTTCCCATCTGGATTTCAGCTCATTTTCTGGAGAGTCTGGGGCTTTTTCTGGATTTAAAAAAAAAAAAAAAAAAGTTGAAGCTACTGTGAGTTAAACCCACTAAACTACTGAATTCTTCCATAACATCACAGTTTGAGTAAGTAAAAGGGAAATGAATAAAAAGGAAAGTGTATTAACTTAGGTCTATTTAGGTAAAGTTAATCAGAGGTGACTTATAAGACATGTAAAAGACTGGTGGTGACCAAACTATGAATAGGGCTTCTGCTGTTAAGGAATATTTTAAACAAAAAAGGAAATGATAAGTTATCAATGAAATCTGAATTATATAGTTTATATGCAAACATCCTGTGGTTTATAAGTAAAATGTTATCTGGCTTTGCTTTATGCTATGTTAGGAAAAAGAAAATTTAAGGTGAACGTTAATCACTTCAGCGTAGTACCTTTCACTCACCCACAGAAGTGTAAAAACCTATCAAGATATCTTTACTATCAACAAGGCACACCAACATGACCCAATCAAGCTTTTTACTTGGGTGGATATAAAAGTTTGTCTGATCTAATTCAACCAATGAGTTGCATGAGCTTTAATGTAACAAAAACTTTGGTTTTACTTTGGTCCTTTGTGGCTATGTGGTTATCATACCTTTATGATTTTCTTACTTAAGGGGAGTACTGCCTTTTTTGCATAGGTCAGATGATTTTTAAAAGTGAAGACAGATTTTAAGTGTCCTGCTTATCCTCCATACGACCTTAGCCAGAAGCTCAATGCAGTTTGCAGTCTGAATAATACCTAATAGACAAAAATCAAAGTACTAAAACTATAATTTCAATTTAGATCCACAATGGTAGCAGACAATAAACAGATCTCCACCTTTTTTCTTTAAGAAAAACTCAATTGTGTCACAAGAGTGGACAAGTCACAGAACACTTACCACAACTGATATAACCATCTGTCTAAAATCAAACTTGCAAGATCAGCTTTTTCAAGCCTTCTGCAGACATCTAATCTCAGATGCATATAATGCTTAATTACGTAGTACAAATCATTAAGTAAAACAGACTAACCTCAAAAATCAGAAACTAAGACTAATGAACACTAAAAAACTTATATTACTAGATTTACAAAAGCATATCCACAAAGTAACTGCATTAACTGATGTGCTAGATTACATTTCGAGGATAACTGACTAAAGAGCCTATTAAAAACAAAATATCCTTCATGCGGGTACTGCACCTTTGTGCCTACTCTATTAACATTTCCATAAGAAATTACATTAAGAGTTCTATTACATTTCTTACAGACACCAGTTTCTTTTGTGGTAGGCTAATTTAAAAAAATTTGTAATGTGTTGGTTGACCTGCAAGCTTACAAACATGATATCTAAAGAAATTTCATACACATGTATAAGATGTTTATTTCACCTACAATTCTTTTGAGTTTATTTTTACCTCAGTCATACCATGAAGTCACAGTCCTGAGTTTTAAAGCAGAGAACAAAGGCCTATGTACCAGAGGAAAGAGATTACTTTCAGCAGCTCAATAAATGCTAGGCAACACAAAATGATCACACCCAAAAAGTGAATATTAAGATGATCTGACGCAATTATTTCATTGGCAACTAAGAATATGCCAACTATTGCCACCTTGGAATGTGGATTGTTTTGAACTAAAGACAGCCAAGATCCAGCAGACTCAGGAAATACGTTCATCCCTCCCTTAACCACCTAAAGGAATGTAGCTAGGGAACATGTACTGGAAAGAGAGCTATAACCAGAGACAATTTTTTTTTTTTTTTTTTTTTTTCCACAATATTGTGGAGGCCCCCCTGTATGACCAGACCCTCCTAGAGTTTTTTTTTTTTTTTATCTTTATTTTATACTGGGGTATAGCTGATTATGGAGTAGAGAATGGCAACCTACCCCAGCATTCTTGCCTGGAAAACTCCATGGACAGAGGAGCCTGGTGGGCTACTGTCCACAGAGTTGAAAAGAGTTGGACATGACTGAGTGATCAAGCACACATTAAGCATGCAGCCAATTAACAAAGCTGTGACAGTTTCAGGTGAATAGAGAATGGACTCAGCCATGCATTCTCCTCCAAACTTCCTTCCCATCCAGGCTGCCACATAACACTGATCAGAGTTCCATGTTCTATATTCAGCAGGTCCTTGTTGGTTATCCATTTTAAATATAGCCGTGTGTACATATCCAACCCAAACTCCCTCACTATCCCTTCCCCTCAACTTTCCCCCTAGCCCGATCCCCACAACCTCATTCTCAAAGTCTGAGTCTGTTTCTGTTTTATAAGGTCACTTGTATCATTTCTTCTTAGATTCCACATATAATGGATGTCACATGATATTTCTACTTCTCTGTCTGACTTCCTTCACTTAATAGGACACTCTGTAGGTCCATCCACATTGCTGCAAATAGCATTGTTTCATTCCTTTTAATGGCTGAGTAATATTCTATTGTGGGCTTCTCTGGTGGCTCAGATGGGAAAGAATCCACCTGTGACACAGGAGACCAGGGTTCGATCCCTGGGTTAGGAAGATCCCACGGAGAAGGGAATGGCTACCCACTACAGTACACATGTCTGGAGAATTCCAAGGACAGAGGAGCCTGGAGGGATACAGTCCATGGCATCGTAGAGTCAGTCATGACTGAGCAACTAAGCACACAATATTTCATTGTATATATATATCACACCAGAGACAACTTTTTAAATCTGAAAAACCTATCTGCATAGCTGGGCAAATTTCTAATTATCAAACATCTGCTCTTCTTGTCATCCTGTAAATTACTCCTCCCATTGGAAGGCCCAGGCCCCCATCCCATTCCTTAGCTCAGGATAGCGTAGAAGCCTCAATTGCCCAACTTGCTTTTAAGGGCTCACATTTTTATGGGACTCCTACACATAGAAAATTTGTGTTTCTCCTGTGTGACTCTATCTTATGTTAATTTAATTATTAGACCAACCAAAGAAACTAGAAGGGAAGAGGGAAAATGGGTCTGACCCTTCAGCAAAAAGAGTTAACATAACAGTTGGAAGAAATTGGTCTAACTCTCTAACTGAAATTATATACACTCATTAAAAAAAAAAAAATAGGAGTGAGGTTGATCTTTTGAGCAGATATTTCTAGAAATATTTCTCACTTTATTTTTTTTACTGTTTTCTTTTTCTTTTAGGCTGAGCCTCATGGCATGTAGTATCTTAGTTCACTGACCAGGGATCAAACCTGTGCCACACGCACTGAACACACAGTCTTAACTACTGGACCATCAGGAAAACCCATATTTCTAACTTTAGAAAGTATTTGATTTTCACTTGATAATTCACGGTTCACCTATCTGGGCTCACATGAATTTAAATAGAAAAAATTAAATGCAATTTACTTGGATCAAAAAGAACAACCCTAAATTTCCAAACAATATGAAGTTTTAAAATTTGACTCAAGTGTTTACTCCTTCCTTCAGGCCCTTCTTTCCTGACAGAAGACAATCAAAGCCAAAAGTCAAAGTTTGACCATGGATGAAGTTTAAGCATTCCATTTCATTCAACTGGCAAGACTTTCCTGAATGCCTCTGTACAGGGAACTGAGTGAGATTTTGACTGAAAATGTGTGCTGAACAGAGTCAACTAGAGTAGCAAAGGAGACATACCACAAAGCCCAAAGGTAAAGGTACTCATCAATTACAAAGAAAATTAAATAATAAATATATAGCAACCGGGAAATTTGGTAAAATATATAAAAATGTATACACTATTGTTATGGTGAAAAGGAAATATTACTATATGTATACAGATAGCTATATCAATGTTAATACACAAGCTAAAGTATGCAGTAATTAAAAATGCTGACATCATCACACTAATAAAAACATATTCAAAATCAACATAATTAAACAGTGATTAAACAAAAATATGCTTATTCTCAACTGCCATAAGTGTTAAGATGCTGATATTAACAATATCTTATTTTATATCTTCAAAAATACCTCTAAAATTCTTCACATTATGTTAACTATAAAGAGAGACAATGGTTAACAAATGATAAAGTCAAATTACTTTGACTGTTTTGAATTGAATGCTTTGTGCCTACCCAGTATTTCTAAGGCTTGCATGTTGTCATTTTTTAGATCCTCCATTCTTTCTTCAGTTTTCTCCTCTTCATCCAAATTAGTTTCCGTTTCCACTGCTCCAGTCAGAAACAAGGCTGGTGTTTTTGGTGGTTCTACCACAGTTCCTAAAATAGGAATTGTTAATTTGAATCACTATCAGATAAAGATCATATTTAAGTTAGCTTATTTCACTGCTGTTCTTCCATTTCACAACCTTATTACAAACATCTCAGGTAACTTACACATTTTATTCCTTTTTTAAAAATGCCACTTGTGATAATGGCTCAATTCTTTAGAAAACACACTTGTAGTATTAGGCCACCTAATGCAAAGAGCTGATTCATTAGAAAAAACCCTGAGGCTAGGAAAGATTGAAGGCAGGAGAAGGGGATCACAGGGGATGAGACTGTTGTATGGCAACACCGACTCAATGGACATGAGTTTTGAGCAAACTCTGGGAGATGGCGAAGGACATGGAAGCTTGGCATGCTGCAGTCCATGGGGTTCCAAAGAACAGGACATGACTGAGCAACTGAATAACAAGTGAACAACAAGGAACTAGGCAACAAGAAGAAAAAAGCAAGGTAAAGTTTACGACGAAGCAGGATGACAATACAGCCTTGGGGAGTGGGGGAGGAGGAGAACCTTGGGGGCCATAGTGCTCACTGCTGTGGTGGGCAGGGAGCAGATAAGCAGAAGCCAGTTCCATTGTTTTGGGCAATTTTGGTTCTGGTATGATGTCATCATGAGTTTAACAAATAACTATACAGAAGTAAGCTTGGGAATGAGAAGGAAAAGGGAGATAATTCCTCTGGTTGCAGAGGTTCTTCTCTTAGCTAAGCTTTTAATCTCAACAATGTCAATTACTCTCTCTTAAACACAAGAAGGTTGTATGAGAACCATTTTGTTGTGTTAGTCACACAGTCGTGTCTGACTCTTTGTGACCGCAGGGACTGAAGCCTGCCAGAATCATTTTAGGTTATTTTTAAATAACCACAGTTCAGTCAGTCAGTTCAGTCGCTCAGTCATGTCCGACTCTTTGCGACCCCCTCGAATGAAGCACACCAGGCTTCCCTGTCCATCACCAACTCTTGGAGCTTGCTCAAACTCATGTCCATCGAGTCAGTGATGCCAGCCAACCATCTCATCCTCTGTCATCCCCTTTTCCTCCTGCCTTCAATCTTTCCCAGCATCAGGGTCTTTTCCAATGACTCAGTTCTTTGCATCAGGTGGCCAAAGTATTGGAGTTCCAGCTTCAACATCAGTCCTTCTAATGAATATTCAGGACTGATCTCCTTTAGGATGGATTGGTTGGATCTCCTTGCAGTTCAAGGGACACTCAAGTTTTCTCCAACACCACAGTTCCAAAGTATAAATTCTTTGGTGCTCAGCTCCCTTTATAGTCCAACTCTCACATTCATACATGATTACTGGAAAAACCATAGCTTTGACTAGACGGACCTTTGTTGGCAAAGTAATGTCTCTGCTTTTTAATATGCTGTCTAGGTTGGTCATGGCTTTTCTTTCAAGGAGTAAGTATCTTTTAATTTCATGGCTGCATTCACCATCTGCAGTGATTTGAGAGCCGCTCAAAAAAAGTCTCTCATTATTTCCATTGTTTCCCCATCTATTTGCCATGAAATGATGGGACTGGAAGCCATGATCTTAGTTTTCTGAATGTTGAGTTTTAAGCCAACTCTTTCACCCTCCTCTTTCACTTTCAAGAGGCCCTTTAGTTCTCTGCTTTCTACCATAAGGGTGGTGTCATCTGCATATATGAAGTTATTGATATTTTTCCCAGCAATCTTGATTCCGGCTTGTGCTTCATCCAGCCTGGCATTTCGTATGATGTACTCTGCATACAAGTTAAATAAACAGGGTGACAATGTACAACCTTGATGTACTCCCTTCCTGATTTGGAATCAGTTTGTTGTTCCATGTCCAGTTCTAATTGTTGCTTCTTAACCTGCATACAGATTGACCTGCATGCATAAATAACTACAAGTGACTTACAAAGTATTCCTACAAAAATATTGAACTCGGGCTTCCCTAGTGGTCCAGTAGTTACAAATCTGCCTTGCAATACAAGGGACACTGGTTTAATCCCTGGTCCAGGAAGATTCCACATGTAGGAGAGCAACTAAGCCCACATGTCACAACTACTGATCCAGCACTCTAGACCTGGCAATCTAAAACTACTGGAACCCATGTGGTGCAACTACTGAAGTTCTTGCACCTAGGGCTCGTGCTCTATAACAAGAGAAGCCACCACATTGAGAAGCCTGCACACTGCAACAAAGAGTAGCTCCTGCTCACTGAAACTAGAGAAGCCTGTGTGCAACAATGAAGACCCAGAACAGCCAAAAAACTAAATAAGTAAATAAATCTTAACAACAACAAAAAAAATGAACTTGAATGTAAGGCTTTAGCTCTAGCTCCCAACTCACAAGAAACATGCGGGATAGAGGAACAAGTTAAATAACACCACAGGAAACAATCAAATTCTGAACGTAGTATTCCAGTGACAAATGAGCAAATCCCTCCAAAAAGTCTATGCTATGGAGGCAAGGACAAGGGATTCTTCTATACTAAAAAAAAAAAAAAAAAGTATAATACATGCAATGAGTACAATGCATAAAAATCAATTATCTTGATTTTATGAGGATTTTAAGAGGAGTAAGGGAAGTGGAAAAAGGAGTTACAAAAGACATTTGGGAGCAATTGGGAAAATTTAACTATGTGTTAGGTATTTGATTGGGGGCAGGAGAAGAAGGGGACGACAGAGGATGAGATGGCTGGATGGCATCACCAACTCAATAGACGTGAGTCTGAGTGAACTCTGGGAGTTGGTGATGGACAGGGAGGCCTGGCGTGCTGCGATTCATGGGGTCGCAAAGAGTCAGACACGACTGAGCGACTGAACTGAACTGAACTGAATTACTATTAATTTTCTCTGGATAATGATATCATGGCTATTTTTAGAAGCTGTAAACTGAAGTACCTAGGACTAATGATATCTACAACTCACTCTTAAATGGTTCAGAAAAAGCTAAATAGATGAAGCAAACATGGCTAAGTTAACTGCTGAAATCTAAATGATGGATTCTGTGGTTATTTTTCATATCATTTTCCAATTTTCCTGTGTGTTCAAACATTTTTACAATAAAAAGTTAAAAAAAATAAGTTAAAAGTTCTTATATGAAACTTAATATGACCTTAAGATCTTAATATGACATTCTAAACCACACTTTTTCGTTGTTGTTGTTGCACTGGATCTTTGTTGCTGCATGCTGGCTTTCTCTAGTTGTGATGAAAAGGGGCTTCATTGTAGTACATTGTGGTAGCTTCTCCTGTTGCAGAGCACAGGCCCCAGACACTCGGGCTTCAGTCGTTGCAGGGCTTCAGCAGTTGCAGTACATGGGCTGAGCTGCTCCACAGCATGTGGAATCTTCCTAGTTCAAGGATCGAACCTGTGTGTCCTGCACAGGCAGGCAGATTCCTACCCACTGAGCCACCAAGGAAGTTCCATAGGATTTTTAGAGCGTTCATCTTTTCAGTTCAGTTCAGTTCAGTCACTCAGTCGTGTCCGACTCTTTGCGACCCCATGAATCGCAGCACGCCAGGCCTCCCTGTCCATCACCAACTCCCAGAGTTCACTCAGACTCACGTCCATCGAGTCCGTGACGCCATCCAGCCATCTCATCCTCGGTCGTCCCCTTCTCCTCCTGCCCCCAATCCCTCCCAACATCAAAGTCTTTTCCAGTGAGTCAACTCTTCGCATGAGGTGGCCAAAGTACTGGAGTTTCAGCCTCAGCATCATTCCTTCCAAAGAAATCCCAGGGATGATCTCCTTCAGAATGGACTGGTTGGATCTCCTTGCAGTCCAAGGGACTCTCAAGAGTCTTCTCCAGCACCACAGTTCAAAAGCATCAATTCTTTGGTGCTCAGCCTTCTTCACAGTCCAACTCTCACATCCATACATGACCACAGGAAAAACCATCGCCTTAACTATACGGACCTTAGTCGGCAAAGTAATGTCTCTGTTTTTGAATATGTTATCTAGGGTGGTCATAACTTTTCTTCCAAGGAGTAAGCGTCTTTTAATTTCATGGCTACAGTTACCATCTGCAGTGATTCTGGAGCCCCCAAAAATAAAGTCTGACACTGTTTCCCCATCTATTTCCCAAGAAGTAATGGGACCAGATGCCATGATCTTCGTTTTCTGAATGTTGAGCTTTAAGCCAACTTTTTCACCCTCCTCTTTCACTTTCATCAAGAGGCTCTTTAGTTCCTCTTCACTTTCTGCCATAAGGGTGGTGCCATCTGCATATCTGAGGTTATTGATATTTCTCCCAGCAATCTTGATTCCAGCTTGTGTTTCTTCCAGTCCAGCATTTCTCATGATGTCCTCTGCATATAAGTTAAATAAGCAGGGTGACATTATACAGCCTTGATGTACTCCTTTTCCTATTTGGAACCAGTCTGTTGTTCCATGTCCAGTTCTAACTTTTAACACACACTAAATGTACAGCCCAGTGCCAGTAAAACAAATGCCAGCCAGACGCTGCTGATGTAGCTTGGGGAAAAGAGTTACACACTAGGCAGAGTGCAAAGTACAAAGCAATACATGATTGTTTGTGTGTTACAAATAGTATGCAAATTGATATACAAATAAGTATACACAAGGTACGCAAATAAAAAGAGTTTAGAGGAGAAAAGGTAGGATTGAAAGGCAGGGGAAGGGGCATCACTCAAGAGCTAGAAGCTGTGCAGTCCGTTTCAGCAAAATAGACTTAACTGCTGCCTATAAAGAAGGCACACAGAGATGTGTTAGATGGGACAGTGGGTAGAGACATAACCACTCCCCTACATTACAGTGGCCACACACAAAACAGGTGACCACAAAGTAGTATGATAAATGCTCCAGCAAAGTGCTCTTCAAAGGGTACTAAAGGGTATGAAACACATAGGAAGGACACCCAATCCATGGAAGAAGTGCAGATTTAGGGTCAAAACCTATCGCAATAAAAATTAAAAACGTAGGCATGCCCAGTAAAGAACTGCCGATTCACAGATGACACAGTTCATTTGAGACAGCAGACTAAAGCCAAGGGTTCTATCGGAGCTGCTGAAAACTATTATAGTGTTATAAATATTTATGCAAACCTTTTAAGGTCAATATAGCATGTGTACAATTTGTATTATTTAGCCAGTTTTAAATTTCACACATACAATGCTGTTGACAGCGCATCTACTTTTCAGCAAAATTTTCACCATCATACAAAACTTTAAAAGTTCCAATGTAAATATCAATATTATTCAATATCAATTGAAAGCAAAAGTTTCCAGGATATAATAATATACCTTCAGAGAATGGGAAAAAAAATATATTCAATTTCTAACAAATTTTAATGAAACTATTTCCCACTCACTAGTTATGTAAGTAGTCATTCAACTTAAATTGAATGTGTTCCCATAATTACCAAATTTGTTGATTTATCTGTAAGCTGAGAAGTAAAAATTGCCATGTATAGAATTATGTATTTGTTCCATAAATCTGCTATTCTTATAATCAAAATAACAATATAATTTTATAAATCAAAGCTTCCTTTGAAATCCATGTTTTATTTTCTCTTGCTACAGTTCACAGAGTAAATCAAGAAATATTAGAATCAAATATTAGAAGTAATATGAAACCTGAAGTCTGCAAAATGTCAAAGCATTAGACAAATGAGAGCCTCTGGAACAAAGGTTGGCAAAGCTTTACTATTTAAATGCAAGTAATAAATGAAATTCGGAAGCTTTTGGGGAAAATGACTTCCATCTCCATTTAGAGACGCTGTCAGAGATGAATGCATATCAGGGTTCACGTTCTAACATTTGGACTGGCATATTATAATAGGCAAAGGAAATTCTTCTTCAATGCATAAATGAGCTGATTCACTTTTCCATCACTGGGTTACATAAGGTAGGCAGTTTTTCCTTTCCAGACTTACAGAACATCATAATTAAGTTATTCTTCTAAACCCAGACTACAAGGTTGGAGGAGGGACAGTGGAATTAATTACCTCTGTCTGAGGGCCCTTCATGTAAAGAAGCAGACAAGGATGTTTTCCTTCGAACTAGGGTTAGGTGTACCACTTGTCCTGCATTTCGTAACACTTCAACAACATCCTGGTTGGCAAAACCCTGAATATTCACACCATCAACCTACAACATTAAGAGATACATTAAACAGAGGTTTTGAATGCAAATTTAGTAGTAAAACATGCTGACAAACTTCCTGAGAAACTAGAAAGCAAACTGAAACCCATATTCCTAAGTCACACATTTGACTTACAGCCTGAAAAAGGCAGTGGATCTTAGTCTCTGATGCTATTCAACAGGCAAAGTGCCATAAAATGTGGTCAATTTTTATACACAGCTCTCAAGATGTATTAATAGAAGCCCTAAGAGACCATCCAATACTTCACCCCTGTACCATAGAACACTGTGTGATATTTTCCAGAAGGAACTAATCTCCCTCTATTAGGTTTTCCAGTATTTTTAAACAGCATGTGAAAGAAGGCATTTACTAATCTCAATCAAGTCCAGTCATACATTCTTTTTGTTTTGGAAGGGGTTTGTTTTGTTTTTGTTTTTATTGGGCTCTAGACAAAGGGTTGTGAAATATCTCTGCAAGTTATGCCCCACCAGGGAGATGTCCATTCTGGTTTTCCTAGGGGAGCTTTCTGAGCTTTTGCTTTTGCTTGGAGTCACTGCTCTTGCTGGCAGTAACCTCTTCAGGTCCACTGCTGAGTGGCTCCTCCTTGGAAGACAATTTCCTCTTTTCCTTGGGACTCTCTTGTTTCCTGACTCTTCAGGGTCACTAACTGGTTCTTCTTTGGTGAAAGTTTTCTTCCTCTTGGAAAGACTTCTACTGCCAGCTGTTTCTTCAAGATCACTACGAACCAACTCCTCCTTGGAAAAATGATTTCTTCTTCTTGGGTTTGAAGAAGGAGACAGGTGGGTCTTCCATTCCATTCTTCTGAGAGCCTCCTGGGGCTCTTCATTTTTCTTCTTTTTGAGTCTTTCTCTTGTCTCCTCACACTCCTCTGGGATACTACTGCTTTCTGAAGATGCCAGGGCAACTGCAGCCAGCCCTCTCGTTTCCTTCTTCAAGCATTTCTTCTGTCTCGCCAGCATCCTAGTCATCTTAACAGCCATTTCCTCTACTTGACCCACTGCCTCCTTCATAACAGATTTTTTCCTAGGGTCTCTCCAGTCTCACTGAAGGACTGCTGCTTGTCACCTTGTTCCTAAGTCTTTCCCCAAATGTACAGGTGGGTACCTCAGAGAAGCAACCAACTTGTAGAGCAAAGTTGCATTTGCTTGCCAGGCATCAGGAGATGCGGTCTTTGTTCTTAGCAGCTGCTCAGCCAATGAAGGTAGAGTGGAAAATGAGTCCATATTTTGCAGACTCCTTGTCTTTAGGGCTCTGGAAACTTCATCTCTTTGCTGGGCCCAGGGAATCACACTCTTAAGTCCAACAGAACTAGTAGGTCTCCTCACTCAATCTTCAAGCTAGTCAAACCACTGCTTAACTTTTTCCCTAAGATTTTCTCCAAAGTTTTATCACCAGTCCCCAAATGGTCAATTCCAGCAACATTTCCTAAGCCAACACTGGAAAGCCAAGGGTCATGAAAGGGGCTTCCTTAAATGGACTTGAAGGACAAGCATTCAAATTATACCAACATTTGTTTCTGATTGAATCACTAAATTAAATGTGTGTCTACCTGCTTCAAAATTATTATGAAAATAAACTGTAAAATTAAACTAATTTCTACTAAATGGAGGAAATACCAATCTCAACTGATGAAAGGCAATGACTATATTCTCAAATACATAGAATATCTCAATTCTGTATATACTCAAAATTACTATGCAAGAAGGAGGGGACATATGTATACCTATGGCTGATTCATGTGTATGACAGAAACCAACATAACATTCTAAAGCAATTATCCTTCAATTAAAAATTTCTTTTAATTACTGTTAATAGAAAAACTACTTTCACAATGATAAATAGTTCCAGTAAATGGTCTATTAGTTGCATATAAAATTGATGAATTTAAAGAACACAAAGAGGTGCTTGAAAAGTGTTTTCTAGGAGAATGTTAGAACATCTTTCAAATATATATGTATGCATATTATATAATAGACATATGTATATAGTATTTTTTCCTTACCAAAACCATTAATGACTCCTTTCTTCACAGGCAGTTAAAAAAAATTAGAATGGATAAATGACTACTGTATAATATGAACAACAATATCCAATTTCATGGGATAAACCACAGTGGAAAAGAATATTAAAAATGAATGTATATATATATATGTGTGTGTGTGTGTAAAACAAAGTCACTTTGCTACACAGCAGAGATTGGCACAACATTGCAAATCACCTTATACTTCAATTAAAAAAAGTTTTTAATTAAAAAAATTAAGGACCATGAGAGTCCAAATTGATACAATTTCACTGTACAAACAATTTTTAAAAATATTACAAAACTAAATTAAGCCATTTCCATTGCATATATATTATAATAATGATAACTCCCCCCTCCCTCAACTTGATTCAATCCTGTAACAGAGGGCAGTTACTTACAGCAACTATCTGGTCATTCACTTGAATCTGACCATTGTGATATGCAGCGCTGCCAGGTATTATACTTTTCACATAAATCCCTGAAGCTTCTCCTAAGATGCACAAAACATATGGAAAAAAGCTCTAATTAGGCCTTGATTGCAAAATTCATATCAAGAGGTTAATTAGCTAAAGGGGCTCACTGGAGGCTTGATAAATGCTATTCTGAACACAAGCAGAGAAACTGATGGATTATTTAAAACTGTCACCATTACAAGTGACTTGAATTTGAAATGACTTGACTGATACCTATTTTTGGAAAAATAATCAGTAATGGAACCTCAATGAGATGCACTCCAATATCAGCTGGAATTTAGGGGAGCTCAGATTAAGTCTTCCCTTCTCTTAGTCTTTCTCCCTTCTCACTGGTGACCTGGCAGAAGCCTTCATCATTACTTACCGGCATGAAGACAAGAGGGTCCTAGTAGCTCTTCCTGCCTATTGTTAGTTGACTACTCATATTAGCTTCTATCTGACTATCTATCTTTAGATCTCATAATATATATATATATATAAATTACAACTGTATAGAAACTATACATGCCTATGGGAAGGGGTTGGAAGAGAAGTTAGAAAAAGAAAGACCATAGCTCTGGATGATTTTATACTTTTATCTTAATTTCAAATGCGCTTAAAATATTGTCTATAGAAGGAAAATAAACATTATTGGTTCCTACAGCCTATGAAATAAAATGTAAATTTGATAGAATCACATTCAAGGACTTCCATAATTTGCCCCAAACTTTCTTTTTTATTTCAACTTCCAACTACCATCCACTCCAATAAGACAGAAGTCTAGACACACGAGACTCATGATGTTCCACCAAAGCTCCAAGTATTTTCATGATTGTATCCCTTTTCTCATTTTTTTTCTTCCTGTTGATCTCATTCCTGCCGTCAAAATCCTCCTCCTTTACCATGTTTAGTGCAAATATCTATTTCTTTGTGAATTCTCCATTTCCCTCTGACAGAATGAGTTTTTCATCTGCCATATGATGAGTTTATTTGTATCTCTGCTAAAACATATATTTCATTCATCCTCAAACAACTGAGAGTTATTTACACATTTGTCTCCCTGAACAGACATTTCTACATTCATTTTTCTACTCCCTCTGAAACTAAGCAAACCAACTGCTCAAAAGTTCCAAAGAATAAAGCAAAAATTATTTTGAAAGACTGCACATTAAAAAGCATAATGAGTTATAGAATATTCTAGTTTTTGGATTCAATGCTACTTCTCCATTCCCTGCCCAAGTCCCAAAAACTTCTTTTGAAGATAAAGTAAAATGTTTCTTTTCTTCATTCGGTAACATAAACATCAATTTTTCTCAATTATCTATCAGCTACTCACTTCATTTTACTCTGTAAGTATATTGCTAGTATATATAAACCACAAGTTTAGGAACTTGGCCATGATTTCTCTAACGGGACAGCATATTAAAGAGCTACTCAACACAGAGTTTTTTGGCAACATTATTATATAATCCATACTTAGCTCTTTTGGAACTCATTTAAATTCTAAACCTAAAAATGGTGGCACTCAGGAAAATCTACAGGTCTGAAAGCAGCTATTTCATTAGGCTAAAATAGCACAAGGTGGTCTGACATGAATTTCATTCAGGACTCTGAATACATTAGCGCTTTTAATCTTTCCCACCTGCTATAAAATGCAAAATAATAACTTAAAAAAATTAACTCTCTAACCTTGCAAGTTTTAAAACACTAGAACATTTTATAACTCTAACTTTTCATCTTACAAGCAAATATTCATGGAAAAGATTTATTTTTCCTTTTTACAGTTATTTCTTATCATAATAGGATAACTCTTACAGTGAAAATTACCAGAGCTTTGCATGAAGGAGTTCAGGGAATATTATTCAGAGATACTAGGGCACTTATTCTTGTATACACTTATTCTTACAAGTATTCCCTTTATATGAAAGAAAAATAATTCTAATTAAAGTGTTCATTTTATCTTCTTTTGATGATTAAACATAATAGCAATATTTTTTGACATTCACAATATGAAATACACGCAGTAATCATTTTACTTTATCACATATAAAATGCCATAATATGTAACACTCACAATATTAAAAATATATATCTTAGAAACAAGAGGGATAATTCAAATGTTATACATTGTGTTGGATAATTAAATTCTTTTGTTAATGACTATTGAGCCAGCTATAAAACTACTGAGATAAAACTGTGATTCTCTAATCATTTTTTGTAACTAGTTGCTATTATAGATTCGTGGTTTTATTGTTCAATGTTTAAATTAAAATCTGCAGATATTTAATTTCATTATCTAGAAACTTTAACATCCTTTACAATTATTTCCAAATATAAAACAGAGATGATTCATCTACCTGTCTGAGACGTTCCAACATAACCAACAATTCTAATCCCAAGACTTTGTCCATCTTTTTTAATGAGTTCAACATCATAAGTTTCAAAAAGAGTAGAATTGTCCTGAAAAGAAAAATATTCTTATTATGTATAATGTTTAGTTATATAACTGTATATATAAAAGCAATTTGTGAATGGTTTGTCAAGTATTTTCTGAAGACCTGTGGTACACAGAATTTTAAGATTGTCCCCATGACTTTTGGTCCCTGATGCCATTCTTGTGTTTATGTCATGAAAAAGGGAAATTATCCAGGTGAGTCTAACCTAAGAAGGCATCCTTCAAAAGCAGAGCGTTTTCTCCTATTGATGGTAGAAAGGGATGTAAAAAGATGTGAAGCGTAAGGACTGGACCTGTGGTTCGAAGAAGGAGGCATCACGTGAGAAGGAATTCAAAGGGCCTTAAAGAGCTGAAAGACGTCCTATGCTGGCAGACAGTAAAGAGAGACTTTGGTTTACGGCTATAAGAAACTGTATTCCGCCAACAATATGACAGTTTGGAAATGAACTGTCCCTAGAGTACCTAGCTAAGAGCCCAGCCAGGCCAATATCTTGATTTAGCTTTTGTGAGAATCTAAGCAGAACCAGTCAAGTTCACCAAGACTTCTGACCTACAGAAATGTGGACCAACCATGCGTATTGCTTCAGGCCACTAAGTTTGTGATAATTTGTCACACAATGATAAAAAAGTAATACAACCACTTAGAAAAAACTCACCATAAATTTGTATCTGAAAGAATTTAACGTAAAGAAAAAGAAACAAATGGAAGACTAATTATAGTAATAATTATTATGAGCAAAAAATGTTAACCTAAAACTTATCATTATTTGTCTTCTAATTAAAAACTTTCTGTTAAAAAGCAGTTCAGTTCAGTAGTCACTCAGTGGTGTCCGACTCTTTGTGACCCCACAGACTGCAACACAACTAGCCTCCCTGTCCATCACCAACTCCCAGAGTTTACTCAAACTCATGTTCATTGAGTCGGTGATGCCATCCAGCCATCTCATCCTTTGTTGTCCCCTTCTCCTCCCGCCTTTAATCTTTCCTAGTATCAGGGTTTTTTCCAGTGAGTCAGTTCTTCACATCAGGTGGCCAAAGGATTAGAGTTTCAGCTTCAACATTAGTCTCTCCAATGAATATTCAGGACTGATCTCCTTTAGGATGGATTGGTTGGATCTCCTTGCAGTCCAAGGGACTCTCAAGAGTCTTCTCTAACACCACAGTTCAAAAGCGTCAATTCCTTGGCACTCAGCTTTCTTTATAGTCCAACTCTCACATCCATACATGACTACTGGGAAAACCATAGCCTTGACTAGATGGACCTTTGTTGGCAAAGCAATGTCTCTTCTTTTGAATATGGTGTCTAGGTTGGTCATAACTTTCCTTCCAAGGAGTAAGCGTCTTTTAATTTCACGGCTGCAGTCACCATCTGCAGTGATTTTGGAGCCCCCCAAAATAAAGTCAGCCACTGTTTCCCCATCTATTTGCCAAAAAGTGATGGGACCAGATGTTATGATCTTAGTTTTTTGAATGTTGAGCTTTAAGGCAACTTTTTCACTCTCCTCTTTCACTTTCATCAAGAGGCTCTTTAGCTCTTCTTCACTTTCTGCCATAAGGGTGGTACCATCTGCATATCTGAGGTTATTGATATTTCTCCCAGCAATCTTGATTCCAGCTTGTGTCTCATCCAGCCCAGCGTTTCTCATGATGTACTGTGCTGCCACTGCTGCTGCTGCTAAGTCACTTCAGTCGTGTCCAACTCTGTGGGACCCCATAGATGGCAGCCTACCAGGCTCCCCTGTCCCTGGGATTCTCCAGGCAAGAATACTGGAGTGGGTTGCCATTTCCTTCTCCAATGCATGAAAGTGAAAAGTGAAAGTGAAGTTGCTCAGTCGTGTCTGACTCTTAGCGACCCCATGGACTGCAGCCTACCAGGCTCCTCCAACCATGGGATTTTCCAGGCAAGAGTACAGGAGTGGACTGCCATCGCCTTCTCCTGATGTACTCTGCATATAAGTTAAATAAGCAGGGTGACAATATACAGCCTTGACCTATTCCTTTCCCAATTTGGAACCAGCCTGTTGTTCCACATCTAGTTCTAACTGCTGCTTCTTGACCTGTATATAGATTTCTCAAGAGGCAGGTCAGGTAGTCTGGTATTCCCATCCCTTTCAGAATTTTCCACAAGTTGTGGTGATCCACACAGTCAAAGGCTTTGGCATAGTCAGTAATGCAGAAATAGATGTTTTTCTGGAACTCTCTTGTGTTTTCAATAATCCAACAGATGTTGGCAATTGGATCTCTGGTTCTTCTGCCTTTTCTAAAACCAGTTTGAACTTCAAGGTGTCTAAAAACATAACACCTTGCTTTCAATTCAAACCTTTAACAATAAAAAGTAAATAATTGTTTGCATCAAATTTTCACTGACCACACAGCTACATTGGTCCCTCATTACAAAGTAGAAGTCTTCAGAGATCCAAAGTAATGGAGGGAAAAGAAAATGATTCTAACAAGTTTGGAGAAGAAATCAAAAGAAGAATATCTGTCAGAGATATTAGAATTATATATCTAATTCTATTACCTCTGACAGATTCTAATATCTCTGACAGAAAACTTCTTCTCATGTGGTTCCCATTAGGGAAAGCCTTTCCAGAAGACATCAAATGGTTCCTCAAATGAATATGAGAGGTGGCTTCCCACCCTCTTCTGCCATAATCACTTCTCTTTTCTTTCCTCTTTGTCCTGGCTCCTCCTTTTAAAAACTATTTCTTTCCTTTCACCTCATTATCTCCTGATTCAGAGCCTGTGATATGGTTGGAAAGAGCTTGGAATTGAAGGGTGAGGAGGCCAGATTAAGGTGTTCAAAAGCTACAAATTCTCAGTTTTAAGATAAATAAGTCCTAGGGATGTAAGGTCAGAGAATGCAATGGCAACCCGCTCCAGCACTCTTGCCTGGAAAATCCCATGGATGAAGGAGCCTGGTAGGCTGCAGTCCATGAGGTCACTAAGAGTCGGACACGACTGAGTGACTTCACTTTCACTTTTCACTTTCATGCATTGGAGAAGGAAATGGCAACCCACTCCAGTGTTCTTGCCTGGAGAATCCCAGGGATGGCAGAGCCTGGTGGGCTGCCGTCTACGGGGTCGCACAGAGTCGGACACAACTGAAGCAAATTAGCAGCAGCAGCAGGGATGTAAGGTACAACATGATAAGTATAATTAGCATCGTATGTTATATATAAAAGTTGAGAGTAAATCCTGAGTTCTCATCACAAGAAAAATTTTTTTTCTACTTTTTTAATTGTGTACCTATACAGATAGAGATAATGGATGTTCACTAAACTTACTGTGTGATGATTACTTCACGATGTATATAAATCAAATCACTATGCTGTACACCTTAAACTTATAAAGTGCTGTATGTCAATTATATCTCAGTAAGACTGGAAGAAAAAAACAAACAAACAAAGCGCTTAAAAGGGACCAGAAAGATCTAAATTCAAATCCCAGTTTGCAACTTACTACCTATATGACCTTTAATAAGTTATTTGGACTCCCATCTTCTCATTTATTGAATGGATAAGACCTATCTTGCAGAATTCTTCCAAAGAATTCAGATGACTTGGATAAATCTAGGTGCTTGATAATGATTCATAATAATTATTATTATATAACTATAACAATTGTTAGCAATCAGAATATTATTATTATTAGTGTCTATTGCCCTTGACCTGGAGAAGGCAATGGCACCCCACTCCAGTACTCTTGCCTGGAAAATTCCATGGATGGAGGAGCCTGGTGGGCTACAGTCCATGGGGCCGCACAGAGTCAGACATGACTGAGCGACTTCACTTTCACTTTTCACTTTCATGTACTAGAGAAGGAAATGGCAACCCACTCCAGTATTCTTGCCTGGAGAATCCCAGGGATGGGGGAGCCTGGTGAGCTGGCATCTATGGGGTCTCACAGAGTTGGACACGACTGAAGAGACTTAGCAGCAGCAGTAGCAGCAGCAGCCCTTGGCCAGTTTGGTCTTATCAATGATAATACTCATACATTGACCAGTATTTACAGTTTCCCCTCCACTACCTGGATATTTCTTTCCCAATCTAATGAAATAGGAATGGCAGATATTATTAGTCTCCAATTTACAGATGAGTAGTAGAGGCTCTGCTACTGCTGCTAAGTCGCTTCAGTCGTGTCCGACTCTGTGCGACCCCATGGACTGCAGCCCACCAGGCTCCTCCGTCCCTGGGATTCTCCAGGCAAGAGTACTGGAGTGGGTTGCCATTGCCTTCTCCTGTTGACACTGTAACCCTGAGAAATGACAAAGAAGAAAATCAAACTTGTCTAGTGTCTCCAAGTTGGGCTCTCCTCTGCTTCATTGTTGAGCACTGAGACATGACCCACATTCACACGGCACTTGGAACTGAAAGCATTTCTAATCCAGCAATGTATCACACCCAGTACTGAATCTATGATGAAAGAATAATTTATATACTCACAGAACTGGGGCTCCTGTTGGCCACAGCAGGCAAAGCAACAGGCAAGGCTGCAGGAGTAGGAGGGGTTATGGAAATTTCCCCAACTGGGTCTCTTGCAACAAGCATCCTGACAGAATTCCCACAGTTCCTCAGCACTTGCGCAACTTGCTCACTGGTCATTCCCTGCACATTCGTGCCACCAATCTTCAAGATGTGATCCCCTGTTTTGAGTCTTCCATCCTTTAATCCAAGAAAACAGAAAAACAAAATTATTCTGAGAAATCACTGATCTAATTTCACTCATTAATAACAATTCATCAGAAGGAGAAAGAAAGGAGGCCTTAAAACTAAAGTCTATTCCCCATCCTTCCTTTTCCCATCCTTCCTTTTCCCCAGTTTTGCAGAAACCTGTATGAAAGAAGGTGTTAGATCAAAATAACGAGTAGAAAACTATATGTTTTACTGTGAATTCTGCAGAAGGCACTAGAAGCTACTGCAAGCAAACAGAAGTTGTGAAACAGAAAGGCAATTCAATTCAGAACCATTTGGAAAGACTTAGAGAAAAGTAATAGATGCAAGGAGGAAATTATTATGGAAGAAGAAAAAACGAATTGCTGGATTTCTACTTTAAGCATTGATAATTTGATATTCTATTTTTACCAAGGCAACAAACATGAAATAAAATAACCAACTACTTGACAGTCAGTATTCATGAAAAATAAGGGTAAGATGCTTCTGTGAATAAATGATTCTTGAACAAAATTATGCCCTGAACACAGAATAAAGAATATGGAGATAAGTATTTGCATACTTGACTTGGACAAAGGACATTTCATGCTAAGTACATATTTAATAATTTCCTAAGCATTATTTTTTTCCTATTTTACCTCAACTCAATTTAAAATGATGCAGATAATTTGCACCTGTCACTGAAAGTCAAACATTTTCTTCTTTCAGAAAAACAGGTGTCATACAGAATTCACAAGTGCAAAAATAGTCATAATCAGATTGTTAGGAAAGACAACAAAGTGACAGCTAGCTTTTAAAGTCCGGCAGCCCCAAATACTGCATATTACTGATACTTTCTGATTAACATTCTCCTTTCATAGCCTATCTATTGTAGAAGGAAACTAAAAGGTATAGAATCCTTTTTGTTCTTTAACAGAAATCATAAATCAATGATAGCCAATAAATAGCTATGCCAAAATTCAAAGTCATAGCATGCTAGTCACACATTCAAATATAAAAGTTTATTAACTCACAGATTCTTTCAAAAGAGAGAAAAAATTATGCATAAGGGCAAAGATAGTATGAAAGGCAAAAAATTAAAATAGCTGAGAAAGGGGTAATATACTATTACAGAGAAAACACAGTATCATTTATATATTTTTTTTAAGAAAAAAATACTTTAATTCAAGTTAGCATGTCCATGCTAAATTAGCATGATCCATAGCATTTATGGGTTTAAAAAATATTTATTACTCTGTATTATAAGCTCTCTGCTAGGTTGTTATACATGATAATTTCAATTCAAAAACTATTTGAAAACCTAAAGGATTTTAGGTCTGAGCTACAAAAGAAATAAATGTTTCTCCAAAAATTAAAAAATAACACTAAATACCTACCCAATTCAGAAAATGAAATTATTACCACTTTTGATTCCAAGCTATTTCTATCATTGGTCTTTAATTAAAAGGCAGCATGTCATTGGCAGAAAATAATGCTGCTGCTGCTGCTGCCCCTAAGTTGCTTCAGTCGTGTCTGACTCTGTGCGACCCCATGGACTACAGCCTACCAGGCTCCTCCGTCCATGGGATTTTCCAGGCAAGAGTACTGGAATGGGGTGCCATCGCCTTCTCTGAGAATATAATGACTTTATAAAATTAATGCTCTTTCCCTTAAGGAATTAAAGGAAGGTACTAAGCATTGGGTGGCCAAAAAGTGCACACTGTTTTAAGTAAAAATAAAAGACATTTTAATTTTCACTAAGAATTTTACTGAACGTATTCACTAACCAAATGAAAATTTTGGCCAAACCAAAATAAGTACGCCCACCTTATGCTACTCACATTTCCAAAGCCCTGGCCAATAATTTGAAGGATAGGGAAAATACCAGTTTATAGACATAAAGCAAAATTACTGGGAATAACCAACTGTTCAGGGGCCTCAAGCTGGGCCTTGATTATTCTTTACCATCTGAGCCACCAGGGAATGCTTGATTATTCTAGAAAGAAAATTCCTCACTTTCCTCAATAGTTCACGCCCACTCTCTAATCCTTGGCTGGTCCCATTCCTTCTTAGCATTAAAAGTTGTGCATGCTTAGTCACCCAGTCATGTTCGACTCTTTGCAACCCCATGGACTGTAGCCCACCAGGCTCCTCTGTCCAAGGGGATTCTCCAGGAGGGAATACTGGAGTGGGTTGCCATGCCCTCCCCCAGGGGATCTTCCCAGGCCAGGGATTGAACCCAGGTCTCCCACATTGCAGGTGGAATCTTTACCATCTGAGCCACCAGGCAAGTCCTTGAATACTGGAGTGGGCAGCCTATCCCTTCTCTAGGGGATCTTCCTGACAAACTGGGGTCTCCTGCATAGCAAGCAGACTCTTTACCAGCTGAGCTACCAGGGAAGCCTAATATTAAAGGTTAATAGATAGCTATTATAACATGACTCATAATTGCCTGATACCAAAAAGTCAATAATTCACGACAACTTTTAAATAGGTTGTGCTCTACAAGTCACCTTTGGGAGGAAACAGGGTAACTCAATATATTTGATGTCCCTAGAATTCCTCCACAGCACATGAAAGACATTTCTGCAAAACAAAGAAGTTTTACACTGCCAATACCAATTTAAAAAAAAAAAAAAAAACACTTCTAACTGCTGAAAATTTCTGAAATAGCTGAACAGAATCCTCAAAAGATGTATGTTTCAGGTACTGTGAATTTTGGAGAATACCTTGGGACAATATCAAATAATTTTCCTATCCATGGAATTGATCCTAATAACATCCACTGATTGCTCATTGTAACTTGTTGTTCTTGTTTAGTCAATAAGCCCTGTCTGACTCTTTTGAGACCCCACCATGAACTGCAGCCTGTCAGGCTCCTCTGTCCCTGGGATTTCCCAGGCAAGAGTACTGGAGTGGATTGCCATTTCCTTCTCCAGGGAATCTTTTTGACCCAAAGATCAAATTCACCTCTCCTGCACTCGTAGGTTCTTTATCAATGAGCCACCAAGGAAGACCCCTCATTGTAACTATGTACAAATGAACATTTCTAAAAAATTCATATAAATCAATATTTTTTCATTTCATTTACAACATTAGAGGCAGTAAACAGTAAAATGACAAGTAAAGGCATTGGAGTCAGACACATCCAAGTTTATCCTGGCACTATTTTGGTTAAGGTGTAGGGCCACAGATCAGTTACTGATCCTACATAAATCTCAGATCCTTCTTTAAGCAAGATGGGGATAAATTCCTCTCTTGTTGAGTTGTAAGCACTAAACTCAATACTACATGTCAAAAGCTTCAGCCTAGTGTCTTGCTTACAGCATTCTCAGATGCATCCATTTCTGATACTTCTGTAGACTCAGGTTTTCTTTGCCATATCCCCCAACTCTACCCCATACTGACTGATATGTACACAAAAGGAAATACAAGGGGCCATTTTATGAACTCTTTAAAATAAGAAACACTGACTTGCTTTTCTAACTTTCTGTTACACAAGTTTATAGCCTTTAAAGAAAGTATTTAGTATTAATTAACCCGTTTAGCAGAATGTAAGTATCACTTTACAATCAATCTCAACCACATCTAACTAAGGACCTAAGACACTCATACGCCCTTACCATGAAGATTGCCATAGTCAACAGTGAGTATTAATCGTCAAAAGTATGAGTACATTTTAATGAAAAACAATACTCCCTTTAATAATTTTAAAGCCATAATCAGGCTACATAAGCAACAACTCTAAAGATTTAGCAACAAAGCACAGAGTTAGTTGAAGAGATTTGATCTGCCATTTAGCTGGGATGAGGAGGAGAGGAAAGAGAATACTGCTCTGTCCCCTATATTTAGGTCTCACCATGGGCTTCCCTGGTAGTTCAGCTGGAAAGAATTTGCCTTCAGTGCAGAAGACCCTAATTTGATTCCTAGGTCAGGAAGATCCCCAGGAGAAGGGATAGGCTGCCCACTCCGATATTCTTGGACTTCCCTGGTGACTCAGACAGTAAAGAATCTGCCTGCAATGCAGGAGATCCGGGTTCGATCCCTGGATTGGGAAGATCCCCTGGAGGAGGGCATGGTAACCCACTCCAGTACCCTTGCCTAGAGAATCCCCATGGACAGAGGAACTTGGTGGGCTACAGTTCATGGGGTCCCATAGAGTTGGACACGACTGAGGGATTAAAACAGCATAGCACATATTCTTTATATAAGAGAGCCAACAGCAATATTACTGTTACAGCTGGCAATTCCCTGATAGGCTTGACCAACCCTGGACAGGTGTACACAAGAAAATGAAAACACTGGGATCAACTCTGAGTAGGTAGATTTAAACAGTAAATCTGCCACATGTGGGCTCAATTCTGACTCTGCCATTTTTAAGTTGTGTAGCTTTGGGCAATTTCTTACGTTTCCATATCTATAATTTGGTAATAAAATCTATGACTGTTTTAAGAACTATACAAGAATACTGTATATTAGGCAGACAACAAAGTCTAGCATAAAAACTCATATCTATATTATGACTCTGATGCGCACATGACCACCCCATTCTGAAGACCTGAAACAGAGACAATCCCTTCCAGGAAAGGGTGAAAATCAGACCTGGGCTTTTATTAACAGTGCCACCAATGAAAAATCTGCACATCACATTCTCCTTGCGGAAATTCATAATACACATCAGTATTTAATAGCTCAGATAATTCTTACAGTAAAGAAATCACTTGATTTTGTTTAACTTGGTACTTTCTAAATTTCTTTGACCCTTTGTTCTTTAAAAATAACCACTTTGCATCTTGAAAAATGCTACTCTAGCAAATAAGTCTATTAAAATTGCTAAAGGAGGGGGACAACAGAGGATGAGATGGTTGGAATGGCATCACCAACTCGATGAACATAAGTTTGACTAAGCTTCAGGAGCTGGTGGTGGACCCGGAAGCCTGGCATGCTGCAGTCCATGGGGTCTCAAAGAGTCAGACACAACTGAGCGACTGAACTGAACTGAAAGGAGGGGGATTGAGTGGGAAAAGATGCCAAAATATTCCACAATATTTCATCTCAAAGTTGCTAAATTTTTCAAAAAAATAAAAAACAAAACCTTAAAGATTATTATTTGTTTTGTGCCACAGATGTGTTCTGAACACCTGTAAAATGACATTCTCAACCTTCTTGATCTCCTTTACACTCAAAAATAATTGGGGATGAAGGAATAGGGACTATAAAAGGGCATAGACCTTTGTGGGTGATGAATATGTTTATTATCTTGACTGTAGTGATAGATGGTACCATGGTTACACTTAATGTGTCATCTTGGTTAAACTCTGGTGCCAAATTATATAAAAATTCTATTTTCTAAAACAAACAAAAACAAACAAAAAATTGTGAGAAAAACAGTATTCTTAAATTGTTACAAATCTCTTCAGTATCTGACTTAAAAGAAGACAGCTGAATTTTCATATTTGCTTCAGCATTCAGTGTGTTGCCATGTGTTGCTCTGATTGAAGTATACAAAGAAAATCTGGCCTTTATCAGATATGTATTTGGAAAATGGGAGACTATTTCCATAGCTCTTTCAGCCTAATTCTTTGATAACACACCAAAACTTGACAAGTGATGATTTCTTAAAGATTAGTTGCAATGAGGAATCTGAAACATCAACAAGTTTTCAGATAATGTTTAATTAAAATCTACTCATCAATCTTGAATTATGAATAGATTTTTTTTTACTGGTATATTATTTTGCCATTCTAAACATTTATCTTCGGAAAATACTGACTCACAGCTACGCAGATCTTCTAAATACTAACATACGATCAATACATTATTTAATATTAAAAATCATATTCATTAATATCACTAAGATATCTTCAAGAAAATTAGATACCAAAGGAATATTTTACAAAGATGGGCTCGATAAAGGACAGAAATGGTATCGACCTAACAGAAGCAGAAGACATTAAGAAGAGGTGACAAGAAAACACAGAAGAACTATACAAAAAAGGTCTTCACAACTCAGATAATCACGATGAGTGATCACTCACCTAGAGCCAGACATCCTGGAATGTGAAGTCAAGTGGGCCTTAGGAAGCATCACTATGAACAAAGCTAGTGGAGGTGATGGAATTTCAGTTGAGCTATTTCAAATCCTAAAAGATGATGCTGTGAAAGTGCTATACTCAATATGTCAACAAATTTGGAAAACTCAGCAGTGGCCACAGGACTGGAAAAGGTCAGTTTTCATTCCAATCCCAAGGAAAGGTAATGCCAAAGAATGCTCAAACTACCACACAATTGCACTCATCTCACATGCTAGTAAAGTAATGCTCAAAATTCTCCAAGCCAGGCTTCAGCAAAATGTGAACTGTGAACTTCCATATGTTCAAGCTGGCTTTAGGAAAGGCAGAGGAACCAGAGATCAAATTGCTAACATCTGCTGGATCATGGAAAAAGCAAGAGAGTTCCAGAAAAACATCTATTTCTGCTTTATTGACTATGCCAAAGACTTTGACTGTGTGGATCACAGTAAACTGTGAAAAATTCTGAAAGACATGGGAATACCAGACCACCTGACCTGCCTCTTGAGAAACCTGTATACAGGTCAGGAAGCAACAGTTAGAACTGGACATGGAACAACAGACTGGTTCCAAATCAGGAAAGGAGTACGTCAAGGCTGTGTATTGTCACCCTGCTTATTTAATTTATATACAGAGTACATCATGAGAAACGCTGGGCTGGAAGAACCACAAGCTGGAATCAAGATTGCTGGGAGAAATATCAATAACCTCAGATATGCAGATAATACCACCCTTATGGCAGAAAGTGAAGAAGAACTAAAGAGCCTTTTGATGAAAGTGAAAGAGGAGAGTGAAAAAGTTGGCTTAAAGCTCAACATTCAGAAAACTAAGATCATGGCATCCAGTCCCATCACTTCATGGCAAATAGATGGGGAAACAGTGGAAACAGTGTCAGACTTTATTTTCCTGGGCTCCAAAGTCACTGCAGATGGTGACTGCAGCCATGACATTAAAAGACGCTTGCACCTTGGAAGGAAAGTTATGACCAACCTAGAAAGCATATTAAAAAGCAGAGACACTACTTTGTCAACAAAGGTCCGTCTAGTCAAGGCTATGGTTTTTCCGGTGGTCTTGTATGGATGTGATAGTTGGACTATAAAGAAAGCTGAGCACCGAAGAATTGATGCTTTTGAACCCTAGTGTTGGAGAAGACTCTTGAGAATCCCTTGGACTGCAAGGAGATCCAACCAGTCCATCTAAAGGAGATTAGTCCTGGGTGTTCTTTGGAGGGACTGATGTTGAAGTTGAAACTCCAATATTTTGGCCACCTGATGCAGAGAGCTGACTCATTTGAAAAGACCCTGATGCTGGGAAAGATTGAGGGCAAGAGGAGAAGGGGATGATGGAGGATGAGATGGCTCGATGGCATCACCAACACAATGGACAAGGGTTTGAGGGAACTCCAGGAATTGGTGATGGACAGGGAGGCCTGTTGTGCTGCAGTTCATGGGATTGCAAAGTGTTGGACATGACTGAGCGGCTGAACTGAGCTGAACTGAATATCACTAAGAATCTAATCAGAGAAATATTTTCTAAAATTCTAATTTCTGCTTGAAAATTCAAATTATCATCAGTAACAAATGCTGCTAGCTATTTTCCTTTAAGTAACAGGCTTACTTCATTCATTTCAAGGAAACGTCTACCAGATAGCCAAGGCTGAATAATAATTTTTCTATCAGTTATTCTTTCAAAAATAAAAATAACATTCTAGATTGGCAGCTGCTGGGGAGGCAGGGTGCAAGGTGGGCAAAATGGATGAAGAAGGTCAAAAGAAACAAAATTTCAGCTATAAAATAAGTAAACCATAGGGATGTAAACCATAGCACGGTGACTATAGGTGAAAATACTGTATTGTATACCTGAAAGCTGCTAAGAGAGTAGATCTTAAAAGCTCTTTTCACAAGAAAAAAAATTTTAACTATGTGGTAATGGACGTTAATTAGACTCAGTGCACATCATTATTCTGTACACCTAAAACTAAAATAACATATCTAAAAAAAATTAAATCTCAAAAAATTTTGTGAATAAAGGCAAAAAACTAAAAAATTGAATAAATTTTAAAAATTAGAAGGCTGTTCCATATTAAAACGTGGCCACTTTGTCTCACAAATGTTTTTCCTCAAGACAACCACCATACTTCAGTGTATGGCAGAGGTGCTCTATGGTATACTCCATTCTGCAACACAATATTAAAAAGACATGCACTTAAAGGTCAAACTCTACTTAAATTAGTTTTTACTGCACTTTTTAAAGTGAAACTGCATTTTTGTTGTTTTGCAGCACGTGGTAGAGAAGAAAGCAGTGAGTCCTAGTACAACTCGGTGCCATTGCTCTGATACATACAAAGGGAACGGCAGGCCTAGTCTATCACTGCTTGCTCATCATCAGTGCAAACGTCAGCATGGTCAAAAGGCTAATACATCTTAGCATTATTGTGTAAGTCATTTGATCTTATAAACCCCCTGCAAGAAACTCAGGGACCCTTAGGGCCCACAGACAAAACTCTGAAAGCCATTACGCTAAGCAAATAAACTTAGCTGCTGAAAGAATAATAGGAATATTCGTAGCTCCACAGTTTGTAAAAGAAGAAACCATCTTGACTAGAAATAGGGAGCTGAGAAGTTTGCCTCAAAGCTATACGTGCACAGGAAGTTCATTGTTATTGATACTTTATATGTTTTTTACTAATGCTCTGTATGTTCACATTTATTGATACTTTTATGTTTATATGTTTTCATTAATATTTTATATGAAGGGATAAATGTCTATGTAACTAGACATAAATCCTATGGACAGAGGAGCCTGGCAGGCTCCAGTTCACAGGGTAGCAAAAGAGTCAGACACAACTTAGTGACCAAAGAGCAACAACAAAGACGTGAACCCATACAATTTACATGTCATACTGATTATCATGGACAGTCTATGCAACATGAACTCATTATTAAGTAGCTTCAAATTTCTAAAGTGCTTTTTAAAAATTCACTGTAGTACTTAACATTTTCTTCGATGTAAAACTAAGCAGAAATAGTTGATAAATTTTTAAATGGCCCACTTTCAGTTTAAACACCGCTAAATCATAAAGGGTAGTATTTTTATTTATACTGTCAAAAAATTATAATCCTCGTGAAATTTATCCCTTGTAATATTGGGATAAAATTTTGTAATCATTGTACTATCTGATCTTAACATTTACACCCTTGAGAGATACACAGGGAGAAAATAACATAGATACTCAGAATGCCATACCCATTAATGATTCCTTTCAATAAAAAATATTGTCTTTTGAGAGTCAAGATGACTGTCAATCACAGGGCAAAAAAAAAAATCATACACACACACACTGAAAAATGTTGATTTAGGAGCTTTTTAAAATAAAGCAGAGTGAGTACACAGTAACACTTATAGAAAAAAACATTTTTAGCTATCCTTAAGCTCTGGTCACAGAATCATAATTCTAGTAACCCATGTTACATAATTACATTTTAAGCCGTACAATTTAAATTGTATAAAACCAAAATGAAATCAAAGAAGGTCAACTTACTCGATCTGCTAATCCTCCAGGAACTATAGTTCTTACAACGACACCACTTGATTTTCCCCCAACGATTCCAAAACCTAATCCAGAGCCATCATTAATGAGCTCAACATCTTCAATATGACCCCAACGAATCTGCAAAGTAATAGCAAGCAAAAATCAAAGTGTTAGTAAAAACATATACATTCATTGCTTACCAATACAGTAATTATTAGAGTAACAGATATGCTAAAAAAATTCAATATTCATTCATGTAATTAATCAAGTCAACTTTCTAGTGACTCAGAGATGATTTCTATAGGATCAGAGATCCTCTTAAGGATTTTATAACCTGGTAGAGAGGTAAACTAAAACATAAACAATTAAAATACAAGACAGAATATTGGATCATAAGACACTGTAGCTCCAAGCTGACAGAAACACATTGCCTCATTCCCCTGTCTATGTATGATACCTAGCACAGTGCCAATCATCTAGTAGGAACCAATAAATATGTGTTTATCTGAATTAAAAGAGAATCATAAAATATTATAAAGATGGGAGGGCTATAGAGACAAGAGGTCAAATCCAATGAAAAATTAGGAAAGACTTCAAGGAGAAAAGGCAACCCACTCCAGTATTCTTGCCTGGAGAATTCCATGGCCAGAGGAGCCTCACGGGCAAGGAGCTGGACATGACTGAGCGACTAACACTTTCAAGGAAAAGGCAGCATTTTAATTGCTCTACAAAGAAAAAATACATTCAAGCAAAAGGGAAATTTAAGAACAAAGGTAGGCCTAGATAAGGAGAATAAACGAAGGTTTTAGAAGAGGAAACAACAGGAGCAAAACAGTGATTTGGAAAGAATCTGGCAGCAGTGTGAAGCATAAGATGGTAAGGAGGACAGAGTGATCAGAATGATTGAAGAGACTCTGAAGGAGAAGAAATGTAGACCCAACTGAAGATATTGGCAAAAGGATTATACAAAATCAGACTAAAAGACATAGCATGTTTCCTCTAACAGCAGGCTCCATCAGAAGTATACATTAAATCCACATAATTCACCTGCAGGGCAAAAGTCTACCCCTCAAGACATTAGGACATACTTAGTTTTTCTATTATACTAAATTGGAAAGTTATTACACAATGTTAAAAATAACCAGAGTTATCAGGAATATCTAATAGATTCACACCTGGAACAATATCTAGTATCCAGGAAGCAACAATGTTTGCTAAAACTGCCTGAATTAGGGACAGCAGTTAATATTCTGCCCCATGCACTATGCTTAGCTCTTCACACGCATTCTCATTTAAGCCTCACATTTAATGCAATCTCATTTAATCCTCACATCTCTGTGAACTAGACAACATCTCTGTGAACTAGACACTTTGTTATTAACTTCCAAGCAACAGATGATGAAACTGAGGTGTGGAGAACTCAAAGCATCTGCCCAGTAAGACTCAGTTATGAAGTAAGAGCTGGACTTGAACTCACCTTAGCCTGACTCTGGACTCCTTAACCACTATGCTAAGCAGCTTCCCACTTTGTTCACTCCATTTATTATGTAAATTGTGTTGTATAAATATTACTGATTACAATAGGGAAAATGTCTGTACATTAGTGTTGTGACCTTGTACTGTACCCAGAAAGTCTATTTTTTTCTTTTTTCTAATGAATGAAAATTAAATAAATCAGCCAGCACTTAGTGTTATAAGAAAATAAGATTTATTAGATTGTGTTCTGAAGATGCAGGTCAAAAGCTGTGAAATGTTACAAAGCAAGTTTAAAGATTCCCAAAGGAACATAAACTTTTAGTCTTTTTTTAAAAAACTTTTATTCTTTTAAATTGTTCAGTACACATCCTCACACACACACACACACACACACACACTTACTTCTGTAATTTTGCAGTATCCATAATCTAGGCATAAAAAATCCAATTTATAAAAATAATATTTTTAAAGCAAATAACCAAATCTTAAGATACTCATAGTAAATCTCTAATAAAAACTTCTAGCTTAATTCAGTTCAGTTCAGTCGCTCAGTTGTATCCAACTCTTTGCGACCCCATGAATCACAGCATGCCAGGCCTCCCTGTCCATCACCAACTTCTGGAGTTCACTCAGACTCACGTCCATTGAGTTGGTGATGCCATCCAGCCATCTCATCCTCTGTCGTCTCCTTCTCCTCTTGCCCCCAATCCCTCCCAGCATCAGAGTCTTTTCCAATGAGTCAACTCTTCACACGAGGTGGCAAAAGTACTAGAGTTTCAGCTTAATTAGTTAAGTGGTTACATGACCAAGGAACTCTTTCCATTACCAAACAAATTACACCCAATACTATAAATTACCCCCTACGTTAAATAATAACCTTAAACAAGGAGAATCAGAGGACACTGAAAAACACAACAAAAACTGTTCATGAACTATCTTGTTTAACATGCCAATGCTGTCTTTGGAGATGTAATCTTTCTTGAACTATGACAAGTAAAATGACATCTTCTAAATATCTTTACACTTATTAAAAAATGAAGGTATGATTGAAAATCAAGGATTTTTCCAAATTTGCAACTCACTGTGTCAGGCAGATTTGCATCAGGTAGGCTGGTAGAAATGCTGCTTTTTGTGTGGACTGGCTCCCTGGCCACGACTAGATGCAAAGATCCAGTGGTTTCTTGTAGCAATGCAATTGCCTGCTGGTGGGAAATGTTCTGATCCAATGGCGTGTGATTAATAGCCAGTATCTGATCATTTTCCCTTAACCTTTGATCCCTTGATGATAGAAGAAAATAGTAAGTGATATAACAGCCAGATTTTTCTAACTTTCTATTTTATATTAGAGTACAGCCGATTAACAATGTTGTGATAGTTTCAGGTGGAACAGCAAAGTGACTCAGCCATACATATACATGTATCTATTCTCCCCCAAACTCCCCTCCCATCCAAATAGCCTGGTTTTCAAGATGTATTATTCAAGTAGTTTATACCTTATGGTACTACTTCATGTAACACAATTACTGAAATATTTAATTGTATAATGTAACAGAGCTCTTCAGAGTGCTTTTCATCAAAGCACTTATTAGCTAATTAACCAATTAAGTAGTGCATCCCTACACACCACACCATTTTAAAAGCCATTTGGCTGGAAAATAAGCAAAAACAATGTATAGGGCCCCAGTGCTAAAGTTTTGCAAGTACAGGCATTGTCCTCATTGCGGCACTACCCTGTACCCCTGAACTCCTTCCAATCTGACTTCTCCATGTACCATATAGGGCTACATGGTCACCAGTAACCTCCACTCTAGCAGATTCACCCCATCTCCATTGTCCCTAACTTCTCCAACATTTGTCAATAGAAGCTAAACTCTCCTTGAAAAGCGAGAGAGATTATTTCCAAATCTATATCTGAGCCCTTATCTCCTTCCCATCACCAATCCCCAGCTGCTAACCAAGGAAAAAAGGATATTTTAAAAAAGAAATCAGCAAAATCTTAAGGGAAAAAAGTGCCATTATAGTTAATATTTTTTAATTGATTTATTTTAATTGGTTTCTGCCATACATCAACATGAATCAGCCATAGGGATACATATGTCCTCAAGGCAAGAATACTAAAGTGGTTTGCCATTCCCTTCTCCGGTGGACTATGTAGGAAGCATCACTACGAACAAAGCTAGTGGAGATGATGGATTTCCAGTTAAGCTATTTCAAATCCTAAAAGATGATGCTGTGAAAGTGCTGCACTCAATTTGCCAGCAAATTTGGAAAATTCAGCCAAATTCCAGGCTACAGGACTGGAAAAGGACTTTTCATTCCAATCCCAAAGAAAGGCAAAGTCCAAAAATGTTCAAACTACCGCACAATTGTACACATCTCACACACTAGCAAAGTAATATTCAAAATTCTCCAAGCCAGGCTTCAACAGTACATGAACCATGAACTTCCAGATGTTCAAGCTGGATTTAGAAAAGGCAGAAGAACCAGAAATCAAATTACCAACATCCATTGGATCATCGAAAAAGCAAAAGAGTTCCAGAAAAACATCTACTTCTCCTGGGCTAAAGCCTTCGTGTGGATCTTGACAAACTGTGAAAAATTCTTCAAGAGACGGGAATACCAGAACACCTGACCTTCCCCCTGAGAAATCTATATGCAAGTCAAGAAGCAATAGTTAGAACTGGACATGGAACAACAGACTGGTTCCAAATCGGGAAAGGAGTAGGTCAAGGCTGTATATGGTCACCCTGCTTATTTAACTTATATGCAAAGTACATCATGTAAAATGCTGGGCTGGATGAAGCACAAGCTGGAATCAAGATTGCAGGGAGAAATATCAATAACCTCAGATATGCAGATGAAACCATCCTTATGGCAGAAAGCGAAGAAGAACTAGAGCCTCTTGATGAAAATGAAAGAGGAGAGTGAAAAAGTTGGCTAAAAACTCAACATTCTGAAAACAAAGATCATGGCATCCAGTCCCATCACTTCATGGCAAGAAGATGGGGAAACAATGGAAACGGTGAGAGACTTTATTTTCTTGGGCTCCAAAATCACTGCATATGGTGATTGCAGCCATGAAATTAAAAGATACTTCCTCCTTGGAAGAAAAGCTATGACAAACCTAGACAGCATATTACAAAGCATTACTTTACCAACAAAGAAAGTGAAGTCCCTCAGTCGTGTCTGACTCTTTGCAACCCCATGGACTGTAGCCCACTAGGCTCCTCCATCCATGGAATTTTCTAGGCAAGAGGACTGGTTACCAACAAAGGTCCGTCTAGTCAAAGCTATGGTTTTGCCAGTAGTCATGTACAGATATGAGAATTAGACTATAAAGAAAGCTGAGCACCAAAGAATTGATGCTTTTGAACTGTGGTGCTGGAGAAGACTCTTGAGAGTCCCTTGGACTGCAAGGAGTTCAAACCAGTCAATCCTCAAGGAAATCAGTCTTGAATATTCAAGTATCTAATAATAGTGGACTGGCTTGCCATGCCTTCCTCCAGAAATGTTCAGTATAGTTAATATTTATTGAGCACTTATTAGGAGCCAGAAACTCTGCTAAATGCTTTACAGGCATTATCTATTTTAGTCTTTACAATCACCTTTTAAAGTACTTTAGTTACATTTTACATGTAAGAAATTAAAGGGAGTTTAGCATCTTATCTAAGAGTCTGACTGTAAACCATACTCTGTAACTTCTTAAAGAGCATACTAAGAATAGGATTTACTCTGGTTTACTATATATGACTTCATTATCTCCCAAACACCCCTCCTCCTCTTCATTATCTCCACAGTTCCTTCTTATCTTTATCTCTGTTGTATCCACCCATCTCTCCTTTCTATTCTCAATGTCAACCATCTAACTGAGATCCATATCTAATACCTAAAGCCTGACTTGCAAAATTACTCAAGGTTTATTTTTCTAGGCTCTCCTGTGCTGAATCTGCAAGGAGATCCAACCAGTCAATCCTCAAGGAAATCAGTCCTGAATATTCATTGGAAGGACTGATGTTGAAGCTGAAACTCCAATACACTGGCCACCTGATGCGAAGAGCTGACTCATTTGAAAAGACCCTGATGCTGGGAAAGATTGAAGGTGAGAAAAGATTGAAGGCGAGGATGAAATGGTTAGATGGCATCACTGACTCAATGGACATGAGTTTGAGTAAACTCCGGGAGTTGGTGATGGACAGGGAGGCCTGGCGTGCTGCAGTCCATGGAGTCGCAAAGAGCTGGACACGACTGAGCGACTGAACTGAACTGAACTGTGCTGGTATTTCTCATCTCAAAAGTATATAATGACTGTCTATGGTTGTTGGCCAGTAAGGAGCGGAGCGTCAAAGGGAAGAATTTTGTCATGACTGTTTCATAAACGAACTTCTTTAACCTTCAAAAGTAAAAATCTCTCTGAGAAGGCATTCATCCCAGAACAGAGAAGTATAATTCATAAATTTAGAATTATGAAAATTCATTATATCACCCTTATGCTTTTCTCAGGTAACAGCAGCAGATTCAGCAAAACTTCATCCAGGACAAGAATTCGGTACCTCCTGACCTCTAGGACACAATGTAAACTTGACTGGTATTCAAAGGCCCCATTTGGCCCCAAAGTACTCTTCTAACTTGGCTTCCTCTCTCTATATATAAGCCCCTTTTCCAACTATCCTGATCTACTCTTTTCCTCTCAAACATGTCTGGTATTTCCTGCTTTTGTGTAAATGGTTTTCTCTATCTCTAATGCCCTTCCCCTCCACTCAGCCATATTCAATCCACCCTCCGTGTTGCAATAAAGTGTCTTTGCTTCTGTCTCCTGTCTCTTCATCACTCACCTCATTATCATGATGCTCTGAGCTACTTGCTTATCACTCACTGAGCATTCATTTTTACTAAGTGCGCTGTCCACAGAGCTAGCTACATCCTTCTCTACTAGATTTTAAGCTTCCTGAGAAGAGGGACTCATATGTTTTATACTCTCCTTGCTACTGCTAAGTCATTTCAGTCGTGTCCGACTCTGTGCGACCCCATAGACAGCAGCCCACCAGGCTCCCCCGTCCCTGGGATTCTCCAGACAAGAACACTGGAGTGGGTTGCCATTTCCTTCTCCAATGCATGAAAGTGAAAAGTGAAAGTGAAGTCGCTCAGTCGTGCCCAACTCTTAGTGACCCCGTGGACTGCAGCCTATCAGGCTCCTCCATCCATGGGATTTTCCAGGCAAGAATACTGGAGTGGGGTGCCATTGTCTACTCTCCTTTGGAACTAACAAACTGGTTATTTCATTTTTGATGCCAAAATTGTGGTTGGCTCTTACAGTAGATCACATTGCATTAAAAATGTTGCTTATATATATCCTTTTACTATATTAGGAAAGGCTTATATTAGAGAACAAGAGTGTGATATAAAATTGTACATACTTTAAGACCTTGTCTTTATAAAAAGAAAATGTTCTAGTGAATTTCTCGACAGCCCAGTGGTTAGGACTCAGCACTTTCACTGCTGTGGCCTGGGTTCAATTTCTGGTTGGGAAACTAACATTATGCAAGTGACACAGTGCAGCCAAAAGAAACATTCCAATGTGTTTCCTACAGTTGTCTCAGGGTAGTCAAAGTCCAGGAGCTTTTTGGTGTATAGGAGGAGTTAATATATTTCTATATTTTATATTATAGCCATGTATTACTTTCATAATGATCTTCATAATTTTGAAATATATATTTTTTAACATTGAAAATGTTGCTTGTGAACTTCTCCCTAGTCCTGAAGAAATCTTTTTTTTTTTTTAAGGAACATTTATTTTTAAATATGACCTCTCCATTACAATATCCAGGAATCACCTTCCATTTTCCTATCTCCCACATCCTCCTTCCTCTAACTTCTTCACCTAAATTCCTACTCACAGCTTATTCATTAAGGGAAATTTCTTAATTAATCCCAAATGAGTGAGTTACTCTTGAATCTTTTTGACCCTGATATATTAATAACTCATCTTGCAATAGATTGGTCCTTAATTTACTCACACTAAAATTTCCTATTTTCTGGAAATCAATTCTATTTTAATCTACCTTTTCCTCTACCCAGTAGACTTCCAGGACATCTCATTTCTTTCCAGTCATTATCTGATTAGGGAGTATAAACTTAACCCAAAATAAACAAACTGCAGAAGTCTTCTGGCAAATATTATTTTGATGCATTCTAAAGCTGAACTCATTTTACTCCTACTATTATTTATAATTTAACTCTCTCCTACTACATATATAAATGAATTCACAGTTCGCATTCAGGGTGAGACCAGTTCTTTTCTCTCCACTGCAACATTCAGAAATAATGGATTTCCATGACTTCAAGAGCCAAAGGGTGTTCAGTAAGCTCCTGATATAACACAATTCTATGTGGAGAATCCTCAGAAGAAAGAAAGACCATTTAAAGTGATCCAGAAGGTCCTGCATGGCTGGCCTCTACCTCTCTCTAGCGACTTTTTGGACTGCCTTGCACTAAGCTACCACATCAGCTAAACACCAGACACACTCCTAAGATATAAGCTGTGTTCCACCTCTTCTCAGGGCTTTAGGTAAAGTATCTACTCCTCTCCCCAGTACCTTCTGCCCTCTGGAGACTCCACTGTTGCCTCTCAAATTTCCCTTAAGCACCACTGGTTCCAGAAAGCTCCCTGACTACTTAGCTGTGGTGACAAGTCTTTACGCACTCAAATATGAAACTCTTCTTTTCAGAAGTGCTCACCTCAGGTTGTACTTACAGACCTATTAGTAGAGGGTAACTGAGATGTAAGAATGGACCACAAAATGGTTAACAACATTGAAAATATGCTAAAGCCACTGAATTACATACCCCAAAATGGTGACACTTACATTATGTGAATTATATCCCAAAAATGATTCTTAAGTCAAAAAAAATTAAAAAGAAAATCTGAGTCAATCAAAGTTAAGTAGGCTTTTTGTCAAGGGACTCCATAGCCTTAAAGAAGCTGCTGTCAAGTGACTCCAAGTCCAGTTTACCCTGGATTGCCTAGCTTTGCCAGAATAGTCCTAATTATACGTCCTGTCTCAGGGTCATATTAATGGCACAGCCTCTAACTCTGCAACAAAATGTCCCAACTTGGACAATAAATTATATGACTATCCTAAGACTCTGATGCTGGGAGGGATTGAGGGCAGGAGGAGAAGGGAAAAACAGAGGGTGAGATGCCTGGATGGCATCACTGACTCGATGGACGTGAGTCTGAGTGAACTCCAGGAGTTGGTGATGGACAGGGAGGCCTGGCGTGCTGTGATTCATGGGGTCGCAAAGAGTAGGACACGACTGAGTGACTGAAATGAACTGAACTGAACTGAACTGAGGTATGTATATCTAATCTCCAAACAGAGGATTGAGTTTCTCAAATATAACTGACTACTGGACTTCACTGGTGGTCCAATGGTTAAGAATCCACCTGCCAATGCAGGGAACACAGGTTCGATCCCTGGTCTAGAAAAATCGCACATGTCAGGGCAACTAAGTCTGTACACCACAACTACTGAGCCTGTGTGATCTAGAGCCCGTGCGCTCTAGATCCCATGCTCTGCAACAAGAGAGGCCACCACAATGAGAAGTCCAAGTGTACTTGGAAAGAAGTCCACTTTCCAACAAAGAGTGGCCCCTGCTCGCCACAACTAGAGAAAGCCCAGATGCAGTAACAAAGACCCAGCAGAATGAAAAATAAATTTAAAAAAATTCTTTAAGTGTAATGAATGAATATATCACAGTGTATTTGTATAGTTGAATACTATACAACAATGAAAATGAATAAAGTGCTACAATCAACCATGTCAATGAATTTCACAAACGTGATGTTGAACAAGAGAAGCCAGATGAAAATAAATGCATATTATAAAATAAATATATAGCTGACTACTGCTATAACTCCTTGGAACAAACTTCAGGAAATGCTCCATTAGCTTGTAGAATAAAGGTACAAAGGTCATAAAAATCCATCATTTCTGAATTTTCAGTTGAGGAGATTAGAACTGACCCCTAATACGTGGATAACGTGAATCCAAAAATATTATTATTGACTGAATTTTCTGTAATAGTTATGCTACTGCTGCTAGCTTTCTAAAAGACAACAGTAATACTAATATATATTTTTTAAAAGTAATAATATAATGAATAGTGTGCTTTTTAAATAAGTAATAAACTAAAGAGCTGAAATCAGGCATTGAAACATGTATAATATCATATAAGAAACGAATTGCCAGTCTAGGTTTGATGCAGGATACAGGATGCTTGGGGCTGGTGCACTGGGATGACCCAGAGGGATGGTACAGGGAGGAAGGTAGGAGGAGGGGTTCAGGATTCGGAACACATGTACACCCGTGGTGGATTCATACTGATATATGGCAAAACCAATACAATTTTGTAACGTAAAAAATAATAATAATATTAATAAAATAAAATATGAAAAAAAGAGCTGAAGTCAAGTAGAGACAAAATACAAGTCTTATACATAACCTTTAAAATAATAAAGCTCAGGCACAAGTGCAGAGGGGGAATCACATAGACTTCAGGGAGATTTTTGTTGACAATAAATGAAATAAACAGCATGTTATGACCAATAAAAAAGCTGTTACAATCTCGTTTAATAAATAATATAATATGTAGAATGTAAATTTCAATATGCCCATCTTACTGATCAAACCATTGCTGTATCACATTCAGTTGTGAGAGAGTGTGATGGAATGGAAAGAACATGAGCTTTGCCATCAGACAGTCTGAGAATCACATCATGGTTCCAGCATGAATAGCTCTGTGCCTATAGGGAAACCACTGAACTTCTCTGAACATTCACATCTATAAAATGGAATAATGATACTACTAGCTAGACTGATGCCACAAGTGTACGTGAGAATATATGCAAAAGGCCTGAAAAATGCATAAGAAGAGGAAAGCATTAGCCGCTGTCATCAACTGTTCTGGTATGACTAGTCTCTTATTCTCCTTAATGTTTTCAGAATTGTTAGAAAAAAATTAGCAAAAAGCAAATGACCACGCTTCCTCACCTGCCAGCTATACTCCCTGGCTGCACTTCCTTCACGAAGATGTCGACTTCTCCCAGATTTTGACCTCTAAGGGCCACCACACTGAATCCAAGGCCTCCAGCTGAAGGCCGTTCTATATCGATGTATTCGATTTGCCGGCCCTAATGAAGGGGATTTTAAAAAAGTCAATGAAATTTACATTTAACCAACCTGCCCTTTTTAAGGAACTAACATTTCTATTTTGTAAATAGCCCCCAAACAGCTTCTCTTAAGTCATTTCTACGAAACCAAATAAACTCAGCATTTCAGTAATAAATTATTTATTTCTGTAAATCCTCTCACTTGATTATTTTCAGTAGAACATAAGGGGGCATGTGCACTGTTCTGCAACCTCAGGGAATTGGAGAGATATTTTCACACTTCATTCACAGTATGAGACGAATCCCAAGCTAGATGAAAATTCCTGAGAAAAAATGTCTTTTCCTATAGTAAATTCTAAATTACTTTTTATAATGAATTTCTCTAAATTCTCTTGAAGCAAAATATTATTTTTAAATAAGAAAAGTAAACTAGACTTATCAAAAAATATTCTAGTGTTGAAACCTAAAACAGAATCAGCTGCATTTTGGGGGGTTCTGTTTTTAATTCTATTGTGATAAATTAATATTTTATTAGGTTAATTCAAAAGATTACAGAAAGGCCACCATTCAAATGGGGCTACCTGTGACAAACAAGTATTTTATTGCTCTGGTGAATAATTAATTTTATTTATTACATGAGAACTTCATAAATGTAATCAAATAATAAAAGCATCACATAAAAATAATTATTAGTCAAATTAAGGGGATAGAGCAATTAAATCAAAAAAGGAATTAGGTATAGAACATTATTTAACTATCACACCTTAAATAGATTTTTTTTAACTTCCAAACTCAAGTTCCATTTTTTAGGGTACTTGTTAGAAGGCAAGGTGAATAAAGGAATCTAGCACATCTAAAAATTCAACTATCATTTGATTTTAATAGATACTAAGGATGAAATGGGATTACACTTTCAAATGTTTTCCTAGACTTTCCAAATTACATTTAGATTTTATATATACTGTAAATTATATATACTAGATTTTCAAATTATATATACTAGATTTTCCAAATTATATTAGTTTTAACTCCCATTAATTCTGTTTTGATATAAAATTTAAAATAATTTCAAAGGAATTATATTACTTCGGCAGACACATTATTTTTCCTTCTATGATCAAAACTATGAGACTCTCTTTCCTTACAAGTGTACAGATGTGTCAGACTGGAGTCATTGTCTTAAAACCTATCCTCACCAGGCACATGGATATTTTTCTTATGTAATTTTAAACAAATTTCCAACTCACAGATTAGAAAGTAGTATCAACTCCTCCTAACAATGTAAAAACACAAACAAACAAAACACAGAGTAACACATTTTAGAGGCAAAAAGTGTGAGTGTAGGTTTCTTTTTTAACCTCCAACAATAAAAATAAAACTAAATAGTCCCTTGACAAGATATAACTTTACCTGGGCCATCTGTTGTATGACTGAGTTAAAATCTTCATTTCCTGACTTTGGAGTCCAAGAAAATAACCCAGATACAGTCAAGTTATTAGAGGACCTGTGGGCATTCCCATTAGTAATGGCACCATCCGTGAACACCAATAACCCTTTCCTAGAAAAATCAAAGTTGGCTGAACAATCTGAGGGTATATGGCTGAGCTGTTGGAGAAAAAAAGAGAGAATTATCAACAGAAACCTACAGACAAGAAGTATTTCTATTTATTAAATGTTATATTTTATCTCTCACATGTATAATGGCATGCTAAATATAGACATGTGAAAGAAATGATACAGATACATGAATCTGTGTTTATAAGGCTATAAACGTTTTATTTAGTATTATACAAAATGTTTAACTTATTTTCATTTCCTGCCTTCTACCGTTACCTCAGGTTAATATAGCATGTAATATAGCTCATCATACTTTACATACACAGACATGTCCAGTCACATAAACATGCATGTAAGGCCCTGAGCCCTTCTGCATTTATCTATACATTTCTGTGGCTCAGCTGGTAAGGAATCTGCCTGCAATACAGGAGACCCAGGTTTGATCCCTGGGTCAGCAAGATCCCCTGGAGAAGGAAATGGCAAGCTACTCCTGTACTCTTGCCTCGAGAATTCCATGGACAGAGGAGCAGGGCAGGCTACAGTCCATGGGATCGCAAAGAGTTGGATGCAACTGTGCGACTAACTTTCACTTTCATACATTTCCACGTGGGGAAACACAAAAGATCTGCAGGTAGTATATTCAAAGGTAACTCAGCATTTATTAAGTGCTTGCTATAAGTAAAGTACTATACCCAAACTCCTATATAGTATCTCACTTAATCTTTACAATAGCCCTAGAGATACTCTTATTTCATTTTGTCAACATGGAAACTGAAGCACACAGGGATTAAATAACCTGCCCATTAGTAGCAAATGTATTGCAAAGCCACTTAAACACTAGTGGGGGCGGGGGGGAAGGTGGGAAACTAAGGAAAAAGAAAAATAGAGGTTAATTTTTAAAATATCATTGGCTGAGGGACTTCCCTGTTGGTCCAGTGGTTAAGATTAAGACTCTGCACTCCCAATATAGGGAGCATGGGTTCAATCCCTGGTCAGGGAACTAAAATCTGTCATGCCTCATGGTGCAACCAAATTAATTAATTGATTGATTTAAAAATACCACTAGCTGATACAGGTACCAACACAATAGAACAAAGGAAATATCAAGAACAAATGTCATAAGACTCACAGAAAAAAATCAACACCCATAAAAACTCTATGAAAACACAGATATGAAAAATCACATGGATTTTATAGCTGACTGAATAAAATATGATTATTTACATAATAACTGCACGCTAAATAAACATAAAAGATTGTTATTATGATGGAACAGTTGCTTAAGTCCAATTTTAGTCCAGTATGAGTGATAGATTTGTAGGGATCTTTCCCAACTTCTATTGCCACCAATAGCATTCATTGCTGTGATGTACTCATTCCATTATCAGAATATAGAAGCTTCAATATGGGGAGTGCTAAAATTCTGGTATAAATTTTGATCTAGAGAAAGTAATTCACAGAAAGACATATGTGCAGAATTTAATCCTTAGTTAGTTATAGAAAAATCACTTGCTAAATATTTATGGATAGGCATTTTGGTTTATCAGCAAAAAGCACTTTTTTCCGCAAATTTTGTTAATTTTCACATAACAACTCTGCTACATTAACTACATTTAAAATTCTGCCCATATTTAATCTATAAGATAGCTACTATTCAAGCTCAGCATCTAGAATAGATGATTTAAAATCAATTTTCCATCCCTGACCCCAAAATAGAACAACCAAAAGAGTAGGGAAAACTCTTAATATCACTCCAAGCAGAGGGGCTATGTGCTCTGTAATTCTGAAGAAAATGTTGAGAATTTTCAAAGCATCTGAACTTTACATAAATAAGTATAAAAACTAGAATCCAAAGCCAAACACAAAACTTATTATCAACATTTTTAAACTATCTATGCCAATGCTACCTGCACACAAGTCCCAATACAGCCTCTTTGCAGAATTAAGAGTAGACTGTATCTATTTCCTTCTATCTTTCTTTGCTGGTTTGAATAATAGCAACAGGTAAAACCTTGATGGGTAACTTACTTGCCCCTTCAGTTGCTTGATGGACTGTTGAAGTGTGAGTATCTGGTTGAAAAGGGGGCTCTTTAGTGTCTCATAAAAAAGAGAGAGCTTTTCATTCTGTGAAGTGTCACCCTTCTCCTGCAATTTCATTTTCAAGCGATCAAGAACTTGCAGGACCTGCAGTTTATCTTTTTTAAAAAGGATAATGAGTACAAGTTAAATCTCATCTTACATTCCATTTTTGAATAATTAATTTAGTGAAAGAAGTATATATCTAGTTTACCTGTAGCAGGATTTTCAGGCATTTTGAATTACTGTCTTCAATCACTTTTAAAGAAACCTAAAGAAAAAAATTTAAATATAGAGAAAAATTATTTTCCATTAGTGTATACAATTCTACAGTCCTATAGAAAAGTCAAAGAAAAACTCAAGAACATTCTCCATCAAAATATTCCATTCAAGAAATCCAAATTAAAAGCCACACACAGCCACTAAAATGGCTAAAACTTGAAAGCAAAACAGATCATTGTAAGTGGTGACAAAAATTTGGAGTAACTGGGACTCTGAGACATTGCTAGTAGGAACGTAAAATGGCACAAACACTTTGAATAACTGTTTGACAGTTTTTTGGAAGTTAAAACTACACTTACTATATGACTTAGTACTTTTCCACTTTTAAACATTCACCCCAAAGTGAAAATATATGACCACAAAAGACCTATGCAAAAATGTTCAGGGAATTCCCTGGTGGTCCAGTGGTTAGGATTCAGTGCTTTCAATGCCAAGGGCCAGAGTTCAATCCCTGGTCAGGAAACTAAGATCCCACAAGTTGTAGGATGTGGCCAAAAAACAGCAACAACATAGCATTTTTATTTATAAAAGCCCCAAACCAGAAAAACCCAAATGTCTAATAACAGATTAAAAGATATTTCAACTAAGATATGTAAACAAAAGAGAGATCCTAGGCTGGAAAAGAACATCCAAATAATGGATAAAGAAGATACTAGAGAGATTAGGGGAAAAAATCCAAACTAGTCATCAAATGATAATCACCCAATCTGGTATTGTCCATGGATAATTCTTTTAATTCCAATGATTTGCTCAAACTAGCCTAAAATGTAATCAAAACTCAAAAAGTTATATATACTTCCCTGGTGACTCAGAGTGGAGAGTCCACCTCCCGATGCAGGGACACAGACTCAATCCCTGGGCCAGGAGGATCCCACATGCCTTGGAGTGCCTGAGCCCATGAACCACAACTACTGAGGCTGCGTTCTGGAGCCCGGGAGCCGTGCAACTACTGAGCCCACGTGCAGCAACCACTGAATCCTGTGCTCCCTAGAGCCGATGCTCTGCAACAAGAGAAGCCATGGCAATAAGAAGTTCTCCCACTGCAACTTGAGTAATCCCCCTCGCCGCAACTAGAGAAAAGCTCACACAACAACAAAGATTCTGCACAGCCAAAAAAAAAAAAATCTCAAGATGTTAGCAAACCCTTTTCTCTGTTGAAAATGACACTTTCACAGTGGTCACTTAAACAAAAAACAAACAAACAAAAAAAAAAAAACCACAGCAACCACTTTCACTGTGATACTTTCATATCACATACACTATGAAAGTGTATCACTTTCACAGTGGCACACTGTTATAAATGAACCATGTAAGAACTATGAGTACTACACAGTCCAAATGTTCTTACATCATCTCTGAATATATTCTCAATACAACCTTTATCTTCTAACTCAAGGTCATTAAGCAAGAAAGCATATTAAAAACCAGTAAGAGATGCTTTTGGCATTGATAAAAGGTTCCTATATTCCATTCAAATATTCACTGGATTCCATGTGAATAGAGCATCACAGAAAAACTTCTGATATGCTCAGCATCTCAACTATGCAGCCCTTAAAACTACCCACTGACAGGTAAATGTGAATAATGGAAGGGTAGTCACAATGACACTGTCCTTTTCTGTAGCAGTACCTAGTCCAAGAGTGGACAAGAGCAGCTTTGTGGTCATTAATACTGTACATCAACCTCTCTAAATCAAAGAAAGCAAACTAAAACTATGAAGTGCTACTTTTTATATTAGATTGGCATTTTTTTTTCTAATAATAGCTTGTACCCCAGATGTCATAAAAAAACAGGTGGGAAAATAAATCTGCACAATCTTCTAGGAGAATGACTGAGAAATATCTATCAATATATTAAATTCATATTCTCTTCTACCCAGAATATTAACTTCTGAGTGTCTCTCCTAAAGAGAGACAAAAAGACACACAGATGATATATAAGCACATTTGCTGCATTGCTTTTAACAATAAAACTCCTGGAAAAATTAAACTATCAAAATTAGTCATTAAAATAATGAATATGGTTGAAATGTATTGAAACAAGAATGAGTGGGTAATAGTTATCAGCAAGCCCGTGGCTCAATCCTTCATCGAGGGATTCCCAGATTGATGCCAGACCTCCTCCGTGCAAACAAGCTAAAAGGTTTTAATAGATAACACAGTCTCTCATTTTAAAATGTCAGGAAATACCTGATCTGTCTTAATTGCTATTGTAAATAATCTGAGAACATATGGATAAATAGAGCATAGCTGGCTGGAAGATGGGAGGTAATCACAAAGACATTTTCTATTTGAGGAACTAATGGAGTATAAATCTTGGGATTCCCCAAACCAAAGAGTCTTCCTTTAAGAAAATGTTTCTGTATATGTTGTTCACAACTGGTCTGGTAACCCCAAACAAAACAAAAAATAATGTGTTCCTAGGTTGAATTTTACTCAACACATTAAAAATATCTGTAAAAGTCTGTTAAAAATAGCAGTAAAAGTCTGTTAGAAATACATTTATAAGTAACAACGTCAGTCTATGTGTAAGGAGGTGTTTTAAGCATGCTGATAGTATGTCCTAGTATGAAAAAGTGACATTCTTTGGAAGCTGTGTCTACTGGCTGGGGGCTCCTCCGGGAAAGACTTTTGTGCCTAGTTCCTGTGTTACTCTTTCTTGCCTGTAACCTTGGAATCACGATTAAGGTTTGGTGCTGGGTATGAGCTCTCACTCACAGGAGGGCAATTCAACCCTTTGTGTCAACACAGGAACAGCAGCTAATCCATGCCTCTGTGCTCAGTCACTCAGTCGTGTCTTGACTCTGCAGCCCCATGAACTGTATGCAGCCCACCAGGCTCCTCTGGCCACAGAATTTTCCAGGCAAGGATACTAGAATAGATTACTACTTCCTACTCCAAGGGATCTTCCCGACCCAAGGAATCAAAGCTTAACAACTCCTGCACTGGCAGGCCGATTCTCTACCACTGCACCGCCTGGGAAGCCCCATTATCTAACAGACACACCAAAGAAGAACAACCAGTTTCAGAATATATGAACTATTTCCCCCTTTTTAAAGAAAATAATATATATTGGTGTATGTATCATTTTCTAGATTTAGAAAGACAGTCAATATAATAATAATGATAACTTATGGGAAGAAGCAAGGAAGGGGAGATAAAAAATTAGACCTATACTTTATAAATACCAGGGCTGTTTTTTAATTTAAAAAGCATGTATTATGTTTATAACTTGAAAAGTAAAAGGGACAAAATGGCTAAGATGGCCTAATGAGAGATCAAGATAGATATATAGCAAGAAAATGTCAACACAATTGGCTAATTATATTGTAAGGCATATACATACAATAGCAAGAGTGTATACCATATACAAATAGATGGGGAAACAATGGAAACAGTGAGAGACTATTTTGGGGGGCTCTAAAATCATGGCAGATGTTGACTGCAGCCATGAAATTAAAAGACACTTGCTCCTTGGAAGATAAGCTATGACAAACCTAGAGAGCATATTAAAAAGCAGAGACAGGGGCGGTCCTAAGATGGCAGACGAATAGGACAGGGAAACCACTTTCTTTCCCACAAATTCTTCAAAAGAACATTTGAAAGCTGAGTAAATTCCATAAAACAACTTCTGAATGCTGGCAGAGGACATCAGGCACCCAGAAGAGCAGCCCATTGTCTTCAGAAGGAGGTAGGAAAAACTATAAAAGATAAAAAGAGAGACAAAAGAGGTAGGGACAGAGGTCCGTCCTGGGAAGGGAGTCTTAAAAAAGAGAGAAGTTTCCAAACACCAGGAAACAGTCTCACTGCCGAGTCTGTGGTGAGCCTTGGAACCTCAGAGGGCAACATAACTGGGAGGAAAAATAAATAAATAATTTAAACCCACAGATTACATGCCCAACAGTAACTCCCAGCAGAGAAGCAGCGCAGACGCCCGCATCCACCACTAGCAAGCAGGGGCTGGACAGGGAGGTGTGGGCTGCATTGCTTAGAGTTAAGGAATGGGCCTGAATGGCCCGAGGGCAATCTGAGGGAAGTAACTTGAGATAGCAAACCAGACTGTGGGATAGCTATCTCAGGAAATCCCTAACCTAAGACACCACCAGGCCCACTCACAGAACAAAGGACTGAGCAGAGCTAGCCAGCTGCGGACCAGCCCATCCCCTGGAGGAGACAGGCAGGTGAGGGGAGCCAGAGCTGGAAGAGGGCAATTGTGGCCCCAGAGAGCCATCATCTACCAAACTGCAAGCAGGCTTCATTGCTAACTAAGACTTCTTGGGATTATGGACAGTCGACATCTGCCGGGAGGGTCCCAGCCAGAGATCAGCTCCCCAGAAGACACACAGCACACCTGAGAAGGCGCGCTGGTTGTACACCCAGAAAACTGAGCGGCAGGGATGAGGGAGGCAATAAGTCAGAGGGACCACGCTCGCCAGCACCTGGTTACCTGAGCTGCTCTGACCTGGAAGGGTACAAAACGCAGGCCCAACAGAGTCTGCGCCTTTGTGGAGTACCGGAGTACCTGAACCTGAGTGGCTTAGACCTGGGAAGTGCATACAACCCAGGGCCAGCCCCAGACAGTTCCCGGCAGAGCAACCTAGAGCCTAAGCAGTATAGACAGGGAAAGCACACATGCTGTGAGTGGGGGCAAACCCAGTGTGGCCGAGATACTCCGAGCACATGCCAATGTTATTTGTTTGCATTGTTCCTCCCTCCCAACAGCAAGACTGAACAAGTGAGCCTAAAAAAGTGTCCACCACTGCCCCCATGTGTCAGGGCAGAAATTAGACACTGAAGAGACAAGGGAACAGAAGAAGCTAAAACAAACAGACAGAACCACCTTGGAAGTGACAGGTGCAATAAATTAAAACTCTGTAGTTAGCACTGACTACATAGGAAGAGGCCTATAGATCTTGAAAAATATAAGCCAGATCAAGGAACTATCTGAAAATGAACTGACCCCACACTGTCCACAACACCACCAGACAAAGTCCTAGATATATTTTTATTATTATCATTCTTTAAATTTAAAAAAAATTTTATTTTTAATCCTCTATTACTCCTTTAGTTTCATTTTTATAACCTACTGCTAAGTCACTTCAGTCATGTCCAACTCCGTGTGACCCCATAGACAGCAGCCAACCAGGCGCCCCCATCCCTGGGATTCTACAGGCAAGAACACTGGAGTGGGTTGCCATTTCCTTCTCCAATGCATGAAAGTGAAACGTGAAAGTGAAGTTGCTCAGTCGTGTCCGACCCTCAGTGACCCCATGGACCAGAGCCTACCAGGTTCCTCCATCCATAGGATTTTCCAGGCAAGAGTACTGGAGTAGCTTGTCATTGCCTACTCCTTATAACCTACTATTACTTTGCAAAAAAAAAAAAAAAAAAGGACCCTATTTTTTAAAGCAAACTTCATATATACATGTTTTGTAATTTTTGTGACTTTGTTTTTCCCTTTAATATTGTATTTTTGAGAATCCAACCTCTACTCTAGATTTTTAATCTTTGCTTTTTGGTATTTGTTATCAATTTTGTACCTTTAAGAACCCAATCTTCAGTAGCCATTTTTACTTGGGAGTGAGATTACTGGCTTGACTGCTCTCTCCCCCTTTGGACTCTCCTTTTTCTCCACCAGGTTGCCTTTATTTCCTCCCTCTCCCTTCTCTTCTCTATCCAACTCTGTGATTCTCTTTGTGTGTTCCAAACTGTGGAGAATACTTAGGGAACTGATTACTGGCTGGATCTGTCTCTCTCCTTTTGATTCTCCCCTTATCCTCCTGGCCACCTCTGTCTCCTTCCTCCCTCTTCTCTTCTCTGTAAAACTCTGAACATCTCTGAGCGGTCCAGACTGTGGAGAGCATATAAGGAAGTGATTATTGGCTAGCTTACTCTCTCCTCTTTTGATTCCCCCTCTTCTCCTCCTGGCCACCTCTATCTCCCTCCTCCCACTTCTTTTCTCCAAGTAACTCTGTGAACCTCTCTGGGTGTCCCTCACTGTGAAGAAACTTTTCATCTTTAACCTAGATGTTTTATCATTGGTGCTGTATAGATGGAGAAGTCTTGAGGCTACTGTAAGAATAAGACTGAAAACCAGAGGCAGGAGGCCTAAGTCCAAATCCTGAGAACACCAGAGAACTCCTGACTCCAGGGAACATTAATTGACAGGAGCTCACCAAACGTCCCCATACCTCCACTGAAACCCAGCACCACCCAAGGGCCAACAAGTTCCAGAGCAAAACATACCACGCAAATTCTCCAGCAACACAGGAACATAGCCCTGAGCTTCAATATACAGGCTGCCCAAAGTCACACCAAACCCACTGACATCTCATAACTCATACTGGACACTTCATTGCACTCCAGAGAGAAGAAATCCAGCTCCACCCACCAGAACACTGACACAAGCTTCCCTAACCAGGAAACCTTGACAAGCCAACCGTCCAACCCCATCCACATGAGAAAACTCCACAATAAAGACAACTCCACAAACTGCCAGAATACAGAAAGGCCACCCCAAACACAGCAATATAAACAAATGAAGAGGCTGAGAAATACCCAGCAGGTAAAGGAACAGGATAATGCCCACCAAACCAAACCAAAGAGGAAGAGATAGGGAATCTACCTGATAAAGAATTCCAAATAATGATAGTGAAAATGATCCAAAATCTTGAAAACAAAATGGAGTTACAGATAAACAGCCTGGAGACAAGGATTCTAGGTCATCTTCTAGGTCCTAGAAGAAATAAAAAAGACTTAATATATAATGAATAATGCAGTAAATGAGATTTAAAAAAAAACACTCTGGAGGGAACCAACAGTAGAATAACTGAGGCAGAAGATAGGATAAGTGAGGTAGAAGATAGAATGGTAGAAATAAATGAAACAGAGAGGAAAAAAGAAAAACGAATTAAAAGAAATGAGGACAATCTCAGAGACCTGTGGGACAATGTTAAATGCCCCAGCATTTGAGTCATAGGAGTCCCAGAAGAAGAAGACAAAAAGAAAGACCATGAGAAAATACTTGAGGTGATAATTGAAAACTTCCCTAAAATGGGGAAGGAAATAATCACCCAAGTCCAAGAAACCCAGAGAGTCCCAAACAGGATAAACCCAAGCTGAAACATTCCAAGACACATATTAGTCAAATTAACAAGATCAAACACAAAGAAGAAATATGAAAAGCAGCAAGGGAAAAACAACAAGTCACACACAAAGGGATTCCCATAAGGATAACAACTGATCTTTCAATAGAAACTCTTCAGGCCAGGAGGGAAGGGCAGGACATACTTAAACTGATGAAAGAAAATAACCTACAGCCCAGATTACTGTACCCAGCAAGGATCTCATTCAAACATGAAGGAGAAATCAAAAGCTTTACAGACAAGCAAAAGCTGAGAGAATTCAGCACCACCAAACCAGCTCTCCAACAAATGCTAAAGGATCTTCTCTAGACAGGAAACACAGAAAGGGTATATAAACTCGAACCCAAAACAATAAAGTAAATGGCAATGGGATCATACTTATCAATCAGTTCAGTTCAGTCATGTCCGACTCGTTGCAACCCCATGAATCGCAGCACGCCAGGTCTCCCTGGCCATCACCAACTCCCAGAGTTCACTCAGACTCACGTCCATCGAGTCCGTGATGCCATCCAGCCATCTCATCCTGGGTTGTCACCTTCTCCTCCTGCCCCCAATCCCTCCCAGCATCACAGTCTTTTCCAATAAGTCAACTCTTTGCATGAGGTGTCCAAAGTACTGGAGCTTCAGCTTTAGCATCATCCCTTCCAAAGAAATCCCAGGGTTGATCTCCTTCAGAATGGACTGGTTGGATCTCCTTGCAGTCCAAGGGACTCTCAAGAGTCTTCTCCAACACCACAGTTCAAAAGCATCAATTCTTCAGTGCTCAGCCTTCTTCACAGTCCATCTCTCACATCCATACATGACCACAGGAAAAACCATGGCCTTGACTAGACGGACCTTAGTCGGCAAAGCAATGTCTCTGCTTTTGAATATACTATCTAGGGTGGTCATAACTTTTCTTCCAAGGAGTAAGCATCTTTTAATTTCATGGCTGCAGTAACTATCTGCAGTGATTTTGGAGCCCAAAAAAATAAAGTCTGACACTGTTTCCACTGTTTCCCCATCTATTTCCCATGAAGTGACCAGTTGCCATGATCTTTGTTTTCTGAATGTTGAGCTTTAAGCCAACTTTTTCACTCTCCTCTTTCACTTTCATCAAGAGGCTTTTAAGCTCCTCTTCACTTTCTGCCATAAGGGTGGTGTCATCTGCATATCTGAGGTTATTGATATTTCTCCCAGCAATCTTGATTCCAGCTTGTGTTTCTTCCAGTCCAGCGTTTCTCATGATGTACTCTGCATAGAAGTACAGCCTTGACCTACTCCTTTTCCTATTTGGAACCAGTCTGTTGTTCCATGTCCAGTTCTAACTGTTGTTGCTTCCTGACCTGCATACAGATTTCTCAAGAGGCAGGTCAGGTGGTCTGGTATTCCCATCTCTTTCAGAATTTTCCACAGTTTATTGTGATCCACACAGTCAAAGGCTTTGGCATAGTCAATAAAGCAGAAATAGATGTTTCTCCGGAACTCTCTTGTTTTTCCATGATCCAGTGGATGTTGGCAATTTGATCTCTGGTTCCTCTGCCTTTTCTAAAACCAGCTTGAACATCAGGGAATTCACGGTTCACGTATTGCTGAAGTCTGGCTTGGAGAATTTTGAGCATTACTTTACTAGCATGTGAGATGAGTGCAATTGTGCGGTAGTTTGAGCATTCTTTTGCATTGTCTTTCTTTGGAATTGGAATGAAAACTGACCTTTTCCAGTCCTGTGGCCACTGCTGAGTTTTCCAAACTTGCTGGCATATTGAGTGTAGCACTTTCACAGCATCATCTTTCAGGATTTGAAAGAGCTCAACTGGAATTCCATCACCTCCACCAGCTTTGTTTGTAGTGATGCTTTCTAAGGCCCACTTGACTTCACATTCCGAGATGGCTCTAGATTAGTGATCACATCATCATGATTATCTGGGTCGTGAAGATCTTTTTTGTACAGTTCTTCTGTGTATTCTTGCCACCTCTTCTTAATATCTTCTGCTTCTGTTAGGTCCAGACCATTTCTGTCCTTTATCGAGCCCATCTTTGCATGAAATGTTCCTTTGGTATCTCTCATTTTCTTGAAGAGATCTCTAGTCTTTCCCATTCTGTTGTTTTCCTCTATTTCTTTGCATTGATTGCTGAAGAAGGCTTTCTTATCTCTTCTTGCTATTCTTTGGAACTCTGAATTCAGATGCTTATATCTTTCCTTTTCTCCTTTGCTTTTCGCCTCTCTTCTTTTCACAGCTATTTGTAAGGCCTCCCCAGACAGCCATTTTGCTTTTTTGCATTTCTTTTCCATGGAGATGGTCTTGATCCCTGTCTCCTGTACAACGTCACGAACCTCATTCCATAGTTCATCAGGCACTCTATCTATCAGATCTAGACCCTTAAATCTATTTCTCACTTCACTAAGTGCAGGCGGCCGAGAGGAGCTACCCCACGTTCGAGGTCAGGGGCAGCGGCCTAGCGTGCCAGGCTGTGATGGTGCAGGAATGGCCAAGAGGAGCTACCATGCATCCGAGGTCAGGGGTGGCAGCCGAGAGGAGCTACCCTGAGTCCGAGGTCAGTGGCGGCTGGGAGGAGACACCTGGTGTCCGAGGTCAGGGCAGCGGCTGGGAGGAGCAACCCGAGGAGCGGTGGCTGCACAGCGCAGGAGGACCTAGAGGAGCTATCCCACATTGAAGGTCAGGAACGGTGGCGGTAAGGAGATACCCCTCATCCAAGGTAAGGTGCAGCAGCTGTGCTTTGCTGGAGCAGCCATGTAGAGATACCCCACGCCCAAGGTAAGAGAAACCCAAGTAAGATGGTAAGTGTGCAAGAGGGCATCAGAGGGCAGACACACTGGAACCATACTCACAGAAAACTAGTCAATCTTATCACACTAAGACCACAGTCTTGTCTAACTCAACGAAACCAAGCCATGCCTACAGGGCAACCCAAGATAGGCAGGTCATGGTGGAGAGGCCTGACAGAATGTGGTCCACTGGAGAAGGGAATGGCAAGCCACTTCAGTATTCTTGCCTTGAGAACCCCATGAACAGTATACTTATCAATAATTACCCTAAATGTAAATGGGTTGAATGCCCCAACCAAAAGACAAAGATTGGCTGAATGTATACAAAAATAAGACACCTATATATGTTGTCTACAAGAGACCCACCTTGAAACCAGGGACACATACAGACTGAAAGTGAAGGGCTGGAAAAAGATACTCCATGCAAATAGAGACCAAAAGAAAGCAGCAATAGCAATACTCATATCAGATAAAATAGACTTTAAAACAAAGGCTGTGAAAAGAGACAAAGAAGGACACTACATAATGATCAAAGGATCAATCCAAGAAGAAGATATAACAATTATAAATATGTATGCACTCAACATAGGAGCACCACAATATGTAAGACAAATGCTAACAAGTATCAAAGGGGAAATTAACAATAACACAATAATAGTGGGACAATTTAATACCCCACTCACACCTATGGGTAGATCAACTAAACAGAAAAGCAACAAGGAAACACAAACTTTAAATGATACAATAGAACAGTTAGACCTAATTGATATCTATAGGACATTTCACCCCAAAACAATGAATTTCACCTTTTTCTCAAGCACACACGGAACATTCTCTAGGATAGATCACACCCTGGGCCATAAATCTAGCCTTGGTAAATTCAAAAAAATTGAAATCATTCCAAGCATCTTTTCTGACAACAATGCAGTAAGATTAGATCTCAATTACAGGGAAAAAACTATTAAAAATTCCAACATATGGAGGCTGAACAACACACTTCTGAATAACCAATAAATCACAGAAGAAATCAAAATATGCATAGAAACAAATGAAAATGAAAATACAACAACCCAAAAGCTGCGGGACACTGTAAAAGTAGTGCTAAGGGGAAGGTTCAGAGCAATACAGGCTTACCTCAAGAAACAAGAAAAAAGTCAAATAAATAACCTAACTCTACACCTAAAGCAACTAGAAAAGGAAGAAATGAAGAACCCCAGGGTTAGTAGAAGGAAAGAAGTCTTAAAAATTAGGGCAGAAATAAATGCAAAAGAAACAAAAGAGACCATAGCAAAAATCAACAAAGCCAAAAGCTGATTCTTTGAGAAGTTAAGTAAAATTGACAAACCATTAGCCAGACTCATCAGGAAACAAAGGGAGAAAAATAAAATCAATAAAATTAGACATGAAAATGGAGAGATCACAACAGACAACACAGAAATACAAAGGATCATAAGAGACTACTATCAGCAACTATATGCCAACGAAATGGACAACTTGGAAGAAATGGACTAATTCTTAGAAAAGCACAACTTTCCAAAACTGAACCAGGAAGAAATAGAAAATCTTAACAGACCCATCACAAGCACAGAAATTGAAACTGTAATAAGAAAGCTTCCAGCAAACAAAAGCCCAGGACCAGAGGGCTTCACAACTGAATTCTACCAAAAATTTAGAGAAGAGCTAACACCTATCCTACTCAAACTCTTCCAGAAAATTGCTGAGGAAGGTAAACTCCCAAACATTCTATGAGGCCCCCATCACCCTAATACCAAAACCTGACAAAGATGCCACAAAAAAAGGAAACTACAGGCCAATATCACTGATAAACACAAATGGAAAAATCCTTAACAAAATTCTAGCAAACAGAATCCAACAACACATTAAAAAGATCATACACCATGACCAAGTGGGCTTTATCCCAGGGATGCAAGGGTTCTTCAATATCCACAAATCAATCAATGTGATTCACTACATTAACAAATTGAAAAATAAAAGCCATATGATTATCTCAATAGATACAGAGAAAGCCTTTGACAAAATTCATCATCCATTTATGATTAAAAAAACCCCTCCAGAAAGCAGAAATAGAAGGAACATACCTCAACATAATAAAAGCTATATACGACAAACCCACAGCAAACATTATCCTCAATGGTAAAATCAAAAGCATTTCCCCTAAAGTCAGGAACAAGACAAGGGTGCCCACTCTCACCACTACTATTCAACATAGTTTTGGCAGTTTTGGCCACAGCAATCAGAGCAGAAAAAGAAATAAAACGAATCCAAATTGGAAAAGAACTAAAACTCTCACTGTTTGCAGATGATATGATTGTCTACATAGAAAACCTTAAAGAGTCCACCAGAAAATTACTAGAGCTAATCAATGAATATAGTAAAGTTGCAGGATATAAAATCAACACACAGAAATCCCTTGCATTCCTATACACTAATAATGAGAAAATAGAGAAATTAAGGAAACAATTCCATTCACTATTGCAACGAAAAGAATAAAATACTTAGGAATATATCTACCTAGAGAAACAAAAGACCTATATATAGAAAACTATAAAACACTGGTGAAAGAAACCAAAGAGGACACTAATAGATGGAGAAATATATCCTGTTCATGGATCGGAAGAATCAATACAGTGAAAATGAGTATACTACCCAAAGCAATTTATAGATTCAATGCAATCCCTATCAAGCTACCAATGGTATTTTTCACAGAGCTAGAACAAATAATTTCACAATTTGTATGGAAATACAAAAAAAACCTCGAATAGCCAAAGCAATCTTGAGAAAGAAGAATGGAACCGGAGGAATCAACCTGCCTCGCTTCAGGCTCTACTACAAAGCCAGTCATCAAGACAGTATGGTACTGGCACAAAGACAGAAATATAGATCAATGGAACAAAATAGAAAGCCCAGAGATAAATCCATGCACCTATGGACACATTATCTTTGACAAAGGAGGCAAGAATATACAATGGAGAAAAGACAATCTCTTTAACAAGTGGTGCTGGGAAAACTGGTCAACCACTTGTAAAAGAATGAAACTAGAACACTTTCTAACACCATACACAAAAATAAACTCAAAATGGATTAAATATCTAAACATAAGACCAGAAACTATAAAACTCCTAGAGAAGAACATAGGCAAAACACTCTCCAACATAAATCACAGCAAGATCCTCTATGACCCACCTCCCAGAATATTGGAAGTAAAAGCAAAAATAAACAAATAGTACCTAATTAAAATTAAAAGCTTCTGCACAACAAGGGAAATGAGAAGCAAGGTGAAAAGACAACCTTCAGAAGGGAAGAAAATAATAGCAAATAAAGCAACTGACAAAGAATTAACCTCAAAAATATACAAGCAACTCCTGCAGCTCAATTCCAGAAAAATAAATGACCCAATCAAAAAACGGGCCAAAGAACTAAACAGACATTTCTCCAAAGACATATAGATGGCTAACAAACACATGAAAAGATGCTCAACATTACTCATTATCAGAAAAATGCAAATCAAAACCACAATGAGGTGCCATTTTACACTAGTCAGAATGGCTGCAATCCAAAAGTCTACAAGCAATAAATGCTGGAGAGGGTGTGGAGAAAAGGGAACCCTCTTACACTGTTGGTGGGAATGCAAACTAGTACAGCCACTATGGAGAACAGTATGGAGATTCCTTTAAAAACCGGAACTAGAACTGCCATACGATCCAGCATGCACACCGAGGAAACCTGAATTGAAAGAGACACGTGTACCCCAATGTTCATCACAGCACTGTTTACAACAGGCAGGACATGGAAGCAACCTAGATGTCCATCAGCAGACAAATAGATAAGAAAGCTGTGGTACATATACACAATGGAGTATTACTCAGCCATTAAAAAGAATGCATTTGAATCAGTTCTAATGAGGTGGATGAAACTGGAGCCTATTATACAGAGTGAAGTAAGCCAGAAGGAAAAACACCAATACAGTATAATAACACATATATATGGAACTTAGAAAGATGGTAACAATAAGCCTGTATGTGAGACAGCAAAAGAGACACAGATATATAGAGCAGTCTTTTGGACTCTGTGGGAGAGGGCAAGCGTGGAATGATTTGGGAAAATGGCATTGAAACATGTATATTATCGTATGTGAAATGAATCGCCAGTCCAGGTTCAATGCGTGATACAGGATGCTCGGGGCTGGTGCACTGGGATGACCCAGAGGGATGGGATCGGGGGGCAGGTGGGAGGGGGTTCAGGATGGGGAACACATGTACACCCGTGGTGGATTCATGTCAATGTATGGCAAAACCAAGACAATATTGTAAAGTAAAATAAAAAATAAAAATAAATAAAATTCAGAGACATTACTTTACCAACAAAGGTCCGTCTAGTCAAAGCTATGGTTTTTCCAGTAGTCATGTATGGATATGAGAGTCGGACTATAAAGAAAGCCGAGCACAGAAGAATTGATGCTTTGGAACTGTGGTGTTGAAGAAGACTGTTGAGAGTCTCTTGGACTGCAAGGAGATCCAACCAGTCAATCCTAAAGGAAATCAGACCTGAATATTCATTGGAAGGACTGATGCTGAAGCCGAAACTCCAATACTTTGGCCACCTGATGCAAAGAACTGACTCATTGGAAAAGACCCTGATGCTGAGAAAGATTGAAGGTGGGAAGAGAAATGGACAACAGAGGGTGAGATGGTTGGATGGCATCACCAACTCAATGGCCATGAATTTGAGTAGGCTCCGGGAGTTGGTGATGGACAGGGAAGCCTGGTGTGCTGCAGTCCACAAGGTTGCAAAGAGTCAGACATGACTGAGCAACTGAACTGAACTGGACCATGTGCTCAAAGAAATCATAAAAGGAGAGTGACTGCCCTGCCCATGGAAGTTTGGAAATGCTAGAATGAGAACACACTAGAGACCTCTCTCAGAAAAAGAATGGAGTATAAAAGCAGAGTGACCATTTGTCCTCATTTGCCTAACATAGTCTCATATTACTGGGCATCTTTATTAATAGCAGTCCATTTCATTCTCAGAAGGGTTCCAGTTTGAATGACATATAGGGTGCCCTGAGTTAAGGACGTCTTAAATTTTAGTGAGCCTCAGGATCACCGTGAGGGTATGCTAAAACACAAATTGTAGTATCCACTCCTAGTGTTTCTGATCATGTATGTCTAAGCCAAGTCCTGAGAATCTGCATATCTAACAAAGTTCCCCTGTATTCTTAGTGCAGCTAGTCTAGAGACCACAATGAGAGAATTACCGCATGCAGGTATAAAAGTGAATGACTCTCAGTGAGACTAGTAAAGGCAGCAGAAAGGGCAAAAAAGTAATTCAGACCAGTGTTACTACACATGTAGACCGTGGATTGATGCTTCACCCACAGAGATAAGCACCAAAACTGGTACTTAAGCATTTAGAAATCATGGAATATGGCAGTCATGTAGGTCTATTAAATTTAGTAATAAAAAAACACAACTTTCATTGTGTTTATTTTTGTAATTTCCTTTTTCTAACAATTCATTTTTCTAATAATTTCATTAAAATGTCTGTCCTTGAAAGACTAGGGGAGGGGAAACCTAATCTTCCATCCTGAGTTTGAGAATTACTGGTTCAGACCGACTATTTTGAGAGGGTCCTTGTAAATAATGCTAAGTAGACTACTCTTTATCCTGTGAGCAGCAGGAAGCAATCAAAAGCTTTTAAGTAGGGAAATATTGAGTCCAGATTTCTATTTAAAAAGGTAATTCTGGTAACAAGATAGATTAGTGGTCTTCAAACTTTTTGAAACACACATTCCCATCAGTTAAAAATATGTTGACCACTCCCCTTACCATCATTATAAACATATATTACTATATTTACATGTTATATGTGTTTTAAAATATACATAAAATAGAAGCATCATGAGAGTAAGGAGAAAAAAAAAGCAAATTTTTATTGTCCTTTTCTTACTCTCTCAAAAGATCTTCCTGCACATTTTGAAAAGCATGGTGGTCCATATGTTTCCAGAAGGATTCAGGTTAGAACCTGGTTAGCCATCCAACCCTACTACTCATATTTATTAAAAGCTAGACTGTGTCCACAGAACATACCTGGATAATTACCACAACTTCATGATGTTACGTAATATCTAGGGAAGGGCACTAGGGCTTTCAGAGTATATGAGGTCAGAAGGAAGAAATGCAATAACTGTATAACTGACCATCCAGGAAGTAGCATGTACACTAAACGGAACCCATGTTTCATTCATTTCATGGTCATAGGAAATCTTTGGCCAAAGAATTTTGACCTATTTGGCCTGGCAGAGAAACTGACAGGGTTTACAGCAAGGAATTTCAAGTTTGTTTAGACATGGCAAAGCTGAGTCTACCTTGTGGTAGACAGGCTACCTACAATGGGTCAGAGGCCAGGCATTAAAATGCCACAGAGTGCTGCTTTCCTCAGAGCTGCACAGACTCCAGAGAACCAGTAGTCTATTGTGTTTAACAGCTTCCACTCCATCATTGATCAAGAGAGTTTGTGTCATGAATTTTTCATGTCTGGTTCACTGTGGGATTTGATTGAAGGAAATTATTATAATATTGTGGCTTTTCAAAAATACCCATGCCCTCAGCCATTACCAATTAATGCAACATTTGCGAAAAACTGCTGCAGAGTTAGAAATTCAATTTGATTTAAATTTCTAGGTGGAGGAAACTTATTGAAAAGATTTATTAACTGCCTTAGTTCAAGAATGTGGGCCAATTAAGGACCCTGAGAAACATACTCTGCAGATTCCCAGTAGCACACAAGACTGTAACTACCTAAGACATCTATGCTTCTTTCTTAAATTGAGCAAAATATCTCATGTCTTGAAAATTTGGTTTAAAAAGACATCTTATACTTTTACCTTAGAAAACTGAAAGAAAAGATCACTGGCAACCTGTACAGGGAAGCACAGATAGTTAGCCTGTCACTACAGGTGTGAATTGGGCATATCACAATTAGACTGCATCTTCAGTGGCAATTCCCCAGAGCTCAAGGAAACTGGGGACTCTGAACAATCTAAATGCTATTAACTACAGATGAAGTCATGATTTCAGAAATTACTCAAAAATTGGAATACATGAGCAACTTTAAATTTCTATTGCTTCCTTAGCAGAGCAAAGCTCAAGTTGTGTCTAGTTGCCATGGCCATGTCTTCAAAGCTCAGCGTTTATGAGATATTGATTAAATGGAAAACAAACTCTCCTTGCCAGGGAGTAACAATGGCTCTTCACTCAAACTACAGATAAACACATCTGCTGTCATCCTAATGTAGAGTCGAGAGAGGTCTCCTAGCCTGCATCCTTATCAAACAGCAAAGCATCTTCTAAACTCCTTAGATGTTTAAAAAAAAAAAAAAAGTAAATACTGCATTTTTGGCTGCCATCAAAACACTATACTCCTGGAATTTTGGAAACATATATATAAATTCTAAAATGAGCCTAATATTTCAGGGCCATGTGCCTAAGCCACAGGCAATGTTCAAGTCCACTTAATGTTGGACATTTAGGAGGACATGTTGAAGTCAAAGCTGAAAGATTCCATGTTAAACTCAGAATCAGAACTGAAAATTAAGTCAGTTTATCAGAATAATTAAATTAGATAAGTACTAACTTTTCTTATTGAACAATTCATAGTTAACCAAAGCACATCAGTTTCTGCCTATAACTTGTCCACTGAGTATAAACAAAGTTAAACTGTTTTATGATGTGCTCTTTTTTCCTGTTGGTGGCAGTTTTTTTCCAGTGATCAGCAAAAAACAATAATGAACTGGGCAATTTTCATTTACAGATCTCTGATGTGTAGCCAGTCACTCTCTGAAAGAACCAGCCATTCACACTCCTCATTAATGGCTAGTTTCCACCTCAAATATTCTGTTCAGTTCTTCCCACATTGCAGACTGTATGCCCTTAACCTCTCCCAGAAATAGAGTCATGCCACTTTTGGGATGCTTGTGATACTCAAAACAATCCGAACAAATTGTGAAATAGGCCAAACTATTCCCTGGTGGCTCAGAGGCTATCCACCTGCAACATGGGAGACCTGGGTTCGAACCCTCAGATGGGAAGATCTCCTGGAGGAGCGCATGGCAACCCACTCCAGTATTCTGGCCTGGAGACTCCCCATGTCCAGAGGACCCTGGCAGGCTACAGTCCATGGGGTCGAAAAGAGTAGGACACGATTGAGTGACTAAGCACTTGCTTTAGACACCTTTCCCACTAATGTTCACCCTTCTCTTGACCTTTTCCCAAAATCCATTTCATCCGGCCTTAAATCATGTAACCAGTTTTTGGGTGCCTACTATGTACACTGCAGGATCATTCTGTATAACATCTCATTTATCTTAACAATGTATCATCTTTTTGCAAATGCAGAAAAGATCTTATAATTTCAAAAACTAAGGGGGAAAGCACTTTGAATGGTAATGACAGGAAGACTGCAACTGCCACTGAGTGGAATTAATTTCACTTTGTGGGGAGGGAAGGTCAACTGCTAAAGACTTTTTCAGCAACTACTTTAAAAATGAGAATCGGAGATTTCAAATTTTCAATAGGGAGAGAATGGATGTTTGTAAACTTGACCATCAACATCTACTTATTTCATCTTCTCACCTACCACACTCCATCCTGGAGCTTCAAGTTCCAGAAAATAATACAGTGAGGGACTGCCTTTCCCACTGCAGAAGCCTCACCCACATGCCTATCAATTAAGGGCTAAAGTTAAATGAAAATAGGTCTGTCTGTCCTTGAAATGCTGCACACCTGGGCTTCAAAGCTATCTACTAACTAGACATGTGCACAGCATCAAAGCAAAGGGCAACACTGGTTTGGTTTGTTCTTTTAAGAGTAAGATCAATATTAGAGAATGCACATTTCACAGAGATTTTACTAACTTCATTTAACCACAAGGCAGCTTCACAAATGCATGCAATCAATATAGAGACAATTCAAATCTGAAACACAAACTACCTTTGTTTACAATATTATTGGGTGGCAGTGTTTTAAACTATATAAATGGCAATTATACTATATGTTTATCCTTCAGCTTTATCTCAATTTTACATTTTTAAGATTTAGTCATGATGATATACAAACTCCTTTTCATTCACTGTAACAACATGATTGGCTTCCCTGGTGGCTCAGAGGTTAAAGCATCTGCCTGCAATGCAGGAGACCTGGGTTCGATCCCTGGGTCGGGAAGATCCCCTGGAGAAGGAAATGGCAACCCACTCCAGTATTCTTGCCTAGGAAATCCCATGGACAGAGGAGCCTGGTGGACTACAGTCCACGGGGTCGCAAAGAGTCGGACACAACTGAGCGACTGTGGGGACTGAGCGACTGTGGGAATTCATGATTCATTCATCTAATCTCCTGTTGAGCATTCCCTACTGGTCACTAACACAAACAAGGGATTAAAACTGAATATCTCTTTTGACAACCAACTTTTTTCCAGGTGATTCAATAATCAATTCTCAAAATACAGGAGAATCTATAGTTTACAAGCTTTGAAATCATAGAGACCTGGGTTCCATTCCTGGAACCAGCTCTGAGTTTTTGTGGCCAATTGCTTAAACTTTCCTATATTTTAGCTTCCTTATTTATAAAATAATAAAAGTATTAAATGTTTATAGTTGGATGGACTAAATAAGAGATTATAAAGCAGCCTGAATGCAGTGAACATTCAACAAACGATGGCTACCTGATGGCTCAGCAGTAAAGAATTCGCCTGCAACGCAGGAGACACCCAGGTATCTTCCTGGGATCGGGAAGATACCCTGGAGGGCCTGACAACCCACTACAGTATTCTTGCCTAGAGAGTCTCATGGACAGAGGAGCCTGGCAGGCTACAGTCCACAGGTTCGCAAAGAGTCAGACTGAAGAAACTGAGCACACACTATTATTAACATCTCTTTTCAATCAAAATTATCTAAGCTATTTGGGGGCTTCAAAAAAAAACAAGTAATTGTTTTAGCTGTGATTTTTCTTCTGTAGTCAGTAGTAGCTGTTTTTCAAAAAACTAAACAAAAAATTTCACAAATGCAATGAATACAAGGGAGGTGGGAGTGGGGAGGCCTAAATTTGCGAGTTTAAAAAAATCAACTTATAAATCAAAATGTAAGGGCTTCAGTAAACCAAACTCTCTTAAGAATAAACATATATTGAATCCTAACCACATATGTAATTTGAAATTTTTCTAGTAGCCACATGTAAAGCAAAAAGAAACAAGTAAAATTAATTTAAATAACATATTTAATTATCCTTTTGTTGTCATTTAGTTGCTGTCATGTCTGACTCTTTGCAACTTCATGGACTGTAGCCTGCCAGGCTCCTCTGTCCATGGGATTTCCTAGGCAAGAATACTGGAGTGGGTTGCCATTTTCTTCTCCAGGGGATTTTAATTATCCTAATATATATAAATTACCATTTCAATATGTAAATAATGTTAAAACTAAGGTATTTAGGTTTTTACACTGTCTTCAAATTTTGATGTCTATTTATACTTACAGTCTATTTATATATTTCAACCCCAACTAGCCCTATTTCAAGGGCTTAGTCACAAAAGCAAGTAGCAAACTGTGCTGTCAGTGCAGTTTTAACCTAGGCTTTTTCAGAAAGATCTCTGTATAGTGTCTTTAGCAAAAACTTTCATCAGCTAATACAGCCTCGACACCTTTTATCAAAGTAACTGTCAGTAAAGAATCCGCCTGCAATGCGGGAGACGGGGGGTTCGATCCCTGGGTTGGGAAGATCCCCTGGAGGAAAGAATGGCAACCCATTCCAGCATTCTTGCCAGGAAAATGCCACGGACAGAGGAGCCTGGCGGGCTTCAGTCCATTGGGTCGCAAAGGGTTGGACGTGACCAAAGCACTAAGCAGAGCAGATCAGAATGAAACCACTTTAAAACTAGAGTTCCTTCCAATAAAAACAACAAACTCCTTCATTCTATCAGAATTCAGCATCTCAGTGGATGAGCAAAAATCAGGAGAAGAATGTCTTACAGTTTACAAGACACATTCTTGAACATTATTTCATTTCAACCTCCCCAAACTCAGTGTGGTAGATTATTTACAAATGGGAAAACAGGGGCAGAGTCAAGTGACTTGTCAAGAGTTATATGGTAGGTGGACTTAATTCGCTGTCCACAAACTCTGCAGGCTACACAGCTGTGCAAACGCAAAAACTAAGCAGGCCTTTTTCATTTTTTTCTCTTCATTAGCATCAGAACCTAGAATGAATGCTGTTTTAAAAAGCATCCAAATCTACTCAAAAACATCTGAATTGGGCAGGGGGTGGGGGTGGGGGTGGGGGGGCTGGAGTGCAGCAAACAGCAATGGTCAAGCGATCTCAAAAGTTAACGTGGAACAGACCTGTTTCTCCCCACTCCAGTACTCTTGCCTGGAAAATCCCAGGGACAGAGGAGCCTGGTGGGCTGCAGTCCATGGGGTCGCTATGAGTTGGATTCGACTGAGCAACTTCACTTTCACTTTTCACTTTCATGCATTGGAGAAGGAAATGGCAACCCACTCTAGGGTTCTTGCCTGGAGAATCCCAGGGACCGGGGAGCCTGGTGGGCTGCTGTCTATGGGGTCGCACAGAGTCAGACACGACTGAAGCGACTTAGCAGCAGCAGCAGCAGACCTGTTTCTCAAAAAGTTTATTCTACTACCAAGGTGAGCAAAATCTTGAGTAAACAAATTAAACCCACTTTAGTTTCACCAACCTAATGTATTTTTGTTAAAGTTTAACAAAGCAGAGATGGACTGCTTGGTTGTTTAGTTTAAGGATAATTATTAAGTGCTCTTAAATACAAATGCAATTACAAGGGTTACTGAATGCTGAGCCACTGTCTAAGAATCACAAGGTTCTAAAAGGTGAATTCATCATGGGAAAATACACAAATTTTTCTTTTAAAGAATACTCACTGAAAGGCAAGATACCATAATGTTATCAGTGGTTACTTTCAATGGTAGGTGTGTTTGTGTGTACTTTTAGTTCCTTTCCTGAAAATTATCTCCATTTTTTCTACAATGACTACATTAACTGTATAGTTATTAACTATAAACTATAAGGGGCTTCCCTTTTGGCTCAGCTGGTAAAGAATCCATCTGCAACGCGGGAGACCTGGGTTCAATCCCTGGGTTGGGAAGATCCCCTCTGGAGAAGGGAAAGACTGCCCACTCCAGGATTCTGGCCTGGACATGAGAGTGACTTTCACTTTCACTTTCATAGTTATAAAAACTATTAATACATGACCAGAACTTATTAAAGCACCTTTGAACACAAATGAGGGCTTAATATAATTTATTTCCAACTTTAAACACAACCATTATTCTGATATACCACGCTCACCTTATGCAACTCTTAATAGGATCTCAATTAGAGAAGGGCAAATTTCTTTAGAACACAATTTATAAATTCTATATGTAAAGAACCATTCAGTTCTGTTACTTATTAATTTTCTTATTATTTTAAATTTTGAACAATCCTTATGAAGATCATTTGGGGCCTAGAAACAGACAAACTCACTGCAGCTAAAAGTCACTACCTCGCCTAACTTTTTCAGATGCTGCAAAATGAACCGATTTGAGTTTTTACCTCCACTCCTCCCTAGCTTTACCTTTCAAAAGCTTTGAGCAAATAAATTGACAGCCTAGCAGGATCTTAGACTGCCTACAAGTGGTATTAACATACTCGGTGTAACAGACGTCTTTATTTTCTAGGTCTCCAGAAGTCTTCTCAGCTCTTTTAAGAAACATTTGTTTATTGCACACCTACCAATGGCCAGACTCTGAAAGCAGCTGAGAAGGTCCTTAAAGGCCACCCTCTCAATCGCGCAGACAAACCAGTAAACAACTAACTCAAATCCAAAGTGATAAGAGCCATCTGGAGATATGACAAACTGCCAAGACAACACTTCAGGGGGAGATTAATTCTGCCTGCTCGGTGTCCCTGGAGGGTTAGGATGCTTGTAGGAGGCAGGGGGAAAGAATGTGAAAATGCTTTCCTCAGCTTGACTTAGAGCAGGAATCCTGCAATTTCCCCAAAGGCTGGAGGCAGAGCGCTCTCCGCCTGGTCCTCACCATCTAAAGAGTGAAGCTAGCAGAGCCTAGGCCTGACCGTCGGCCTGGGGACTCGGCTACGTGACCACCAGCAGCCAGATGGGGACCTGGGCACCCCGTCCTCCAGGACCTCGAGTAGGCCACCACCTGTTCATTCCTTTCACCGTCACCAGTTGGGGCGACTCTGCCCAGCTCTGGGGGCAAAGCGCAGGCACCCACCTGGGTGCAAAATTTGATCCCGGCCTCTCCCGGTACAGACCAGGGCCGAGATTTGAGGGCCGCCAGGGCGGGGCGGGGCGGCTGCGCGGCCCGCGGCCTCCGGCGAGTCCGGCACCGAGGGGCGGGGATCACGGTGGGGTCCCAGTGCCCCATGCAGGAGGACGGCGCCCCGTGCCCTCCGCGGGCATGGCCGAGCGCCTAGCGGCGCCCAGGGTCTCCCGTGCCCACTCTTCCCGGACGACTGACTGAGAGCGCGCCGGGACAGGGGAGCAGGCTCCGGACGCGGGGAGAGCGGCCCCGTCCGGTTCGAGGCGCTGGGTCCCCGCGGCACAGCGCGCGCCTGCCCGGCTGCCCCCCTCCCCTTTACCTGATCGGGCGGAGGCGCCGGTGGGAGCCCGGAGCTGGCAGGCGGACAGGTTCGGCGTCAGCCTTCCCTCACCTGGGCGGAAGTGAGAAGCCCAGGGCGTCCGCGCCTCACCTGGCAGGCCCTCCCCTCTCTCCTATCCTCCCCGGCCGGGGCGGGGCGCCGAGGTGGCGCGGGAGGGGCGGGAGGGCGAGTCTGGGGCTGCTGGAGGCCGACTCCCGGCGTAGCGCCGGGGCGGTGGGCTTCTCTACTTTCAGCAGGTGAAGTTCTACTGGGTGAGGGAGTGCTAAGCAGCCAGAAAAGGTGGGATCTGGGGGCCAAGAGGGTAGACGAAAAGGCAAGTGGTGGGGAGATCTGGTTGGACCGGTGTGGGAGGGCTGGGCTGAGAAAAGACCTGAAATCAAGGAAGCTAAAGAAGGACATTGACGAAAGGATTTGGTCGAATCTGCCAGTGGCAACCCACTCCAGTACTCTTGCCTGGAAAATCACATGGCCTGAGGAGCCTGGAGGGCAACAGTACATGGGGTCGCTTAGAGTGGGACACGACTGAGCGCCTTCACTTTCACTTTTCACTTTCATGCATTGGAGAAGGAAATGGCAACCCGCTCCAGTGTTCGTGCCTGGAAAATCCCAGGGACAGGGAAGCCTGGTGGGCCGCCGTCTATGGGGTCGCACAGAGTCGGACACGACTGAAGCGACTTAAAGCAGCAGCGTGGTCCCTATCTGTACCTCTCCTTTCCCGTTCTGTCATCTCTCCTTTGTGTCTTCATCTGTTGACCCAACGTAAAATTCTAAGTATAACTGAGGTTATTTTTTTCTCATTTAGTTGAGGAAAGAAACCAGTGTAGCAGTGTTTGCCTGCGATATGCTGAGCGCTAGCTTGTACCTCACTGGCCCTGTGAAAAAACTGTCGAAGAAACCAGGCACCTATAGGTTAAGTAGTTTGCCCAAAATCTGGGACCCAGATTGGATCTTCTGACTCGAAGTCAGTGTTTATTTCCCTATATGTTTTTAAGGTTTTTATTCTTGATACCATAACTTGACTTGGAGAAATACTGTGTAAAATCTAAAAGGGCTTTATTCAACTCTCTCTAATGTAACTAACCAGAATTTTGATTCTTCAGGTATTTGTTCATTAAATAAATCTAGTATTTGTTAAGCAGTGTGATTGACTGTATGTTAACTACGGGGACACCTCTCCTCAAGGAAGACAAAAGACAACTGCAGCTGTATGAACAGCCTTTACAAGATCATACACTTGACTCTTCATAGTGTTACCATTAGTTTTTTTTTATCGTTTTTGTTTGTTGGTTTGTTTGTTTGTTTGTTTTAGAAAAATATCACTTGTCAAGCCTGGTAAAAAGATACACAATTTTACCATGACCTCTGCCTCTTAAGAAGAAACAAACTCCTTTTTTTTTTTTTTGGAATATAATTGCTTTACAATGTTGGGTTCCTTTCTGATGTGCAACAAAGTGAATCAGCTGTTATGTATATATACATTCCCTCCTTCATGAGCTTCCTTCCCACCCCAGCCCCATCCTACCCCTCTGTGTCATCACAGAGCAACCAGCTGAGTTCCCTGTGCTATCCAGCAGCTTTCGACTAGCTATCTATTTTACACATGATAGTTTATATATCACGTGATTTATCGCAGTTTATATAGTTTATATATATATATCAATGCTGCATGACTGTGTGCATGCCAAATCACTTCAGTTGTATCCAACTCTTTGCAACCCCGTGGAGTATAACCCACCAGGCTCCTGTGTCCATGGGATTCTCCAGGCAGGAATTCTGGAGTGGGTTGCCGTGCTCTCCTCTAGGAGATCTTTCTGACCCAGGGATCAAACCCGCATCTCTCACTTCTGCATTGGCAAGTGAATTCTTTACCACCAGTGCCACCTGGAAAATCCCATATATCAATGCTACTCTCTGTTTGCCCGACCCTGTCCTTCCCCAACTGTGTCCACAAGTCCGTTCTCTACATCTGCATCTCTATTCAGTTCAGTTCAGTTCAGTCGCTCAGTCGTGTCTGACTCTTTGCAACCCCATGAATCGCAGCACGCCAGGCCTCCCTGTCCATCACCATCTCCCAGAGTTCACTCAGACTCACGTCCATCGAGTCCGTGATGCCATCCAGCCATCTCATCCTGGGTCGTCCCCTTCTCCTCCTACCCCCAATCTCTCCCAGCATCAAAGTCTTTTCTAATGAGTCAACTCTTCGCATGAGGTATCCAAAGTACTGGAGCTTCAGCTTTAGCATCATTCTTTCCAAAGAAATCCCAGGGTTGATCTCCTTCAGAATGGACTGGTTGGATCTCCTTGTAGTCCAAGGGACCCATCTCTATTCCTGCCCTGCAAATAGGTTCATCAGTACCATTTTTCTAGATTCCATACATATGCATTGTGCTTAGTCACTCAGTCATGGCCAAACCTTTGCGACCCCATGGACTGTAGTCCACCAGGCTCCTCTGTCCATGGAATTTTCCAGGCATTGCCATTTCCGTCTCTATTTATACATATGGCATGGAGTCTTTGCTGTTGTTGTTTTTACCTCTGAGAACCCTCGAGAGTATCTTATTGATAGAATGATGAAGATGAGCACAATTTTTAAGAATATATATCTGAAGTCAGAAGATCTGAGTTTGATCCTGATTCCACCATTTCCTAAAATATGTCACTTTGACAAGTTACTTAAATATTCTAATTCCTATTAGTGAAATTTCGGTAACAGTGTTTTTACTTCACGTGGTGTTTTTGAAAGTTGAATGAAGAAATTACATGTCTTGCATACACCTGGCACATAGAAAGTGCTCAGTAAATGAAGCAGCACATAGATGCCATGAACATGACAGATACATGTGACAGCAAGGAGAAAGCCAAGGAGCAGGAGTAAATAAAGTGAGGCCAGAGCAGATGGGCCTGAAAATATTACAGAGAACTTTAAGTTATAAGACTTTATCCTTCATCTCTAAGAAATTAAAGGACCACTGAAAATTTTTGAATAGGATTTTTATTTTTTACTTTTTATAAACCATTTGATTGGTGTTTATTTAATTTTTTAAAATGCTTTATTTCTTTAGAGCAGTTTTAGGATGTAAATTGAACAGATTTCTCATGTGCCCCCTTTCCCCACACATTCATGCTGCTGCTGCTAAGTTGCTTCAGTCATGTCTGACTCTGTGCGACCCCATAGATGGCAGCCCACCAGGCTCCCCCCGGATTCTCCAGGAAAGAACACTGGAGTGGGTTGCCATTTCCTTCTCCAATGCATGAAAGTGAAAAGTGAAAGTGAAGTCGCTCAGTCATGTCCAACTCGTAGCAACCCCATGGACTGCAGCCTACCAGGCTCCTCTGTCCATGGGATTTTCCAGGCAAGAGTAATGGAGTGGGGTGCCATTGCCTTCTCCGCCCCACACATTCATAGCTCCCCTCTTTATCAACATCTTTATCATCTTCATCAACAGAGTGGTATATCTGTTACAACTGATGAACCTATGTTATCACATAATCACCCAAAGTACTTGGTATTGTACAGTCTATGGATTTGGACAAATGTATAATGTATTCACCATTACAATATCATGCAGAACACTTTCACAGTCCTAAAAATCCTCTGTGTTCTGCCTATGCATCCCCCAGCCCCCACCCCAGTGCTGCCTTCAGCTCCTGGCAACCACTGACCTTTTAATTGTCTCCATAGTTGGACTATAAAGAAGACTGAATGCTGAAGAACTGATGCTTTCAAACTGGAATTGGAGAAGACTCTTGAGAGTCCCTTGGACTGCAAAGAAGTCAAACCAGTCAATCCTAAAGGAAATCAATCCTGAATATTCATTGGAAGGACTGATGCTGAAGCTGAAGCCCCACTACTTTGGCCACCTGATGCGAAAAGCCAACTCATTGGAAAAGACTGATACTGGGAAAGATTGGAGGTAGGAGGAGAAGGGGACAACAAGAGGACAAGATGGTTGGATGGCATCGCCGACTCAGTGGACATGAGTTTGCGAAAGTTCAGGAAGATGGTGAAGGAAGGGAAGCCTGGCATGCTACAGTCCATAGGATTGAAAAGAGTCAGACACAACTGAACAACTGAACAATAGTTTCATCATTTCCAGAATGTCAGGTAGTTGGAATCATACAGTATGTAGCCTTTTCAGATTGCCTTTTTAGTAACATGCATTTAAGGTTTTTCCATGTCTCAGTAGTCTTGCCTGGAGAATCCCATGGACCGAGGAGCTTGGTGCACTACAGTCCACAGGTCGCAAAAAGTTGGACACGATTTCACTTTCACTTTCTGGCTTAATAGCTTAGCACTGAATAATATTCAGTTTTCTGGAAGGACCACAGGTTATGTATCTGTTCACCTACTGATGGACATCTTATGCTTCTAAGTTTGGGCAATTATGAATAAAACTGCTCTCAGTATGTCTACAGGTTTTTTGTCTGGAGAAATGTTTTCAACTCCTTTGGGTAAAATCCAAGGAACTTAAATAAGATTTTGAATAAAATTTTGAATATGATAGAGGTTTTGTGTTTTCTTAAATGAAAGATTAATCTGGAGGCAGTGTGAAACATGGGTTGACAAAATTGGGGAGAAGGCCTAGAATCAAAAAGAGCAAGGAAAAAGGCATTATAGCAAGGTACATAGAAAATGGTGAATACCTGAAACAGGGTGAGAATATAGAATTAGGAAAAAATGAGAACTTGGGACCTTCCTGGTGATCCAGTGGTAAGGACTCAGCACTTCCACTGCAGGAGGCACAGGTTCCATCCCTGGTCAGGGAACATGTCTCATGGTGAATGAGTGAGTGAAGTCGTGTCCGACTCTTTGCAACCCCATAGACTGTAGCCTACCAGGCTCCTTCGTCCATGGGATTTTCCAGGCAAGAGTACTGGAGTGGGGTGCCACATGCCTCATGGTATGACCAGGGTCAAAAGGAGCACTTAAAAGGATCAGTTGTGTACTGATTAGATAAAGGGATTAAAGAAGAAAAAGGAGAAAACTGAAGTGTAAAGATGATCCTAAGCTCGGATAATAAAAGGGATACTGGTGGTGAAACTTACTTAATAGAAAAGCCAGTTTATTCTGTTTTGTTTTATTGAGAAGTATGACTCTGATAAAGTCAGTTTTACAGCCTACATTTGACATTCAAGATGAAGTATACTTGGCATAGGGTATACCTTATTAAGAGATGACTCAAGGTTAATTTCATTGGATGGTGGGCAGTTAGACTGGTGCATCAAAGAGAAGACACAGAAATACTTGAGAGCATGGATGTAGAAAAATTCCCAAAGATGTAACAGACCAGGCGTCATAAATTTACCACAATAGAAAAAAAAAAAAAAAGCCCATCTTACATAAAAAAGAAATTTGGGTAGAGTAATGATCTTTTATTTCAGTGATTCTGTTCTAATCATTGAAATAGGAATCAGATTGCTCTGGGCAAAAGTATGTGTTAATGTAATTAGGTGTATACTAGAATTTTAGGAATGAAAAGATCCAATGTTGCTGAGCCCTTGAATTCCAGAGGAAGCTTTGCTTCAGGCTTCACTGGTAATCCTCTTTCCTAATGTTTCTACATAGCAATTTCCATATTAGGCTGTGCTATTCATGTCCTTTACTTTCTGTAGAATTTCCAAAGAATCCTATAGAATTTTTATATGACAAAGAAATTTTGCATTGAAAACATGCCTAAGTTTGAGATTTAACAACATTTTTACTAAAATTAGACAATGTACTAATCCTATGATCAGACTATACTTGCAAAAATGTAAAGTAACATATTTTACTGAGCCATGAGAAAATAGATTAAAGTACAGTTAGAAGAAAGGGTAGACTGTAATCAACTCAAGAAAGTTAAGAAAGTAAAGTATTTTACTTTCATGGGAAGAGTTTTGTTCTTTTCAGTTTGTATATTGTGGGGGAGAACAAAGATAATCACTAGAATCATAAAAATAGATTTTGTAATAGGATTAACAAAGCACAAGCATTTTTAAACAGTTAATTGTTCAAAATCTATATGAAAAATAACACAAATATCAGCAATATTCTTGCAGTCATCAGGAAAATATCTAATTTTGTTGCAATTTCAATAAACTCATTAGAAAGACGCTTTGTTTCACCTTCTGATTTTCTTTATATAGTATTTTGAAAATTGATTCAGAATTTTTTTTTGACTGAGCCACTGGCTTCTGTGATTTTAGTTCCCCAACCAGGGAATGAATCCAGCCTCTATGCAGTGAGAACACAGAGTCCTAACCACTGGACCATGAGGAAATGCCCCAGAACTTTTTGAAAGTAGTCAAAATGCAAAGTCACAATCTTTTGTCACCAGATACTATGTATAACAGACATTCCAATCTTTATCCTTGAATTTTATCTGATCCTTGGCCCCAACCCCTTTCCTAAATTTCATCACAGGATGAGGTTGAGGGATGGTGGTGAGCTGTATATTATACACACTATTGGTAATTTTTTAAACTCAGTGTTAATGGTTAATTTTCTAGGTTGTACATTTTTAGGTGGTCATGTATTCTATGAAGAAACAACCCTGTCCCCCCCCAGTTTGGCCTTGAATTATTTTGATGCCAGTGGCAAAATATTACATTCCCGGAACTCTTTGGGAGTTATCTTATCAACTACTACTGCAATAACTAGCTTCTTTTGTAGCAATTACCAAACTATTTTAACTGTTTGTCCTTCCCCCCAGTAAACACAAAGTGTTTAACTACTGGATTCTTGTCTATTTTTTTCAGTCTGTAGGGCCTTGTCTTATGCTGGATACAAGTAAATGTTTGATAAATATCTTTATGGAGGAGCAAGAGGGACAGAGAGAAAAGAAAAGAAGGAAAGAAGTAAGGGAGGGAGGAAGGAAAGAACAAAGGAAAGGAGGACAGGAGAGAGTGAGGGAGAGAGGGAGGAAAAGGGGGAAAAGGAAAGTTTAAGTCCAATTAAAACAGGAATTTTAAAATTTGAACTATTAACTTTCAAATTCCTTATCACTTGTCTTTAGCATAAATGTTTTAATTTTTAAAATAGTATAGTAACGCTACAAAATTGGTTTAAGAAAAAATTTAAGTGTAGTTATAATACTAAGGTATTATTGCAAATAGTTTCATGTCTTCTCATTCAAAAATGACATATCTTGTAATACATTATCTCCAGGTTGTCAAAGTGTGGTCTCTGAGTCAGTAATATCCACATCACTTGTCAGCTGATTAGAAATGCAAATTATCATGCCACATCCTAGATCTAGGCTTCAGCAGTACATGAACCAAGGGCTTCTGGATGTACAACCTGGGTTTAGAAGTGGCAGACAAACCAGAGATCAAATTGCCAACATCTGCTGGATCATACAGAAAGCAATATAATTCCAGAAAAACATCTACTTCTGTTTCAATAACTGCACTAAACCCTTTGACTGTGTGGATCACAGCAAACTGTGGAAGCTTCTTGAGGAGATTGGAATATAAGACCACCTTACCTGTCTCCTGAGAATCCTGTATGCAGATCAAGAAGAAGCAGTTAGAAACAGATATGGAAAAACAGACTAGTTCAAAATTGGGAAAGGAATATGTCAAGGCTGTATATTGTCATCCTGCTCATTTAACTTCTATGCAGAGTATATCATGCAAAATGCCAGGCTGGATGAATCACAAACTGGAATCAAGAATGCCAGGAGAAATATCAACAGCCTCAGATATGCAGATGATACCACTCTAATGGCAGAAAGCGAAGAAGAATCAAAGAGCCTCTTGATGAGGGTGAAAGAGGAAAGTGAAAAAGCTGGCTTAAAATTCAACTTCAAAAAACAAAGATCATGAGATCTAGTCCCATCACTTCATGGCAAATAGAAGAGGCAAAAGTAGAAACAGTGACAGATTTTATTTTGGCAGGGTGGGGTGGGGGGTCCAAAATTACTCTGGACGGTGAATGCAATCATGAAATTAAAACATGCTTGCTCCTTGGAAGAAAAACTATGACAGACCTAGATAGCATATCAAAAGCAGAGACATCACCTTGTCACCAAAGTTCATATAGTCAAAGCTTTTTTTTTTTTTTTTTCCAGTAGCCACGTACAGATGTGAGAGCTGGACCAAAAAGCAGGCTGAATGTCAAAGAATTGATGCTTTTGAACTGTGGTGCTGGAGAAGGCTCTTGAGAGTCCCTTGGACTGTAAGGAGATTCAACTAGTCAATCCTAAAGAAAATCAATCCTGAGTATTCAATGAAGGACCGATGTGGAAACTGAAGCTCCAATATTTTGGCTACCTGATGCAAAGAGCCAATTCATTAGAAAAGACCCTGATACTGGGAAAGATTGAAGGCAGGAGGAAAAGAGGGCAGCAGAGGATGAGATGATTGATTAGCATTACCTACTCAACGGACATGAGTTTGAGCAAACTTCGCAAGATGGTGAAGGACAGGGAGGCCTGGCTTGCTGCAGTCCATGGGGTCAAAAAGAGTCGGACTAGACTTGGCAACTGAACAACAATACTTGATCTTCAGAGTCAGAAACTGAGATGGGACCAGCCATCTGCATTTCTTTGGCAATACTGATGCTTTTTAAAGTTTGAGAACCACTGCACATCACAACTGTTCAAAAGTTGATGATGAAGAGGCACCACTCAGACTTAAATATTTCCAGGTTAGAGAAAAATGACTAAATTATCACTTTAAAAAAAGTACACAGTTTTTTCAGTATAAAAGATAACCCCACTACAGAACTTTTCAGAATACATGGAAATTTAGAAAGATATGGAAAAAACCCTCCAACTCTTTAGTTAGTTTGGTTGTAAACCCATTGGTCTCCTCTTGTTTTAGGCCCTTTCCCTCACATAAATTTTCGCTGCAAAAATAACGTTGTGAAAATAATAAAAATTTTTAAAACATCAAAAATCCCCAAGATATTAAATTTTTTAACAAGAAAAGTATAATATTTATTGTTGTGATACAAAGTCCTCAAGATTTACTCGTAGCCTTCCGAAAGAGGCCATCTTAGAGCACACATTCTGAAATCAGGCAAACATCAGTTCTATTTCAACTCAGTAACTAAAGTCAGCATGCTCTTCAGCGCCTTTGAGTTTGGTTCGTTATCTGTAAACCCCAATCCTACCAGACTAACAGAGATGTTTGTAAAGTGTTTATCAAATCGCCTGGCTCCGCCGGCACTTTTTCAGATGGAAAAGTCACAGCAAGATTAGCCTGGGAGTCAGCCGTGCACGGAGGACAGCTGGTTCTCCAAGCGAGAAGCCTTCCTGCGGCGCTCAAAGACCAATGGAACCTCTCCAAAGTAATTCCGCAGGCCTAGGGGAGGCGTGACTTTGCTGCTGCAGCAGCAGCGGGGGAAGGACCTGCCTCTAACAGATGCACTGTCCCTTTAAAAGCCTCCCTTCCACTGCTAGACTCCTGGTTAGGCCTAGGCGTAGGCGGAACCGGAAGTTGTAGGGAAGGCGCCGGTCCCCAGTATGGCGGCCGCCTGTCCCTGCAGGCCGATTGCTCCCGAGACTGCTGCCGCCCGGCTCATGGGTGTCCTGTGGTTCGTATCAGTCACCACGGGACCTTGGGGAGCTGCCGCCGGGGGTGCCGAAGAAACACTTAAGTGCGAGGACCTCAAAATGGGACAATATCCTCTGTGAGCGCACCCCATGGGGGTGAGGTAGATGTGGAATAGAGAGTGGACAGGAACCCTCAGGTCGGCCTAGGGTTGTGCTGAAGGGAACGGTGACCTGTGACCTATAATGACAGAAGGAGCCTGGGGCGGGGAGTGCAGAGAGATTGGGGGGTGAGAGGACAGAGGCTAGCCTGTGAGATTTCCTTGGGATTTTACTCTTGCCTGGAGAATCCCATCAGAGTAGCCTGACGGGCTACAGTCCATGGGGCTGCAAAGAGTGGGACGGAACTGAAGCGACTTAGCACGCAGGCAAGAACGATGTAACCAATGTATGTTGCCAATTGATTATTGACTTTGCATTTATTACTTTTATTTATCTCTCCTTGAGATCCCAGACTGTACTGGGGCAAATTCCTGCTCCACTTTGTAACCGATTTGAGCTTTGAGCATGGGGATCGCTAAGAGTCTCACACAACTTCGCGACCGAACGTCGAAAATAACAGTGGTACCAACTGAAAGGTGTATTGTGCAAAATTAGTACCAGTAAGTCACTTAGAACAGTGCCTGGCATATAGTAGGGGCTTTATGTGTTTAGCTCTCATGTGTTTACTGATGAGAAAACTGAGGCTGGAGGAGTTAAATAGATCAGTTCATTGTCATGGCTCTGATAAAAGGAGGAGTATGAAATAAGAGTTACATTCAAATCAAAATAGGTACTTTTGTATAAAATTAGATAATTTCATACAAATTGTAGAACAGAAAAATTAAGAACGCAAGCCAGAGATGCAAGAAAGATTCTATGAGAGGAGATCTTAATATTAAAAAAATTCTATTATATAGTATTTTTATGTGAGTTTAGGAGAGGCCACCATTACTAAATTTTTACAGGATAGCTCTAATTTGCTGATTACCATTATGCTAGGGGTTTGAGAATCACTGACCTGGTAAGTTGAGTCCTTTTTTTTGGCAAAAATATCGCAGTGATTTTTTTTTTCTAATAAAATAATTGGGCAGTATGGAGAGTTGTGCTTTAAAAAAATTTTTTTGGATCATTGTTTTAAAAATTTTGAATTAATTTTTATTTTTGGCTGGCTGGGTCTTTGTTGCTGCTCTCTGGCTTTCTCTAGTTTCGCTGTTAGGGCTCCTCATTATGGTGGCTTCTCTTGTCATGGAGCATGGGCTCAAGGTGCAAAGGCTTGGTTGCTCTGCAACATGTGGAATCTTCCTGGACCAGGGATCAAATCCATGTCCCCTGCATTGGCAGACAGAATCTTAACCACTGGACTACTAGGAAAGTCTGAGTTGTGCTTTTTGAACCTTAGAAGTGACTGAGCATACACAACAATGTGAACTGGAAAATGTTATTCCTGGCACAAAGATGAGATTTCCGGTAGTGATTCAGAAATCCGAAGCAAGTGTCAAACTCTGTCTGCAGAGACATCTTGTGAATACCTTACTTATCTCATATTTGTGTCAATAAAATATTCAGGAAACAGAAAAGCAACCGCCCCCCATGCCCTGAGTGTTGTAAACATCTATTAGAGGATCAATATTATATGTTTCCAGAAGCTTAAAACCCTGTTAGGAAGATCATGTAGACCCACCTAAAATAACCATCTTCCTTGCAGTATGGTGGAATTTACCTTTGGCTTGGAATCAGGAAATGTGATATTACTACCTATCACTTACTCCACTTTGCATAAGTCACTCAAAGTTTGAGCCCTGGTTTGCTTCAGTAATGTGGAAATAATAGTATCCATGTCACAGGGTTATTTGTGTTGCATGAAATTATATGTATGGTAATACTTGGGCCCTGTGAATAATTTCATCAGACATCTGAAAACTGATTTGTTTTTTTTTAACCTGAAGTTCTCATAATACTTCAGTAGAGATTTTTACTTTCATTTTTTCTTTGTGCTTTGTGCTTAAACCCTAACTGATGTTCTTTAAGGATGGCACCCTCTGCTAGAGCTTTTAATGTACTTTTCCTTAAATAAATTAATGTTCAGATATTATTTAGTGACACTGAAAGTGTATCTGTACTTGTGCTTGTTGACCTGGACAAACTAACATCCTCTCTTTACATGTAATTATAAACATAAATATATGACATATTAAAGACAAGATGATAACGTTTTGTATTGGAATGTTGTTTATATTTCCTTAACTTTTCTACATATATTTGTAAAGATCCAAAAATAAATGATGCTACACAAGAACCAGTTAACTGTACAAACTACACAGCTTATGGTAAGACTTCCAGAAACATGTTTTTTTAAGTTATTTTTAAAACATTATTTCATAGATATATGTGTGATTGCTAAGAGTAATTAATGTGTTTTTTTCTTGAGTTACTTCATCCTTCTGTTTCCAGAACAACTTAATATTAGACAATCTAGGGGTTGTTAATATTTTATAAAAAGAATCTTATTCTATTAAATAATAATATAAATTGAGAACTTTCTTTTTTCATTCATTTTTTTTAAAGCTTTTGGAATCAGTTTATATAGCTTTCTTGATGCCCTGTATATATCACGCTGTGTTTTACAAAGATGCCTCTTTAGATTTTAATTACTCAGAAAGAACTTGAAAGGAGACTTACAGTTCAATAATGTGCAGCAAGGAGCTAGTAATATATCACCCATATCTTGCACTTGTAAAAGATACTTAGGTGCATCCTAAGTATGAAAATAATATGATAAGGATTTTAAGTGCACATCAGTATTTTATTAGCGAGATGGTTTGATAGTGGATAACACCCTGAACCTACTGATGTGGGGGAGCTTCTGTTATTCCAAAAAGTATTTAATGCCAGATAAAGATTAATAAATTGTTTTGTTTAGCCTTTTCTTCTGAAGGGTTATATGTTGGAAAGAAGGTAGATAGATATATGCTGAAGCTATTTGGATTTGGCATTCATATTTTGCATAGTACATAATGTTGGTTAATATCTAGTATTTAATATCTAGTAATATCTACCATTTAATATCTAGTATTATCTTGAGAAAAGAATACCTACTGAATATATACTGATTGTTTTATTGTTTCGATGGGAGATAAGGCAATAATTGATGTTTTCTTTATAATGAAAGCTACTAAATAGACTCATTATGGAAATGAGATTAAAATGATTTTTTACTGCAAAAAACTTTGTTTTTAAAAAGTATCTTATAGTCAAATAATTGACTTCTTGATTATGACTTTGTATATATTTTTAAAAGATCTCCTTTCTCTTTTTATCTCTTCACATTTTGATACACTGTTAACCCCATTCTAATGAGCAAAGATATTTGAAAGTAAGTTGTGTTAAACTTTTATAGCAGATATTTTGCTAGTATTCTGGAGTAATGAAATTTATCATATAAACAGTAATAAGTGAAGTCACTCAGTCGTGTCCGACTCTTTGTGACCCCATGGACTGTAGCCTACCAGGCTCCTCCCTCCATGGGATTCTCCAGGCCAGAGTACTGGAGTGGGTTGCCATTTCCTTCTCCAAAACAGTAATAGGTAATATATATGTGATTCTTATAGTAAATATTGCTCAATATGTGTACATTTGTTTAATTTGGATATGTTAGATTTAAAGGAACTTTGCACATAATCCCCTCCTTTTAAAATTGCTTTATAAGTATACACTGACTTTCCTGTGTTAGAGTTCAGTCTTTTATAGGGGCCCTCAGAGTGGACAATATTGTTGACATACATAAAGAAGAATGAGCTTTCAAATATCCAACCACTTATATGATATATGTTGGAAGTCTTTGAATACTGTTGTGACTCAGGTAACATTAAACTGGGAACGAGGCAGCCTGCTATCATTCCTTTTCTAGTCTCTAGGTTTCTTTGTAGGCATGGAGATTTTGAAGGAAATTATTCTAAAAAAGAAATTTAGAATAAATTTGAAGGAAATTACAACTAAAAACAATAGTTTCTGACCAAAAAGAGCTCTGCCCTCCAGTTAGGTGTCTCTTTTGTAAAACAAGTTTGAATCCACTTAAGTATTATCACTAAGTAAGTTTATAAACAAATACAAAATCAAATGATCAGATTGCTAGGAAATATAAAAGGACTTGGAGGTGTTATGGTCCTGCCATGGCCTGCCAGGTAAGTAATCATAGATGATGTAAATGGAGAGCTGCAGAGAAATAAAAGAAGGCTTTCTATATAAGGGAATGATATAGGTATTTATTTGGAGAGAATAAACCATAAGTGCCTAAAAATCTGGGAACACATATATAAAATGTTATAAATCAATAAATAAATGACCTTAGATTGTTGTTGTGATTTTAAAAAGAAAATAAAGTTTCTGAGACAAATATGACTCACCAGCCTTCTACATAAGAATGTATAATTTATGCATGACCCAAAAGTGTTCAGCCAAGATCTGGGGTAGTTTCTACCAGCCTGTCCCTATCAGGAAGCTATGTTTGTCCACAGGCTGCTGGTTTTTGTTTTTTTTTTAATTTCCTTTTTAAAACATGAAAAGACTAGTGGAGTAGCTGTAAATTATTTCTGAGTCCTGATGTGCAAGGACATCAAAATGACCCTTGAAACATGCTGCTTCTGTTTCTTTCATTGAGCATATGATAGGCTCATGGAATCTTCAGACTTAAGTTATTTTCTTAAACTATACTTTTTGGTAAGGAATTAGTGGATGGAATGTTTTACAGAGAGGGAAGTTTAGGAGTGTAGAGTAAGAATTGGGACCAAAGGCAAAGGAGATTCAGTTATAACAGTAAATTGTTGTGGTCTTTAAATGGTTGTTAGTTAGCCCAGTACCAGTTAACAAGCATCATTATTTTTTGAGAAATTGTTTGTAATAAATAGTTTAATAAAATAATTAAATGGATCAAAACAAAAGCACAAATTTATATTATAAACTGTTATTGTTGTTCAGTTGCTAAGTTATGTTCGACTCTGTAACCACATGGACTGCAGCACGCCAGGCTTCCCTGTCCTTCAATGTCTCCCAGAGTTTGCTCAAACTCATGTCCATTGAGTCTGTGATGCCATCCAGTGATCTCATCCTCTGTCACCCCTTTTTCCTCCTGCCCTCAATCTTTCCCAGCATCTGGGTCTTTTCCAGTGAGTCAGCTCTTCACATCTGGTGGCCAAAGTATGGGAGCTTCAGCTTCAGCATCAGTCCTTCCAAGGAATATTCAGGGTTTAGGATGGACTGGTTTGATCTCCTTGCTGTCCAAGTGACTCTTAAGAGTCTTCTCCAGCATCAATTCTTTGGCACTCAGCCTTTTTTATGGGCCTACTCTCACATCCATACATGATTACTGGGAAAAAAAATAGCTTTGACTATTGAGATCTTTGTCAGCAAAGTGATGTCTCTGCTTTTTAATATGCTGTCTAGGTTTGTCATAGCTTTTCTTCCAAGGAGCAAGCATCTTTTAATTTCACTGCAGTCACCATCTGCAGTGGTTTTGGAGCCCAGGAATATAAAATCTATAACTATTTCAACTTTTCCCCCATCTGTTTGCTATGAAGTGATGGGACTGGATGCCATGAACTTAGTTTTTTGAAGTTGAATTTTAAACCAGCTTTTTCACTCTCCTCTTTCACCCTCGTCAAGAGGCTCTTTAGTTCTTCCTTGCTTTCTGCCATTAGAGTAGTATCATCTGCATAACTGAGGTTGTTGATATTTCTCCTGGCAACCTTGATTCCAGCTTGTGGTTCACCCAGCTGGCATTTCACATGACGTACTCTGCACAGAAGTTAAATAAGCAGAGTGACAGTATACAGCCTTGTTGTACTTTCCCAATTTTGAAGTGATCCGATGTTCAGTGTCCAGTTCTGTTACTTCTTGGCTGCATGCAGGTTTTTCAGGAGACAGGTAAGGTGGTCTCGCATTCCCATCTCTTAGAATTTTCCGCAGTTTGTTGTGATCCATGCTGTCAAAGACTTTAGCATAGTTAATGAAGCAGAATTAGGTCTTTTTCTGAAATTTCCTCGCTTTTTCTATGATCCAGCAGATGTTGGCAATTTGATCTCTGGTTCCTCTGCTTTTTCTAAACTCAGCCTGTATATCTGGAAGGTTTTGGTTCATGAACTGTTGAAGCCTAGCTAGGATATTGACCATTTGCCAGCATGTGAAATGAGTGCAGTTGTATGATAGTTTGAACGTTCTTTGGAATGGAATGAAAACTGACCTTTTCCAGTCTTATGGCCACTGTTGAGTTTTCCAAATTTGCTGGCATATTGATTGCAGCACTTTAACTGCATCATCTTTTAGGACTTGAAATAGCTCAGCTGAAATTCCATCACCTATACGAGCTTTGTTCATTGTAATGCTTCCTAAGGCCCACTTGACTTCACACTCCAAAATGTCTGACTAGGTCAGTGACCACACCATTGTGGTTATCTGGGTCATTAAGACTTCTTTGTAAAGTTCTTCTGTGTATTCTTGCCACAATTTCTTAATCATATCTGCTTCTATTATGTCCTTGTCTTGTGTGTGCTATGCTAAGTCACTTCAGTCAGGTCCAACATTTTGTGATCCTATGGACCATAGCCCACCAGACTCCTCTGTCCATGAGATTCTCCAGTCAAGAATATTGGAGTGAGTTGCTGTTCTGTCCTCCAGGGAATCTTCCAAACCCAGAAATCAAACCTGCATTGGCAGGTGGGTTCTTTACCACTAGCACCACCTGGGAAACCCAAAACTATCTATTATTTGGAAAATATTTAATTTATTAAGATGTTATTATATGGCATTCTGCTAAGTGGTAGAGATGATACATTAAAAAAAGATAATTTCTGCCCTCAAGGAGTGTGCTGTCTAGTACCTATATATACATATTGACATATATAGCAAGTATTTTCAATTTTCCAATCAGTAAAATACAAAGGTATTAAAAAACCATTTCCAGAAATTTTGCTGTGGTCCTTTGACACAGGCCTTTTTTATTAAGGTTTTATTGAAATATATTTATGGAAATGTACACTTAAATGTTGTTGTTGTTGTTGTCTAGTTGCTCAGTTGTATCTGACTCTTTGTGACCCCATGGACTGCAGCATGCCAAGTCTCCCTGTCCTTCACCATCTCCTGGACCATGCTCAAACTCCTGTCATTGAGTCAGTGATGCCACCCACTCACTATAAAATATGTCTCGCATCCTCTGTCATCACTTTCTCTTGTGTTCCATCTTTCCCAGCATGAGGATCTTTTCCAAAGAGTCAGTTCTTTGCATCAAGTGGCCAAAGTATTGGAGTTTCAGCTTCAGCATCAGTCCTTCCAATGGATATTCAGGATTGATTTACTTTAGGATTGACTTCCTTGCAGTCCTAGGGACTCTCAAGAGTCTTCTCCAGCACATTTCAAAAACATCAATTCTTTGACATTTAGCTGTCTTCATGGTCCAACTCTCACATCCATATATGACTACTGGAAAAACCCTAGCTTTTACTATATGGACCCTTGTAGGCAAAATGATGTCTCTGCTTTTTAATACCCTGTCTAGGTTTGTCATAGCTTTTCTTCCAAGTAGCAAATGTCTTTTAATTTTATGACTCGAGTAGAATCCCACACCATTTCCTGTCTAGGTCACTCCTTTTTACTGTTATGAAATTTCTTTGGTTACTTTATTTTGAGTTTAGCTTTTTTGTGCTTAAAAAAATAGTTCTGCTTTATATAATCAAGAAATACTGTCTGTCAAGGTTGAGTTGTTGTTCACTTGCTCAGTCGTGTCCAACTCTTTGTGACCCCATGATCTGCAGCACAGCAGGCCTCCCTGTCCCTCACCATCTCCCAAAGTTTGCCCAAGTCCATGTCCATTGCATTGTTGATGACTTAAGTTGGTGCCATTTAAATCCCAGTCATTGGTCAGAGCCAAACATTTTGCAGGAAAACTGAAAATGGAATAATTTTCAGGATTATAGCATGTTGCTTAATTTTGTCCACTAATTAACATTTATGGATAACTGGCTTCCTAAATCTCATCATACAGATTCATTTTTACTTGTTTCTGAAATCAGTGTAAGCATGGCATTGTGGCGAAATGAAAAGGGTGTTGATTAAAAGTGATGAATGTTGGTCCAGGACTTAAAGAATATTACCTAGTGTGAGACTTCGGTCAGCTTGTTTAATTTCTTGGAACGTCGGTTTTTCTGTTTGTACAAGGGAAAAAAAAGCATATTACTAGTTCTGTCTACATAACAGGTTTTTTTTTTAAATGAGGATCAAATGAAGTCACTATAAAATATGTAAAAATTAATAAGTTCTAGGGCTGTAGGCATCCATTGAATTAATTTCATTTCACAAAGTTTTTTATTACTTTTACAGATCACTCACATGTTATATTTATTCCTGTCAGGTTCAGCCTCTTAGTCTTCTCAGTGTTGAAGTTCTCTACGTTTTTAGAGTTCAAGTTGAACATTTTCTCTAGCCAGGCACCATACTTTACATGCCAAAAGCCTTTAATATTTGGCTAGTAGTATTACAAGGGTCTTACTTTTGTTTCACAGATTACAAAACAAGGTTCAGTGAGATTTCATAACTTGACCGGAAGAACATACTAGTTAAGTGACAGAGTTCTGACTTAAACCTAAATTTGCCCCATTCTGAAGTACTGCATTTTGGCATTTTCTATCAGTTCAAGCAAATCTGATCCATCTCAGTGTTTCTCTTACTATTTTCTCATGTCATCTCACTTTATACTGAGAGCAGCCCCTCATCCATCCTCACTAAAGAATGTAGTTTTTGTCCCTTGAAATAATTAGCTCATACTTCTCTCAGACTTCTCTAGAAATATTGTATCAATATGGTTTCCCCTTCACTCTGGTACTTCTACTAATTGTATCTTTCCTGAGGTTCTAAGCCTGAAATGTTGGGCATTTTTCTCTCCTTATCTGTCTCATTGACTACAAAGTAGCTCATATTGAATACAGATCATTTCTTATATTAGAAATGATAAAACACATTGAAAACTAAAGTTGTCAAAATTTGAGAGTTTGAACGATTAATAGAATGTAACTGAAAAAATTATGATTTATGTGTTTTGTAAAGGAAGCTGTAATCTCAAAAAAACAGTGCATTTCTCTAAAGCAAAGTATATTGAACAAAGCCTCTAGGGGAATCATCCCAGGTCCTCGGCAGTGAAAGTCCCAAGTCCTAATCACTAGACCAGCAGGGAAAGCCCCCCATCAGTCTGATCTCTGCTTCTGTGTTCACACTGCATCCTGCCTGCATGTCTTCACATCGTCTTCTCCCTGTGTATGTTCGTTTTCCCATTTTTGAAGGATACCCATCTTACTGCATTAGGGCCCACCCTAATGACCTCATCTTAACTTGGATGCAAAGTTGGATTGCAAACTTAAATTTGCAAAGATGCTATTTCCAAGTAAGGTCACATTCTGAAGTGCTGAGGGTTAGGACTTCAATATATCTTTTTGGGAGAGTGCAATTCAGCCCACAGTATGTCTTTACAATAATCAATTTCCAGATCCTCAGTTTTTTGGTGTTTTTTTTTTTTTAATTTTTTAGTTGAGGATAATTGCTTTACAGAATTTTGTGGTTTTCTGTCATACATCAGCAAGAATCAGTTTTTATTATATGTGTATTTTTTCCTACAGTTAATGTAAAGTTTCTGCATTTAAAAGAAGAGCCCTTTCATGTTCTTGATTGGATCATGATAAATATCAAATTGCTGTGTTTAGATTCCACTGTAAAGAATGCTATAATATTTCAATATTAAGGGCAGTATTTACAGTATGCTGGAAATAAATTTTTTCCCAGCCATTTAAATCCATGGTGAAAAATTTTAGATGTCAGCTTGAAAATGTGTGAGGGAATATATAGTTTAAAAAAATTTAGGGAGTATGCGAGCAAAATTTTATGAACACAGCTGATCTAGTGTGTGAGCCTCCATCCACTACATGCCAGTAGCATTTTTCCAGTAGTGACAACCAAAAATGTTTCCAGACATTGCCACATATCCCCTGGAAAGCAAAATTACTTTACGTCATTCCTCCATCATTTAAATAGAGCATACTCATCTCCTTCAGTTGGTAACATAGAAAATGTATTAGCGTTTCAGATGTTTGTTAATCTCAGTTTTGAGTTGCCTGCTATGTGCGCATGCTCACGCTTAGCCGCTCACTTGTGTCCAGCTGTTTGCGACCCCATGGACTGGGGCCTGCCAGGCTTCTCTGTTCATGGAATTTTCCAGGCAAGAATACTGGAGTGGGTTGCCATGTCCTCCTCCAGAGGATCTTCCCAACCCAGGGATCGAACCCGCGTCTCTCATGTCTCCTGCATTGGCAGGTGGATTCTTTACCCCTGTGTCACCTGGGAAGCTGTCTGCCATATAGCTCCAGTCAAAAGCATGACCTAAGATGGCAGACCAAGAGATACAACTTAACGGACGTGACAATAATTGATTCACAGAATTCAGTAAGCTTTATCCCTGTATCAAGGCAGATGGCCAAACAGCTACATATAAATCACCTGTTGACTTTTGTTGCCCCATCTCTGTCGATCCTAACATTATAAACCCTTAATTATATCTGGAGTCAGTGTGAGAAAAGGCTATGTGGAAAACTACTACTGTTTTGTAAAGGTTCTTATTATTAAGGGCCTTCTCTATTACATTCCTTTACTCCTGTGTCATGTGCCAAACCAAGTTCCCACGGTGGTTCAGAGGTGAACTGGTATGCTTTCAGTTATATCACAGTAGCTCTGTAGCTCTTTTTGCCTTACTACCAGGAGCCTCTAAGCTAAATTTGTGGTCAATTACACTATCTTCCCTTAGTTGTTTCCTAGGATAATTATTTCCTCACTCTCTCTCTTCCTTTCGTTTTATTACCTTCTTTCTTGTCTAAATGGTTCTCAGTTTTACTGAATCTTTGCTTTTTAGCATGAGCATCTTCTTGTGTTGGAAATGTAAATACATTAAATAAGTAAAGTTTATGGGATGATACAGTTTGAACTATCAGTAACACAACAAAAGAGTGCAAAGTCATTACAGGATATTTTTCCTAGCATCATTCTCTCAATGTACTATGACCTAAAAAAGAACAGTCATTTGTTGGAAATCTTAAGGTAATTATAAAGTAGAAAATAAATGCCATTTATTTTTCTTTCATAATAAAACACTGGGGTCTCTCTGGGTTTTTTTAAGTCTGTTATACCAAGTTCTATTTTCATTTTCTCAAAAACTTGTAATCATTGATGTTAAGCATAGAGATAAGCATTTTCTGAAACTAGCCTAAAGGTATTAGTACCTTTTAGTCAGAAATGGTGAAGGAGTAAAAAGTACTAACATTTATTGATTGCCTAGTAAGTGCTCTGCTTTATGCTAGATAATTTATATGACATTTTATCCCCACAATAATCTTCTTTTGATCTTAATGCTACTTTTATCTACATGGAATCCAAGTTTCTGAAAGAGGCAATGTATAGACAGTTGATTCTCATTCCAAAGTTCTTACTTTATATGATGAGGCCATAAAAGCTTCAGGACAGTACCTGCTTAGCACATAGTAAGCTCTGTAAGTGTTACTTCCTCTTATTAAGTCATCTGGGTTATGAATAAAGATCAAATTACTAAATGCTGAGATAACATACTACATCAAATCCTAGAGGGAATGGAGAAGCAAACCCATTTAGAATAAGTAGAAAGCTATTTAGAATAAAGAAGAATCTTAGTTTATTGTAGGTTACATCTATAAGAATTTTATAAACTGAAAATACAAAATTAGATTATGTTTTATGTAATGAATTGCCTGATTAGTTGCCAACAAAAAATTCGAGAAGTATTCTTCACCGTAGAGATGAAGTAAAGAACAGTAGTATTATGCAGTTCTTCCTCCATCATCTTTGTCAAGGACAGGAGATTGAACATTATCTTTATCTTATCTTGTACATGAACATATATAATATAGCTTTTCCTATTTAAATTAAAATCGCATATGGGGAGGTGGTTGGTTTGAACATTAGATTTTCTTGTGTGCATTGCTAGCCTTAGGAAAAAAGCATAATTACATAATTTTCCACAGGAAAAAGAAATAATGGATTCTTGCTTTTTTCTGCCTTTAGTTCAGTGTTTTCCAGCACCTAACATAATTTGTAAGGATTTTGGTGGCAACGAAACACATTTTACTGGAAGCGAAGTTGGTTTTTTCAAGCCTATATCTTGCCGAAATGTGTAAGTATATTACTGAAGCTAAATTTTCAGATTTACTTGCCTGAGTGAAATCTCATCTGGGTGGAATGAAGAGTAAAGAGTTAATTTATAAGGAGAATCCTGCACTAATATAACTTTTATCTTTTTGCTTTTGTCAGAAAACCTCTATTTTAAGTGTGTGTATTGTTTTAAAAATACGGTTTACCAACCAAGTAAAGTTTAGTAGTTCACTGTATGGGATAAATAGACTGAGTGGCTTCAGGCCATGTCAGTTCAGTCAGTTTATGCTACCAAATGGGTTATGAAAAAATTCTGTTTTCAAAATTTGGGGACTTTCTGGAGTGCAAATAAGGGACTGCATACCTACAGTATTAAAAGAATGCTAATTAGTAATTATTTGCATTTGGAAACTTGGTTTCATTCTTTATAGTTGGTTTAGATAATGAATGATGTTAAACAATTTAGAAATTTATTAAGACAAAAGACTTTATTTTGTTGGGAATATTCTTAGCTTAAAGAACTTTTAAGTTGGCTGTTTTATTTTTACTGCAGTAAAGCAGTAAAACAGTTTATTCTTATATTTCTACTTTGTACTGAAAGCATTATTTAGTTTTACCCATTTTTATTAATTCCTGGCATTGTATTTTTACCTTTTACTGTATGTTGTCACATTTTATATAATGGTACCTATTTAGCAGTTGTATAAAGAAAGACCACTATTTGTTTCTGCAAGTTCCATTAGAATTCTTAGAAATTACTACTAGAGTCTTTTTTCTCTTTTGACCCTACTTTACAAAGTTAATGAGGAGCTTTAGATTCTATCTTGCTGTGTAATCCAATCACTTAAGCTTCTTGGGTTCTAAGATTTCTCATTAGTAAAATAATAATTGTTAAGAGGAATTATTTTCAAAGTACTTAGATATGGTTTAGTCAGTTTTTTAATTTATAGATTTGATATTTCCAAATGACAAATAATTTGTTAAGTGTTGATGGTCCAAGAAAACATTTGTTAAGAACCACTCAAGTTGGACACTGCAGATTAATTTTACCTGTAATGTTCACATCACAATGATCTGCCACTTAATTTCCAAGTTAATTCTGATTTTTCTTTTAATGTCTCTGAGTAGATTAGACTGAAATGCAACTGAGCTATACTAATCATGCTCACAAGACATTCATGTCAATTGTGATAAGAAATATAATTATCAAGGAAACTAGATACTCCAAGCCTACTGGCCAACTTATTTCTCTCCTATTGTAAAGTCAAAAATTCCAAAATAGGATTTGCTTGATGAGCACTGAATCAGAACAAAAGGAGTTAGGTTGATGGATAATTTTAATGATAAATCACAAAAGTAAGATAACCTAATACATTACTTTCCTCTATCAGAATATTCAGTATATACCTTTCAAACAAACACCTGCTGGTCAGCTACTGAATAAAGACTCACTGACAAATTGTTAATTCATTGAGTGTTCCCTTTTCCAGTTTACGTATTTTCCTTCTCCTGGCATATCCTTTCATAATATTGATTGATTAAAACTCCATCTTACTATCACAGATGTGGCCATTCTATAATGTATTCTTTAGCAACTGAAGTCTATTAACTGTCTAATCAGTTACCAAGTCACACCTGTTTATACTGCCCATCTATGCTAGTTGGAGCAGCCTACCTGTTGTAACAGATGCCTTTAGAATTTTAGTGGCTTAACCCAGTAAATTTTATTTCTCATTCATATCATAATCCAATTTGTGTTGATTTGGAGGTCTACATGGGGTGAAGGAAGTGATAGTTGCTCCATGCAGACATGCCGGGGTCTTGTACCTTTCATCTTTTGACTTTACTTCCTCTAGTCCTTAGAGTCTTTTCCATTCAGCCAAGAGATGGAGAGAGGAGATGGAACACCTATAGACATGTTTTATGGACCAGACATGGCATACATGATGGCTTACATCACTTCTGTCCTCATTCCATTGGCCAGAACTAAGTGATGGCTGCATTTAACTGCAAAGTGAGCTAGAATATATTAATACACAGGCATACCTCAGAGATATCATGAGTTTGGTTGCAGATCAGTGTGATAAAGCAAGTTACACGAATCATCTGGTTTCCCTGTGTATATAAAAGTTATGTTTATACTGCGTGTAGTCTATTAAGTGTGCAATAACATTGTGTCAAAAAACTGTACCTTAATTTAAAAATAATGCTGTTGGAAAAATGGCACTGACAGACTTGCCTGGTGAAGGGTTGATACGGACCTTCAATTTGTAAAAATCCTCAGTTTATCTGTAAAGTGCAATAACACAAAGCACATCAAAACAAGTAGTTTTAGCTGTAAACAGTTTTTACTGTATGATACAGTGATTTAGCTGTATGCCTATGAGATAAAGCAAAATGATTTGATGAACAGTTTGATAAATCTCTGCTGCACCACCAGTTTTTAGATTATTCTTTAGGGTGATTTATTTATATAGATCACTGCTTTTCTAATTTCTTTCCCCTTACTAGCCAAGCTTTTCGAGAGGCTTGTTTCTATAATATTTATCTTTTATGAATTTTTAGTCTAATGCAGTATGGCTTTTGGCCATACTAAAATTTGCCAGTGATCTTTGTTGCTATATCAAATGGATATTTATAGTCTACAATCCTTCTATAGCATTTGATATTTCTTTTTCTTAAAATACTTTCTTTCCTTGACTTACGGTATAGAACACACTTCAATTTCCTTTGATCCCTATTATTTTCCTTCTTTCTTATATCTTGATATTCGCAAGATTATGTCCTTGGTCCTTTTCTCTTCTTCATTCATCCACCCCACCCACCCCTTTGGTTTCTCATACCATCTTTATATAAAGATCCCAAACTGAATCTTTTGTCTCTTCCTTCATTTCCTCCTTTGTATTAATGAATGCAGCTCTTCTGTCCAGTTCCTTAAGCAGAAACTTTGGAGTCATTCTCCAAAGAATGACTCATTCCCCACATTTAGTCTGGCTGCTTCTGCATTTAATATTTCCCAGTTTTGTTTCCTTTTTTCTTCCACTGCTAGTAGCCAGTAGATTATCACTTGAGTGTCTACCAAGTCTCCCAGATTATTTCTCTACTGCTATTCTGGTGATCCATTTCAATGTAGAGAGGCACTACTCCCCTCAGTGCAAAATCTGGCATCCTTGTAATATTAACTGCATAGACAGGATCTCTGGGCTGTTTACTATCTCCCCCAACTCTCTGAAAATGTCTTAATTGTGAGTGCAATGCAAAAAATAGGATTATAAGCAGGAGACATGATCAGATTTGACTTTAAAATGATGATTCCAGCTACCTCTTTATTTCTTTACTCTTATTTGTAGCAACTCCTTGAAAGGATTATCTAATGCTTCTTTTCTTTAGTTTTTTTCCAACTTTTTTTTAAATTAACATTGGTTTGTAACATGTTTCATGTATACATTATAATTCAACTTCTATATGTACTGCAGGCTGTTCGCCACCAAGTCTAGTTCCTATCCATCATTGTGCAGTTGATCCCCTTTATTCATTTCATCCACCTCCCACCTACCTTCACCTCTGGGGACTATCAGTATCTTCTGTTTTCAGTGTGTTTTTTTTTTTCATGTTATTTTTTCGTTGTTCATTTACTTATTTTTTGTATGTGCCGCATATGAGCAAAATGGGCTTCCCTGATGGCTCAGCAGGTTAAGAATCCCCCTGCAGTGCAGGAGACACAGAAGACAACAGGTTCAATCTCTGAGTCAGGAAGATCCCCTGAAGGAGGAAATGGCAGCCCACTCCAGTATTCTTGCCTGGAAAATCCCATGACCAGGGGAATCTGGTGGGCTACAGTCCATGGGGTCACAAAGAGTCAGACATAACTAAGCATGAGCATGGACTATGTCCCATTGTCTCTGCAAGGCTCAGGCCCAGCCATGAGCGAAATCATATATTTGTCTTTCTGTATCTCACTTCTTTCACTCAACACATGCCCTCAAGATCTGTCCACGTTGCCACAAATGGCAAGATTTTTTTTTTTTTTTTTAGTGGATGAGTAGTAGTCTTGTATGTTTAGATATGTGTATATATCTTTTTTATCCATTAACTCACCAGTGGGCCTTAGGTTGTTTCCACATCTTGGCTGTTGTTAATAATGCTGCAGTGAACATTGGAATGCGTATATATTTTTGAATTAGTATTTCCCTATTCTTTGGATAAATACCCAGACTTGTAATAGCTAGATCATATGGTAATTTTATTGTTAATTTTTTGAGGAATCTCCATACTGTTTTTCGTAGTGGCTGCTCCAAAGTACATTTCCACCAGCAATGCATGAGTGTTCCCTTTTCCTCCACATCCTTTCCAACATCTTGTTTTTTCTTGTTTTTATGATAATAGCCATTCTAATGTGTGAAATGACACTTCATTGTGGTTTTAATTTGCATCTCTCTGATGATTTGTGATACTGAACATCTTCTTTTCAAGTGCCTATTAGCCATGTCTTAACTGGAAAATTGTTCAGATCCTATGCCCATTTTTAAATCAGGTTGTTTGCTTTGTTGTAATTGAGTTGTATGATAAGAATTGCACTGAATCTGTAGATTCTATTAGGTAATTTGTATTTTAGCAATGTTAATTTTTCCATTTCATGAGCATGGGATATTTTTACTTTTCTCTTTGTTTTCTTCAATTAATTTTAATAATGTCCTATAGTTTTCAGTGTACAGGTCCTTCATTTCCTTGGTTAAATTTATTCCTAGGTATTCCATTCTTTTTGTTGCAATTGTAAATGGGATTTTTTAAACTTCTTTTTCTTCTAGTTGTTAATATATAAGAGAGCAGATTTTTATATATTGATTATCTACCTTGCTGTTTTACTGTATTTGTTTATTATTTCTAATAATTTTTTGGTAGAATGTTTAGGGTTTTCTGTATATAAAATTGTGTCATCCACAAACAGTGACAGTTTTACTTCTTCCTTGCCAATATGGTTGTCTTTTATTTTTTTTCCTTGCCTAATTGCTCTGGCTATGAATTCTAGTATTACGTTGAATAAGAGTGATAAGAGTGGGTATCCTTATCTTGTTCCTGATCTTAGAGGGAAAAGCTTTCAGTTTGTCACTGCTGAGTATAATAGCTATGGGTTTGTTATATATAGCCTTTACTATGTAGAAGTACATTCCTTCTGTATTCATTTCATTAAAAGTTTTTTGTGTGTCATAAATGAATGTTGAATCCTATTAGATGCTTTTTCTGCATAAATTGAGATATCATATGATTTTTATTCATTTTGTTAATATGGTGTATCACATTGATTGATTTGCAAATGAACCATCCTTGCATTCCTGTAATAATCCCATTTGATCATGGTATGTAATCCTTGTAGTGTATTAGGTTTACTAATGTGTATTTGGTTTGCTAATGTTTTGTTGAGGATGTTTGCATCTGTGTTCATCAGAGAGATTGTTTTGTAATTTTCTTCTCTTTTGATGTCCTCGTCTTATTTTGGTATCATACTAATGTTGGTTTTTTAAAATGAGTTAGGAAGTGTCCCTTCCTCTTCAGTTTTTTGAAGAGGTTGAGAAAGATAGGTATTAAGTCTTTGAATGTTTGGTAGAGTTCACCAGTGAAACCATCTGGTCCTGGACTTTTGTTTTGGGGGAGGTTTTTGATTATCGTTTTTAATCTCTTCTTAGTTGGTAATTGGGCTATTCAAATTTTCTATTTCTTATGGATTCAGTCTTAGAAAGCTGTATGATTCTAAAATTTATCTGTTTCTTCTGAGTTGTCCAGTTTATTGGCAAACAGCTATTCATAGTAGTCACTTATAAGCCTTTATATTGGGTTGACCAAAAAATTCTTTCTGGATAAGATGACATGGAAAAACCCAAATGATCTTTTTGGCCAACCCAGTATTTCTTTGATATCCATTGTAACTTCTCCTCTTTTATTTCTGATTTTACTTATCTGAGTTCTCTCTTTTTTTAAGTGAGTCAGGTTGAAGGTTTGTCAACTTTATCTCTTCAAAAGAACCAGCTCTTAGTTTCATTAATATTTTCTATTTTCTTTTTGGTCTCTGTTTCATATATTTCCAATTTCATTTTTATTATTTCCTTCCTTCTACTGATTTTGGGCTTCATTTTTTTTCCTTCTTTTTTCTAGTTTCTTTAAATGTATGGTTAGATTATTTGTGGTTTTTCTTCTTCCTTGAAGTAGACCTGTATTTCTTTAAACCATTCTCTTAGTACTGATATTACATGTGTGTCAGAGATTTTGGTATGTTGTATTTTCATTTCTCTTCAGATATTTTTAAAACTTCCCCTTTAATTTTTTCACTGATGCAATAGTTGTTCAATAGTTTGTTGTTTAATCTCCACATATTTATGATTTTTTCAGCTTTCTTAAAATTCATTTTTAGTTTCATACCATTGTGGTCAGAAAAGATACTTGATATAATTTCAGTCTTCTTAAATTTATTAAAGCTTGTTCTATGCCCCAGCAGATGGTTTATCCTTGAGAACATTCTGTGTGCCCTTAAGAAATATGTTTATTCTGCAGATTTTGGATAGAATGTTCTGTATACATCTGTTATTAAGTCTCTTTGGCCTAGTGTTTCATTTAAGGTTGCGTTTTCCTTGTTCTCTTTCTGCCTGTGTGATCAATCCATTTATTGTGGGTTGTTAACATCTCCTCCTCTCACTGTGATGCCGTCACTTTCTCCCTTTAACTCAGTTATAGGCTTTATATATTTTGGTGCTCTGTTGTTAGGTGCATATATATCAATGAATATGTTATCTAAATGAATTATACTCTTTATCATTTGTATATAATGCCCATCTTTGTCTCTTGTTAACTTTTTTGGTCTGAAGTCTGTTTTGTCTGATATGAGTGTGGTTAACGCCTGCTTTCTTTTGGCCGCCATTTGCTTAGAGTATCATTTTGCAGTCCTTTACTTAGACCTGAGATGAGTCTCCTAGAATCAGCATGTAGTTGGGTCTTGTGTTTTAATCCATCCAGGCATTCTGTGTCTTCTGCTTGGTGAATTCAATCTATTTATATTCAGAGAGAGAGAGAGAGAGTGTGTGTGTGTGTGTGTGTGTTTGCCATGCTGTGTGGCGTGCAGGATCTTAGTTTCCCAACCCAGGATATTCAGAGAGAGAGAGAGAGAGAGAGAGAGAGAGAGTGAGTGTGTGTGTGTGTGTGTGTGTGAGTGTGTGTGTGTGTGTGTGTGTTTGCGTGTTTGCCATGCTGTGTGGCATGCAGGATCTTAGTTTCCCAACCCGGGATCAAACCCATGCCCACTGCAATGGAAAAACAGTCTTAACCACTGGACCACCAGGGAAGTTCCCATTTAGTGTGATTATTGATGTATGAGGACTTGGTATTGCCATTTGTCTTTTTTTTCTGGTTGTTCTGTAGTTCCATTGTTTCTTTTTCTTTGCATTTCTGTGCAAGGAAATGGTAGTCTTCTATGATGTTTTTCTCAGTTTTCTCTCTTTTTTTTATGTTTTGGGTCTCTGCTCTAGATTTTTGTTTTGTGGTTGTCATGAGGTTTGTATAAACATTTCAAAGATAGTCCTTTTTCTGTTGGTAGTATCTTTTTTAAAATTTTTATCTGTTTATTTTTGGCTGTACTGGATCTTCGTTCCTGCACAGGCTTTTCCCTAGTTGTGGTGAGTGGGGGCTACTCTCTAGTTGGGGTGTACAGGCTTCTCATTGCGATGGCTTCTCCTGTTATGGAGCACAGGCTCAGGGCTGCAAGGCTTCAGTCGTTACAGCACATGAGTTCAGTATGTAGCTTCTGGATTCTAGAACATAGTGTCAGTTGTGGCACACGGGCTTAGTCGCTTCATGGCATGTGGGATCTTCCCAGCCCAGGGATCGAACCCATGTCTCCTGCATAGGCAGGCAGATTCTTTCCCACTGAGCCACCAGGGAAGTCCTGTTGGTAGTATCCTATCCTCCTATGCCTATAGAGGTAACATCTTTTTTCCTTTTTCCCTTTTATATTTTTGTTGTCACAAATATGTCTCAGCACAGAATACTGTGAATTCGTTAACAAATTGATGTAGCTATAGTTATTTTTTTTCACCCTTTAATCTTTGCTATAATTCTGTGTTTAACAACCTGTTTTTAATGATTTGTATTTTGTTTTACTTTGGCTGTGCCAAGTCTGCGTTTCAGCACGCGGGATCTTTGTTGCCACATATTTAGTTGTAGCATGTGGGGTCTAGTTTGCTGACCAGGGATTGAACTGGGGTCCCCTGCATTCGGAGTGCAGAGTCTTAACCACTGGACCACCAAGAAATTCCCAGCAACCTATTCTGATATATAGTTACCATTTTCTGATTCTATTTATTAGCTTAAAATTTTTTGTACTTTTGCTTTATCATTTCAAGTAGAAGAATTTTTTTAAGCATTTCTTTTAAGGAAAGTCTAGTGATGATAAACTCCCTCAACTTCTGTTTGTCTGGGAATGCCTTTATTTCTCCCTGTATCTGAATGAAACTTATGCTTTATAGAGTATTCTTGGCTGACAGTTTTTATCTCTCAGTATTTTGAGTTTGTCATTCTACTGTCATTCCTGGCCAATAGAGTTTCTGCTGAGAAATCTGCTGATCACCTAGTGGGGGTATGTTAGTAGGTTGCTGTCTTTTTTCCCCCTGGCTGCCTTTAAAGTTGTTTCTTTGTCATTGACTTTTGACAGTTTTAATGTGTCTTGGAGAAGGTCTTTTTAGGTGTTCTATTTCCTACGTGGGCTTGTATATCTAACTCCTTTCCCAGATTTGAGACATTCTCAGCCACTCCAATACTCTTGCTTGGAAAATCCCATGGATGGAGGTGCCTGGTGGGCTGCAGTCCATGGGGTTGCTAAGAGTTGGACATGACTGGGTAACATCCCTTTCACTTTTCACTTTCATGCATTGGAGAAGGAAATGGCAACCCACTCCAGTGTTCTTGCCTGGAGAATCCCAGGGATGAAGGAGCCTGGTGGGCTGCCGTCTGTGGGGCTGCACAGAGTTGGACACGACTGAAGCGACTTAGCAGCAGCAGCAGCAGCTATTACTTAGAAGAGGGGTGACAGAAAATGAAATGGTTGGATGGCATCACCAACTCGATGGACATGAGTCTGAGCAAGCTCTGGGAGTTGGTGATGGACAGGGAAGCCTGGCGTGCTGCAGTCCATGGGGTCACAGAGTCAGACATGATTGACTGAACTGAACAGCTATTGCTCCCTTAAATAAGCTGTTTCCTTCTTCTCTTTTCCTTCTGGTATACCCATTGTCCATATGTCACCTTTCTAATGGAGTTGGATAGCTGTTGTAGTTTCTTCATTAAAAAGAAAAAGACTTAGTTCTTGCTCCTCTTTCACCTGAATCATTTCCCAGTTTCTGTCTTTAAGCTCACTAATTCTCTCTTCCATATGGTCTACTCTGTTTCCATCGTTTTTTAATGCCATTCTTCATATCGTTTATTGAGTTCTTCAGCTTCATAACTTCTGTTTGGTTCTTTTTTTTAAAGAGTTTCAGTCTCTTGGATAAAATATTCCTTTTTTTCATTAATTTTTTTTGCTTAGTTCATTGAACTGTTTTTCTGTTTTCTTGTAGCGTGTTTCTTCCTGATAGCTATTTTGAATTCTCTGTGAGACCACAGTCTTCTGTGATTCTAAGTTTGGTTTCTGGAGAATTGTCGTTTTCTTTTTCTGATGCTGTGTTACTGTGGCTTTGCATGGTGCTTGATGAGTTGTTCCTTTGCTGGCATGCTTGAGGTAGTGAATACCTTTCTCATTTAGGTAAAACTTTATTTACTTTGATTCCAACAGTAATTCTAATTACCAATTACAGGTTGGTAATTAGAGTGCTTTCTTTTGCTTTTCAGTAGGTGGCACTGCAGCACAATTTACAGCCTGGTCTCTCTGCCCTGAGCTGCCTCTGGCTATATTTAATTGGCACTTTCTGCCCTCTGTCACCTCTGCCAGAGGTGTCGTCAGTGCCCTCATCATCTCTGCTTCTTTCCTGTGGGGTTGCTGGTGCCTTGACACTGCGAGAGTTGCTGTCGTTGCTGGCATTACCACCAGGGACACCAGGGTGACAGGTATCTTTGCCACAGTGGGGTTGGCTGGGTTGTGGACTCTGCTGCAGCGGGGAGGGGAGGGGAGAGCCACGTTTGTGGGTGCTGTAGGATGGGACAGAGTCACGGGCACTGCTATGGCCCTTCCAGTCTTCCTTAAGCCTGCTCTGTTCTATATTTTGCCCTCATTGTTGCCAGAATTGCACTTGGTGAGGTCACTAATGCTCTCCTCTTGGTTAAATTTAGTGGTAAATTCTCAGGCATTCTTATATCATCTCTCAGTCACATTTGGCACAGTTGATCACTCTGTTCTTCTTAATACACTGACTTCACTTGACTTCCAAGATACCACACACTTTTTTCTTTTTTAACTTTTTTATTTTGTATTGGAGTAAAGCCGATTAACAATGTGATAATTTCAGGTGGACAGCAAAGGGATTAAGCCATACGTATACATGTATCCATCCTCCCCTTAACTCCCCTCCCATCCAGCCTGCCACATAGCATTGAGAAGAGTTTCCTGTGTAATACAGTAGATCCATGTTGACACCACACTCTTTTGGTTTTACTTTTCCTCACTTTTACTCCTTTCTGGTTTCGTCTCTTCTTGATCTGGGAAGGTTTGTTGTACATTATTGTGACAATAGCTCGCAAATACTCCCCTGCAGTCATCTTCAGCGTAGCAACTAGAATGACTATTTTTACACCATACCTCTGCTTACCTCTGCGGTAGCTTCACATATCACTCACAGTAGAAAATGGTGTTTTTATAGCACTTAACAATGGTATTCAAGGCCCTGCATGATCTGCCCTCTTTGCCCTGTTCTCTCTTTGACCTTGTCTCCTTCTGTACTTCCCCTCTCCTACTCCATTCTTCCTACACTTGCTTCATTAATAGACCTTGAACATGCCAGGTAGGCTGCCTTTGCAACAGCAGTTTCTTTTGTCTGGGACATTTTTCCATCAGAGGCATGGCATGGCTGAATCTCTTACCTCCCTTAGGTCTTTGCTGAAATACCACCTTCTCAATGAAGCTTACTCTTGTCACTCCACTTAAATGGCCCTGATCTGTATCCCTGGCATTCTGAATTCCCTTACACCCTAATCCACTTCTTTTTTCATAGCATTTATGACTGTCTTTTTTTTTTTTTTTTAATATTTGTTTATTTGGCCACACCAGGTCTTGGTTGCGCATGTGGGGTGGGGTCTTCAAACTTCATGTCTGCATACAGGATATTGTAGTTGCAGCACATGGGATCTAGTTCCCTGATCAGGGCTCGAATCTGGGCCCCCTGCATTATGAGCACAGTCTTAGCCCCTGGACCACCAGGGAAGTCCTTCTTTATGACTTTCTAACACACAGTTTCTTTTTAAAATATGTTTAGGTTTATGGGCTTCCCTCATAGCTTAGTTGGTAAAGAACCCTTCTGCAATGCAGGAGACCCCGGTTTGATGCCTGGGTCAGAAAGATCCCCTGGAGAAATGATAGGCTGCCCACGCCAGTATTCTTGGGCTTCCCTTGTGGCTCAGCTGGTTAAGAATTTGATCTGCCTGCAATGCAGGAGACCTGGGTTCATTCCCTGGGTTGGGCAGATTCCCTGGAGAAGGGAAAGGCTAACCACTCCAGTATTCTGGTCTGGAGAATTCCATGGACTGTATAGTCCATGGGGTCGCAAAGAGCTGGACACAACTGAGCGACTTTCACTTCGGTTTATTACTTGCTGCCACTAGATTGTAAGCTCTTTAAAGGCAGGAATTTTTATCTCTTCTGCTCATTAATATATCCCAGTAGCCTGAAATAGTCCCTGGCACTCAGTAGTCACCCAAAAAGCATTAATTGAATGGATGAATGAACTGATTAACAAACAGTAATAATTAACATTATTTTCTAAAATGTTTACATGTTGGAAATATATTAATGTGACATTCAGGTTCTGATTCTGTGCAGGAATGGCTATTCATACAAAGTGGCGGTTGCACTGTCTCTTTTCCTTGGATGGTTGGGAGCAGATCGATTTTACCTTGGATACCCTGCCTTGGGTGAGTGTATTTTATTAAAAAAGAAAAAATTCTTATGAAACTTGTAGGTAAATATACCTATTCTTATAGATTAAATCTCTGCATACTATTAATAGTTACAGGTTCCATGTAGCTGGAGTTGAATAGTCAATGTTTTTCTCTGATGACAGAGCTAGCAATTAACTCTGTAGTGAACTTGGGTAAAAGATACTGACTTTACTTGTTTTGTTTTTTTTTTTCATCTTTATGAAAACACACACTCAAGACAGTGTAGTCATTAGTAGACTGGGGTTGTCATTGCTAGTGCTATGTACACATTGGGTATACAATAAATGTTTTAGGAATAAATGCGTGTCTTTTCCTATCCCTCCAGAAATATCTGCCTTCTACCTGGATCTCTATCCGTGTTACTTTGGGAATCGAAACTACTTCTTTCAGGAAAAGGTGGGGTTGGAACTGCAGCAACCAGTATGAGCTGGTGTAGAGCCTGATTATTACCCCTAGCATCCCTCCCCACACCTTCCTCCTGGTTGTAATCTTTACATTTACCATAGTTACTGATGCTTCTGAAAGCTAGTCACATTTGATGGTAGCTTTTGTTTAAATAATACTTTCACGTGTCTCCCCTTATTTGAGCCTTAAAACTCTCTGAGTTTATCATCTTGTTTAAATCTGCTTTAACAGGTAGGGAAATTGTCACCAAAGAGGTTAAAGGATTTGCTACCTCTGGAGGCCTTGCTTTATACGCTGATATATTTGTTATCATCATTGTTTTATGGATAGGGAACTTGTCATGAGATTAAGAGATTTACCCAAGGACACTCAGCTAGTGACCTGAATTTGAACCCAAATACTCTGGCTCAAGAGATCATGCTTTATTTACTGTAGTACTTTGCTTCTATATTAGCCCTTCAGTGAGGAGTTTTAAAGTTTCTGAGCACTCTGCTTTCTAGCTACCAAAGCTAATCTTATTCTTTCCATCTTGCTACCCACCAGAGATCAAAGAGGAATCTTCACTGTGAGGTTCAGTTCAGTTCATTCTCTCGGTCGTGTTCGACACTTTGCCACTCCATGGACTGAAGCACACCAGGCTTCCCTGTCCATCACCAGCTCCCAGAGCTGGCTCAAACTTATGTCCATCAAGTCAGTGATGCCATCCAACCATTTCATCCTCTGTTGTCCCCTTCTCCTCCTGCCATCAATCTTTCCCAGCATCAGGGTCTTATCTAATGAGTCAGTTCTTCGCATCAGGTGGCCAGCTTCAACATCAGTCCTTCCAATGAATATTTAGGACTGATTTCCTTTAGGATTGACTGGTTTGATCTCCTTGCAGCTTAAAGTACTCTCAAGAGTCTTATCCAGTACCACAGTTCAAAAACATCAATTCTTTCGTGCTCAGCTTTCTTTAGGTCCAACTCTCACATCCATACATGACTACTGGAAAAACCATAGCTTGACTAGATGGATCTTTGTCAGTAAAGGAATGTCCCTGCTTTTTAATATGCTGTCTAGGTTGGTCATAGCTTTTCTTTCAAGGAGCAAGCGTCTTTTAATTTCATGGCTGCAGTCACCATCTGCAGTGATTTTGGAGCCCAAGAAAATAAAGTCTCTCACTGTTTCCATTGTTTCCCCATCCATCTGCCATGAAGTGCTGGGACCAGATGCCATGATCTTAGTGTTTTGAATGTTGAGTTTTAAGCCCACATTTTCACTCTCCTCTTTGACTTTCATCAGGAGGCTCTTTAGTTCTTCTTTGCTTTCTGTCATGAGGGTGTTGTCATCTACATATCTGAGATTATTGATATTTCTCCCAGCAATCTTGATTCCAGCTTGTGCTTCATCCAGCCCAGCATATCTCATGATGTACTCTGCGTATAAGTTAAATAAGCAGGGTGATAATATACAGCCCTGACGTACTCCTTTCCTGATTTGGATCCAGTCAATTGTTCCATGTCCGGTTCTAACTGTTGCTTCCTGACCTGCATACAGGTTTCTCAAGATGCACGTCAGATGGTCTGGTATTCCCATCTCTTGAAGAATTTTCCAGAGTTCATTGTGATGCACACAGTCAAAGGCTTTGGCATAGTCAATGAAGCAGATGTTTTTCTGGAACTCTCTCTCTTTTCTTCATTATATAAATTTTATGTTAGGATTAAATAAGGGAAATGTGTTGAGGGTGAGATTAAATTAAATTTAATAAGATCCAAACATTCCTTTAAGAAAAATTTTCTTTATGGATACTTTATGTATATAGCATTATTTCCTCTAATTGATTTATTCTCATACTTGTGCTTCTTTAGCACCATGAAACCTTATTTTTCTAATATTTTGTCTTTTTGTTTTTAACTGTGTTAACATCTGTGATTTTTCTTTACATGGCAATAATTGGTATATTTTGTTCTGACCATCTGTAGCATCAAAAGATTATGGATTCTCAAAGATAATAGCTCTTTTGGAGCAGTTAATAGGGGGAGAGATACTCCTTTCATGGTGATATTACTTTAAAGTGTAAATATTTTCTTATGAGAATAACAAAGTGTTGTGTGTTTTTAAGCCCCAAACTTCAAAATCTTTGGTTATTGTATTCCATTTTTCTTTTTAAGTTTGGAGTTACCAGTTTGGACTGGCGTATTATATCCACAGATCATGGGACAAATAAAGGTACAGGGATTTGTAGGTTAAACTCTTCTAAGATTTGAAAGCTCTCCTTTATTGGTATAGGCACAAAAAGAATAGAACTCCCTAATTACCAAATCATTACAGAACACTTGGGCTTTGGCAAACAGCAGCTTCAGTATGAAATAATCTACATTCTCTGAAATAGTTACACAGAAGAATATTTGCAAGGCTCAACCTGTAATAAAGCAAAAAATACCCCCAATTTTTTTTAAATACCAAAAATTAATCTCTGTACTTTTTATTTTATACCCAAATAAATCCTTTTATTGAATTTGTATACTTTAAATGTAAAATGTAAGTTACTAAAGTATAAATAAAGTACACTGAAAACATGAGCTTTTTGAATATCATCTGGCAGCATAATCTTTTTGGAAGAATATATCTACGACAGTAATGACTCAGGATAAAAATGGATCCTTCTTGATTAGAAACATTTTTATTTGGAATTCCAAAACTTTAAAATCTAAATATATCATTTCTTTCCTTGATAAGATAAGTAAATAGGATCTGTACAAAGAGACCTAACAACTTTTTTACTTGGATAAAAAAGTCAGTCTACTTTCGGTTGTTCACAAATCCCTCCCTCCATCTTTTAAAAAATTAGTTTTGGTGCTCCAAATAATGAGATACATACAGGTAATGGTTTGCATTGGTTTTTATATCAAAAAGATTGTCCTCTGTATACCGGTGCCAAATCGAATCTTGCAGACAGAGTTTTGGATGAAGTAGAAAAGAATAGCTTTATTGCTTTGCCAGACTAGGAGGGACACGACAGACCCCTGCCCTCAAGGCCTATGTGTCCCAACCCAGGAGGATTTGATGAGGAGTTTTATAGCGCTAGTTTCAAGGGTAGGGTTTCTGACAAGTTAGCATATGTGCAGGGCCTGCACTCCTCTAATCTGGTCTCAGTTAATCTTGAAGAAAAGTGAAAAAAGTGTAAGTCACTCAGTTGTGTAGACTCTTTGTGACCCCATGGACTATATAGTCCATGGAATTCTGGCCAGAATACTGGAGTGGGCACCCTTGCCCTTCTCCAGTTGATCTTCCCAACCCAGATCTCCTGATTGTGGGCAGATTCTTTACACCAGTTGAGCCACAAGGGAAGGCCAAGAATACTGGAGTGGGTAGCCTGTTCTCTCTCCAGGGGATCTTCCCAACCTAGGAATCAAACCGGGGTCTCCTGCATTGCAGGCACATTCTTTTTCAATTGAACTATCAGGGAAGCCCTAATATTGATGAGCCTCTTTGATTCCTGGACTCTGTTGGCTTGTTGGCTGCTCCTCCCCTGATTAGCAACTGTTCACATCTGCCGTTTGTAACTCAGGAAAGGTCATGGAGGCTGGATTCTCTTCCCTTCAAAAAAGAAAACAGGAACAGAAAGGCCAGGAGCACCACAGGGTCCTGATCATTTTCAGTTTTAATAAATGCTGTTTAAAGTGTATGCTACTTTGTGTTTTTCAAGTTGCTCATAGATTGTTTCTAGTTTTTTGATAGTCATACAACAAATATTCATCAAACTCTGCCATACTGTGCAAGAAATTGACTTGAATAAGACAGATGAGAACCCTGTCTTCAGGAGTTTACATGGCATAGGAAAACAGAGAATTAATGAACAAACCAAGAAATTATTTCTGATCAACACCGTGATGGAAATAAATAGGAGACGTGTGATAGAGTGCTGGGCCTGTTGTGGGGAACGGCATGCTTAAAGAATGCTCTGAAGAAGTACCCTGAGATGAGAATAGCTGCAGGAAGACCACCATTGGAAGAGGGCATCATGAAGGCAAAGGCACTGGCACAGTTCCAGTTTCTTCATAGAGTAGCAGTTCATTGAAGACAAACGTTTTTCTTTTTTTTTGGCCGTGCTGGGTCTTTGTTGTTGCATGCAGGCTTTCTCTAGTTGTGATGAGTGGGGTCTGCTTTCTAGTTGTGGCTTGCAGGCTCAGTAGTTGTAGTGCAAGGGCTTAGTTGCCCAATGGCCTGTGAAATATTCCTGGACCAGGGATCAAATACATGACCCATACACTGGCAGGCAAATTCTTAAGCACTGGACCACCAAAATGCGAAGTCATGTGGGCCTTAGGAAGCAAAATGGTTGTCTGAGGAGGTCTTATAAATAGCTGTGAAAAGAAGAGGAGCAAAAGGCAAAGGAGAAAAGGAAAGATATATCCATCTAAACACAGAGTTCCAAAGATTAGCAAGGAGAGATAAGAAAATCTCCCTAAGTGATCAGTGCAAAAAAATAGACAAAAACAGTAGAATGTGAAAGACTAGAGATCTCTTCGAGAAAATTATAGATACCAAGGGAACATTTCATGTAAAGATGGGCGCAATAAAGGACAGGAATGGTATGGACCTAAGAGAAGCAGAAGATATTAAGAAGAGGTGGCAAGAATACACAGAACTGTACAAAAAAGATCTTAATGACCCAGATAACCACGACGGTGTGATCACTCACCTAGAGCCAGACATCCTGGAGTGCGAAGTCAAGTGGGCCTTAGGAAGCATCACTATGAACAAAGCTAGTGGAGATGATGGAATTCCAGCTGAGCTGTTTCAAATCCTAAAAGATGATGCTGTTAAAGTGCTGCACTCAATTTGCCAGCAAATTCAGAAAACTCAGCAGAGGCCACAGGACTGGAAAAGGTTAGTTTTCATTCCAATCCCAAAGAAAGGCAATGCCAAAGAATGCTCAAACTACTGCACAGTTGTACTCATCTCACACACTAGCAAAATAATGCTCAAAATTCTCCAATTCAGGCTTCAGGAGTAGATGAACCATGAACTTCCAGATGTTCAAGCTGGATTTAGAAAAGGTAGAGGAACCAGAGATCAAATTGCCAACATTCATTGGATCATAGAAAAAGCAAGAGAGTTCTAGAAAAACATCTACTTCTGCTTTATTGACTATGCCAAAGTCTTTGACTGTGTGGATCACAACAAACTGAAAAATTCTTCAAGAGATGGGAATACCAGACCACCTGACCTGCCTCTTGAGAAATCTGTATGCAGGTCAAGAAGCAACAGTTAGAACTGGACATGGAACAACAGACTGGTTCCAAATTGGGAAAAGAGTATGTGAAGGCTGTATATTGTCACCCTGCTTATTTATTTAACTTATATGCAGAGTACAGCATGCAAAATGCTGGGCTGGATGAAGCACAAGCTGGAATCAGTATTGCTGGGAGAAGTAGCAGAAACCTCAGATATGCAGATGACACCATCCTTATGGCCAAAAGCAAAGAAGAACTAAAGAGCCTGTTGTTGAAAGTGAAAGAGGAGAGTGAAAAAGTTGGCTTAAAACTCAGCATTCAGAAAACTATGATCATGACATCTGGTCCCATCACTTCATGGCAGATAGATGGGGAAACAATGGAAACAGTGAGAGACTTTATTTTCTTGGGCTCCAAAATCACTGCAGATGGTGACTGCAGCCATGAAATTAAAAGACACTTGCTCCTTGGAAGAAAAGCTATGACCAACCTAGACAGCATATTAAAAAGCAGAGACATTACTTTGCCAACAGAGGTCCGTCTAGTCAAAGCTATGGTTTTTCCAGTAGTCATGTATGGATGTGAGAGTGAGACTATAAAGAAAGCTGAGCGCCAAAGAATTGATGTTTTTAAACTGCGGTGTTGGAGAAGACTCTTCAGAGTCTCTTGAACTACAAGGAGATCCAACCAGTCAATCCGAAAGGAAATCAGTCGTGAATATTTATTGGAAGGACTGATGCTGAAGCTGAAACTTCAGTATTTTGGCCACCTGATGGGAAGAACTGACTCTTTGGAAAAGACCCTGATGCTGGGAAAGATTGAAGGTGGGAGGAGAACAAGACGACAGAGGATGAGATGTCTGGATGGCATTACCGACTCGATGGCCATGAGTTTGAGCAGGCTCTGGGAGTTGGTGATGGACAGGGAAGCCTGGCGTGCTGCAGTCCATGGGGTCACAAAGAGTTGGACACGACCGAGTGACCAAACTGAACTGGACCACCAGAGAAGTCCATGATCCATTCTTAATGTTCTTTTTATGAACAAGCTGAAGTAAGGGAAACTGTGATATTTCCAAAATACTCTGTGAAGAGGAATGCAATTCAGAAATAATGAGTGAATGGATAGAATACATATACTGAATGAATGAATAAATTTCCTTGGGCAGTTATACTAAAGTGCAATTAATGGAAAAATAATTAAAGGAATTGTTGTATAAGATGGTGAATAAAAAGTTCGGGGTCTTTAGGAAACAGAAAGGTTGAGAGAATTTATTCATTTCAACAAATATTGAGTATCTCCCATGTGCCAGGCAATGTTGTAGGTACTAAGGACACGGAAGTAAACGACAGATAAAAGACCCTTCTCTAAGGGGACTTCCATGAGACAGATGGTAAACAAATGTGAAATATGAGGTAGGTGATAAGTGTTTTGAAGAGAACCAAAAGCATTATTTTATGTAGTGTCTATATTTTAATATTTTAGAAATTATTTCCAGCATGTGTTATCCCAGTACTTAGAACATTGTTCTGCTGTATATCTAATACTAATGGGGGGCGGGGGATAGGGAATCATCTAATTTACCTAGACATTTCAGTCTTGCTTGCATATTTCCAAATGTGTGCCAGGAGGTGGTCTCATCCATTCTTACAATTTTAGCTGGCATCTGTTTGTAGTTGATGCTTAGAACTACCCTTTCACGAAGAGTCTTGCTTCATATCATCTTTATATCTCAAATGGGATGTCTGGAGAGCAGCTCAGGTTTAAATATAGAAGAGAGATTACTCATCCCACCCTCCACCCTCAATCTGCCTCTTCTGATTCCATCATCATGTTTTTATGCTATATTGTTACATGTCCTAGATTCTATGCTCTGTTATCATCTGTTTTAGTACCGTAGCTCTAAGGTTGGAGCCAAGGACAGAGGTGTACACAGAATTGGTGATTTTGACTATAGAGCTAATAATAAACGTAAGATGCTTAGGAAAAACGTATAGGATAAATTGAAGATAATTGGGTTACTAATAGCATTTTGCTACTTAATTAAAAGTTCAGTGTAATTTTTTCCAGATTACTTTTTTATGCCTTGACAGTGTTTAACTTTCTACTATAAATATATATTAAAATTTGTATCTACACTGTATTAAGTGTACATATATAAGGGTTTAGGACTAAAAGATGTTCTGTAGTTCTATGTGCTGAGATTTAAAGATTTATTTTCTTAGGCCTTTTCTCTTAAGTTTTGTAAGATTACATTGAGTTTTTACTTCAGATTGTTTAAGTGAATGAATCATTTTTTGTAGTTTTTCTATGTAGAGGGTCTTTTAAACTTTTCTCATATTTTTAGGTGAAGATTTGATTTTTTTTAAGTGTTAATTTTATACTCTTGATATAAAGCGTTTGTGGTATATGTAATGATTTATTGGGAAATGGAAAAGTTTATTAATATGTATAAGGCTTTCCAGGTTGTAAATGACTTTATCTTCTTTTCCAGGTTTGTTAAAGTTTTGCACTGTGGGGTTTTGTGGAATTGGGAGCCTAATTGATTTCATTCTTATTTCAATGCAGGTGAGTTAGTTTCAGTCTAGAAGATGAACTACTTTTACATTCAAATTTGAGTTCTCAGGTACATTTTAAGTATGTTAGAAAGCTTTTTCATTTTTCTTCAGATGCTAGATCTAAAGGATCCATGGCCATGTTTTCAAGTGGCCTTTGCCAACCTGAGCTCAATTAGTAGTTCTAAAAGACGTAAGAACTTTCTTTAAAAAGGACCTGTGCTCAAATATGATTTGTAAATGTGAGTGCTACTGAGATACTGGAGAACTTCTCAGAAGCTTAAAAATTTGTATTATGAACCTCTAAGAGGGATTAAGGTTATCAATATTTCCAACTTACTGTCTCTTTTCCTGTTACAGGTGCATTGTCACTCACTATAAAAGGATACTGGTGGGAGTCTTGTATTTACGTATGAATATGTAGAGGCAGAAACAAAATTTTTTTGCACTGGGCAGGTTCTCTATACTAGTATTCTCTTGGTTGCAAATTGTAGAAACTGAAATTCAGCTGCTGCTGCTGCTAAGTCGCATCAGTCGGGTCCAACTCTGTGCGACCCCATACACGGGAGCCCACTAGGCTCCCCCGTCCCTGGGATTCTCCAGGCAAGAACACTGGAGTGGGTTGCCATTTTCTCTTGGTTGCAAATTGTAGAAATTGAAATCCAGCTAGCTGCAGCCAAAAAAGAAAACAGGAATGTCTGGGAGCGCTCTGGAAAATCCAGGAGTGGGGCTGGTCTTGGACAAGACCAAATCCATGCAGTCAAATGATGTGCTCACCACTCTCCTCTTTATCTCTGCTTCTCTGTGTTAGCTTTGTTTTCTCCTGCTTCAGAGGTTTGTGAAATGTTAACCTTAAGCATTCAAAAGTCCACCAGATATTTCCTATTAAATTATACTGAACTGGTTGTGGTTAACTCTGGGGGATTCTTAAATTAGAGAAGAGATGAATTTATCACAACAAATGTCACAAAACAGCATTTCAGTAAGCATTTATGGAGCACCTATTGTCTTCAGCAAGTGTGTCAGTGTGTATTTAGATTATCATCAGTTTTGCTCTTCTTTTCATACAGTATTTCCATTCCTTAATTCTGTCTGCTTGATGTTATCCTTATGCTCTAAAAGAAAGTCAAAATCTAGGAGATTTTTGGTAACATACTGTGAGGAGGGGACCATACTGTGAGGAGGAGGCGACATATGGACCAATAAGATACCAGAATTAAACAAGGAAAATATTTGGTTTTAAAGTTGGAATTTTCCTGTCTTTATTCATAAACATATGCCTAACCAAATATCCTGCCTTCTCTGACTGTGGGACAGGCAAGCAGGCATGAAGAGGCTAAGGTTCTTCTGCACATATGCTTGGAAATGGGTTTCTCACTTAAATGAGGATCCAAGGAATTTAATGTACTATTGGGATTCTTTAAGGTATACAGAATTCAATGTCTTTAAAACCCAACCATTTAGTTAATATTTCACACTAGGTTCTTTCTTTAGTGATATCAGTGCTTTGTAGCTTTATTTATGTTAAATGATAGAGCTTATTTGTTGATTCAGCCACTATTTTCTGGTACACATATACATGAACTTTTCAGAAGTAATAGTTCTTTTCTTAAATATCTAGAGTTGAGACTATCACATCAACAAATTATTGAGATAGATTTAGAATGTTTGAATTTCTACACTCAGTTCAGTTCAGTCACTCAGTCGTGTCCGACTCTTTGCAACCCCATGAATTGCAGCATGCCAGGCCTCCCTGTCCATCACCAACTTCCGGAGTTCACTCAGACTCACGTCCATTGAGTCAGTGATGCCATCCAGCCATCTCATCCTTTGTCGTCCCCTTCTCCTCCTGCCCCCAATCCCTCCCAGCCTCAGAGTCTTTTCCAATGAGTCAACTCTTCGCATGAGGTGGCCAAAGTACCGGAGTTTCAGCCTCGGCATCATTCCTTCCAAAGAAATCCCAGGGCTGATCTCCTTCAGAATGGACTGGTTGGATCTCCTTGCAGTCCAAGGGACTCTCAAGAGTCTTCTCCAACACCACAGTTCAAAAGCATCAATTCTTTGGTGCTCAGCCTTCTTCACAGTCCATCTCTCACATCCATACATGACTACTGGAAAAACCATAGCCTTGACTAGATGGACCTTAGTCGGCAAAGTAATGTCTCTGCTTTTGAATATACTATCTAGGTTGGTCATAACTCTTCTTCCAAGGAGTAAGCGTCTTTTAATTTCATGGCTGCAATCACCATCTGCAGTGATTTTGGAGCCCCCCAAAATAAAGTCTGACACTGTTTCCACTGTTTCCCCATCTATTTCCCATGAAGTGATGGAACCAGATGCTATGATCTTCGTTTTCTGAATGTTGAGCTTTAGGCCGACTTTTTCACTCTCCACTTTCACTTTCATCAAGAGGCTTTCTAGTTCCTCTTCACTTTCTGCCATAAGGGTTGTGTCATCTGCATATCTGAGGTTATTGATATTTCTCCCAGCAATCTTGATTCCAGCTTGTGTTTCTTCCAGTCCAGCGTTTCTCATGATGTACTCTGCATAAAAGTTAAATAAGCAGGGTGACAATATACAGCCTTGACGTACTCCTTTTCCTATTTGGAACCAGTCTGTTGTTCCATGTCCAGTTCTAACTGCTGTTTCCTGACCTGCATACAGATTTCTCAAGAGGCAGGTCAGGTGGTCTGGTATTCCCATCTCTTTAAGAATTTTCCACAGTTTATTGTGATCCACCCAGTCAAAGGCTTTGGCATAGTCAGTAAAGCAGAAATAGATGTTTTTTTGGAACTCTCTTGCTTTTTAGATGATCCAGCGGATGTTGGCAATTTGATCTCTGGTTCCTCTGCCTCTTCTAAACCAGCTTGAACATCAGGAAGTTCACGGTTCACATGTTGCTGAAGCCTGGCTTGGCACTAGGTTTCCCTAAATAAGACATTTTAATAGGGATGACCACTGTAGACTGCTTTCAGACCAGGGGAAAAATTAGTCATTTTTCAAAAGTAGCCAAATAAGATACATAGTTTTATTCTACCTGTTGTTTAATATATTTGACAGGTGATATTGACTGTATTAGTTTTAGAGAATTATTTTTTCAGTCAAGTAAGTTTTTACTATAAATATCATAAGTTATGTTAATATTTTTGTCTTGGATATACTTTTTCAATTTCTCATAAACCTTTTACATTCTGTCATCTTTGTTTATTCTTCTTTTCTTCTTTATTTTCTCCATCCCTAATTCTTTTCTTTTTACCATCAAGTATTATTCCTCAATGAATTGCAGAGTTTTTTCTTTGGGGCTGTGATCCCAGAACTATATTGTGCATGAACTCAAAACCTATAAAAACATACTTTACTTCACAGTGTTTATAGGAAAAATCCAGGAAAATCCTCCTTAAAAAAATAGGTCTGGTTATTTCATCTTTGAACTGAAACAATATAAAGTCTAATGCATATATTACTAAGGTACGTAAGCTTTAAATATATCTATACTTACTAAAAATGCTTTCATGAGTTTATCTGTTAGTAAACTTTTGAAGTTTTTTCTTATTTTTGTTTCTTAAAAAATATGCAAATAGCACTGTGTGAATGAATGGTATAAAACAATACATAGAATTAATTCATTTGTTTTGTGTGTTCAACAGAGTTTAAATCAGTGGTACATGTGTAACATACAATTTTTCAGTTATAGGCAACTTTGTGTATAACTGCTGTGTATATAGTTATTCATAAGGCAGGTCTGAAAATTTTAAAACACTAACTTTATGCTTACATATATTCATACATATTGTGAAGGATAAATTAGGTAATTTGGTCTTTTTATCAGAAAAAATATGAGAATATTTGATTTTATTTAAACCTCTTTTCTCACTCCCACAATGAACATTTTTATTTATATCAAAACCACTGATGTGTACTTCACCAACAGAAAGAAAAGAAAATTTATTCTGTTAAGTAGAGACCAAACAGCCACAAATCAGAAAGGTGAAGATGGGTAGAGGGAAAATGGAAATATGTGTTGGAATGTAGAAAGTCGTTGAAGTATGTCAAGATTCTTTGTGATGATTTTAAAAAATTCATTTTCATTCCTATCAACATTGCAGAGTAGATTTCCTTAAAAGACTATTAACTGTGTAAGTAGCAAAATATACAAAGCAATATAATCTCCAAGAGAGTTTTAATTTTATAAATAAATTTATTAAATATCTCATTAGTTTGGCATTTAATATATGTAAGTTGGGGAGCTTCCCAGGTGGTGCAGTGGTAAAAAATCCACCTGCCAGTGCAGAAGACACAAGAAGCGTGAGTTTGATCCCTGGGTCAGGACGATCCCTGGGTCAGGACGATCCCTTGGAGTAGGAAATGGTAACCCTCTCCAGTGTTCTTGCCTGGAAAATTCCATGGACAAAGGAGTCTGATAGGCTATAGTCCATGGGGTTACAAAGAGTCAGAAACGACTGAGCCACTGAATACACACACATGTAACTCATTTTAGCACTGGGTTATATATTGTTTTTGTATTTTTTTTTTAGCTTTTACACACCAGGTTTGATTTTTCACACATAAATTCCTTGGGAAAAATAATTTTAAATTCAATTGTTAATTAATTAATAATTAATTGATTGATTTAATTAACTAATTAATTTTATTAATCACCTGTAGTACTAATAGTATGCTCAACATATTCTCTCAAAATTTTTGCTGATTTGAGCTGAATGCAGTGTAACTTGTGAAAAGTGTGTCTTTGTGCCAATTATAGGGAAGATAGGCTAAAAATGGTAGTTTTTAAAAAGTGAGTGCTACCATGTTCATGGATCAGAAGAATCAATATAGTGAAAATGAGTATACTACCCAAAGCAATTTACAAATTCAATGCAATCCCTATCAAGCTACCAGCCGTATTTTTCACAGAACTAGAACAAATAATTTCAAGATTTGTATGGAAATACAGAAAACCTCGAATTGCCAAAGCAATCTTGAGAAATAAGAATGGAACTGGAGGAATCAACTTGCCGGACTTCAGGCTCTACTACAAAGCCACAGTCATCAAAACAGTATGGTACTGACACAAAGACAGACATATAGATCAATGGAACAAAATAGAAAGCCCAGAGATAAATCCACACACATATGGACACCTTATCTTTGACAAAGGAGGCAAGAATATACCATGGAGTAAAGACAATCTCTTTAACAAGTGGTGCTGGGAAAACTGGTCAACCACTTGTAAAAGAATGAAACTAGATCACTTTCTAACACCCCACACAAAAATAAACTCAAAATGGATTAAAGATCTAAATGTAAGACCAGAAACTATAAAACTCCTAGAGAAGAACATAGGCAAAACACTCTCAGACATAAATCACAGCAGGATCCTCTATGATCCACCTCCCAGAATTCTGGAAATAAAAGCAAAAATAAACAAATGGGATCTAATTAAAATTAAAAGCTTCTGCACAACAAAGGAAAATATAAGCAAGGTGAAAAGACAGCCTTCTGAATGGGAGAAAATAATAGCAAATGAAGCAACTGACAAACAACTAATCTCAAAAATATACAAGCAACTTCTGCAGCTCAATTCCAGAAAAATAAACGACCCAATCAAAAAATGGGCCAAAGAACTAAATAGACATTTCTCCAAAGAAGACATACGGATGGCTAACAAACACATGAAAAGATGCTCAACATCACTCATTATTAGAGAAATGCAAATCAAAACCACAATGAGGTACCACTTCACACCAGTCAGAATGGCTGCGATCCAAAAATCTGCAAGCAATAAATGCTGGAGAGGGTGTGGAGAAAAGGGAACCCTCCTACACTGTTGGTGGGAATGCAAACTAGTACAGCCACTATGGAGAACAGTGTGGAGATTCCTTAAAAAATTGCAAATAGAACTACCTTATGACCCAGCAATCCCACTGCTGGGCATACACACCGAGGAAACCAGAATTGAAAGAGACACATGTACCCCAATGTTCATCGCAGCACAGTTTATAATAGCCAGGACATGGAAACAACCTAGATGTCCGTTGGCAGATGAATGGATAAGAAAGCTGTGGTACATATACACAATGGAGTATTACTCGGCCGTTAAAAAGAATTCATTTGAATCAGTTCTGATGAGATGGACGAAACTGGAGCCGATTATACAGAGTGAAGTAAGCCAGAAAGAAAAACACCAATACAGTATACTAACACATATATATGGAATTTAGAAAGATGGCAATGACGACCCTGTATGCAAGACAGGAAAAAAGACACAGATGTGTATAACGGACTTTTGGACTCAGAGGGAGAGGGAGAGGGTGGGATGATTTGGGAGAATGGCATTCTAACATGTATACTATCATGTAAGAATTGAATCGCCAGTCTATGTCTGATGCAGGATACAGCATGCTTGGGACCGGTCATGGGGATGACCCAGAGAGATGTTATGGGGAGGGAGGTGGGAGGGGGGTCATGTTTGGGAACGGATGTAAGAATTAAAGATTTTAAAATTAAAAAAAAATAAAATAAAGTGAGTGCTTTTCTTTAGGTCTTTAAAGTTCTAAATTTCATAGGGCACACGAGCTAATGAACAAAAAAATAAAAGTTGGTATGATAAAGTGTAAATAGTAGGTTTTATACGATAAGTGAAAATGACTTAGCACCATTTAGGTATAAGTTGGGGTCCTTGCCCTAAAGAAACTTAGAATCTTACTCTCTCAGAAGTGTTGTGAGAATAACATCCCACTTATTATCAGAAATATCTCATTGGAGAAATTCTCTGGCAGTCCAGTGGTTAGGACTCCATGCTCTCACTGCCAAGGACCTATTTCAGTCCGTGATCGGGGAACTAAAATCCCGTAAGCCATAAGCCATGCTGGGCAGCCGTGTGTGTGTGTGTGTGTCTGCTTGGGAACTGCAGGCTGAAGATAAAAGAAGAGTTGTCTTGATTTTATCTTGTCTAAATTCTTGAATTTTACTGAAATTTTAAGAGCCTAGGCTTTTCAGTTCAGAGCATAAATAAGATTCAGGTTATAGGTTGACTTCTGTGTAAGCCAGTTGATTTTGTCAAAGACATAACCTGTGCCCTTGCTCCATGAAATACGTGGTCTTGATCAAAAGAAGGACTAAATGTGTAATCACTCTAAATCTGTTTCCAGTACTGGAAATGTTGGTCAATGTCCTTGATAGTTCACTAGCTGTAGGACAGCAATATATAAAAACTGCTGCTGCTGTTGCTGCTGCTGCTGCTGCTGCTGCTGCTGCTGCTGCTGCTGCTGCTAAGTCGCTTCAGTCGTGTCCAACTCTGTGCGACCCCATAGTTGGCAGCCCACCAGGCTCCCCTGTCTCTGGGATTCTCCAGGCAAGAACCCTGGAGTGGTTTGCCATTTCCTTCTCCAGTGCATGAAAGTGAAAGTGAAGTCGCTCAGTCATGTCCAACTCTTAGTGACCCCATGGACTGCAGCCCACCAGGCTCCTCTGTCCATGGGATTTTCCAGGCAAGAGTACTGGAGTGGGGTGCCATTGCCTTCTCTGATATAAAAACTAGATACCAAGTGTTCCAACAAGTTTTCTCTTATTTATTTAACTCTGGAGTGATATATTGGGGAAATGACCTGGAAAACTGAGGGAACTGATGATAATTTGGGTAGTCTCTACTTTGTCACATGATCTTAACTAGGTAGATTTCACTTAGTGCACTTACCTGTGGGCAGATTTTTATTTAGTGAATGAAAGGAATGTTCAAAAAACAAAGTAGTCCTGAGACTGAGCCCAATGTTGTGTTTTCCTCAGGAGATAGAATGCTGAATCTTCTTCATTTCTTGAGGAATGATGTTTATAATGGTCATTTAGGATTAATATTAATCAGTGTTTAAGTCAAATGAAGTCAGGGATCTGACTGTATAATTTCTGGCACTGTGTGGAAACTTTAGTGCTTAATTAAAATGTGAGTAATTAGATTTTTTAATGGTCTCATATTAAAATTAATGACATAGAAGTCAGCTCTGGACACAAACATGTAATTTAACTTTTAAGAGAATGGGAATTTACTTCTTTGGAGAATTGGGATGGACACAGGTTGCATCATTATCCTCTAATTGCAGACAGCTGTGTCATTTTACTTTTTCAGCAGGTTAATAGATCTTCAGGAGATGAGATGATCTTGCCAGTGTTAATATTTACATTCTTTATATGGAAGAAACTCTTAAATGGATTAGATAGTAAAATGATACATTAATAGAATTGCATGAAGTGTTTGGTTTTGTCCTTCACTCATTAATTCATCATAATATTTTAAATTTTAAGATATTTGAGTTATCTAAGCCAACTGACTTCAACAACAAGGCAAAGCCAGTAAGTAACCAAGGGATCACATCTGTTTGATAAGGTTTAGGTTTAAAAGTACTTATTGGTAACCAAAGAATGCTCAAACTACCGCACAATTGCACTCATCTCACACGCTAGTAAAATGATGCTCAAAATTCTCCAAGCCAGGCTTCAGCAATACTTAAATTTCCAGATGTTCAAGCTGGTTTTAGAAGAGGCAGAGGAACCAGAGATCAAATTGCCAACATCCGCTGGATCATGGAAAAAGCAAGAGAGTTCCAGAGAAACATCTATTTCTGCTTTATTGACTACGCCAAAGCCTTTGACTGTGTGGATCACAATAAACTGGAAAATTCTGGAAGAGTTAGGAATACCAGACCACCTGACCTGCCTCTTGAGAAATCTGTATGCAGGTCAGGAAGCAACAGTTAGAACTGGACATGGAACAACAGACTGGTTCCAAATAGGAAAAGGAGTACGTCAAGGCTGTATATTGTCACCCTGCTTATTTAACTTTTATGCAGAGTACATCATGAAAAACGCTGGGCTGGAGGAAGCACAAGCTGGAATCAAGATTGCTGGGAGAAATATCAATAACCTCAGATATGCAGATGACGCCATCCTTATGGCAGAAAGTGAAGAAGAACTAAAAAGCCTCTTGATGAAAGTGAAAGAGGAGAGTGAAGAAGTTGGCTTAAAGCTCAACATTCAGAAAACTGAGATCATGGCATCTAGTCCCATCACTTCATGGTAAATAGATGGGGAAACAGTGTCAGACTTTATTTTTTGGGGCTCCAAAATCACTGCAGATGTTGATTACAGCCATGAAATTAAAAGACGCTTGCTCCTTGGAAGGAAAGTTATGACCAACCTAGACAGCATATTCAAAAGCAGAGACATTACTTTGCCAACAAAGGTCCATCTAGTCAAGGCTATGGTCATGTATGGATGTGAGAGTTGAACTATAAAGAAAGCTGAGCACCGAAGAATTGATGCTTTTCAACTGTGGTGTTGGAGAAGACTCTTGAGAGTCCCTTGGACTGCAAGGAGATCCAACCAGTCCATCCTAAAGGAGATCAGTCCTGGGTGTTCATTGGAAGGACTGATATGAAGCTGAAACTCCAATACTTTGGCCACCTGATGCAAAGAGCTGACTCATTGGAAAAGACCCTGATACTGGGAAAGATTGAGGGCAGGAGGAGAGGGGGACAACAGAGGATGAGATGGTTGGATGGCATCACCAACTCAATGGACATGGGTTTGGGTAAACTCCAGGAGCTGATGATGGACAGGGAGGCCTGGCGTGCTGCGGTTCATGGAGTCGCAAAGAGTTGGACGCAGTTGAGCAGCTGAATTGAACTGAACTGAACTGATAGTGGAGATGAAAGATTAAGAACAGAAAAACAGGAAATTTTGTGATCACTGCTTAACATTCTTTAATGTGAACTTCTAGAGTTTTCTGATTTATTCTTCTTGCTATAGACTTTCAACCTATTGAAAAGCTTACTTCTTTAAGTAAACAATTCAAAGTTGTTGTTGTTGGTTTTTTTTTGCATTTAAGCTGCAAATAAAATTTCATGGTTGAAAACAATCAGAAATGACAGGAAAGAAATTAAATTTCACCCAATTCCTCCAAACCACCACCAGCGATCTTCATAGAATAGGGGTGTGATAAGACGAAAGATGCCTGTATCAAATCCCCGGAACCTGTGAATATTGTCTTATTTGGAAAAAGGGTCTCTGCAGATGTGCTTAAATTTTGATATGAAGAGATTATTTTAGGTTATCTGGATGGGCCCTAAATCCAATGACAAGTGTCCTTATAGGAGGCAGTAGAAAAGACACAGACACACACACAGTAAAGAAGGTGATGTAAAGACCTTCACCCCAAGAGATCAAGGTGATGTGGCCAGAAGCCAAGCAATGCCAAGGGGTGCCTTAGAATGGACCCTCCCCCAGAGTCTCTGCAGGGCATGTGGCTTTACTGATACCTTGATTTTAGACTTACGGGGTCCAGAACTGTGAGAGCAAATGTCTATTGTTTTAATCCATTGATTTTGTGGTTATTTGTTATCGTAGCCTCAGGAAACTCACATAGAAGGATATGAAGTTGCTTTCTTATGGCTTTAGGGCTTCTCACACAAGATACGTTACACCCCTTTGTATAGAATAAATAGCTTTTCACAGCATAGTGGCCCTCCTGATTCCCCTCTTGGAAGATGAAGGCCTGTAGCAACCTATTGGTCCATTAATTGTCAAGTGGTCTTTCTTCTCCCCATAGATTTCAGAAATCTGCCCCAGCTTATCAAACAAATACTTCATGAAGTAGAATTTGGCTTCAGGCTATTTCTTAGCAGAGAAATAAACATAATTTTAGGTTTCATACTTTGTTGTCAATGAACAAATGGCCGTACATCTTTTATACCAAGAATCTGGAGATTTGGTAATTTTAAGATTTGTTAATTTAGAACTTAAAGACCCAAATCCTTTATTCCCTCCTTCCCTTCCTTCTCTCCCTCTTTTCTTCCGTTCTTCCTTCCTTCCCTTTGCTATCTTCAGTTCCATTGGTTAGGATCACTTCTTGTATCGTTACTTTCAGAGATGGAAAAGCACCGTTTTCCTCTCACACACACCTTCTTAAAAGCAGATAAGCCTCCCACTGAACTTGTCTCATAGATTGTCATCTCATTGGTGATTGATTACATGCCCAGGCTGAATCAAATCTGTAGAAAGAGGATCTACCACAATAGAATCAGTTGTTGAGGAGCCAGAATTACATAGTTTGAAGGGAAGGAAATGCTATAATAAGATTGCTAAATTATATACAAAATTGGACCATGTATTACCAGGTAATAAAACTGTAATCTTTAGGGCTAACTTATCTACAGGACAGGGGGAACAAAAGACCAAGACAATGTATCATTCTTCTATACGTTAACTGCTAACTTGCCAAGACTGTAAAACATCTGGGCCGTAATCAATTTTTAGTTAAATAGTTATATTTCCTGAGAAAGTCAAGTGAGCTGTGGGCGGGCTTATTAGAAATGCATGATAGTAAAAGGCTATCCAATCATCTTTTTTCCTTATTTTCAACTTTTGAGGTCTTTTTTTTTTTTTTGACAGAAGTAAGTGAGAGTGTCAGAGGAGATGGCATAGGAAGAAGAAGATAATAGGGCAAAGGTCTTGTTCCAATCTACCCAGATATTCCAGGTTAGGCCAGTTTTTAACCATGTGATTTAACCTATTTCTACTTGCAAGGCTTTCCTTTTTCTTTGTTTCTTTTGTAGAGTCTCAAAACGTGTTGTAAATTCTAGTCACCCATTCTTTTCTTTCTTTGCTTAATACACATACTAGTTTCCTCTGTGACTTTGCCATTGAAGATGTTTTAACTTTTATTTAAATTCATTAATCACATTCATAAATCTCAAGACAAAGTAATTTGATTTTTGGAGGAAGTTCAAGTACATGATAGCACCTAGCAAGGTATCTAGTATTATTTGAATATTAACATTTATAGTTCACTAGAATAAACTCCCTGTTGGCAGATTGTCTTATTCACTGTTCTGTGTATAATGTCTAGCATGGTGCCCGGACTGTAGGAATTAACTATTTGTTGAATCGCCTTTAAAACCAAATTTATCTTTAAAATGATGAATGCTCTATAGTAGTGTTCTTCAAACTCCAGTTGCATAACCCCTAAAGGAATTTTTTTAAGAAACCCGTATCCTCGCATGTTTCAAGTTGACATTTCAGTTTTCCATCATAAGCTTAAAAAGTTGCAAAGGATATCATTTCTAGTTTGCAAATATTGACATATTTAAATAAAACTGTTACATCCATTTTAAAATGTATCCACAGAATACAAATAGCATAGAATTTAAAATATCCACTTAATGTAATTATTAACATACAGTTTGATCAAAATATCATAAACATGTTACAGATATTAGCCAATCATTTGTAAGCTTAAAAAAAGTCAAATTTTACTAGGACTGCATCTTTTAAACAGTGACAGAGAGTATTTTTGGACTCTTGATTAAAAGACATCCCTGACTTCAATATTTTGAATTATCCCCTTCTTTGACACATCAGAGATTTTTATACCTTAAGGCAATATGCCATCATGAGACTCAGTGTATTTTGATGGGGGAGGTATGCTTTACTGTTGCCAAGTTGGAGAAAGGACCACAGGGAAAGGGAAGTGGGCTTGGGACCTAGCCAGATGCTTTTATTCTAGTGTGATATCAGGTGGGTCATTTTCACAAAGAGTATTGATGTGAATTAAGGATCTCAAAATGGATTCCCTTGCAGCTTTCTGGGCCTGCATATTCCTTTGTAAATCCCTATGTACCCCTAAGGCTGCAGTTTGAAGATTATTATCTTAAAGGATAAGCTGTAGAGGTCATGTTAAGTGGATTGTCACAAATGTGATTAAATGGACAAGACTCCTAGGATGAGTGTGTGTGTGTGTGTGTGTGTGAGTGAGTTTATTTCTTCCTTTTCCATTTCATGTGGTTCTGGTAGACTGTCAGTCATATTATATCATCTCCCAGAGGGAGCCTGGCTTGGCCAATACTCATCCTGTTCCCTTGGATATAGTAATTTGTTCAGCAACAGGCATAAAAACCAGGCGCATCAGTCAAAGATCTTCCCTGAAATTGATGTATATATACTGAGGAAGAAAATTTTACATTCTATTGGAAACTGCCAAGATATGTATCTAGAAGTTGGCAACCAGTTGGGAGCACGTGTCTGTGGAATAAATGCAGGGAGGCCAAACCAAGGGCCTCATGTGTGTGGCATTTCAGTTCTTGAGGCCTTAGTTCCCCCAGCTCTCTTAATCCTGTGAGCTTCCCTAGTGCCCTTTTCAGCTGCATGAGCTACTAAATTACTTTTTTTCCTTGAGTTAGTTTAGGTTATATTTCTGATGCTACTGAAGTAATTTTATTAACACCTGAGAGAAGTAAACTCAAAATATTTTTTAAGTATCTTCTGTAAAATGGGTAATTTGCAAATTTTCTCTTCTAGATTGTTGGACCTTCAGATGGAAGTAGTTACATTATAGATTACTATGGAACCAGACTTACAAGACTGAGTATTACCAATGAGACATTTAGGAAAACACAGTCATATCCATGAATACTGTTTAAAAGAAACAGTAAGTGATATGTGTATGTAATCTTACTTATCTTTATAAAATTATGAGAATTTGAGAACCCGGGCAGATTTAAGAGATCATCTAGTGTTGTAAACCTGTATTTTTGCTTATCAGGAAATGCAGGTTTAACTTTTTATAAAGCATTTTTGTATATGCACGTAGCTCTTGCAGTTCACAATTCATATTGCTTCTTTGTAGTAAATATAGTTAAAGGACAAAGTTCACAAGAAAAAAATAACATCAAAGCAAAAAGAGCGCAAAGGTTTATATAATGGTTATGATGAAAGTATGTGTTATAGATAATAAAGTATTTTTTTTCTACTGTCCATCCTTCTTAGGATCAGTATGATCTTTAGACTTCATTCTTCTCTTCTCCTTTCCTAAACCTGAAAGTTGATGGAGTTTCAACCCTGAAACTACTACAAGTACTTATTTTAACCTGAAGTTTGGTCCTGCCCACAAAAATAATTTGTCGACCTTAGAACTGCCTAGCAGTTTTCAGTAAGGCAGAGAGAAACACAGGCTGGATGTTTTGGCGGTCATAATCCTAGGATTTTCAGTTGACTCTGTTCAGAGAGAGCTTCTAGAAGCCAGGAAGAGAATAATCATTCACTCTCTGTGTTTCGTGTATAAATAGGATATGAAGTATAATTTTGCCCTTAGGGTAGATTTTTTTCTTTTCTCCCAATAAAATTATGGGATATGCTTTCTAGTTATTGGCCTAAAGATTGAACAGTGACAGATCTTTCCTTGTAAAGTATAAGAGCCTTTGGGTTTAAAATTAAAACAAAGCATAGACACCCATCTGCCTCTCCTTCCCAGGGAGGAAATTGAGACCTAAGGAAGCTGAGACTAAGATAGACAGCTAATCAGTACAAAACCAAATCTAGAACCTAGGCCTTCTGTGCCTTCCCTGGTGGTTCTCCACTTCCCACCCCAGCCCCCACTGACTACTTCATTTTGTATTAAGTATTTTCACTTTGGAAATTGTTACTCCTATTTTATGAGAAGGATTGTGTCGTTTCACATAACCTTATTTGCACATGTAAGTTGTTGTTTCTCTTCTTAAAGTATATAGACCGTTTTAAAAGTTATAATGTGTAAAAAGCAAGCAAATGTAATTTAAAAAACAATACCATTTTCTGCAACTCTGTTATAAAAACATATAATTGAGATTCCAGACCCAAATTTAAAACTTGAAGGGCCTGTTGAGAAGGCATATCTCTACACTGACATTTGTATAATTTCTGGCAGTACTTACGGAAGTGCTCCCAGTGTAAGAAAAAATGTCTTGAATAACTGAAGCATTAAAACGTGCATCTGTAAAAACCTCATTGGATTCTTTTAAAAGATTGTGTTTTAACAATTTTTTTTTTCTTTTCTGTTTTAGGATTTGGACCTCCTTGATTTTAATAGAGAACTCTCAATATATAAGACTTCAGATTTTTATTTCTTCAAATACCACTTTATGGATTCTTTTTAACTTTTTGTTGTTGTCGATGTTTTTGTTTTGTTGGTTTTTGTTAAAAACATATTGTTCTGAGATTTATTTAATAGAACTTGTTTGAGAGCTATATGATAATAGAGTCTTTCTTAGGCTGCTGTCTCTATGAGATAGATAGATGATTACCCTGATATTAATGTCTTTTCGAAAGGCAAGTCACCACTTGTCCTTTCGCTTCTGAAAAATAAAAGTTTGACTTACTCACATTTTTTAGTGCTTTTTTTTTTTTTTTTTTTTAAGAAAACTGTCTTAAATGTTGAATGTTGCTGGATTCTGTATTTTGATCCTTCAAAGCAGTTAATCCATGGTGGGAACAAATACCATTTATATTGCTTGGGGTTGCAGTCCTGTATATGACCACCCACCTGTTTTTGTTTTTTGTTTTGTAGCTTTCAGATCTGTCTTTACTTTGGTATCCAGGGAGCTAAAGATCTTCAAGGGAGTCTGAAACCTTGATGCGCCATGGATACTCTGCCAGTGATTCAGGGCTCTGAAGTGTGAACTTTTTCCTTTTTGCTTTAGAAGTGATGCACTAACTTTTGGAGGGACCAGATGCTGACTCATGTAGCTCAGCGTGGTTATATTTGAAGCTGGATGGACAAGGTGGGAACACGGAGCAGATGATTGATATCTTGCATCTGTTAGCACTGCCCGGCAGATGCCGGCACAAGTGTCTTAGGCGATGCTCCATTGTCTAGGGGAAGCAGGACTTGTACTTCAGCACTGGTTTTCCTTACTGTGTTCAGAGGGTTTTAAGAAGATGGAAATACAAGAAATGTTAGTCTCCATCATACTGTCATATCTTACTTTAGTAACAGGCATACCAATTTCAAAATCACTGGGATCTGGGCTTATCAAAAGTAAAAACCATAATTTTTCATCACTCATCGCATGCAAAAATATACAATATAGTACAGTTAGCTCACTAATATGTTAGTCATACAGTTACAGCTTCTCCAGTTGGTGGGAGATTATTAAGTATTGATACAAGAAGTGAATTTGGATTGATTCCTCATATATGTCAGGAGGGGCCCCTGGCTTTTCATTAATGAAAATACTGAGTGTCTATCATGGGGGAGGAGCTGTTCTAGATACTAGAATGCAGCAGGGAACAAAACACAAACATCTCTGCTGTTAGGAGCTTGTATTTCCTTGGGCTCCACTTTTTCACAGTAATATTTTTGGCTTCGGTTAAGCTAGATTGCTCATTTTTTAGTATTCTCTCATTCCTTTGGTTGCAGACAGTGCTTTGAAGTTTACTTCAGGATCACTTAATCTCCGATTTTAAAGTCTGTAGGGTTTCCACAGCTATATCAGTTCAATTATATGAGAAATACCTGCAGTCAGATCTTCAAACTAATCTTGCTTCCTAAGTAATTTGTTACAGTTACCTTGACCAGGTGGGAAGTCTCTTTCAAAGCAGGTGCTTCTCAAAAGTATATTCAAATAAGCTATACTCTGATAGTTGTTGTTGGTAAAATCTAGAAATAAAGTCCTTTCACAATACACTCTTAAACCTTTAGATTTTGTTTTCACTATAAATTCCTATAAATTCTGTAGTCTTTCCAGTTTGTGTAATTCCCTGTTGCCTGATACATGTAATTCTTGTACAGATAATGTTTTTATGTCTTGCTTGTTTTTTATGTGAATGCATTTAAAGCACGTGAATTCTGTTGTTTTAGTTTCATGCAGCACTATATTATCATGGCTATCTGTTAGTAGTGTGTGTAGGAATCGTATGTCAAGGCCTCTGTATGAGACGCTTTATTTGATAACCCTGCTCTTGGGACAGTGGCCAAAATTGTGAGATGGATTAGCTCAGTCATTCCTGGGATTCCTCCTGAACCCTCTAGAGTAAAATGGGAAGGATTCTTTCAGTGCTATAGAAACAGTGTTCTACAGAAGCATTTACAAATTGTACTGTGAAAGTCCTCAGTCGTGATCCACTCTTTGCGAGCCCATGGACTGTAGTGCCCCCTGGATCCTGTGTCCATGGGATTTCTCCAGGCAAGAATACTGGAGTGGGTTGCCATGCCCTCCTGCAGGGGTTTTCCCAACCCAAGGATCAAACCCAGGGATTGAACCCAGATCTCCCACATTGAGGGCTAACTCTTTACCAACTGAAATGCCAGGGAAGCCCAAGAATACTCGACTGGGTAGCCTGTCACTTCTCCAGGGGATCCTCCCAACCCAGGAATCGAACCGGGGTCTCCTGCATTGCAGGTGGATTCTCTACCAACTGAGCTACTGGAGAAGTCCTACAAATGGTACTACTTTAGCCTGAAAAGATGAATACAATTTCCAGAAGTACCTCTTTATCCAAGAAGATTTCTTACCTCCACTGTATTAAACTAAAGGACCGCTAAGATTTCAAAGATTCTGTTATGTCTACAGCCAGCATTTTTTTCATGAGACCACTAGGACTATAAGAAATATTAGTTTGACAGTTTGTTTTATAAAAAATTTCTGTGTCTTTTTCTTTTATTTTAACCTAGATGCTTAAGGCTGAGTTAGGTTATTATTATACTGATAGGCAGCCAGAAAGCTAAAATAGATGGAAACTAGCAAAAAACAAGAAAAAGAAAAATCAGTGCCTAAAAAGTGCAAGTCTAAGATATTAGACTTAACATCCTCTTTCTCATTCAAATACTGTAAATGTAGATGTTACCCAGAGTGCTGGCACCTTCCTTCTTTGCCTCATTAAATCAGAATCCATTTTGCTTTCTTCTATTTACAAAATTAATACAACCTTAATATAGAAACTTTAGGGAAAGACCAAAAAGTACAAAGAAAGAACAATTTATTCCACAGCTCAAAGTTAACAATGATAATATTTTTATGTATGTCCTAGTAGTTTTTCCATGCATGTATTTTCATTTTTCTTAGCAAAATTGAAATATTATCCATAGTGTTTTGTAGCTCACTTCTTTGTATTATAAATATTTTCTTTCAATAAATAATCTTTTACAAAGTTATTTATAATGGCTGCTGAGTATTTCATGTCTGTATTGTTATTTATGTAATTCTGTATTATGTATTTAACTTATTTTAATAAATGAACAATGTACATTTCCGGTTTTTTCCTCTAGAATTGTTATTCTTAGTTTAAAAGTAATCATATATTACAGTTTTGATACATACATCTAGTCGTAGTTAACCAGGGAAATAGAGAAAGAATGAAGTAAAATAGCCCAAACCAAAACAACACCAAAGTCAACTCTTAATTATTCTTGTGCAGACTAACTGCAGACAAAATGCTGCAGAGACCTGCAGCCACCCCCTTACTCTACAGTTAGACCACTGCTTACCAGTGCTGATTGCTGCCCTTCACATCCCATGGGCTGGAGAAGAAAAGCCAAACTTTGAGAGCAGGATAGCTGCTAGAAAAAGGAAGCTGGGTGTGGGTATTGGGGAATGGTAGCAGGTCTGTCGTTACTAGTTTCACAGGATGTCATATGGTCGACTGAATTATCTAATTGTCCTCTTCATGATGAGAGGCAAGAGATTTTTAAGGGTACATAGGAAGCTCATTCATAATAGTCTATTCTGCACTGCTGAGAGGGGACAGATGGGGAGATAAATTTGGAAAATGAGAAAAGTTAAAGATTCAGTTCAGTCGACCCCATGAATCACAGCACACCAGGCCTCCCTGTCCGTCACCAACTCCCGGAGTTCACCCAGACTCATGTCCATTGAGTCAATGATGCCATCCAGCCATCTCATCCTCTGTCGTCCCCTTCTCCTCCTGCCCCCAATCCCTCCCAGCATCACAGTCTTTTCCAATGAGTCAACTCTTTGCATGAGGTGGCCAAAGTACTGAAGTTTCAGCTTTAGCATCATTCCTTCCAAAGAAATCCCAGGGCTGATCTCCTTCAGAATGGACTGGTTGGATCTCCTTGCAGTCCAAGGGACTCTCAAGAGTCTTCTCCAACACCACACTTCAAAAGCATCAATTCTTCGGCACTCAGCCTTCTTCACAGTCCAACTCTCACATCCATGCATGACCACTGGAAAAACCATAGCCTTGACTAGACGGGCCTTAGTCGGCGAAGTAATGTCTCTGCTTTTCAATATACTATCTAGGTTGGTCATAACTTTTCTTCCAAGGAGTAAGCGTCTTTTAATTTCATGGCTGCAATCACCATCTGCAGTGATTTTGGAGCCCAAAAAAATAAAGTCTGACACTGTTTCCACTGTTTCCCCATCTATTTCCCATGAAGTGATGGGACCAGATGCCATGATCTTCGTTTTCTGAATGTTGAGCTTTAAGCCAGCTTTTCCCCTCTCCTCTTTCACTTTCATCAAGAGGCTTTTTAGTTCCTCTTCACTTTTTGCCATAAGGGTGGTGTTATCTGCATATCTGAGGTAATTGATATTTCTCCCGGCAATCTTGATTCCAGGTTGTGTTTCTTCCAGTCCAGCGTTTCTCATGATGCACTGATTAGGAATGAATAAAAATTCTGTACAGCACCAAGTACCCAACAAAGTCCTGGAATAGTGTTTTTGTAGTTAATCATCATGGTACTCATTCCTGTATCTTTTAAAACAGAGCCTAATTCTTAGTAAAGGTAGCAGTGCTCTTAAAGCTAGTCTTTGATGAAGAAACAATGTTATTTCCTATCTTAGAAAATTTGTTTTTAAAGAAAAATATTTATTGAAACATTAAGGCTTAATATCAAATTTTCAAGAAGATTTTGTTAAAAGTTCCTTTTACAAGGACTTTATACAAGATATTTTGCTAAGCTCTATGTTTTGTTTAGCTGCTAAGTCATGTCAGACTCTTTTTGCAACCCCATAGACTGTAACCCACCAGGCTCTTCTGTCCATGGGATTTTCCAGGAAACAACAGTGGAGCAAATTGCCAATTCCTTCTCCAGGGGATCTCCCCAACCCAGGCATCAAAGCCGAGTCTCCTGCATCTCCTGCATTGGCAGGGAGATTCTTTACCACTAAGCCATCAAATTGAGTCCCGCAAAGATTGAATCTCTTGACCAAGGTCATGAAATAGGTAGTACAACCAAGATTTAAATCCAGGTCTATTAACTGCTATACTCCTGCAATGTGATAATTACAATCATCTCATTCTTTGAAATACACTGCTAATGATTGTGTACTGCAGATTTTTTTTAGTATGTTGTTTAATGTTTTCAGTGAGGATGGGATTATCTCCCTATACTGAGTCTTTTAAAAAGAAAAAAAAAAACTTACTCAAACTTCTCAACTTTACATCATGCAAATGCAAGTGTTTTATGAATATTAAAACTATGATAGAGCAGTGATTACTGTCAAAGACCTAAAGATGCTGTTGTGCTGTGCTGTGCTTAGTCGCTTAGTCATGTCTGACTCTTTGTGACCCCATCAACTGTAACCCACCAGGCTCCTCTGTCTATGGTGATTCTCCAGGCAAGAATATTGGAGTGAGTTGCCATGCCCTCTTCCATGGGATCTTCCCAACCCAGGGATCAAACCCAGGTTTCCCACATTGCAGACAGATTCTTTACCAGATGAGCTACCTGGGAAGTCCAAAACTGCTGTTAACCTCATCTGGTGTTTGCAGCAGTTTCTAGACCAAAATTCTCATTATGTGTGTGTGACAGCAGGAGAGATGTTAGATAGAACCATACTGTCACGTTCTGCTTAGTGTTGCTGAGGTCAAATGAAACTAGAGGCATGTGGGTGGTTGGATTGCAGCTGAATTTTATTTATTTAGTTTTTTTTTTTCCCAGCTTATCTGAACTTCTAAAACTTCTACAGTAAACATGCATTATTTGCATGGATGTATTTGGCACCATAAATAATAGTATGAGTTGTTATTATTGTTTAGTCACTAAGCCATGTCCAACTCTTTTGGGACCCAATGGACTATATAGTTTGCCAGGCTCCTCTGTCCATGGGATTTCCCAAGCAACAATACTGGAGTGGGTTGCCATTTCCTTCTCCAGGGTTTCTTCCCGACTCAGGGTTTGAACATGCCGCTCCTGCTTTGCAGGCAGATTCTTCACCACTGAGCCAGCAGGAAGTCCCTAATAGTATGGGTGAATTAGAACAAAGAGCTCAAGAAAATTTTGTTCTCTTCTTCTCCTTCTTCTTCAAGATACACTTATCCTGATTTCTAATGTGATTCTGACTTTAAAGAATAGGGGAGCTTCAGGATGCGGAACAGATGTACACCCATGGCTGATTCATGTCAATGTATGGCAAAAACCACTACAATATTGTAAAGTAATTAGCCTCCAATTAAATAAAGAATAGATACATGTAAAAGAAAAAGGCAGATCTAACACATGATATCGGAGGTTTGTCACCCCAGCAGCACAGTTTGTTGAGAAAAGCACAGAATTTGGAATCAGGCCTGAGTTGTCTTTACAACTAGTGTCGTTACTGTAACAGTTCTAAGGCCGTCTGTCTTCATAGAAATAGGGATAATAATACCAGTCAGTGTTGAGAGGTTAAGATGACATAGACAATAGTCACTATTTATTAAATATATTTTAAAGGAATGGAATGATGGCATTAGACTTTGAGGAATTCCATCTGAAATTTGCAAAGGTTCCTTACGCTGGGGCTCTAGTGGGGTTATACCCTCAGTAAAATATCAGTGGACTTTAAAATTCCTTTTATGGAAGAAACGTGGGATGTGTTCTTTAAACATTGTTTACCTACATTTTTCTTATCTCCAGTTGTCGTTATCTGTAGCTACTCTGTGCAATAAGGGCCCCAAATGTCTCTTTTCTCAGGAAAGTAGTCTTCCTGGCGTGTGCACTGCTTCAAGACTCTCCTGACTAAGAGAAGGCTGCAAGATTTTGTTTTTGTTGCTTTTTAATCTGAAGTTCTCTAGAGATATTTATCTAATAAATTTAGAAATGTTGCTATGAAGCAGCTGTTCAGTCTACTTTCAGCCTAAATTAAGGTTAATTGCAAGCAATCGCTGTGCATACAACAGAATGTTGCTTTTAACCTGTCAATGTTATCAGAATATGCCAAGCATGTGGAGATTAAGACTTGAAAAATGATTAAGGTTAGAGCTATTTGGACTGCATATGCCAAAGAAAAACGTTGTTTTACCAGAACACTTTAGAAAGTGTGTAGTGTTTGAACTTTTAATCATGTGAGCTAATTTTATATTTAAGAGAGTATGATTATGGAGGCTCATGGTCCCATCTTTGATTTTCAGACATATCTTAAAATTTAAAGACTTATTGGAATTGTGAAATTCATGTACTATTGTAGCACAAGAAACATTAGGAAGAATGGCATGTCTTCTTTATATGATTATGATTGAGTGGTCTGAGACATCATATAAACTAAGTGCAGCAAGTCTTTAAAGAAGTGTTCAAAAAATGAATTCATTGTTTATTAATTCTCAACTACTTATTGACCTACTGTGTGTCCCTTCTGCTCTTGCCTTCCTACTATGTATTCTTCACACAACAGCCAAATGATAAAAGTGAATCCAGAAGGTGTTGCTTTTCTCCCAAATCTCCAATCCTGCTTCAGTTCTTCTGTCCGTCAAATGTGCCAAACAGGTTCCCACCTCAAGATTTTCATCCTGACTCTTTCCTTTGCCTGCAGTGTTCTTTTTCAGGTTTTTGCCTGACTTGGTTCCTCACTCATTCAGGTGTCTGCTCAAGTATTGTCCCTGACGATACTGCCCCAGCCCTCTGCTAGTCACTCTGAATCCTGATTCTGCTTCATTCTCTTCACAGCATTTATTGCTACAGGAAATTACATATGTTTATGTATTCTCTCTTTCTCCTACTCAAATGCAAGCTTGGTGAGGACAGGGACTTTGTTTCATATAGTACTGTGTTCTTAGTGCTCAGAACAGTTCCTAGAATATAAGAGGTGCTCAAAAAATGCTTTGTTTAATTTTTTTTTTCTTCGTCTATTTGGCTGCACTGAGTCTTAGCAGCTGCACACAGGATGTTTCAGCCATGGCGTGTGAACTCTTAGTTGCGGCATGTGGGATATAGTTCCATGACCAGGGATCAAACCCAAGCCCGCCTGCATTGGGAGTGTGGAGTCTTAGCCACTAGACCACTAGTGAAGTTTCCCAAAATGTTTTTTGAGTGAATGGGAACTCTAGAATGGGTTAACTGGATATAAATTAATCTGAGATTAAATAACCTTCTACTTTAGAGTATTTTGTTTTATTTTTTAATTGAAGGATAATTGCTTTACAGAGTTTTGTTGTTTTCTGTCAAACATTAGGAGTTGTCATCCAAATATGGTCCCAACCCTAACTCTTGTCTCGGGTGGGGGTGGTGGGGTGTGAAGAAATGAGCCTATGCTGACTTATTGAAGTCCTTGATGATCCCAGGGCTTAGAACAATGCCTGGCACAGTGTAAGAATTTTATAAACATGAAATTCTTACCTAGGAATGGGTGATTACTGGAGGGAGTTCTCAGACCAATCAGGAGATTGTTAGAATAGGAAGGCGGGGTTGGGAGTGGTCTGCTAAATCACCTACTATGCATCACATTATGATGTGTCATTATGTACCTTCCTGACCTGATTGCCTCAGTCCCCGTGGTCACCTTGTAAGGCAGGCCAGTTAGCTTCCTGTCCAGTGATAAAGGTCCTTTATGTATAGATACAGATTACTTGGGCTTCCCTGGTGGCTCAGTGGTAAAGAATCCACCTGCCAATGCGGGAGATGCAGGTTCAATCCCTGGGTAAGGTAGATCCCCCGGAGAAGGGAATGGCAGCCCGTGCCAGTATTCTTGCCTGGGGAATCTCATGGACAAAGGAGCCTGGTGGGCTACAGTCCATGGGACTGCAAAAGAGACAGACACAACTTGGTGGCTAAACAGCAACAGCGGTATACTGTTTGCCTCTAAGATGTTAACAGGAAGTTTTAGCTAAATGTTGTGCTTCTCTGCACAACTCAGGCTAGTTTCTGATTCAACCTTTTCACTGCCTACCCACCATCCAACTGTATCAGTGGCTATGTAGGGTAACGCTTTAAGCTCATAGTCTTTAGGATCAAATAAATCTGCCACATATTATGGGTAAACTTAGACTCTTAGTGTCCTTATTCTTAAAATGGAGATATTATCTTCCTCATATGATTGTTGTATGGTTAATTAAAATAGTGTATTTCACAGTGTGTGGTGCACATATATATATATTTAATAAATGATTCCAGGGATCAAACCCTGGTCTCCTGCATTACAGGCAGATGCTTTACCATCTGAGCCACCAGGGAAAGCTTTCCCTTAGAAAATGATAGATTGCTTTTAAGATTTTGTATTTCTTATCTCATGTAGTACTTGACACTTTTGCAAGGTCAGCAGCTATCATTTGTCCTTATTTTATGCATAATGAGACTAAGATTAGAGAGATTAAATGGCCATCCTTACACTGTTAGCAAACTTGAAACCAAGTCTGACTCCTAAGCCCACTGCCTTTTCTAATCACTACACCATTCTAAATCCTTATTAATCCTGTGTGAGTAGACAGTTGGGCATAGATCTCTTATAACTGCCCTACTGGAGGTTTTTGGTTGGTTGGTTTTGGCCACGCTGCTTGTGGGATCTTAGTTCTCCAATCAGAGATTGAACCCAAACTTTTGGCAGTGAAAGTGCAGAGAGCTAACCTCGGGACCACTGGGAATTCCTAGGCTGGTTTTTTTTTTTTTTTTAATAAAAAAAGAAGAAACAAAGTTATAAGAGTCTAATGATTTGTTATTGATGTCAAGCCTTAAACTTCCATAATCACTGACTATGAAAAGTATTCATTTTCCTTAAAGCAGAGTTCAAATATAGTTCACTCTGAGAGGTCAAAATGACCTGCCTTGCCTAGCTGACTCCCATATTCACCTCCTGTGGAAAGAATAGTTTGTGGTTTCCTGAAGTGAGTTATTTCATGTTCTCAGTTGTGTGTGTGTATATATATATATATGGTTTTATTTGACTTGTTTGTTTATTGTTTTGCTCTTGCTCAATAGAAATTCTTATGGACTTTTTCCCATGCTGGAATTTTCCATAGAGTCTTTAGGAATGTCTGACAATCATATTTTTCAGATTTTCCCCATCTCTGTCCATTCACTTTAACTTTAAGTATATTAGCCCCTGCTTGCTTCTGTTGCCTGTAATAAAACCTGCCATTTGCAGGTTCAATCCCACCCGAACCCTGGATCAATAAAAACCAGAGCTGGAAGGCATAGTAGCCTTTCCTCAAGAAACAGTGGAATCTGGAATTGTCCATTATTTATGTACCCAGGGAACACTGGTCCTTAGGAAGGGTTTAGCCATAGGAGTGTCTAATGACACCTCAGGCTACAGCTTTCTTAGGTAAGCCTGTATTTGTGAAAGGATCATTTGTCTGCCTATATTTTGCCTAGAGACTTACGAGAAGCAGAATAGTAGGCCCCCAAAGATGTTCATGTCGTGATTCCCAGAACCTTACATGAAAATAAAGACTGCCTATGTGATTAAAGTAAGGATCTTAAAATGGGGAGATTATCTTGGATTATCCGGACGGGCTTAATACAATGACAGAAGTACTTGCAAGGGAAATAGAGAGGCAGGAGAGCCCAAGGGGAGATGACTGAAGCAGAGGCCAGAGAGAAGAGACAATTGGAAGTTCTATACCACTGGTTTTGAAGATGGTGGAAGAGGCCATGAGCCAAGGAATGTAGATGGACCCTAGAAACTGGAAAAAGAAGGAAAGAGATTCTCCCCTAGAGCCTCCAGATGAATGCGACTCTGCTGATATCTTGAGTTTAGTTCAGAAAATCCCACTGTAGACTAATAACCTCCAGAACTACAAGATTATAAATGTGGGTTGTTCTAAGCTACTAAGCAATAATAGGAAACTAATACTCTTGTCAGGAAGGTCCCATGGATGGAGGAGCCTGGTAGGCTGCAGTCCACGGGATTACTAGGAGCCGGACACAACTGAGCAACTTCACCTTCACTTTTCCCTTTCATGCATTGGAGAAGGAAATGGAAACCCACTCCAGTATTCTTGCCTGGAGAATCCCAGGGACGGGGGAGCCGGATGGGCTGCTGTCTCTGGGGTCACAGAGTCGGACACAACTGAAGCTACTTAGCAGTAGCAGCAGCAGTAAGTTATTATCTTCAAAGTATGTTATTAATAGACTGCATATTGTTGGATCATACTTTTCCTCCATTTTTCTAATCTTGGTCATTTAATGAAAATATTTAGACAATTTGCATTTAACTTAATTATTCATATGTTAAGGCTTATGTCTGCCATTTTTATTATTTGTTTTCTCCATTCATTTCTCATTTTATCTTTTTTGCCTCCTGAGTACTAGTTGAACTTTTTAAAACATCCATTTTCCTTTATTTACAATGCTTTTGAATGCATCACTTTGCATGATTTTCTTCAGTCATTGCTCTTGATATTATAAGACACATACCTAAACTTATCATGGTCTATTGGTAACAACATTTTACCCCTTGAGGTAAAGTACTAAAAGCTTACTTCTATTTAGGCTCCTTTATCTTTCCTACTTTTAAAATGGTACAGCAACAATAGGAAACTAAGATGGGCTCAAACTTCATTTCACACATGGCTACTCAGATGAGCTTGGGAATTAAACTTTCTAGGTTCAAATTCTACCCTCCACACTTAATGTGCTGCTTGACCTTGAGCAAGATCCTTTATCCCTCAAGCCTCAGTTTTCTTATCTATAAATTGGGAATGAACTAATAAACTACCCATTAAAACATTTCTGCTTACTTACAACATTTTCAAAATTGTTCTCATTTTCATTTTTTTCATATAATAAGCTTTATGTTTTAGAACAGGTTCACGGCAAAATTGAGCAGAAGCTTCAATTCTCATATACTCCTTGCCCCCAAACACATATGAAAGAAAAGTGAAAGTGAAGTCACTCAGTTGTATCTGACTCTTTGCCACCCTATGGACTGTAGCTTACCAGGCTCCTCTGTCCATGGGATTTTCCAAGCAAGAGTACTGGAGTGGGTTTCCATAGACTCCCCTGTTTTCAACGTTCACCAGCACAGTAGTATGTTTGTTACAGCTGATGAACACTGACACATCATATTCACCCAGAGTCCATAGTTTACATTAGGGTTCATTCTTGATGTTATAAATATATAATGACACATATATAATGGAAAATCAGGCTTCCTTGGCAGCTCAGCTGGGAACGAATCCACTTGCAGTGCAGGAGAACCCACTTCAGTCCCTGGGTTGGAAGGATCCCCTGGAGAAGGGAGAGGCTACCCACTCCAGTATTCTTGGGCTTCCCTGGTGGCTCAGCTGGTAAATAATCCACCTGCAATGCAGGAGACCTGGGTTCGATCCCTGGGTTGGTAAGATTCCCTGGAGAAGGGCATTGCAACCCACTCCAGTATTGTTGCCTGGAGAATCCCCATGAATAGAGGAGCCTGGCGAGCTACATTCCACAGGGTCACAAAGAGTCAGACATGTCTGAGCAGCTAAGCACAGCACAGCACATTTATCCTTTCACCTACTGAAGGATATCATGATTGTTTCTAAGTTTTGGCAATTATAAATAAAGGTGCTATAAACATATGTGTCCCTTGGACTGCAAGGGGATCAAACCAGTCAATCCTAATGGAAATCATTCCTGAATATTCACTGGAAGGACTGATCCTGAAGCTGAAGCTCCAATACTTTGGCCACCTGATGCAAAGAACTGACTCATTGGAAAAATCCCTGATGCTGAGAAAGATTAAAGGCTGAAGGAGAAGAGGACAACAGAGGATAAGATTGTTGGATGGCATCACCAACTCGATGGACATGAGTTTGAGCAAGCTCCGGGAGTTGCGGCCTGGTGTGCTGCAATCCGCGGGGTCACAAAGCGTCAGATATTACTGAGCAGCTGAACTGAACTGGAACATATGTGTGAAGGTTTTTGTGTGGACAAATATTTTCAAAATCTTTAGGTAATTACCAAGGAGCATGATTGCTGGACTGTGTGGTAAGAATAGGTTTACTTTTGTAAGAAATTGTTCAGCTGTCTTCCAGGATGGCTGTACCAGTTTACATATCACTAACATTGAATGAGAGTTCTATTGCTCCACATCCTCACCAGCATTTTGGTGTTAGTGTTTTGGGTTACAGCCATTCTAATAGATGTGTAGTTATATCTTATTGTTTTAATTTGCATTTCCTTGATAAGATATCATGTGGAGCAGCTTTTAGTATGATTATTTCCACCTCTATAATTTTTTTCCCCTTAACTTCATTTTCTAATTTTTTTAAATTAATTAATTTATTTTAATTGGAAGCTAATTATTTTACAATATTGTGGTGGTTTTTGCCATGCATCGACATGAATCAGCCATGGATTTACATGTGTCCCCTCATCCTGAACCCCTCTCCCACCTCCCTCCCCACCCCATCCCTCTGGGTTGTCCCAGAGCACCGGCTTTGAGTACCCTGCTTCATGATCAAGCTTGCACTGGTCATCTTTTAACATACAGTAATATACATGTTTCAGTGCTATTCTCTCAAATCATTCCACCCTCGCCTTCTCCCACATAGTCCGAAAGTCTGTTCTTTATATCCATGTCTCTTTTGCTGCCTTGCATATAGGGTCATCGTTACTGTCTTTCTAAATTCCATATCTGTGCATTAATATACTGTATTGGTGTTTCTCCTTCTGACTTACTTCACTCTGTATAATAGGCTCCAGTTTCATCCACCTCATTAAAACTGAGTCAGATGTGTTCTTTTTTGTAGCTGAATAATCTTCCATTGTGTATATGTACCACAGCTTCCTTATCCATTTGTCTGCCAATGGGCATCTAGGTTGCTTCCATGTCCTAGCTATTGTAAACAATGCTGCAGTTTACATTGGGGTACATATATGTGACTCTCTGTGTTATCTTTTAGGAATTTTATTTTGTATTTTGCATTCAGCTCTGTGATCTATTTTAAGTTAATTTTTGTGAGAAGTGTAAGGTCTTTGTAAAGATTTTTTTTTGTTGTAGATGGATGTCTGGTTTGTCCAGCACCATTTATAAAAAATTCAGCTTCATTAAAAAAAAAATATTTCTCCTATGTTCCTTATGACAGAAAATAGCAGGCCATCCTAGAAATACCAAGGAAGAAACCTGGAAGTTATCTTTGGTGCTGTCTCCTTCCTAGATCTGATGGATCACCAAGTTTATAAATTACACCTCATCAGTACTCTGTAAACATTACTTCATCCTCACTGCAACTTTGTTATTTCAGAGCCCCAGGTATCTCTCATCTAGGATCTTGTGATAGACTACTGCCCAGTCTACCTGGCTGAGTCCCACCTTCCTCTCAGTTTACCTTCTTATTCCCATCAGAGGGATCTTTCTGAAAAGCAAACCTGATCATCTCTATCTGGCCTAAATCTCCCCAGAAGCTCATATGTCATTTACGATAAAATCCAAATTCCTTTTCCTGGCTTAAAAGGTTTATCCTGACTGAGTCTCACCCACCATCATCCCCTCCCCTCTCGCTGCACAGTCAGGACTTGTGAGCTGACGCCTGGAGATCACAGGAATGGGCTCTGCTCTCCCTGACTCTGAGACATCTGCTTTCTGCTGCTCCTTGTTTTGAAACACTCTGATCATCCACTTCCAAGTGTCTCTTGCAGAGTCTTGCAGGCATGGCTGAGGACAGCAGTTCCATCAGGTCTCACGAGGCTAAAATGAAATTATCCAGAGACGTGTCCTGGAAACTCAAAGGGAGAATCCATTTCCTTGCCTTTTCCAGCTTCTTTTTTTTTAATTTTCAATTTTATTTTTTGTTTTTTGGCAGTGCTACACAGCATGTGGGATCTTAATTCTCCAGCAGGAGATCAAACCCACATCCCCTGCATCTGAAGCATGGAATCTTAACCACTGGATCGCCAGGGAAGTCCCTCTGGCTTCTTTTTAAGTTGAGGAAGATCCCCTGGAGGAGGAAATGGCAACCCACTCCAGTATTCTTTCCTGGAGAATCCTATGGACAAAGGAGACTGCCAAGCTACAGTCTATGGCATCGCAAGAGTTGGACACAACTGAGCGACTAAGCACACACACACAGATGCCCTTCTGCTATCCTTCTGTACTAATCTATGCTTCCCACTAGTGTGGCACTGATGGTTTGCAATTGTGATGATCTCTTTTAAAAGCAATATTTCTTGTGTTCATTGACTTGAGCCTTACTGTGACATATTACAAACTAAGGAAGAAAAGTAATATCACGGATACCTACCTGTGTGCTAAGCACCGAGACTAAATTTGTTGTTTAGCTGCAAAGTCGTGTCCAACTCTTGCAACCCCATGGACTGCCAGGCTCCTCTGTCCATTGACTTTCCCAGCTAAGAATACTGGAGTAGGTTGCCATTTCCTTCTCCATGAGATTAAATATATTGTAACGATTTGCTGAACTTGTTTCAGATTTCTCTTTTTTCTCTTATGAAATAAAATGTAATGACATAAGTAAAACTCTACCTCTCCCAAATCTTTCTCTACTTTCCCGCCCTATGAATAAACGCTAGTAAAGTCATTTTACTCCTCTGTTCCCTCATTAAACGTAAGGCAGAGAAGATGTGTGTCATTTCACTGTGATCTCTCTATTCCCCTTGCTTAGCCCAGGGCTTGTCAGTAATGCTGGTTCAACAGCTGCCTGGATAAAAACTAGCCTCGGCTTGATTGTTCTTAACTTGCCAACCTCCAAAGCAGCTCTTTCCAATTTTCAAGGCAGCTCTGCCTATCATTCTTATTTCAATGGAAATTTGCTCCCTCTTGGAGAAGGGCTGAGATTATCATGGGGGCAGAAAGAAACAAAGGACAAAGCATGAATTTTGGAATCAAACTTCCTGGATACATGCCTTTCAGCAATTACTTAACCTCTCTGGATGTTTAATTTCCTCCCTTGTAAAAATGAGGTTAATAATACTCATTTAGCAGAGGTTTTGTGAGGATTAAATAAAATAACAAATGTGAATGTTCCCTGTAGGGTGGAATAGGTGCGCAACAGATGGTACTATTCCCATAAAAATAATTAAGTATTTTATCTTGTTTTTCTTTCTCAGACTTTTCCCCTCACAGGCTTTCCATTTTCTTTCTCCATTTCCACGCCCACATGCCTCACAGTTTCCTCCTTTCATTCCATTTCCTTGGACTGGAAGGACACTCCACTGTGTACTGACCAACACGGTCCAAGTACTCTTCAAGATCCAGTGGTACCGAATCCTGAATAATCCAGCTTTCTTGTCCTTTTTACACCCTTCAGTGTGGGTCATAGATCCTTCAGCGTCAATGATATTCTCTCTACCATGGCATCTGTGTTGGAATGGTCCTTCTCATTCTATCTGTAAGTTACTGGTCTCTATCATTTTCCACACTTCTCAGCACAAGCATGGGAGATGGTGTGACATGGACTCAGACTGCTTGAGTTCAGCTCCTTGTTCTGCCACTCGCTAACTTGATCTTGATGAAATAGCTTCACTTTTTTAGACTTCTGTTTCCTCAGTTGTAATTTGAGGGAAAGAATATCTACTTTATGATACAGTTCTGAGAATTAATAAACTCTGTCTACAAAGGATCTTGTACTGTGGTTCTCCCTAAGTGCTCAATAAATGCTGGCCATCATTTTGATTATTATCCATAAAATAATACAATGCTATATGTCAATTATATCTCAATTTTAAAACAACTTCTGTGGTTTATTAATGTTAATGCTACTGCATTAGCTTTTTATTGCAACTGTTAACAAAGCACTGCAAACTTTGGGCTTAAAACACATTTATTACACTTCTAGAGATCAGAAGTTCAAATTGGGTGCCACTGGGCTAAAAAGAGCATCTGCAAGACTGTGTCCTGCTGGAGGATCTGGGGAGAATCCGTCTCCTTGCCTCTTCCAGCTTCTAGAGTTTGTTCACACTCCTTGGCTCATGGCTCTCCATCACTCTGACCTCTGCTTTGGTCATCCCATCGCCTTCTCTGACTCTCCCTCCTCCCTCTTTCACTAAGAAGGACCTTTGTGAGTACTTTGGGCCCCACCCAGATCATCCAAGATAATCTCCCCTTCTCTAGAGTCTTCATCACATGCGCAAAGTCCTTTTGCAGTATGGCTCAGATGGTAAAGAATCTGCCTGCAGTGCAGGAGACCCGGATTCAATCCCTGGGTGGGGGAGATCCCCTGGAGAAGAGAATGGTGACCCACTCCAGTATTCTTATCTGGAGAACCCATGGACATAGGAGCCTGGAAGGCTACAGTCCAGGGGGTAACGAAAGAGTCAGACACGACTGAGCAGCTAACACTTTTGTTTTCCATATGTTCAAAAGTTCTGGGAATTACAACAAAGGCATCTTTGGGGGGGGCATTTCCATACCAATATGGTAAAACTCACTCATTATTCCGCACACATGTACTCATCACGTGCTCTATGCCAGGCCTTGTTTCAGTCCCTGGGATTGCGAACATATGAAAGCAGTATCTACTGTTCACATGACTTTTAGTCTAGAGAAGACTAGAAGGCAGCAGATCTATCTTATAATGCATGTTTGTGTGTGTGTTAAGTCACTTCAGTTGTGTCAGACTTTGTGTGAACCTGTGGATTGTAGCCTGCCAGGCTCCTCTGTCCATGAGATTCTCCAGGCAACAATACAGGACTGGATTTGCATGGCCTCCTCCAGGGGACCTTCCTGACCCAGGGACTGAACCCGAGTCTCTATGTCTCCTACATTGGCAGATGGATTTTTTTACCACCAGTGCTACCTGAGAAGACCCAGTTTTTGATGGTATGTCCCAAAATGTGGAGGCAAAATGAGAATGTCTCACATTTAACAGTTACCCAAAGCTTAGTGCTCTTTTGATCGATGTAGAGGCAGGAAACAGATGCAGTATATTGCCTGTTAGGTTATGCATACACTAGGCTTGGGTGTGTGAATACATGTCAATTAATTTGAGATAGTCTTGGATAAAGAAGATGTATGGTACATAAGTACAATAGAATATTACTCAGCCATAAAAAGGAATGCGTTTGAGTCAGTTCTAGTGAGGTAGATGAACCTAGAGTCTGTTATACAGAGTGAAGTAAGCCAGAAATAGAAAATTTTCATATATTAATGCATATGTTAGAAATCTAGAAAAATGGTACTGATGAGCCTATTTGCAGTGCAGGAATAGAGATGCAGACATATAGGAAAAACTTTGGACACAGCGAGGGGAAGAAAAGGATGGAAAAAATTGAGGGAGCGGCATTGACATATATACACTACCATGTATAAAACAGCCGGTGGGGAGCTGCTGTGTGGGCACAGGGAGCTCACCCTGGTGCTCTGTGACAACCTAGAGGGGTGGGATGGGGTGGAGTTGGGGGGAGGTTCAGGAGGGAAGGGACATATATGTAACTTGTGGCTGATTCATGTTGTTGTATGGCAGAAGCCAACACAATATTGTAAAGCAATTATCCTCCAACTAAAAAAAAATTTTTTTAATGGAGATAATCTTGAAATAGTTCTGTGTGTACATCGCAAGGATTTGGGACAGTGGTTTACTTTGGACATTGTCTATCCTGTAGAGTAAGTTTATTTCACTTACCTTATCACCCATTGGAATAAGCACACTGCTTTGTTTTTGTTTTTTCATGTCTATGTTTTCAATTATTGATTGCCAGGATGACCGGGGACATCACTGCATCCCATCCACAGAAACGGAAGATGGACTATGAAGCATGAGCACAGGGACGGGCAGCACCTGCCAGAATTCTTAGCAATATGGACTGTGACTGGCAAAGCAAAACCAGGAAAAGAGAGCCTACCAAAAATCCAAAAATAACATTGCCAAGGGTCAAGTCAATTATGTCTCATTTTGATACCCTTCTCAGAAATTTACAAAAAAATTCCTCTCTAGACCATATATTTCCTACCTAATAATTCTAACCCAAACTTTCTCCCCAAGTTTCTTTTCTCTTCTATAATCTTCCTCTTATGTGATTACTAAGAAGCAGGCTAACCACCCCAGAAGAACAGAAGTTAGAAAGGTTTTCCCTCTTTTCAAGTGCTTAACAGAATGCTGCATGTTCCTGTAGGCTGGAGCCTGGGCTTGTTTGTATTTTGTCTACTTGAGCTCTGAAAGAACCAGAAATGGCTGGAGTGGCCTTCTTAAAATGCAGTAAGTTCACTGTGGCTGTCCTTCTGTTCATTCATTATTTTCAAAGGTGAAATCTCTGTGAGTCACTTTGGTTTGTAGAGGTCGTACAGCTCGTTTTGTGAGCGTTGCACTGACATTCTCTCATTCAACAATTATTTCCGGGCTCCCTACTGTGTGAAAGCTGGGTGCAGTGGGGCAGGAGGTTGGGAAGGGAATTCACATTTACTGAGCTCTGTGCGTGCAAGCCCTGTGACCTTTTGTGCACACTGTGCCAAGTCTCTTCAGTCATGTTCAAGTCTTTGTAACCCATGAACCACGGGCCGCCAGACACCTCTCTCCATGGGGATTCTCCAAGCAGGAAGACTGGAGTGGGTTGCTGTGCCCTCCTCCAGGGGATCTTTCCAACCCAGGGGTCAAACCCACAAATTACTTAATTTGCCTAAGAAGTATAAGTCATTATACTCAAAGGTTTCAGTATGGCAGACAGGTCTCTTCTTCCAGGCCAGCTGCAGTTGTCCATCTGCAGTGCTGCATGGAGAAGGTTCATGGGGCAGAGCTCAAGCATGATGGGAAAGCATGGTGAGATCAATGAATAATGACTGTTGTGTGAGAGGGGGGAGTGGTGACACAAATGCCATGTAAACTTCCAGTTACTCATTGAGCTCTTACTGAATACCAACCATGTTCTGAGCACCGTGAAAGCACATGTGGATATAAATACAATACAAGCAATGTGGGAGCGATGCCAGTGGGGGACCACAAACACATTGTACCGAAGAAATTGTAGAGGAAATGCTCTGGAGAGGTCAAGAAGTCATCAAGGAACAGCTGTTACGTGAACTGAGCCTTGTGTATCAGTTAAAGATTCATCAGAGAAGCAAAACTACTATGACTGTTATGGAATAAGGAATTTATTATAGCAACTAGACGTTATGTAATTATGGGAGGATCTGGGGATGTAAAATCCAGAAAGAGGAGCTGGAAGATCAGAGGTCAAATCACTGACCAGTCTTCCTGAAACACTGGCACTGGTAGATAAGTAGGAATTGCAAGAGAACTCTGGAAAGCCAGGATAAATCTAGCTGCTTAGATGGGACCACCAAGGGGATGATGGACAAGCCAGGGAGATGGTTGACTTTGCATCTGGCAGTGGGTTGGGGAAGCTGGTGGTCATCAGGGCCAGCAGGGCCAGCAGTGGAAACAAGACAAATCTGAACCTGCTAGCACCAGTTTTTGTCTCTTGTCACATCTAATAAGACTTTGATCTTCCAAAATCCTTGCAAATTCTTTTAATCAACTCTAACCTGGAACTGTGTGGATCACAATAAACTGTGGAAAATTCTGAAAGAGATGGGAATACCAGACCACCTGACCTGCCTCTTGAGAAACCTATAGGCACATCAGGAAGCAACAGTTAGAACTGGACATGGAACAACAGACTGGTTCCAAACAGGAAAAGGAGTACGTCAAGGCTGTATATTGTCACCCTGTTTATTTAACTTCTATGCAGAGTACATCATGAGAAATGCTGGACTGGAAGAAACACAAGCTGGAATCAAGATTGCCGGGAGAAATATCAATAACCTCAGATATGCAGATCACACCACCCTTATGGCAGAAAGTGAAGAGGAACTAAAAAGCCTCTTGATGAAAGTGAAAGAGGAGAGTGAAAAAGTTGGCTTAAATCTCAACATTCAGAAAACGAAGATCATGGCATCTGGCCCCATCACTTCATGGGAAATAGATGGGGAAACAGTGGAAACAGTGTCAGACTTTATCTTTTTGGGCTCCAAAATCACTGCAGATGGTGATTGCAGCCATGAAATAAAAGACGCTTATTCCTTGGAAGAAAAGTTATGACCAACCTAGATAGTATATTCAAAAGTGGAGACATTATTTTGATGACTAAGGTCCGTCTAGTCAAGGCTATGGTTTTTCCTGTGGTCATGTATGGATGTGAGAGTTGGACTGTGAAGAAGGCTGAGCGCTGAAGAATTGATGCTTTTGAAGTGTGGTGTTGGAGAAGACTCTTGAGAGTCTCTTGGACTGCAAGGAGATCCAACCAGTCCATTCTGAAGATCAGCCCTGGGATTTCTTTGGAAGGAATGATGCTAAAGCTGAAACTCCAGTACTTTGGCCACCTCATGTGAAGAGTTGACTCATTGGAAAAGACTGTGATGCTGGGAGGGATTGGGGGCAGGAGGAGAAGGGGACAACCGAGAATAAGATGGCTGGATGGCATCATGGACTCGATGGACGTGGGTCTGAGTGAACTCCAGGAGTTGGTGATGGACAGGGAGGCCTGGCGTGCTGCGATTCATGGGGTTGCAAAGAGTCGGACACGACTGAGCGACTGAACTGAACTGAAGAGAACCGCAAGAGATCCTGGGAAATGTAGTTCTAGCTTGGCCAAGTTGACACAGTTTGAAACATCACACCTCAAAAAGTGAGACAAATTTGCATAAGAGAAGCAGTGAACGTGGCTTATGGGGAGGTTTGTAAGCAAAGTTTCGGAGGTAGGAATGAGTAAGTTAGTGTTTAGGAAATCATGAGTAGATCAGCCTGAATATAGTGAAGAGTTCATGCTGGAAGATCATGGAAGATGAGGCTAGAAACAAATATTGGAATCATTAACAAATTTATTAACTTATTCAATCATGATTTATTGAGCACATATCAGCTCTCAGGCACTGTGCAAGTTGCTAAGCGTATAGAGATGCATAAAAGAGTCAGATTTTGGAAGGTCTGGAATGTTACACTGAAATGCTTGTGCAGTTTTTGATCCATCTTTTGAGAAATAGTAGACTCGCTCAGTTGACCGGTCAGTTGAATTTCTGCCCTTAATTCAACTCAACCAGTGCTGAATTCAATTCGTCCAACATTTAAGTGCCTTCTCTGGGCAAGCTCCTCAAGCTCCTCAGAGGCACACTCTCATTGTCCCCTCAAACTCTGAAATATGCCTGCATCTGATGATATTGGTCAGAGTGGAAGTGTGAGTCACTTCTTTCCCTAGTAATGTTCTAGAATGATTTGTGCTCACATTTTACTTGAAGTCATGATGTCCTCTTTCCACAGTAAAAATACTTTACTAGACACTCAAGTGAGACAAACAGTATGCAGATTAAATTGCCGAAAACCACCATATTTTTGTTAAAATAAATGTTATTTCAGAATTCTGTACAGATGCTGATGCATAACCCCCATTAGCTTATCTTGAGTAATCTATGGTCTCTGTGCTGGTAATGGGTAGCTCAGCTTAGTGTTGTGCTTTTGCTTGGCATATGGGATCTCATTTCACTCTCATAGAAGCCCTGAAAGGTAGATATTTTCATTAGCCCCATTTGGCAGAAAAGGAAAGCAAAAGTTAATGAGATTAAGTACCCTTCCCAGGATTATACAGCTAGTAAGAGGCTGAACTAAGCACCCACTCCTCTCAACCACTCCACAGACAATAGAGGAGCAGCCAACTACTCTAGAGTTTGGCAACCGTTGGCTTAAAGACTCCGCCAGGTAATTCAGGAAGACCATTTTACAGGCAGAAAAGGTGTCTAAGAAGTATCACTCATAGTCTTAATAGATACAAGTTGAGGATAAAACATCTATGGAAGGAAATCTGCAAAGAGCAAAGGAAACCTTTGAAGTCTTTGGGCTACACTCCAATGTTGCCAGTTGGCATGTGAGCATTTCCTCTAGATTCCAAGATTCAGGCATGGGTGGCTCAAACCCCTCCTTGTGAGAGCTGGAGAGCTTAAAGCATTGAGTGATGGGTGCTGTCTTTCTTTACAGCCAGCCCCTATACTTATCACTGGTTCATGTGGATATGCTGCCGTGTCTGCTAAACAGGCAGTGTAATGAGGATCTCATTGCATGGCATGAGTGCCCAAGGATGAGAAAGAGCTCTAAGTCTCTACAGAATAAGAAGGAAACTGAAACTAAGGACAACGTCTGATCTTTGAAGGGTTTGCCATAGAGTTGGGAGCATTTCCTCCTTTTCATTTCTCTTTTACCACTTTCTGCTGCCCTTGATCCTTACTGAATATTTCCAGCAACTTGATAGACTCTCTGGATTTCTTGATATAAAGCCCAATCTCTTCCCTCTGCTGCAACTGGTAATAGGTTGCGGCATCACTTTGTAGTTTACCAAGCAGCATTATATTTAACCCTCATAAGAGCATAGTGAGGTCAACAGGGTTAGTACTATTCTTTCCCTGGTACAGAAGAGGAAACTGAGACCATGAGAGAGGAAAAGACTTGCCCAGCTAGATTCAAGACTAGTCCCTGCATTTTCTGCTCTTCCATGTAAATAACGTCAGTCCGAGGAAGAGAACACCATAGTTATGACTCAGATATTTTGTTTTTCAATCAAATTTTCACATGCTGGCATCCTGTTTTCTTTTGGACCCATTTAAAATTAACTTTTGGATGGGGACCTGAGGTTGTGTTGGGATGCAGAGGGGATGGACAGGAATCCAGAGTGCACAGCGCTATGACCAATGGGCAGCCTTGTTTACAGCACAGACTGCAAATCAAATGTGACAAATGGGCAGAGTCTCATAAGTATTCCAGCTCTTCACTTCCTTAGTTTGATTACATAGTACCGGATGGCATTTGGAACTCAGTTCAGGGTGCATAGAGCTGAATTATGCAATTTTCCAATATGCAATTAACTGGAGTAGCAACACATTCAGTCTAATGGGGGCCACACAGAGACTGCATAATTCTTGGGAGCGCAAGCTGATTATGCAGTTAAGTGGTATGCACTTAACAGAAGTGCACCCCATCTCTCTGATCCCATTTCTTCTGATAGATTCTTCACAGCACTTTACTCTAGCCTTTCTGCTTTTATGATCAAACATATTCTAACCTGTATCCACTTGCAGTGAGAACCTAACAGTTCATATGGAGATTCGGGATATATTTCTTTTAAAAATCAACCTTTAAAAATCTTAACTCTTAGATGCAGAAATGGATAAGTATATGAGAAAGGTAAGGGGTGAATCTGAGGCTCAGGATGTCTGAGTTGTAGAGACAGGGAACAATACCTCAACTGTACAATTTAGGATGTTTTGCTTTTAATTTCTTTCCCTTTTTTTTTTTTTCCCTTGGTTAGGAAGTTGTATTTCAAATACAAACATGAGGTGCATGGAAAAGTTTCCTTTTAACAGGTCTTTGTTGTCAGTATTTTTTTTTTTAACATGAAAATTGATATTGTAGAAAGGGGGCTCCTTTACGGGAAACACCAATTAAATGACAGTTCATTCAGTATGGCCAGTTTTAAGCTACTCTAATGATGATGGATTGTTAATTTAATTTGGCAGGTCTCACTGGTTTACTGTGTGCTTGCTATATGCCCTGAATTGACCTAACTCCTCTGGGGGACCCCAGAAGTATAAAATATGGCTGGCTGTCCTCAGCATGTATGACTCATGCATACAAAGTAATTGAGAAACAATAAAACACAGCATATGATTAGGTGTCCAAAATGGCTGTCAAAGAGAGTAAAAGATAAAAGAAATCAGAAAGGGAGAAAATGAACTGAGCTGGGGTTTTTCATCACTAGGGAGACAGGGAGGGAGACAGAGGGAGAAGCAAGGGTCAGTGTTTCACACATCAGCCAAAAGTGAAGTTGCTCAGTTGCATCTGTTGCAACCCCATCGACTGTAGCCTACCAGGCTCCTCTGTCCATGGGGTTTTCCAGGCAAGAGTATTGGAGTGGGTTGCCATTCCCTTCTGCAGGAGATCTTCCCGACCCAGGGATTGAACCCAGGTCTCCCACACTGTAGGCAGATGCTTTATCGTCTGAGCCACCAGGGAAATAGGGGGTTCCATAGTGTAATTGTGAGCACTCTGGACTCTGAATCCAGTGATCCGAGTTCAAATCTCAGTGGGACCTTTCTTCCTAGTTAGAAGAACACTTTAGAGGCTTCCCTGGCAGCTCAGACAGTAAAGCGTCTGCCTGCAATGCAGGAGACCAGGGTTCGATCCCTTGGTGGGGAAGATCCCCTGGAAAAGGAAATGGCAACCCACTCCAGTACTCTTGCCTGGAAAATGCCATGGACAGAGAAGCCTCGTAGGCTACAGTCCGTGGGGTCGCAAGAGTCAGACACGACTGAGCGACTTCACTTCACTTCACTTTGTCTCCATACTTCCTCTTTGGAGGTATTCAAAGCATGAGGCCATGGAGACGGGTTATGGATGATTTGGACATCTGCTGAGAGAATTATAAGTTAAATATAAGTTAAATAAGCAGGGTGACAATATACAGCATTGACGTACTCCTTTTCCTATTTGGATCCAGTCTGTTGTTCCATGTCCAGTTCTAACTGTTGCTTCCTGACCTGCATATAGGTTTCTCAAGAGGCAGGTCAGGTGGTCTGGTATTCCCATCTCTTTCAGAATTTTCCACAGTTTATTGTGATCCATTCAAAGGCTTTGGCATAGTCAATAAAGCAGAAATAGATGTTTTTTCTGGAACTCTCTTGCCTTTTCCATGATCCAGCAGATGTTCGCAAGTTGATCTCTGGTTCCTCTGCCTTTTGTAAAACCAGCTTGAACATCTGGAAGTTCACAGTTCACATATTGCTGGAGCCTGGCTTGGAGAATTTTGACTTTACTAGCATGTGAGATGAGTACGATTGTGCGGTAGTTTGAGCATTCTTTGGCATTGCCTTTCTTTGGGACTGGAATGAAAACTGACCTTTTCCAGTCCTGTGGCCACTGCTGAGTTTTCCAAATTTGCTGGCATATTGAGTGCAGCACTTTCACCGCATCATCTTTCAGGATTTGAAATGACTCAACTGGAATTCCATCACCTCCACTAGCTTTGTTCATAGTGATGCTTTCTAAGGCCCACTTGACTTCACATTCCAGGATATCTAGTCCCATCACTTCATGGGAAATAGATGGGGAAACAATGGAAACAGTATCAGATTTATCTTTTGGGGCTCCAAAATCACTGCAGATGGTGACTGCAGCCATGAAATTAAAAGACGCTTACTCCTTGGAAGAAAAGTTATGACCAACCTAAACAGCATATTGAAAAGCAGAGACATTACTTTGCCAACAAAGGTCCGTTTAGTCAAGGCTATGGTTTTTCCAGTGGTCATGTATGGATGCGAGAGTTGGACTGTGAAGAAAGCTGAGCACCGAAGAATTGATGCTTTTGAACTGTGGTGTTGGAGAAGACTCTTGAGAGTCCCTTGGACTGCAAGGAGATCCAACCAGTCCATCCTAAAGGAGATCAGTCCTGGGTGTTCACTGGAAGGACTGATGCTAAAGCTGAAACTCCAGTACTTTGGCCACCTCATGCGAAGAGTTGACTCATTGGAAAAGACCCTGATGCTGGGAGGGATTGGGGGCAGGAGGAGAAGGGGGCAACAGGGGATGAGATGGCTGGATGGCATCACCGACTTGATGGACGTGAGTCTGAGTGAACTCGGGGAGATGGTTGGTGATGGACAGGAAGGCCTGGCGTGCTGCGATTCATGCATGGGGTCGCAAAGAGTCAGACACGACTGAGTGACTGAACTGAACTGAGAGAATTAACTGTATGACAAGCACTCTGTTTCCCAATCCTGGGGTCCTGTGATCTGGAAGGATTTCAATAAACAGGTGGGAGTTTTGGTCTTCCTCTTTCTCTCCCTCTCCTTTCCTCCTCTTCTCCATTTTTACATAATTATTGGTTTCTCTTCCTTTTAAAATATAAGGATATGAATATATATATACTAGTTTATTTGGTTCTTTTGGATCTTAGTTGTGGCATGTTATGACTTGGTTGCCACATGTAGAATCTAGTTCCTTGACCAGGGGTCGAACCCAGGCCTCTTGCATTGGGAGCAGAGTCTCAGCCAGTGGACCACCAGGGAAGTCCCAGAAATGGAAGCAATGTCCAATGCTTACTCATGAGCTCTCCAAATGTTGGTACCGTGTTTTAAACATTTTTTTATAAATGTATATATACACAGTCTCTGGCATATAGCCCCTGGGAACAAAACAGAGTAGTGGTTAGTGAGCTTGAGTACTGTCTCTGCCATTTACTGTATCACCCTGGGCAGGTATTTAACCTCTTTGAGGCATGATTTCATCATGTATGAAAGAGGAATAAAAATAGTACAGACTTCTACTATTATGTACTATTTATAATCCTGTGTATGATAGGATTACGAAGATCAGCTCAATTAATAGAGGAAAAATTGTGAGCTCGGTGTTTGACACATACTGAGGGCCATAGACTTTCTGCATTTCCCTCTTTTACTTTGGCTTCTCTTTCTGTTTGTAGGCATTGAATTAATTTTGAGCTAAATCATTAAACTTTCCCTCTTCAAACTGTTTAAAATGAGTCATTTTACTTGTTTTCAGTTTCTCTAATTCCAGGCCCGGCTTTTTTCTTGACTTCAGAGGCAAAGGTGAGTGGTGTTCACTCCATGCAAAACAGCAGTGTTGACCCAACTGAAAAGGTGCTCCCCCTCCTGGATTTCTGAGAGTGTCAGGCTCCAGAGGTGGGGCCCTGATGTAGAGGGAAGGAGCTGCCAGGGCTGGATAAGGTTTTGCCTTCAACTGTGAACAGAAATGTTTCGGGCCTTAGGCAGTTTCCAGGGAGGCCAACTCCCTGCTGGATCTTCAGACTCCTTAATCTGTCAAGAAGAACAGAGTGCTGCTTTCCCTCCTCTTCTTTCATCCTCTTTCCTCTCTTTACCCAATCACTGCCATCTTCCCTCTCCTGCTTCCCTCCTCTAGATCAACACAAAATTTTAATCAAAACTGTCTGCCTTTGAGCCTCTTTACCAGGCCTCCTTGCCAGAGATGCAGCAATGAGAAGTAGGGCTGCAGAGCATCAGATGGGAGTCAGGCAGGTCTGGGTGAAAATTCCTGGTCTTATTGCCTAGTCACTCTGTGACCGTGGACAAGTTCTTTAACCTCTTGGTGCCCCTATTTCCTTATTAGTAAAATAAAAATAATAGCTACCTCATGATTCAGTGTTTTTGTGAAGATTTAAGTGATAATCTGTGCATATTAATGAGCACCTAGTAGGTGTTTAGGGAATTCCCCAGTGGCTCAGTGGTAAAGAATCTGCCTGCCAAGCGGGAGACCTAGGTTTGATTCCTGGGTCAGGAAGATCCCCTGCAGGAGAAAATGGTAACCCACTCCAGTATTCTTGCCTGGGAAATCCCATGGATAGCAGAGCCTGGCGGGCTGTAGTCCATGGGGTTGCGAAACAGTCAGACATGACTTGGAGGCTAAACAACAGCATGAGGTATCTAAGATACCTAGTTTTATTTCTCATCTCTATGGCCCAACCAAATGGATGATTTTAATTTCAAATCAGTTTCAAATCAATTTGGAGTTATTTTTTGTTGTTGTTTTTCATGTAATATTGATTATTTTATTGCTAATTTTAAAACAAATGACTATATTGGAGAAGAAAAAATCACTGCAAAAGTAAGAATCAACCTAATGTTCAACTTTCTTCATAGTAGCCAAAGACTAGAAGTAACCAAAATGTCCTTAAGTGAGTGAATGGATAAACTGTGGTTATAGTGTAGCCAGACCATGGAACCCAATAGAACCAGCAATAAAAAGGGATGAATTATAAGTGCACACAGTGGGATGGGCAAATCTCAAAAACACCATGTTGAGTGAAAGGAGACACATACAAAAGGGTGCATACTGTATGATTCTATTTATTTGAAATGCAAGAAAAGACAAATGTAATCTATAGTGATAGAAAGCAGATCGGTGTTTGGAGCCAGAAGGAGGAGTGGGGACTGACTGGCACAAGGCAACGTGTTTGGATGATGGAACCTCATCCAAAATTGATTATGGTGGTGGCTATATGAATGTGAAAGAAAGTGAAAGTTGCTCAGTCATGTCCGATTCTTTGTGACCCCATGGACTATACAGTCCATGGAATTCTCCAGGCCAGAATACTGGAGTGGGTAGCCTTTCCCTTCTCCAGGGGATCCTCCCAACTGGGGAAGGGATTGAACCCAGGTCTCCCTCATCACAGATGAATTCTTTACCAGCTGAGCCACAAGAGAAGCCCAAGAATACTGGAGTGGGTCAGATCTTCCCGACTCAGGATTCGAACCGGAGTCTCCTTCATTGCAGGTGGATTCTTTACCAACTGAGCTATCAGGGAATGTATTACTTGTGAAAACTCATGGATATGTACAATTTAAATGGATACATTTTTACCTTGTGTTAACTCTACCCCAATAAAGCTGATTTAGAGAAATAAGAATCAAGAGAAGACAACCATTTGAATAACTCACACTTGATAAGTACCTGGTAACAGTAATTTTTCCTTTAACACCCATCATTTAAAGAAACAGAAAAAAAAAAACTCCTTTGTTGTACAGATATTCCAGTAAAAGGTATTAGACACTCCTTGGAATGAGGAGGAGTTCTGGGTGTAGAGTGCTATGCTTTCATGGTTTGGGAAGGAGAACATCTGTTGTCTCCCATTAGCTTTGTTCCTTTGTTCCCAGAGGGTAAGGGGCGTGTTATATTGCTTTATAAAGCCTTCTCAGATTCTGCCCATCTTCTTTTGCTCCCCCCACTTTTCCCCTTTCCTTTTCTTCCTTTCTTCGTGTTTCTTTGCCTGCCAAGTTCTGTGAGGTTCTGAATCACAAAAAAACAGATCACTCACATTAATCTGAAAAGCCAGGTTCAAACAGGAAATGTAAGCAGGAAAATTTCAGGCAATTGTCTCGAGATAATCCAAGACAAAGTTCTGCTTTTTACCTTGTTCTCATAATCTGGGTTTCTTTGCCTGAATAATTAAGTCTAATTCTTCATTACTCTCCTCATCTGTGCCAGAGGAGAAAGATGGTGAGTTCATGGTGTTTGGAAATCATAGATCAGAGAGAAATGCTTACAAAAGATATAAACCCTTTGGAATTACTTGTAGTAAACACATTTTAAAAAGAAATTATTAAAAATTCTCATTGTAAAAGGCTGAGAAATAACCATGTTCATTCTTTGGTGAATATCTCTCGTTTATTTTCTATATTTTTGCTTCTTATGTTTAAACATAACTACATCATACTTTACAACTTGCCTTTTTCAGTTTCTAATATGCTTAGAAATTGTTCATATCTGCACATGGATAAAGTTGAACTATATGAAATTGCTATATTTGTAGATCTAAACAGGAAGGAATTAGCAGTTTTACGTAGTTAACATAATATATCTGCTTCAATATTTTAATGGCTACATAGTATTGCATTGTATGGTTGTATCATAATTTTAAAAAATCATCTCCCTATTGATGGATATTTAGGTTATTTCCATTTTATTTTCCTAATTCAAACAGAACTGTAATGAATACACACACATATGTAAATGCATGTGTATACACACATGTATTTTTTGTGTGCATATCTTTGCAAATAAATGTTTATAAGTATATACATATAGGGCTTCCCTGGTGGCTCAGAGGTTAAAGCGTCTGCCTGCAAGGAGGGAGACCAGGGTTCGATCCCTGGGTCGGGAAGATCCCCTGGAGAAGGAAATGGCAATCCACTCCAGTATTCTTGCCTGGAGAATCCCATGGAAGAAGGAACCTGGTGGGCTATAGTCCATGGGGTTACAGAGTCGGACACAACTGAGCGACTTCACTTCACTTCATATATACATATATATATATTGACATCTTTGTGTGTATATATGTGTGTATGTTTCTTGGTGTAAGTATGTGTATGACATCTTTGTGTATATATGTGCATGTTTCTTTGTATGTGTGTATAAAGGGGTTTACACATTTCAGATTGTGATCATTATTGCAAAGTGTCCTCTAAAATGACTTGTAACAACTTATACCCTCTAGAATGTGCTTTTCCCCCTACACTTTGAATAATCTGATGGGTGAGTTGGTTTTTTTGAAATATTCTGAAGTTAGTTATTTTATTCAATAAAAAAAATGTAAGGAAGACCTACCATGTGCCCAGCTCCGTGTTAAACCTGAGGTTAATATGTGCATCATTAGTATGGGCACTGCCCTCACAGTGTGTGTGTGCTGACTGGTGAAATGGCTAATGTGCACACACATACAGTGGCAATGATTTCATTGTCATAATTGCCAATCATCTCTAGCAAGAGTAACTGAAAATACGCCAACTGCCTATGCTGAGGGTCCACTGGAGTCAGACAGAACAAGTGTTATTCCAGCTCTGTGACTTACCAATCTGCATAACCTGAGTTTACTTGTAAAACGGAGATAATAGTAGTAGTGCCCTACTGTTAATAGTAGTATATTAGTAGTGTTGTGAAGATTAAATGTACAATACAAAGCACGGTACCCAGGCCTTAGTAAGGACTCTGCAAAAGTTAGCCACTGCCATTTGCCTTTATTTCCAGAGCACCAGCTTCATGTGTCTGTTGCTATCCCCCTTCTAATGTGACATTAAATATTGAATAAAAAGGATTTCTTATGTGGTGTGTCTAGCCCTAGGGAGACAGGGACTATCGCTCCTCTCATTCTGAATGCTGTACTTCTATTAATACAAACTGGTTGCTAAGGTTTCTACTCTAAGGTTATTTTATTCAAAGAACTTTAAACATCGCCTGTCTCCTCAAACAGAGGAATTTCTAACTGCTATTTTGCAAAACTCCAATTCTTTAAACCATTTTTTAAACTTTTAATTTTATATTGGAGTAGATAGCATATTGAAAAGCAGAGACATTACTTTGCCAACAAAGGGCTGTCTAGTCAAGGCTATGGTTTTTCCAGTGGTCATGTATGGATGTGAGAGTTGGACTATAAAGAAAGCTGAGCACAGAAGAATTGATGCTTTTGAACTGTGGTGTTGGAGAAGACTCTTGAGAGTCCCTTGGACTGCAAGGAGATCCAACCAGTCCATCCTAAAGGAGATCAGTCCTGGGTATTCATTGGAAGGACTGATGCTAAAGCTAAAACTCAAGTACTTTGGCCACCTGACGCAAAGAGTTGACTCATTGGAAAAGACCCTGATGCTGGGAGGGATTGGGGGCAGGAGGATAAGGGGACAACAGAGGATGAGATGGCTGGATAACATCACTGACTCGATGGACATGGGTTTGGGTAGACTTCAGCAGTTGGTGATGGATATGGAGGCCTGATGTGCTGCAGTTCATGGGGTCGCGAAGAGTCAGACACGACTGAGCAACTGAACTGAACTAAACAGCCAATTAACACTGTTGTGATAGTTTCAAGTGCACAGCAGAGCAACTCAGTCATACATATACATGTATCCGTTCTCCCTCAAACTCCCTTCAAAATCCCCAGTTCCTGATGAAAAACGGGCCATTTCAATTACCAGGGTATTTTATTATTTTTTTGGCCACACCCTGTGGTGTGCAGGATCTTCATTCCCTGACCAGGGATCAAACCTGCACCTCCTTGCATTGGAAGCTCAGAATCTTAACCACTGGACCGCCAGGAAAGTCCTGAATTACCAGTGCATTTTAAAAGGAAGATGGTAAGGGATGACCTTGTAGATATTTTTAACCAAAATAGAATGGTGCAAAGTTAAACCATGGAGACATTTACCCATAACAGACAAATTTCCTGCATCTATTATCGTTTCAGCAAATACTGTTTTCCTCCAGATATGTAGATTTTGTGCTTACTATGGTAGCATAAGCAGGTGGGTGGAAGAGCACCTGGTCCATTATGGTACCATGAAAGTCCATAAGCATGCAGCCTCCTTCTCCAGGACGTTTATTAAATCTGCTCCGATCGGTTGCTTGTTTGATGCTTAGGTGGTTGCAGCAATTGCTGCTCACCAGAAACTGTAAGAAAAGATCAGAGAAATGTCAACAGTTGACAACCTAACAAGAGGCCATTGTCCCCACTGGAAACTCAAGGGGAAGGACTTGGGTGCATATAAATAGCCTTTGGAATGAGGCACCTTCATCAACTGCTGAGGATGCCCTGACAACAGGGACAGGTCTGGATTGACAAGAAGCAGCAAGGACACTGCTAAAATGCCACTCAAACACAGGGTTGAAAGCATCTAGCACACTCAGACCTGAGGCTGATGTGCTGGGATTCCACTGCCATAATTGTTTGTAATCAGTAAATGGCTCACAGGCTATCTAGAATAGGCTGCTTGTTCTCTCCCCGAGGGTCCTAACCTGGTGAGGGAGAGTGGACTCCTTTGACCATCTGATGAAGTTCTAGTCTCTTTGCCCAGGAAAAGGATCCTAGGATGTATAAATACCTAGGATTTCACACATAATCTCTGGGGCTTCATAGATGCCCAGAAGCTCCAAGTGTCCTGGACTAAGAAACCCTGCTTCAGGTGCTTCCCTGGTGGCTCAGATGGTAAAGAAACCCTGCTTTGTGCTTTTTTTTTTTTTTTTAAATCCTTTACTCCCAGCAGTGAACTGATACTTCTTTCTTTTCAGAATGGATGTCTACTGGTCTGCCCTACATTTCCAGACTCTAGCCTTCCTTCAAGCCCGGTTCTTGTTCATACCCTAGTGCTCTGAACTTTTAGGGCCCTTGCAGTTGGTAACAACTTAGTACCCAGTTATACCTAGGACATCCTGAGTCTATCCCTCCCACAGCACTGAGATATTCATCCAGTTAACACATCTTTAATGAGTGCCTACTATGCGCCAGGCAATGTTCCCAAATGATGATTATATTATATTAACATCAGGATCACATAACACAGCTTGCCAGCTTCCCCACTAGACGATGTGTCCTCAGTGGCAAGGACCAGATCTCCTACGTCGCCACATCTTTTTCTCTCTCCTTATTTCCACTCATCAGCAAAGGCTCTGTTTCAATGTCCTCTCTCCTGGGCTGGGTTAGGAAATCCTCTTGAGTACTCTCTGGCATCCTGTGATTACCACGTTAAAATTTCTCGGCGTAATTTTGAAGTCATCTGTCTCCATGCCTGTCTCTTCCACTGTGTTTTCATCCAGGGCAGGGTTTTATATCCAGTATGGAGCCTGCAAATGGCGAAACTCAGTAAATATTTGTTGAATATCTGAGCTTTCACTCACCTCCAGGCCTTCAAACATGCTGTTCTCTCTATCTGAAATATTCTTCCTCCTTTATTGTCTGCAGATTCTTATCAGCTTAAACATCACTTCCTCAGGAAAGCTTGCTTTTTTATTCCTAGGTGAAATTAGGTCCCCTCACAAAATGCTCTCCTTAAGACTTTGAACATCTTCCTTGTTTAATATTTATATTCTTTGTTAGAATATCTGCTCCATCAGGACAGGGGTCATGGCTATCTTATTTTCCTCTCTAAGAAAAGTAAAAGTGTTGGTTGCTCAATTGTGTCCAAATCTTTGTGACCCCATGAACTGTAACCTGCTGGGTTACAGAGAATTCTGCTCATAGAATTCTCTAGGCAAGAATACTAGAGTGGGTCGCCATTCCCTTTTCCAGGGGACCTTCCTGACCCAGGGATTGAACCCATGTCTCCTGCATGGCAGGCAGATTTTTTACCTTCTGAGCCACCAAGAAAGAACCAAGACACTGCATAGTCCTTTACTATTCAAAGAGTGGTTCAGGGGCCAACAGCACTGGCATTCCCTGGGAGCGTCCTGGAGATGTATAGTCTCAAGCTTTATCCCAGATCCGTGGAATCAGAATCCCCAGGTGATTTCCATATACATTAAGGCTTGAAAAGCTGTAGTCTACTCCAAATACACTCAATAAATATGTACCAAATGAATAACAAGTGTTGAACTGAACAAAATGGAACCAATTCATCCTTGGTACTGCTGCTGTCTAGCACAAAGCCTGGCTCAAATTAGGCACTCAGTAGGTGTTTAAGGAACAAATATTGTCTTCTACTCAACCATCTTCACTGTGTTTTCTCCAACTAGCTTATAAGCTGAAATTTGGGGTCCAGGGTCCTGTTTTGACCCTTTTTCTTTTTTTTAAGTTGTGAAGCTATCGGGAGATGGTTAGCAGCAAATTTCCAACATAAGGACAGCATGCTTGGCTTCAGTCTGTCTTTGTTTAAATTGTGGTTGTCCCTTCACATGCTTCTGGCATCTTAATGGGCTCTAGACTTGGTAGAATCTCCTCCTTGACATCAGGACCACTTTTGGGCTTATCCACAGTCTTCAACAGAGCCAGTTCCTATTGATCAGCTTCCCTAACGGGCCCTTGAGCAGGTGCCCCTTCATCTTCACTGTCCTGAGCAGGTATAATATCCTAACTCTCAGCTGGAGGTTTCCCTAGTTGAGATTGTTTATCACTGGGCTGCTGAGCAACCAGAGATCCAACTGGCTGGAAGACTCTCCATCATTTCCATGCAGAGTTGGCTCTTGTGCTTACATGCCCACTCATATTTTCCAACTTACTCCCTGGCCATATTGCTATGAGGATCTACTGGCTGAGTTTCATTTAGTGAGGAAGCATCAGGATGGCAGGAACATGACCTCCCTGGCATAACTACTGTTGGCCTTTTTTTCTTACCTCTATCTTCTAGTTTTGTGCCATATGCATAGAGAGTACTCAATAAAGACTTGAAGCTAACCTGATACTTCAAGGTTAAGTAATACATCATCCACTGGGTTGGATCCAAGCTAGCTATTTTGAAGGGCGGGATACATGTAAAGTGATTAGGGACATTTCCAGTTGTTTGACACCCTCAAGCCTGAAGAGCTGTGCTTTTAGTCTTATTCCTCATCTCCATATGGAACATCCCACGTAAGGTAACAAAATGGAGAGGCCATAGCAATGAGAGCTTTCGTTTCTAGCTTTCACTGTTTTCACAGGACACTGTTTGGTTTGAAGTGGCCTAATGATGCCACTTGGGGAAGTGGCCTCAGCAGTAACGAATCCACCTTCAATGCAAGATGCAGGTTCAATCCCTGGGTCAGGAAGATCCCCTGGAGGAGAGTATGGCAACCCACTTCTTGCCTGGAGAATCCCATGGACAGAGGAGCTTGGTGGGCTAGAGTTCATAGGGTTGCAAAGAGATACAACTGAAGCGACTTACCGTGCATACCTCCACAATGATGCCACTCACACAAGTAAAATCAGTGAAACAGATCCTTCTGAGTAGTGTTTTAGTATAACTGTCTCTTCCAGATTTTCTCCAGGAAAAAACATGTGCCTTTTGGCATTTGGCCTTAGTATTAGGACAACTTACAGACTATGGGCAAAGGCTTTGTATCACTTCAGTTGCTCAGTAGTGTGCAACTCTGTGACCCCATGAACCGCAGCACACCAGGCCTCCCTGTCCATCACCAACTCCCGGAGTTTACCCAAACTCATGTCCATTGAGTTGGTGATACCATCCAACCATCTCATCTTCTGTCATCCCCTTCTCCTCCTGCCTTCAATCTTTACCAACATCACGGTCTTTTCAAATGAGTCAGCTCTTTGCATCAATTGGCCAAAATATTGGAATTTCAGCTTCAACATCAGTCCTTCCAATGAATGTTCAGGACTGATTTCCTTTAGGATTGACTGGTTGGATATCCTTGCAGTCCAAGGGACTCTCAAGAGTCTTCTCCAACACCACAGTTCAAAAGCATCAATTCCTTGGCGCTCAGCTTTCTTTACAGTCCAACTCTAACATCCATACATGACTACTGGAAAAACCATAGCCTTGACTAGACGGACCTTTGTTGACAAAGTAATGTCTCTGCTTTTGAATATGCTGTCTAGTTTGATCATAACTTTACTTCCAAAGAGTAAGTGTCTTTTAATTTCATGGCTGCAATCATCATCTGCAGTGATTTTGGAGCCCAGAAAAATAAAGTCAGCCACTGTTTCCACTGTTTCCCCATCTATTTGCCATGAAGTGATGGGACCAGATGCCATGATCTTCGTTTTCTGAATGTTAAGCTTTAAGCCAACTTTTTCACTCTCTTCTTTCACTTTCATCAAGAGGCTCTTTAGCTCCTCTTCACTTTCTGCCATAAGGGTGGTGTCATCTGCATATCTGAAGTTACTGATATTTCTCCCGGCAATCTTGATTCCAGCTTGTGCTTCTTCCAGCCCAGCGTTTCTCATGATGTACTCTGCATAGAAGTTAAATAAGCCGGGTGACAATATACAGCCTTGACGTACTCCTTTTCCTATTTGGATCCAGTCTGTCCAGTTCTAACTGTTGCTTCCTGACCTGCATACAGGTTTCTCAAGAGGCAGGTCAGGTGGTCTGGCATTCCCATCTCTTTCACAATTTTCCGCAGTTTATTGTGATCCACACAGTCAAAGGCTTTGGCATAGTCAATAAAGCAGAAATAGATGTTTTTTTTGGAACTCTCTTGCTCTTTTGATGATCCAGCAAATGTTGGCAATTTGATCTCTAGTTCCTCTGCCTTTTCTAAAACCAGCTTGAACATCTGGAAGTTCACAGTTCACGTATTGATGAAGCCTGGCTTGGAGAATTTTGAGCATTACTTTACTAGCGTATGAGGTGAGTGCAATTGTGCAGTCGTTTGAGCATTCTTTTGCATTGCCTTTCTTTGGGATTGGAATAAAAACTGAACTTTTCCAGTCCTGTGGCCACTGCTGAGTTCTCCAAATTTGCTTTGTAGAAACAGGCATATTCATACATAAGATTAGGCTATTTTTTTAATTAGATGAAAGTAAAACTTGTATTTAAACATTATATTAATGCATCTAGTAATACTCCTGATGTTTCAGGAGAAGACTGCGCTGAATTCAACTCAGATACTTCCTGAGCACCTCAAGTTTGGTGGTACAAATTCAACCTTTGATCTTGAGGAGTTCTAGTCTAGAGAGTAGATTGGGTCCTGAATTTTTAAAAAATATTTATTTATTTATTTGGCCATGTCGGGTCCTAGTTGCTGCACGTGGGGTCTTCATTGTCACATGAAGAATCTTTCCCTGTGGCACACAAACTCTCTACTCACGGTGCATGGGTCAGTAGTTGTGGTGCGTGGCCTTAAATGCTCTGTGGCAAGTGGGATCTTAGTTCTCTGCCTAGGGATCAAACCTGTATCCCCTTCATGTAAGGCAGGTTCTTAACCACTAGACCAGCAGGGAAGTTCTCCGAATTTTTTTAGAAGTCTATTTACTAGGCTGTCAGATCTAAGAGACTATGGCTAGAATTTACGTTTGCTCAATGCTGTGGGACTTTAAAAGGAAGAATTGGAACTCCAGAATCCTGGAGCCTTTTATCCTTAAATTGTAGATCACACGCTTTCCCAACGAGTTTAAAGATTATCCCAAGATGGAGAGTCACCATGAAATGACTGGGCATCAAAAGCCGTGGAAGTCTCTCCGACTCTTCCCGTATGCTCTGTGAGAGTTTCCACCATCTCAACTCCTTCCAGATAAACCTGGACGTTTTCAAGGATGTTCTCACGCTACTCTACCTCTTGGTCCTTGGCTACTCAGTGATGGCCACCATTAGTGAAGGGTTCCATCCTTCTCTAATTCTTTGCAATGAGCCTCTCATGACAAAACTGGTGCCCTGGGCGACCAAAGAGACTCTAGTTGCAGGCCCTGAGGAGCGCACCCAGCTGCTGGTGCCAGCTGGTGTGTGTGGCCATGCCTCTGTCAGCACCTCCACCGACTCTAGTGCTGCCACCCACTCTGTCTACGGATATGGTCAACACCTCTCCTCTCCTTCCCTGCCTGTGGCCAAAAGGCTCTAAAACAAAACCAGAGCACACACCTGGATCCAGTTAGCCATCTGTTCAGGAGCCAAGTAAACAAGGAATTTCTGAGTCACAGCCTTTCTCCTCCCCACTTCTTGTCTTCTGCTTGCTACCTCATCAGCCAGGAGAGGCTTGATGTGAGAAGCTCGATCTTTGTTTCAGACATTCCCGTTTTGCTCTCACTTACCAGCCCTCTGGGAGGAACCAGTTTAACTCCAAATAAATTAAGGGACTCTGCTGTGTAAGTGTGTTTGTAATAAGGTATGTGCCTATGCTCCCCACACCTCCAAAATTAGCCCAGAGAAACACTCCCTTTCTCCCTACAGTCAGCTCTGTCTGCCAAGGAGGAGCGCATTTCCTAAGGCTGTTTGTCCTAGACCTTCCCATTCCCGTGGGGGCCTGGGCTGCCTCATTTCATTGTCTGCCTTAGAAAGAACAGTCTGGTTTGGTCGAGAGGTTAAGAATCTCAGCCTTGTACACGGCACACTGAGCAACTAGGAGCACAGGCCTTTGATAGCCAGATTCTGACGCTGCTGTTTCCTAGTCACTCTGACTGTTCTCTTATCTGTAAAATGGGGAGATCCTTGTGACAGACGGGAACACTAAGTGAGGTTGCATAGACAGTGCAACTGTCTATTGGCTTTGAATCACAATAATCACTCTATTATTGGTTGCTACTAATAAAAACTAAAATAGCTAAGTGGTTTCCTTTTAATAGTAAGACATGCAACAGTAGTGTTTTGACATGTCTTCCTGTCTCCAGCTTATTCTCTACAGTTCGTTTTCCCTCAGCTGCTAGATTCATCTCCCCAGAACATTGTGATCACGTCATTACTCCATGTGAAAATATCGGATGGCTTCCCATTACTTACAAAGAAAGTTCGAAGTCTTTCTCTTTGTGCTCAAGGCGCTTTGATCTGGCCCCAACAAATGTTACCTCCTTTTCTCCACTATTCCTCTTCACACGTCCTCCACTCCAATTAAAATAAACCAACATTCCTTAGGCACACCCACACCCTGCACACTGTTTGTCCTTTTTATCTGGAATCCAGATTTTATCTCTTCTTTGTCCCTAGCTCAAGTGCCACTGCCTCCACCAAGCCTTTCCCAGCCCACAGTAAACCCCATAACTCTTTATGGGCTTTGGGGCACTTATCTTTTGTCACCACATAAGCATCTTCGCAAACTTTGTGCTCCAAATTTATACATACATCTACCATCAGTTCAGTTCAGTCGCTCAGTCGTGTCCATATCAGATCATTAATGATTATATGTGCTTGATTCATCTCCATCTTCCTAAGCCAAGGTTCTCAATCTTGCTGCTATTATTTTGGGCCAAATAACGCTGTTGTGGTGGGATATCATCTGTACTGTAGGCTGTTTAGCAGCAACCATGGCCTCTAGTCACTAGAGGCCAATAGCATATCCCCGCCCCCGGTATGACAACCAAAATTGTCTCCAGACATTGCCTGATGTCTCCTGGAGGGCTAAATCACTCCCAGTTGAGAACCACTGCCCCTGACCAAGCTTGGAGGTCTGAATATGGATGTGTGTGTGCATGCTAAGTCATTTTAGTCATGTCTGACTCTTTGCAACCCTATGGACTGTAGCCCACCAGGCTCCTCTGTCTGTGGGATTCTCCAGGCAGGAATACTGGAGTAGGTTGCTGTGCCTTCCTCCAGGGGATGCTCCTGACTCATCTCTTACATCTCCTATATTGGAGGGCAGGTTCTTTACCACTTGTGCTACCTGGGAAGCTCCTCTGAATATGGATAGTTCTTAGTAAATGCTTATGAAAGAAAAGAAGGAGTTTGGACTTATGCCCTTTTAAATTTAAACAGTAATGGAACGTGCAATTAATGCTATTATTTCAGTAATTGGAAATAAAAGTATAGAGTCCCCATGAGAACTAAGAACTAAGAGTCAAAGATTTGAATATCGCAATGGCAACCAACTCCAGTACTCTTGACTGGAAAATCCCATGGACGGAGGAGCCTGGAAGGCTGCAGTCCATGAGGTCGCTAAGAGTCAGACACGACTGAAGCGACTTGGCAGCAGCAGCATTGAATCAGTCAATAGGTATCTATTGTGTAACCATGTTTATGGAATGTGGAGTGGTAAAGAACCCGCCTGCCAATGCAGGAGACATAAGAGACATGGGTTCGATCCCTGGGTTGGGAAGATCCCCTGGAGGAGAGCATGGCAACACACTCCAGTATTTTTGTCTGCAGAATCCCATGGATAGAGGAGCCTGGTGGGCTACAGTCCATGGGGTCACAAAGAGTCAGACATAATGGAAGTGACTTAGCACACACACTAGTGGAGTCAGGTAGGAGTTGGGTTCCAGTACTGGCCTCACCACTATAAGCTGTCATGTAGGTGAGCACCTAAGTGTCTATAAACTTCAGTTCCCTCATTCTGTAAAATGGGCATAATAATTGTAACCTATATGTGGTCGTTATGAGGATAAATTAGATAATGCAATTAAAGTGGTTAGCAGAGAGTCTAGAAGGTAGTTAGCACTTAATAATAGCTCAAAGCTATTATTAATGCTGTGATTATTACTGTAATAATGATTCATGTCTAATTCTTTAGGAGGTCATAACAGTATTATTTATTTCCATTTTATAGATGGCTTGTGGTTGGAATCTGGATCTTCTCATTTCCAACTTTCACTACATCATCATTTATCTGACACAATGCAAACAGAATCACATTTACAGGAAGAATCTTCTTTTTAAAAAAAAAATTGGAAACTGATAACTGCCTACAGCAAAAATTCTTTTTCAATTGGTAAATATCATCTTCATCTATAACTGTCATTGGGAAATTCAATAAATGCTTCTTAAGCACTTTGGATAAGTACATGTGTTAGATATTCGATATAAGACACCTGTGTTGCTAAAACACAGCACCTGCCTGTTTGTCGCTTACAAACCCGCAGGCTCAAAGATTCTGTCCTTTAGGCTTAAAAAAAAAAAATTGAATTTGTAAGTTTAGCAACCAGTTGGCACCAGTTCCAGGCAGCGTTTGATTTTTGGATTAAAGCAGCAGGAGCAGCTGCCTCAGTCTCTTGCAGAAGCTGAGAGAGAAGCTCAGGGTCAGGACAACAGGTAGGTGGGGAGCGAACTTCCGCCTGCGACAGTCAATCAGCTAAGTGTATCTGTCAGGCCATTCCACCGTCCAGCAGAACAAATTTCTTGCCTTAGAAAACAGACAGCAGAGAGAAGGTCAGGAAATTTTAGCCCCAAACCAGTTCTATCACCCACAAAGTGGATGACTGGGAGCAAAACAAAACAGCAACAACAACAAAACCCCTCTTCAAACCTCTGTTTACTCATCTGCAAATTAAGGGCATCAGATGAAATGAGTGGTTCTTAACTAGTGTTGCTCATATTGGAGGTGGAACGCTGGAATAGTGTGGATGGTGCAGTCGCTTTTTTCAGCAATTACTAGCCATTAGCAAAATGCCTGACAACTCACAAATATACCTGGAGGGAAAAGCGTTTGTAATCACGTTAGATCTCTGATGTTTAACCGTGTGTATTATCCAGTGGGTTAGATCCATTTGTCTGTTCATTCATTCATAAGCAGTTGAGCACAGTGGCTGTATGCTGGTCCTGGACTCGGACCAGACACTGCCCTTGTCCTCAGATGGGGCTTACATTTTACGCGTGAAATCAATCATAGGTTATAGGGGAGACATGAAGTCTCTTCTCCTCCCTAAGTACGAATCCCTGAGCTGGATCTGACACGCCGCTGTGGATCTGGTAATGACACGCCGCTGTGGATCTGGTGATGACGATCCCTACCTCCAGACTCCTTACCGTCAGCTCCTTAGAGCCCATTCCTATTGGCTGGGAAATTCTCCAGCAGTTGTCCGAGTCCCCACCTTTGGTTTCCGTGGCGGCAGAGGGATCTGCTTCGAGTGCCCTCAGATTCCTGTAGGTGGAGCCAAACCCCCTGGCTGAGACGCTGGGCTTGCTCCCTCCGCAGGCCCCGGTGGGCGGGCGGGCGAGTTTCAAGCCACCTCCCTCCCTCTCTCTCCTCTCTTGTGCGGTCCCCTCCACATCCCCACCAACCGAGTGGGTCGGAAGGGAAATCGTGCCAGACTTGGAGACGACTGCCAGGTTTCTCTCAAGTCTTGGCTTAACAAAGGAAAGCAAATTACAAAAATGGAAATTTTCAAACCAGCGTTCAGTGGTATTCAGATCGACGTTTGGGTAGCACGCAGGCACAGACCGCATTCGTGCTATTTTGTGATTAAAATGATACGGAAAATACCTCCTTGCTGGGGTTTTCTTCTTCCAAAACGACTTGTTACTTTCCCTTTGCGAATTTCCCCTTTCTTTGGGGAGCGGCAGCCCCCTGACCACTCTAGAACTGCTAACATCTGTTGAAATCTTGCCTCCGCTGACCTTTTTTTTTTCCTCTTAAGAGTTGAACTTTTAAAAATGCCTGCAATTCGCAGTCTGGAGAAATCTAGATAAAGAAGAAGTTTCTAGGCACTTGCCCAGGGAGTCTTGCGTTTTGTGTAAGGAACTCCGAGTTCTGTGACAGCATGAATCGTCTTTCCTTTTCACCTCCATCCGAGAAGGATACCTGAATATGAATCTTGCCAGAAACACATGCTACCGTCTTCTCCTCTCCACTTGAATGGTGTGCTCTGTCTCATCCTTTAAAAAATGGTTTTAAAATGGCCATTGAGTTGGGTTTTCAATGATTTTACAGTGAAGAAAAAAAAAAAAAGAGGGGGGGGAAAAAAAAGCCTGATCATGTCCTCCTTGCTAATTTTTGCAGTTGCTAGACAGGCCCTGTCCCAAGTGGGTTTGTGAGAAAGGCGCTCCCATTGTTAGTCCGCTCCCCCACCTCACTCCCCCAGACGGTACCATTTCTTTCCTTGGAAGCTTTAACTGTCTCCTTCTTACACAGCTGTGTTTGCAGTGCCTGGAGACAGGTGGGGGAGCAGCCTCCAGGCCAAAGCTGCCAATTCTCTCTCTAAGGACTGTCTGACTAGCTATTAAAATTTAAAGATCACACACGTGCACACACACTTTTTTGGTAGCGGTCATTCTTTGTTATATAGGGGCAGCTGTACTGCCAATTAGCCAGACTGATAATACTAGAGGTCACAGCCATTCTGTTTGTATTCTCCAGCCCACATGATCATTGTGTGCATGCGTGCAAAGTCAATTCAGTCGTGTCTGACTCTTTTTGACCCTATGGACCGCAGCCCACCAGACTCCTCTGTCTATGGGATTCTCCAGGCAAGAATACTGGAGTGGGTTGCCATGCCCTCTTCCAGGGGATCTTCCCAGCCCAGGGCTCAAACCCACATCTGTTATGCCTCCTGCATTGGCAGGCAAGTTCTTTACCACTAGCACCACCTGGGCTAAGGCTACATCTTTTTTGTTTTTTTGGTGGCACTCAGAGGCATGTAGATCTTAGTTCCCTGACCAGAGATTGAACCTGTGCCTCCTGCTACAGAAGTACAGAGTCCTAACCACTGGACTTCCAGGGGAGTCCGATGGCCACATCTTTCTAGGCACCATAGATGGCCTGACCCTGAGGCCTTGGCCCAGTGTGGGGACAGATTAGGGTCGTTGCTGCTCATCTCAACAGGTAACTGTGGGCAGTCTTCAGGCAGTGGTCACAGTAAGAGGTCCTTGTTGGTTGGGGCCTACACGAAAGAGAATTCTCTGCCTGGGTCAATTAAGAGCAGATAAGTCAGACTAGACTGGTCATGTTTTTCAGACTTTGGAATGGAAGGATGATTTTTCCAGACTGGATCACACACCCTGTGGTTTCACCCTGAGGATTCTAGCTCTGAGCACCTTGTCCTCTTTAGGACCCTTATGCCTTATCTTTGGAGAAGGCAATGGCACCCCACTCCAGTACTCTTGCCTGGAAAATCCCATGGACAGAGGAGCCTGGTGGGCTGCAGTCCATGGGGTTGCTAAGAGTCAGACACGACTGAGTGATTCACTTTCACTTTTCTCTTTCATGCATTGGAGAAGGAAATGGCAACCCACTCCAGTGTTCTTGCCTGGAGAATCTTAAGGATGGGGGAGCCTGGTGGGCTGCCGTCTATGGGGTTGCACAGAGGCGTACACGACTGAAGCGACTTAGCAGCAGCATGCCTTATCTTATGCTGTTACCTTCTCTTGGAATTCCTCCTCCCCCATCCTCTGCTCTACTGACAAACTCTTGTCTTTCAAGACTTCTCAAATGCAACCCCTCTGAAGTCTTTCATAGCTATGACCATGTGTCAGTACCCCATGTAGAGTTCATCACCCTGTTATCTGTCCAATAGAACTCTATTGCTTGATCTATGCAACATACTCACCATATTATGCGTATTTTCATGCCTTTTTCTCCCTGAGAGCATAGGCAGGGAACACATCTTATTTACCTCATGACCCTCACACTAAAAATTCTCAAGAAAAAAATCTCATGAATAAAGAAAGAAAAGTCCTTGTTTTTTAAACATTTTCAAAGAGGAAATTTGTTTTCTTTCAGGTTGTTCTAGTTCAAGGGCCAGACTTCTATGACTGTGTCTGCGGAACTAAGAGTAAAAATGCTTGATTTATGTTAAAGTCTGATTTTAATATCTCAGAGACATTCTTCTGCTTATGGTAAGTTTGATATGCATGTAGGTGGAAAATTTCTATATCCCCACCATCTGATTAATGCATCTGTTCTTACAAAATCTGATGAAGCAGAATATCATCACGAGCATGGGAACTTGTGGGAATGATGGAGTCCTATTGTTTGGTGCTTCCCAGGTGGTGCCAGTGGTAAAGAACCCGCCTGCCAATGCAGGAGATGTAAGAGATATGGGTTCCATCCCTGCGTTGGGAAGATCCCCTGGAGGAGGGCATGGCAACCCACTCCAGTATTCTTGCCTAGAGAATCCAATGGACAGAGGAGCCTGGTGGGCTATAGTCCGTGGGGTCTCAAAGAGTCAGCCACAACTGGAGTGACTTATCATCATCATTTGGAGCAGTCTTACAAGTTATACTAACTAGTTGTTATTTATTAGACTTTGTTTGCTGAATTGCTCAAGCTCGAAACCTGGAAATGTCCTTGGGACTTCTTTCTCCCTCACTTCCCACGTCTGGTTATCTCCAATTATGTCACTTCTCCAAAATCTCTCTCAGATGTGTCCACTGTTCTCCATCTCTGCCATTGCGCCATTCCAGGCCACTATCACTTCCCATCCGGACTGTTGCCAAGGCTTCTAGTTAGTCTTTCTGCTTCTTGTCTTGCCTGACTCCCACCCTGTCACTCCCTGGGCAGCCACTTTTTCAGTGACTGCACTGAACATAATCCTTTACATGGCATGGTGTGGTCTGGCTCCTGCCTATATTTTGAGCCTCTTTCTCACTGCATATACTAGCCTTCAGGTCCTTGAACTTGCCACAGCCCAGCCTACTTCAAAGTTTATCCTTGTGCTTACTTCTCCTGGGAATAATCATTCTCTCCCTTGGATCACTTCCCATCTTTCAGAAATCAATTTCAGTGGCATTTTCTTGGAGATGTGTCCCCTCCTTCTCCTCCCCACTTCCTCTCTCCTGGATAGATCAGGTCCCCATCAGGTTCCTCCTGATGCCCTATTTTTCCTTCATGTTAATCATCACAAGTTACAGCACTAGTGGTAACGAACCTGCCTGTGAATGCGAGAGACATAAGAGAAGTAGGTTCAATTACTGGGTTGGGAAGATTCGCTGGAATAGGGCATGGCAATGCACTCCAGCATTCTTGCCTGGAGAATTCTATGGACAGAGAAGCCTGGCAGGCTACAGTTCATTGCATGGCAAAGAGTCAGACATGACTGAAGCAATTCAGCATGCACAGTGATAAAATTATTGATATTTTCTATTTTATGTCTGTCTCTGTAACCACAGTAGATCACATGAAAGCAGAGATCTTGATTCTTTATTCAAAAGAGTTGACCTGTGTACCAAAAGCCTAACATATAGTAGGTTGTCAAGAAATACTCTGGCTAGTGTTGCAATAAAAAATGTAACAGGTTGTGTGTAGCAGGCCTGTGACACGAAAGTTTCATGCAAAAAAATAAATGGTAATCTGAAATAAGACTCAAAGATGTTTATGCACACAGAGCAAGCGAGGGCAAGACTTGAGTTATGATATGATATCCCACAGCCTTTCTCCACTGCTATTTGAAAAATAAGAAGAGAACAAGAACAAAAATATTTGTCTTACAGCTCTACCAAGATTCAGCCCTCCCCTTTCTCTCCCCCTTGCATCAAGTACATCCTGTACTTTTGGCAACATGTTGACTGGATATTTAAAAGCTGTGAACTGTTCTGAAAATTTCACATACTGGGTTATGGGCCATGTGTGTTTGATCAAAATTCAATTACTACGCTGTACCATACTTGGAAACCTATCATCCCAAGTTATGAAGTATGACGAAATAGGCGAACCTAATTGGTTCAGTATGGGAACAGTATCAACCAAGCTTGTTATGATAAATAGCTTCCTGTGTTAAAGGTTCTCTAGAGCTTATAAGTATCTTGGCTCACCTCCTTCAGTGGAATAAGAATATTGCTCCCAGGGACCCCCTAGATCACTGCTCCTCCAATGGAACGGCAATTGAGGGTTTTCTTCAACTTACTCCCCCTGAAAAAGAAAAATTCTGTGCAATTTTTCCTCTTTCTTATCGTTTCTTCATTTATAACTTGAGCACCTGGGAACTTCTTTAGCTTCTTCTTCCCCAGAAAAAAACAATTTTACAAAATTATGAAGTATTCCAAATATAGGAACATAGAGCAAACATCAGACATCCATGTACCCACCACTCAGAATTAACAAATAATCATTTTTTCCCCCCATTTCCCTCAGATTTTTTCTCTTTGTTTTTTATGAATCCATTTGATTGCTTCTTGGGACCAAAGATGGACCACTGTTTATTAAATCACAGTGTTCATGAGATTTATGACTTCAGTCCTGACATACTCCAACACACTTGAATCAAATGCATCTTATCACAGAGTGGTACTTGTAAGTGGTAAGTTTCCTCAGGTGTTGAAATAGACTCAGTGAGAATTCCTGGTCTATGTTGTAAATAAGATTTCAAGGATCCTCGGAGGAGTGTTGTTGGAGGTGTGGCCAGAGAGATCAAGACATTGTCTTAACAGTTCAGAAAGGATAAACAAATAGAACAGAAACTATTCCCCTGCTCTGTGGCCATCATGGGCATATACACATAATTTTTCTTTAGAAGTTGGGTTGTTTAGACATTTTGGGTTGAGTTAGAAGTATTCCTTTCTAGTGATCTCAGTAAAGGACGAAACAGTTGGATGATTGTCATCTTAACTTCTAGCATTGCCATTTTCCTTAGACGTCAAGTTTAAGGCCAGGAAAGTTTACATATATTTTTTGTTAATTAATTTTTATTGCAGTATAGTTGCTTTACAATATTGTATTGCCTTCCACGGTACAGAAAAATAAATCAGCCATACATTTACATATATCTCCTCTCTTGAATTTCACTCCCGTTTAGGACCAAGTGCATTAAGTAGAGTTCCCAACAGTTGTCTATTCTGTACATAATATGTGTACTGTGTATGCGTCAATCACAACCTCCCAATTCCTCCCGCCCCACCCCTTTCCCCTTGATATCCATACCTTTGTTCTCTACATCTATGTTTCTATTTCTGCTTTGCAAATAAAGTCATCCATACCATTTTTCTAGATGCTGCATATATGTGTTAATATATGATATTTGTTTTTCTCTTTCTGACTTCCTTTATTCTGTATGGCAGTCTCTAGGTTCAGTCACATCTCTACAAATGACCCCGTTTTGTTCCTTTGTATGGCTGAGTGGTATTCCATGTATATATGCACCACATCTTCTTCGTGCATTCCTCTTCTGATGGATATTTAGGATGCTCCCACGTCCTGGCTCTTATCAATAGAGCTGCAGTGAACTTTGGGGTGCATGTGTCTTTTTGATCTTTGCATGTATCTATCTTGAATTCAAGTCATCCATTGGCAGTGACTTTCTCATACTTGCTCTCATTTTGTTCACCATTTTTATTAGACCATCCTCTCTATTCCTTTGACAAAAATGCATAATGCTAAATCTGCGTGTATCCCCTGGAAAAAATCTTGTGTTCCATAAAAAGTTGTTTTGGTAAAATACAGGAGCCTTAGTTTGTCCTTGACAACAATTCATCAATCATGAATGCTGCAGTATACAACCAAGACACAGAGAAAGATCCTTGGTGAAGGTAAATATGCAAACCCACACAATGGGACCCCACTCCAGTACTCTTGCCTGGAGAATCCCATGGACAGAGGAGCTTGGTGGGCTGCAGTCCATGGGGTCGCAAAGAGTCGGACACGACTGAGCGACTTCACTTTGACTTTTCGCTTTCATGCATAGAGAAGGAAATGGCAACCCACTCCAGTATTCTTGCCTAGAGAGTCCCAGGGATGGGGGAGCCTGGTGGGCTGCCGTCTATGGGGTCGCACAGAGTTGGACACGACTGAAGCGACTTGGCAGCAACACAAAGGAAAAGTGAATATATTGTATGGTTTAGCAGTTTGAAATCACAATGCTGCCGAGATTAGATTAGAGACATTCTTGTTCTGTGCAGCACCGTTAGGTTCACTTCAGAAATTGCAATTAGCTTAAAAGTTGTGACTTCTGAAATGGCCCACTCGCCTTTGTTTTCCTGTATCAGGTGGACGCTAGTATCATAACTCTTCTGTAATTCTTAAATAGAACTTCCCACAAGAAGTGCTCCCTGAGTGCTATAAACTTCAAAAAACAGAATGTGACATGGGCACATAATTTTTTTCACTTAACAAATGTCTGATTTTGGCAAATCAGCTTCTTTTTTTTGTATTGAATCTTGCCTGATTGAATAGCATGGGAATTGCCAGAATAAATGCTATTATTTGTATGCAGTAATTATGGAAATAGTCCTTGTCTTTCTAATCGGGATCAGGGTCTGCCTGCCTGTAATAAACTTAAATGATAAAGAATTGCTGGCTGCTGCTACTGCTAAGTCACTTCAGTCGTGTCCGACTCTGTGTGACCCCATAGACGGCAGCCCACCAGGCTCCCCCATCCCTGGGATTCTCCAGGCAAGAACACTGGAGGGGGTTGCCATTTCCTTCTCCAATGCATGAAAGTGAAAAGTGAAAGTGAAGTCGCTCAGTCGTGTCCAAGCCTTAGCGACTCCTTGGACTGCTGCCCACCAGGCTCCTCCATCCATGGGATTCTCCAGGCAAGAGTACTGGAGTGGGGTGCCATTGTCTTCTCCAAGAATTGCTGGAGTGTAGTGCAAAAGTCAGTTACTAGCATGTGGTTATTCTAGATGAATAGCAGATAAAATGGAGGGATGCATTTTATAGAGAGTGAGGAAGAAGTCAAATAACAAAAATATGTCCACTTTTCTAATTTAATGAAATCACTATTTCAGGAAAAGAAATTCCAGTTTCTCTCTTTGGAAAGAGTCAACATTTCCTTCATAAACTTCAGTGTATTATCTTAAAACATTGCTTCACTAAATATAGGTCAAACTCGACCATAGTAAGCATCGGTTTTAAGATAGCAATTCTCTCAGTAATCACAATAAACATTTTACTGTAATAAAAACAGAACAAAGCTTTGGAAAAGCCACATTACACGGTTCTGAAGAGATGCTGAGAGAAGTAAAACTGATCTTAAAGAGCTGGTGTGCCCAAGTGTGGAACCCTGTCTCTTCCCCTGGTGTTCTCTGTGGCTCTCCTTCCATCTCTCTCTGTGTATTTATCTATCCTGGCTACTATATATCTCGTATTACCAGTATGGCACAAAGGAGTCTAAGGGCTCTGGCATGTGTTAGAACAAGTCTCACCCTGAAGTCATGAAATATAAGAAACACAGTTTGTTTTCTTTAGAAGAAATTAAAGTGAAGGAGCAGCTCTCTGCCAAGGAAGGAGGCAACACTGTGTTAACCAGTGTCTTTAAAACCAGTGTGCTCTGTGCTTTGGAAGGTCTGGTGCAGGGGTCGGCAAACTTTTCCTGTAAAGGGCCAGACAGTAAACACTCTCAGCTTTGCAGGACATACGTTCTCTGTCACAACTACTCAACTCTGCTGCTGTAGCATGAAAGCACCACAGACAACATGTAAAAAAATGAGTGTGGCCGTGTTCCAATAAAACTTTATTTATGGACACTGAAATCTGAATTTCATATACTTTTTATGTGTCATAAAATATTATCCTTTTTTTTTTTTTAAGCTTTTTCCAACCCTCTAAAAGTGTAAAAAATCATTCTTAGTTTGTGGGCCATAGAAAAGCAGGTGGCAGGCTGGATTTGGCCCACAGGCTTATGCTCTGGTTGAGTATAGTTTTTCTTCACTTAACAAATGTCTGTTTAGCACCTACTTTGACCAAAATACTTTTACGACGTTTTGATAAATATTAAAATGTAGAAGACATTCAACAAACATTTAACACTTATCTATCAAGTTCTGCGATGTCCCAGGCACAGTACTAGAAATATGATGGAAAGCAAAACAGACACCACCCTGCTCTCATGAGTTTTTGTTGTAATGAAGCATGGAAAGTATGACAGAGGAATTACAAGGATTGTGATAGCACATGGCAGATATAACCTGACTTTGAGTAGCCTTGGGTTTTGTTTTTTTCTTAAATTTTATTAGTTTTTTGACCACACCATGTGACATGTAGAATCTTCATTACCCAACCATGAATCAAACTTCTATCCCTTGTAGTGGAAGCAGAGTTTTAACCACGGGACTGCCAGGGAAGTCCTGGCTTTTGTTTTTTTTAAATGGTACTTTGTACTTGATCTTCTCATCTCTAATCCCTCCCCTCTACTTCACTGTCTAATTGTTCTTCTTAAGGTAGAGGACAATCTGTTGCCCCTTCCATTATGCAGTGAGTGGTCCAATTAACCTGTCACCAGGTAATTATCTTATCTTTCCAGGGGTGGTATCAGGTAGGGGGCTAAGCTTGGGTCTCTGCTGTTAGAAGACTGAGTAGTCATCAGCAGTACCATCCAGATAAAACACTATGAGAAGCCTTCTCTGTTACTGAACCCATAAATAACAACGATCTCTGTCACTGTGTCCACTTAACTTTATTTGTGTACCCATTGAGCAAGCTCTGGCATTACTAGCAAAGATGCTGGCTGATATTCACAGATCAGACCACCTTTCCCTATTGTTATTGAGTAATTCCTCTGTAGTGAGTGCCCCCTGATAACCATCCCCATAGAACACAAATATTCTCACCCTTGGGAGCCATTCTGTGAGGTCTAACATTACAACTCTCTCCCATTCATCCTTGCTTTACCAGTCCTCCAATCTTGTTCCTCCCAAGTCTACGACCATCTAGCTAAACAATTTAGAGCCACCTACAAATTTCTGTAGATCTCTACCCCTTCTGTTTCCTTCCAGGCAAAGGGGCAATGCTTGAGGTTCTGCCTACTGAAAGAATTACCTTTTCTTACTGTCCCTGGTAGCTCAGCTGGTAAAGAATCTGCCTGCAATGCAGGAGATACCGGTTAGATTCCTAGGTCTGGAAGATTCCATGGAGAAGGGATAGGCTACCCTTTCTAGTATTCTTGGGCTTCCCTGGTGGCTCAGAGAGTAAAGAATCTGCCTGCAGTGTGGAAGACCCGGGTTTGATCCCTGGGTTGGGAGGATCCCCTGGAAAAGGGAACGGTTACCCACTCCAGTAGAACTGGCTGGAGAATTCCATGGACAGAGGAGCCTGGCAGGCTACAGTCCACGGGGTCACAAAGAGTAAGACAAAACTGAGCACCTTTCACATTCACCTTCATTTTTCACTGTCCTTCAGGGTCATCCTTAAGTAGGTCATACTGTTGCAGCAGTCCACTTTTAGCTAGTGCATATGCCTGCAGTTGTTGCTGCCTCAGGTCACTTTTCGTAAGCAATGTGCCACAAAGCCATGTGAACAAGTAGAAGAAGAGGCAACAGTGCTGCCAGAGTGGGTGCAAAGGGAGTAGGGGTAGCCCACGTCATGCAGCTTACACTGCCTTTACCACTTCTGTTAGTAAAATCTTGTATTTAACACTTCTACATAATTTTGGACTGCTACTATGTACGCGCAATTCTGTGGCTTGATGGATTAGACAATTCAGTTCAGTTCAGTCGCTCAGTCGTGCCCAACTTTTTGTGACCCCATGGAGTGCAGCACACCAGGCCTCCCTGTCCATCAACAACAACCGGAGATTACTCAGACTCATGTTCATTGAGTCGGTAATGCCATCCAACCATCTCATCCTCTGCCATCCCCTTCTCCTCCTGTCTTCAATCTTTCCCACCATCAGGGTCTTTTCCAATGAGTCTGTTCTTCACATCAGGTGGCCAAAGTATTGGAGTTTCAGCTTCAGTATCAGTCCTTCCAATGAATATTCAGGACTGATCTCCTTTAGGATGGATTGGTTGGATCTCCTTGCAGTCCAAGGTCTCAAGAGTCTTCTCCAATACCACAGTTCAAAAGCATCAATTCTTTGGCACTCAGCTTTCCTTATAGTCCCACTCTCACATCCATACATGATGGCTGGAAAAACCATAGCCTTGACTAGATGGACCTTTGTTGGCAAAGTAATGTCTCTGCTTTCTAATATGCTATCTAGATTGGTCATAGCTTTTCTTCCAAGGAGTAAGTGTGTTTTAATTTCATGGTTGCAGTCACCATCTGCAGTGATTTTGGAGCCCAAGTAAATAAAGTCTCTCACTGTTTCCACATCTATTTGCCATGAAGTGATGGGACCAGATGCCATGATCTTAGTTTTCTGAATGTTGAATTTTAAGTCAACTTTTTCACTTTCCTCTTTCAATTTCATCAAGAGGCTCCTTAGTTCTTCTTTGCTTTCATAAGGGTGATGTCATCTGCATATTTGAGGTTATTGATATTTCTCCCAGAAATATTGATTCCAGCTTGTGCTTCATCCAGCCCAGCATTTCTCATGATGTACTCTGCATTTAAGTTAAATAAGCAGGGTGACAATATACAGCCTTGATGTACTCCTTTCCTTATTTGGAACTTGTCTGTTGTTCCATATCCAGTTCTAACTGTTGCTTCCTGACCTGCATACAGATTTCTCAATAAGCAGGTCAGGTGGTCTAGTATTCCCATCTCTTTAAGAATTTAAGTATTCTCTGTTTTTTTGGTGTAGAGAATGAAAAATTTATCCAAGCAATAACTGCATACCAAATACCAGGGTCTATGTTGATTTGGTCTGGTAAAGAGACCATATTTGAAAAAGCATTTTCAGCTGAAGTGCTGCCAAATGGCTAAATAAATTTAAGAGAATTCACTGTCATTCTCCAAAATGCGTACGTCTTCTGCCATGGACACAGTGGTGAATTAAATGGGGCTATGTTAAAAATCACCACCCACATCTTTCAAATCTTATTTTTGAGGTAGTTTGTTAAATTACTTTAAGGAGAACATCTTTGTAACTAACACATGATTCAAGAATAGAACTTGGCCAGTAATCCCAGAAGTCTTTACATGTCCTTCATCCCTATGAAGGGATGGTTTCCTTCCTTCAAAAGTAATAACCATCCTGACTTCTACATAGTGATCACTTCCTTACATTTGTATGCTTTTATCACCTAAATGTGCATTCTTAAATATTATAGTTTTATCATGTCTATTTGAAAGTTTGTACAATTTATCCCAGCCTGTTGGAGCTATAGAGTTTCCCAAATCTGATTTTTTTTTTTTTTTTTTTTACTGCCTACTCATGGAGCAGTTCAACTTGCTTCTTCTCCTTCTGCATTTCCTGCAGATTGGCAACCAGATCCAGAGGCCTGAATGGACTCAGGTTCAATCCCTTTGGCAATACTATACTTGATGTTTTATTCTTTCATTAGAGGACACAATAATATCAGTCTGATTTTTACTTTTTTATGATTTCAATTGCTGGTGAGGCTCAAGGCCTAGATCTACTTACTATTGGAGGTTTCAAAATTGTGATGTTTTATCATTTTGTTTTCATATTAGCTGGAATGACTTTATAAATAGAAACTTGCCTATGTGTATTAACTGGTTGCTAATTCACATAAAATAGGCAAGATAAGTGCTTGATTCTTTCCTTTTGTTTATCCAGTTCTCAAGGAAGTAAGTTGTTTCTTTTCATTCTCTGAAGGTAACCAATGAGTTGATTTTTCATTTACTATTATTATAAGTAACTCATGGATTTAAACATATTTGAGGAGTTTTGATCTCTTGCAATCTTTCCTGAAACTGAAAATTTCCCATCAGGCTAAATAGCAGCCTCTTCAAGTAGGCTTCTGAGTCTTTTGAGAGCTCCCTTGCTATGTGGTAAGTCAAGATGTTCCAAGCGTGTCTTGTATATATCCTTCCCCAGACCTGAACCCAGTCTTTTGTCTCCAAATCCTTGGTTTCTTCTCCTCTTCCTCCTTTTCCTTTTAATTTGGCCATGCCTCCTGAGCTTGGTTCATGGGATCTTAGTGCCCAGACCAGGGATTCAGCCCGTAGCCCCAGCAGTAAAAGCATAGAGTCCTACCCACTGGATTGCCAGGGAATTCTCCCTGGCTCTTTCTAATGAAGAAGGGTATTTCAGAAGCACAATCAGGACCATAGGGATGCCCAATATTACTGAGCCAGTCACAGGTTCTAGTTCATACTATTTCTAATTTAAATTCAAGCAACAGGATCTTTTATCTAACCTCTTCTGTATTACATTTGTATCTCCTTTCTTCCACACTGAGAATCCTAGTTTTCAAGGACATGATAGAAATGTTATTCAGTAGCTATGTCATGTCCAACTCTTTGCGACCCCATGCACTGCAGTAAGGCACGCTTTCTTGTCCTTCACTATCTCTGGGAGTTTACTTAAACTCAACTTAAATTCATGTGCATTGAGTCAGTGATGCCATCCAACTATCTCCTTCTCCTCCTGCCCTCAATCTTTCCAGGCACCAGGGTCTTTTCCAAGGAGTTGACTCTTCCCAACAGGCGGCCAAAGTATTTGAGCTTCAGCTTCAGCATCACTTCTTCCAATTCAGTTGATTTCCTTTAGGATTGACTACAATAGTATTAAGGACTTCCCTGGTGGCTCAGATGGTAAAGCATCTGCCTACAATGTGGGAGACCTAGGTTCAATCCCTGGGTCGGAAAGATCCTCTGGAGAAGAAAATGGCAATCCACTCCAGTACTCTTGCCTGGAGAATTCCATGGACAGAGGAGCCTGGCAGGCTACAGTCCATATGGTCACAAAGAGTCAAACTCCACTGAAGTGACTTAACACACACATGCAAAATGGCCTCAGAATAGCAATATTAATATTACCAGAGGTACTTATAAGTACAGAATATATAACTTTAAAATATTTTAATTTTTCATATGCTATTACCATCTTGCCCATTTTTATTGTATCAGATTGTCAAATTATATATTTTATGTACTATAATCTCTCCTTTTTAATCCCCCTTTAGTCTTAGTTATTCAATTAAGTATTTATTTAATACACACCATTGGTCTTTATGGCAATGATTCTCAAGTTATTTTGGTTGTCTGAAGCTCATTGGCTAAGACAGCACCATCCCATAGAATTTTCCATGATGGAAATGTTTTATATCTGCACTATCCAATATGATAGCCACTAGTAACATATTGTTCTTGAGCACTTTAAACGTAGCTAATTTCACTGAAGAATTGAACTTTTACTTTTACTTCATATAATTCATTAAAATTCAAATTTTAATGGTCACATGTGCTAGTGGCTACCATATTGGTCAGTGCAGCAGAGTTTTTATTAATAGGAAGGGCTCATGGGAACAGTATTCCTCAAGTTCTTGTATGTTGCTTACAGCCTGAATCTTTTATATTTGTAGGTCAGCTTTACTGTATATAAAGTCTTTGGCTCACATTTTCTTCCATTGAGCATCTTAAGTATGTTGATCCATTTTCTTTCGGTGTAAAAAGTTCCTTTTGAAAATCTGATGATAATATTATTTTTCCCTTATAAATCATGTGTGATTTTTGCCGAGATGATTGAAAGATTTTTTTCCCTAAAGTTCAGTAATTTTACTAGAATATGTTTTAGTACTTGTGTAGACACTCCATGATAAGCAACCACAGATGATAACTGCATTAATTGTGAATGCCACTTCATGTCATGGGTTACCTAACATCTTATTTTTCCATTGACAAAGAGTTCAGCACTTTATTTCAGACCAAAAAACATGACCAAAGCAATCCTCAAATTCAGTTTTTCAGATGTGAGGGTCTGTTTCCCAGGATCACTCCTGGTACTAGTTGTGTGCAGTCAGGAGACAGAAATCATTCCCACAATTGGGATAGAGAGAATTTATTATACAAGTAAGACACGAACTGTGGTGTTGGAGTAGACTCTTGAGAGTCCCTTGGACTGCAAGGAGATCCAACCAGTCCATCCTAAAGGAAATCAGTCCTGAATATTCACTGGGAGGACTGATGCTAAAGGTGAAGCTCCAATATTTTGGCCACCTAATGTGAAGAACCGACTCATTGAAAAAGACCCTGATGGTGGGAAAGACTGAAGGCAGGAGGAAAAGGGGACAGAGGACGAGATGGCTGGATGGCATCACCTACTCAATGGACATGAGTTTAAGTAAGCTCTGGGAGGTGGTGATGGACAGGGAAGCTTCATGTATTGCACTCCATGGGGTCACAAAGAGTTGGACACGACTGAGCGGCTGAACTGAACTGAAAGCACTAACTTTATAAATGGCATAACTATTTTAGATACCTTTACTCAAGAACACAGTATATGCTCAATATTTACTTCAATTACGTTTGGTTTTTATTTCAGGAAAGATTTTAGTATTTGGTCCTGCTTTGGGTTTCTTCAGGGATTCCTATTGCCCATATATAGGATTTTCTTTGCCTAACTTCAATATTTACCACTTTTCTTTGCTTTTTAAATTTTTCCTTATTTCTTTTTGAATTTAAAAACATTTCCTTCTTTTTACCCTCCATTGTAAAGACATTACCTCTATTTATCTGCTCTTACCTTTTTCCTGCAGTAATTTTCATTAATTTTTCCATTGTATTGGTAGCTCTTCCTTGAGGTTTGTCATGTCACTGCTGAGATTTTCCATCTCTGATTTCTGATTTATATTGTATTATTTTCTTAGTGTCTTTTAGCTTTTTGAAACAATAGGTTAGACCTGGTCTTTGAGCACATCCTTCAGGTGTGCTTTCCTTGTAGGGATATTATTCTGCTTCTTTTCTTTCTTTTCAAATAATAACATTTTATGAGATTTTATCTTGATTTTTTGGTCTGTTATTCATTTTAATATAAATTTGGTTTTCGTTGAACTTTTAAAAGTAAGCTTGTTTCAGGTTGATTTTCTAACTTTACAGAGCTCCCTCTGTGTTTTCATGAAGTGTTAAAAAAAAAATGGTGTCTTATTTTCTGAGATTTTCTGGCTCTATTTTTCCTCCACACTTTGATCTAGATCTCGTTTACATTTATTTCTGTTGCTTCTGTCCTACTCAAATTTAATTCAGCTGGCAGCAGTTTCTTCTGTGGGATTCTGCCTTGAAAGGGAGCCCTTTTAGATCTGCTTCAAGGGTTCATAGGGATCAGACTGCCCAACCCCATTTTGGAGTTTCTGAACTTGTTCTCAGTTTGGCCTGCTGCACTTTTTGTTGTCGCCTCTTGCCTTTCATATAGGGGTTTTAAGTCTATCAGTTTCACCATTTTCTCTGATTTCTCCAACACAGTCTCCAGTAATAGACACGTGGCATTACTCTTGTTGGTATTTTGCTGATGTTTTCTGTCTACTCATTTGTATTTTGGAGTTTGTCATCTATTTTGTTATAAATATTGATCATATTTGGTCTTATATCAAATTTTCTTTGTATTTTTTATGTGGATATTCAACAAGATCCATTCCTGCCACCATCTTCCCAATTCAAATATTTTTTCACCAAATTATCAGAAATTGAATTTATTGGGAAATAACAGAGGAATCAAGAGCATCAATTTTTTGGTGCTCAGCCTTCTTTAAGGTCTAACTCTCACATCCGTGCATGACTACTGGAAAAACCATAGCTTTGACTATACAGACCTCTGTCAGCAAAGTGATATCTCTGCTTTTAATACGCTGTCCATGTTGGTCATAGCTTTCCTTCCAAGGAGCAAGCATCTTTCAATTTTATGGCTGTAGTCACTGTCCACAGTGATTTGATGCTTTTGAGTTGTGGTGCTGGAGAAGACTCTTGAGAGTCCCTTGGACTGCAAGACCTAACCAGTCAATCCTAAAGGAAATCAGCCCGGAATATTCATTGGAAGGATTGATGCTGAAGCTCCAATACTTGATGCAAAGAAGACTCATTGGAAAAAGCCCTGATGCTGGGAAAGATTGAAGGCAGGAGGAGAAGGGATGAAAGATGAGATGATTGGGTGGCATCACTAACTCAATGGACATGAGTTTGAACATACTCCAGGAGAGAGTGAAGGTCAGGGAAGCCTGGTGTGCTGCAGTGAATGGGGTCACGAAGTGTAGGACACTACTTAGCAACTTGAACAATAACAACAGAGGAAGCACTGGGAAATGCAAACTGTAGCAAGCTGCAGGTGAGTACTTTGATGGTGATATTAATATGTAATTCCCTCAAGGATGTGATATCATTGTTTTACTAGGTTAAGAGAGGTAATGGAAATTATCATCTGGGACATGAGGTTAAATGGTATCCTCCTGAAGGTAGATGCTCGGGGAAGGTCAGTGCAGTGTCTCCACACAAGGCAGAGCCAATTTCACCAAATGGGAAAGAAGGACAGCTTCTTCTGGCAAGTGAGACTCAGTGGGTACTAGGCTCCTGGGACTCATAGTTATCTGATTTTACTCAAATGTAGTTATCTGATTTTACTCAAATGTACTCCGGGAGATGGTGATGGACAAGGAGGCCTGGCGTGCTGCGATTCATGGGGTCGCAAAGAGTCGGACACGACAGAGCGACTGAACTGAACTGAACTGAACTGAACTGATCTTAGTTTTCAGGGTTTCACTCTTTCTTAATCAAAGTCTACCTTGACCCTAAAAGACCTGGTAAGGCTGTGGATTCAATTTCATTTCAAAAGTCACATAAGCAGCCTTGGTATCTCATTTGGATATGTCAGCTCAACAGTCTTTAACAGACTGCATATTGTTTAATAGCAGTTATACTAACTCTCAAATTTTCTAATCTTGCCTAGATTGTAGAATTCGAAGAAATGTAAGGCCCGAATTTATAATGCTTTTCTTCCGCTCTTCAGAGCTTCAGAAGTATCCAGCTTGACCCATCGTCCTTTCCTGTCCCATTTCAAGCATACTAATCCATCAAGAGGCTTGCCTTCAGTAGGTACTTAATATGGGTCCAAAAATGTGATATTTAAGTTAGCTCTATTTGTAACTCTCATGGACTGCCAGTTCCCGTTTCTTAGTGGGAAATGAATCATCTCTACCTTCAGATCCAACCAAATCAAGATATCCACCCCCAAATTCTTATTGTCCAGGGTCAGTTTGTCTATAACAACCTCGAGTTTCACAAACTGTATTAGGGCTCAGTGTAGGAGACAGAAAATACCCTAGGGATTTTAAACAAAAAGGGATTTTACATAGAAAATTGAGTGCTTTAAAAACAGTTGCAAATGCTAGAGTAGGGTGGATCAGGAAACCACCACCGGCACTATTGATTTCAGTGTGCATATCATAGATGCTACTCAGAGATCAGGTATTTGAGGTTAGGAAGACACTTCCTCTGTCACTGTTGAAATTTTCTTGAAACCCATAAAGGGTGAAGGTGATAACCAGACACAGTCTGGTCATCCTTGCCTCCTGCTTTTCGACACTCGAGTCTTCCTTTCATGATCTTGCTTGTTAGCGGAAATAATGACAAGAAGATTACTTCTGCTCCATATGTAGCTTCCCAAATTTTTGTGAATGTATTAATTGGCAGAACCTAATTTGCATACAGAACCTTAACTGCAAGAGAGTCTGAGAGATGTAGTTTTTCAACGAGGTGAGAATGGATACTATTCAGTATGTTGAAAAACAAACAAACAAAAGCAAAAAAAACTTGGATGCCTATCTCAGTTTCTGTTGCTTTATGCAAAATAGGAGATAAACTGTAGTGAGGTGAAGAGTTATTGGAAAGAAGGCAACATAAACAGTAAAAATAATATACTCTTAAAGAATTTATGTTTGAAGAGGTAAGAGAAGAGATGTAATTAGTGGAGAATTCAGAAGAAAGGGTTTCAGTTTCAAAGTCAGAGATTTAAGCATTAGAATGAGGAGGGAAAGGGGAGGAATCATAGAGAAGAGCTTGGTTGAGGATTTAGAATAGGATGCTAGGGACAACTGATCTAGTAAGGGCTTGAGGAGGTGGGAAGATAGGAATCAAGCTTACAGGCATCAAGACTGGCCCCAAACAGAGAAGCAGTTTTACTCTATAGAGTCCTACTAGGACCTTGCTGCTGCTGCTGCTGCTGCTGCTGCTAAGTCGCTTCAGTCGTGTCCGACTCTGTGCGACCCCATAGACGGCAGCCCACCAGGCTCCTCCGTCCCTGGGATTCTCCAGGCAAGAGTACTGGAGTGGGTTGCCATTGCCTTCTCCAGTGCATGAAAGTGAAAAGTGAAAGTGAAGTTGCTCAGTCATGTCCGACACACAGAAATCTAACACATGCAAGGCCCTCTAGATATGAGAGATCAGGGAGCCTGATCACAGGTGAGCACAGGCCTACTTCAATCATACAAGTATTTTGTGTAAAACAGATGAAGAGATGTGCATGTAATCTCTTTTTTAATGAAGAACTTATTTGGGGACATCTCATCTTTTGAATACTTTCAACATTTGTTCTCAAGATGTTTCCTTAGGACAGACCAAATCTAACCTGTATCATACAAAATATGAACACTATTCCACAACCACTCTTTTTTTCATTTAGGAATGTGTGTAGCTGTCTGACAAAGGATCCAGTCAGGACTCAGCACTGCTCCGTTCAAGGCTGGTTTTTACACACAGTCCTCTACTCTGCCGGCCAGTAGAATCTATCACTTTACTCTAACCATGATGGGTGTGGCCCTTTGTAAGTCCCTGAAAAGTAAATTGGTTTTGGTTGGCTATAGTAATAGAGTAAAAGTTTTAAAGTATAATAATGCAACAATGCAGTTATATCCACTGTTAAAATGTAAAGAAAAATTAGAAGTGGATATGATAAGAACAGACACTTTAAGTTATACAAGAAGACCAAAAACAGGTGATTAGGCCAAAACGCAGCCTGCTTTCACATTTATCTTTTGCTAGGACTGCTTAGCAGGACTGCTGGTCTAAAACACCTGGATCGGGGCCGTTGTGTGTAAGGAAAGCAGGGTCAGACAGTTCTCCCTGGCTGATGTGATCAGAGGAGATGGATCAGAGGCATGAAGGTTGCGTAGGCTATTCTAAGTGAGCAGTGATTTGGAGGGAGCATTGCAAAGGGAAGGAAGAGGACTTTCAGTTGTCCTCTTCCTCTTTGGTCAGTCTTGGTATCAAGAGGTTACTTGGGTAGATCCTTAATTGCCCCCTATAATCTCACACTCATTCCCCCTGCATATTTATTATTCTGCATAAATCCACAATCCAGTGAAGAGTAGTTGTGCTAATGTGGTGCCAGTGTGCCCTGAAGACACATCCCTGAGCGACCTTTTTCAACCAGGAGTTGCCCTAAGTCCTTCTGAAGTAGATAGTCTGTCTCTGTTTATAGTCGATCACACATGCATGTTCTAATGCTTCATCCTGAACACAAAGTTGAAACACTTTCCTATAACATGTTAAAAATGTTATCTGTGGCTCTCCTTCCTCCTGATACATCCTGCTCAGCCTGAATGCTTTCCATTGCTTCTATTTGCCCAGATCTCCTATTTTCTGCTGCTGCTGCTAAGTTGCTCCAGTCGTGTCCGACTCTGTGCGACCCCATAGACGGCAGCCCACCAGGCTCCCCCGTCCCTGGGGTTCTCCAGGCAAGAACACTGGAGTGGGTTGCCATTTCCCTCTCCAATGCATGAAACTGAAAGTGAAGTCACTCAGTAGTGTCCGACTCTTTGCGACGCCATGGACTGCAGCCCACCAGGCTCCTCTGTCCATGGGATTTTCCAGGCATACCCACCCAAATCTAGGGCCCTTTGTCCCATTTTTGAGATGAATCCTACCTGTGTCCCTTTCTCTCAGGGCTCTGGAAGGTGACTGGCTAGCAAATTTAATTAACTAATGCACAATAAAGTCCCATTGGCTTCATGCATCACTCTTTGAGGATAACATTTGCATTTTAAATGAAGCTTCTTAGACGTCAAGCTCAGCAAGTAGCTTATAGATCATCAGGACAAATGCTCTGACTTTATAAAGAGGCCACCAAAGCTCCGAGGCCTTGCAGGACTTGCCAGAAGTCCAGGGCTGGTCAGGGACACAACTAAAACCAGAACTGCTTTGGGGTCTAGGGTACCCTTCATCCTTCCACACAAGCTCTCACAACATGATTAATCAAATAATTTTCAAGTACTAAGGGAGAAAACTATTTTGAGATGTGTATTTACTTAATATTTAACATACATTTACATTCAAATTTGTCACTCCTTATCTAGAATTCCTATTCTCACCACTATTTCTCTCTGTGGTACACTGAACACAGAAAACTACAACTGTTTCTTTTCTTTTCTCTTTAGTATTTATTTACTTGACCACGTCTGGTCTTAGTTGAGGCACATGGGATCTTTGATCTTAGTCGAGCCACACAAACTCTTGGTTGTGGTATGTGGGTTCTAGTTCCCTGACCAGGGATTGAACCTGGACCCCCTGCATTGGGAGCACAGAGTCTTAGCCATTGAACCACCTGGGAAGTCCCTACAATTGTTTCTTACTTGTGTGTTTCCGCGACTGGAGACTGGCTTTATTAATCGGTATCCCAGATATCCCCTTGTGTCCCAGCATCCAGGCCAAGGCAGGACAGAGAGAGGATCAGACGTACATTGCTGAAAGAATGAATGAGCTGATGAATAATTGCAGCACAGGGGCTATTCTTAAGTACCACACTTTTGTAGTTCTAACAGGGTCACTCTATCCATGTGGCATCTTTTCTAACATTCTTCAAATCACATCAGATACTGAACTTCCTCCTCCATTTCTCTTGATGCTGGTTGCTGCCTTTAAATAATTTTTACTTTTGTGTCTTTGACTATCATACACTGATTCTTCTACTCCATTAGATTTCCTTTCCTCATATGTTTATCATCTTCTTTTTGCACGATTAAGAAATGACATACTTAAAGAATACCAGATTAATCCATTTCAATTTTTTTCTCAGCTAGGGATAAAAAAAGAGTCTTTGAAGAGCCTTCAAATCAACAGTAATTTCAAATTTTCACAACATAAAGAGGCAGAGCGCAAAGTGAATTTGACACTTTGAAAAATGCTGTAAACCTCCCAGTAGACGGATGAACATGCTTCCACTTCATGAATGCTTGTTTCTTAAGTATTCCATAAATATCATTGCCAGGCTTGTTAAGTAATTAATATTAACCTATTGAAAAAACATTTCTTTTCTACGTGGTTGATTTCCAATGGGGAGGCTAATTAAATATTAAAGAGCATGTAAGATATTTTATATAATTACAGTTTCTAGCTCTATTTACAAAGGATGTGTCTACATACAGAATGAAGTAATATATGGTATTAATCCATTTTTATTTGTATATAAAATATGCAGATTTTATTCAACCTGGACCTTCTCTGCCCAAGTCTATCTATAGTCAGCTTATCACCATTTACAATTGCCCTCTTGAACTCTTTCCTTCCTGTTTCTACCATGATTTGAAAGGCTACTATTCCACATTTTTATACCTCTCTGTTTTCTTCAATCATTTTATTTCTGTAAATTGTATTACTTGTGTTATTTATATAATAAACAACAAAGACCTTCCTTTTGTGTCATCAATGTGACCCATCTCTAGATAGTTGAGTGCTTAGATCTGAGTTTGGGGGGAAATCATAGCATATAGATGCTTTGTTATCTGAGGCTTCCTTATCCCTTGATATCTTCCTAAGATTAAGCTGAACATGTTCTATGCCTCAGGGAAAGTCTAATGCCCTCCTAAGCATTTGTGAAAATTCTCAGGGACTTCAACTTCTTATAGTTACCTTTGAATCCAGTCACATATTTCCACTCAGTTCTTATTTCCCATTATGCCTCTTTGTGACTGGTCATTTCTTGCCTTCATTTTGGCATCAACCCCCAAAGAATTTAAAAATTCTTTCTTTTCTTCATTGGTTTTGTCGTTCAGTTACTAAGTTGTGTTGGCAACCAGGCTCCTGTCCTCCACTATCTCCCAGTGTTTGGTCAAAATCATGTTCTTTGATTTGGTGATGATATCTAACCATCTCATCCCAGTAGGAGTATCGGACACCTTTCAACCTGGGGGCTCATCTTCTGGAGTCATACCTTTTTGCCTTTTCATACTATTCATGGGATTCTTATGGCAAGGATACTGAAGCGGGTTGCCATTTCCTCCTCCAGTGGACCACAATTTGTCAGAATGCTTCACTATGACCCATCCATATTGGGTGGCCCTGAACAGCATGTCTAATAGCGTCATCGTGTTACGAAAGCCCCTTGGCCACGACAAGTCTGTGATGTACATATACATGTGTATATATAATACACATACATATGTGTGTTTATATGATGATGCATACAAATATGTACATATATATATGGATATATAATTCACCATAGACCTCTATGTATGTAGCAAAAGGAAGTTCACTAAGATAAGCGGGAGATAAAGCTAGATGAAAAGAAAACTTAGACTTGATCTTAAGTTTTTCCACTAGTCCTCCTCCTGCTTGTCCAGTGTCCCCTTCATTCTCCCATTCCCCCGTCCTCTCAGAAACAAAAAGTCTTCCTCAAATTCTTCCCAACATCTATGCAGAGCAATCGAACCCCCTTTACCTTACTCCAAACCCCTGCAATCCCTAGATTCTCTCTGTGAATACAGGAATCCCATCTCACGCTGCAGGCAAAAGTCCACACCACTATATCCTTGACTCTGTCCTGGGGGGATGAGTCATGCTTGGTTTTGGCTCTTTTATTACATTTACTTTTCAAGCAGAAACTATCAGATCCTGACACATTTTCCTAACCACTCAAAAGCACATGAATAAGGCAGTTCTAATTTTTGCTTTTAATTTTCTTTATGTGTTTGTCTTTTGTTGTAAAAACATATCATGCTTTGGAGATTTTAGATTACTGACCTTAAGAAATAATTGAAAGGGAAAATTTCAGAAGCATCTTTGCTGACCTTGCTAAATATTTATATGAGTTAAGTGGATACAAGCAGGATTGTTTCTGATGCGAAGAACCTTGAATTGTTTTTAATATATAAAACGCTATGACTTTCAGGTGTATGTTGAAAGAGGATTAGATTTGCTGTATATAAAAAGGAAGAGAGAACTTTGAATAGGACATTTACCTTATATGGAGAAAGCGCTTCAAAATCAAATAAAATTTGTTCATTAAAAACACACTGCCTTTTATTCTCTAAAAACCAAGGAAGAGGATTAATCTACTAATGACTTAGAAGCTCTCCTTCCTTCCATTTAAGGCAGAGTCTTCAGTAACTACACAGTGGAGGACTTACCCAATCGATTCCTGCAACAGGGAAAATCACTTCCCAGATACAGTGACCCACAGTCACAAGGCTCAAGAACACTTAAGTCTCCTTTTACAAAGTCCAATGTCAGATAGAGGGCTCCTCAGTCTTTTTGTTCAGTGAATTGGATGAGGCTTGATGGCTTTTTTGATAAGAGCTTTCCTAACTTGAGATTCATTTAACGCATGAAACTAGGAAAATAAGAACACAAACTGGAGTCTCTCCAAGTGTTTACAGATTGATAGACATTTTAGGCACTTGCTAACTAGACAAACATTGTTTAAGGAGAAACCACACGTCGACACAGGTGGTGTGGCCTCTACAGCAAGACATAAGAAGCGGGGCTGCTGTTGATGAGCAGCAGACACTAAGCAGTTCGGGGAGGGAGCAGAAGGGATTCACTTTACACAGAGGGAATGCCTGAACCTTTTGCTACTATTTGTTGATTCACATAACATGTTTTTATTGAGTCCTGTGTGCCAATTACTGTGATTCAGAGGGAACATAAATTGTAAAGACACATTCGTCAGGATTCTTGGTTGCAAGTGTCAGAATATAACTCAAATGCCTTAAGTACAGAAGGGAATTTATTGGCTTACATAATTGGGAAATGCAGAATACACTTGTTGCTCATTTATTAGATTCAGAGGCTGAATTATATTATTTGGGCTCTAGTTCCATATTCTAACTTTGCGCCCCTCTCCAGGGTTAGTTCAACTCCATGGACATGCTCTGTTCATGAGATGGGACAGATAACTATTAGTAGTCCAAGGCCTCTATCATTATAGCATTCAATCTAAAAGGAAAAGAGAAATCTTCTCTTTCCAGGATTTATATATTAATATCATGAAATGGTTAGATAGCATCACCAACCCAATGGACATGAACTTGAGCAAACTCCGAGAGGTAGCACAGGACAGGGAAGCCTGGTGTGCTGCAGGTGATGGGGCCGCGGACACGACTTAGCAACTGAACAACAATAACAAACCATGAAAAGATTCTGTTCAATCACATGCCTATACTTAATATCAGTCATTGTCATCAAGAGGATTATGGTACCAGGAATTGCCAGTCCTGGGTCACAGGCCCAAGCCCTAAGGGCACAATGAAGAACTATGGGATGAAGTTATGGCACTTCCTGAATGGAAAGAATGGTCCTAGGGGCTTTTCTGGTGTCTCGGTGGTAAAGAATCCAGTTGCCAACGCAGGAGACATGGATTTGACCCCTGATCCGGGGGGACCCCACATGCAGCAGAGCAGCTAAGCCCATGGGCCACAACTATTGGGCATGTGCTCCAGAGCCTGGGAGATGCAACTACTGAAGACTGCATGCCCTAGAGCTCATGCTCCACAACAAGAGAAGCCACCATGGTGCAACTAGAGAGTAGCCCCTACTCACCACCACCAGAGAAAGCCTGTGCAGCGACGAAGACCCAGCACAGGCAAAAAGAAATACATAAAATTATATTTTTAAAAAATCAAAAAAGAGTGGTCCTGGGAAGACAGAATTGATGTCCACAATAAAAGCTGTCATCTCTTCCTCAAGCACCTGAGGATGGTGATGGAGATGGACATATAAACAACTGCAATGGTGAGATAAAAGCTATTAATAGTACACTACAGATGAGCCTACAGTACTGTGTGAACACAGTGGTGACCTACTACTCACATTTGGGGGAGTCAGTGATGGTTTCCTGAATAGTACACCTCTTGGATGGGTCTTCATGTAAGTAAATAGAAGTTATCAAGTGAATGAGGGGAGTGCAGAATAGAGTTCTTGGCAGTAGAAATAGCACAAACAAAAGCAGGGAAATGACAAAGCACAAGGGCTGTTGGAGGAACTCGAAATAGTTTTAGATGGCTGGAGAGTGGTGTCTTCTTGGGAAATTCCAGGAGAAGGTTACTCCTGTCAACTCCAGTCCAAAAACTGGAAAGGAAAATTCCAGGAATAAACAATTCATAAGTTTCAGATTGCTACATCACTCTGAAATCTCACACCCTCCCACACTGTCCATCCTGGGATTCCCCAGCTATCAACGTCCCCTGCTCCTGACAGCCAAGCACAGATGTCATCATAGCTCGAAGATCCAGGATCAGCCCAAGCAGATGATCCTACTTCTGATGTATTGTTTGAAGGTCTGCAAACTATGCTTCTCAGAAGCTGCTGCCCGTTGGCTTCCTATTAGCTGATGGTCTGCCAGTGGGAAGAATGGCAGGGAGACTGTAAGGTGGAAGGAAGTGGAAGGGCCTTTTCTGTTTCTAGTGTTGGTAGTGTTGGTATACAGCTATGGATTCAGGCCCCAGCTTCACTGGCACTCCCCAAACCAGTTACACAGCTCCTGCTTAAAAGCACCAGCACCAGCCAGACACGCCCTCCCTGAGGTCTGAGGACCAGCATGTGGGTGGGGGCTTCCTCTTACCTAGGTCTTGCTAACCCTCTCTCTTCTCTTTTGTTCCCCTAACCTTTGCTTTCTGTGGTTACAAATATTTGGGCTACCTCTACTTGCTGTTTTTGCCCTCTCAACTTTCCATCACCTTTATAACCAACTCTCTATATTAAGTACCCTCTCTTTGAAATACCTAGCTTGGAGTCCCCTTTCCTGATTGGACACTGTCTGATGCAACAGCCATCCCCAGCAGGCTAAGAAGTCTGTGGTTACTCTGGTTGAACCCAGCCAACTCAGACCTGGCTGCCCAGGTACCATGTAGCCTAAATGCAACCATTAAGATGGTCCTGTCTTTTATTTCATGGAAAAAGTTGGAGATATCAGGTGTAAATTCCATAGACTTTTCCCTTCCCTCCCAACTAATATAACTGGAAGAGGAAAATACTCCCCTTCCTTTTCTCCCCCTTACCAGCCCACTGATCAGTTCACACATAATCCTTTGATCTCAGTTTAAGCATCAAGTTCTCAGGATCAAGATGTTTGAGACACATATGCTGAGGGCAGCTAAGCTGGCTCATCTCACGTGGAAAGCAATGAGGAACTAGCAAAGGAGGTATTTTGAGGGCTTTGGACACGACTGAGTGACTTCCCTTTCACTTTTCACTTTCATGCATTGGAGAAGGAAATGGCAACTCACTCCAGTGTTCTTGCCTGGAGAACCCCAGGGATGGGGGAGCCCAGTGGGCTGCTGTCTATGGGGTCGCACAGAGTCGGGCACGACTGAAGCGACTTAGCAGCAGCAGCAGCAGCAGAGTATGGGCATATGAGGCTGGGTGTGGAGTTGTAGCTCTAAGGGTCCATACATTTTTGTACCTCTATTATCTCCAAACCTTAAGTAGTACACACTTACCGATTTTATTTCCTTTCCTTTTATTCCACACAAATCTGGCTTTCACCACTCTACATTTTCAAGGGTGAAGGGATCGTATCTATTTCAGTTACCTATCAGAAGAAGGTAACAGGCAATGAGAGTTTGTTAAATGATTGATTTGGCTGCTGCTAAGCTGCTGCTAAGTTGCTTCAGTCGTGTCCGACTCTGTGTGACCCCATAGACGGCAGCCCACCAGGCTCCCCCGTCCCTGGGATTCTCCAGGCAAGAATATTGGAGTGGGTTGCCATTTCCTTCTCCAAGGCCGTTAATGATACAGTATCGTATATATCAGTTTCCATGGACAATTTCAGAATTTACTACATTTCTCTGCTAGTATTAATGCCTTTATCCCTTGATTTTCATGGCACCAGTCTTTCTTGCTTTTCTTCCTTTCTCTCTTGCCATTACTTTTCGGTTGTCTTGGTAGAGTTCCCACTATATATTCATTTAATTCCCTAGTCTAGTCCTTGCAGAGACCAGATAGATCCTAGATAATGATAATAAATTACTCAACTAATTTTTCCCATCCCTCTGAAATGTGATATTGTCTCTGATTTACTCTTTTTGGTGGTAGGACATTTTCAGAGACTTCCTCTTGGCTTTACCCACAGTGGTAGTTTTTATCCTATAGATCAAGAACCCAATATAGGAGGTGCACTAAGTATATAAAATCTAATTATACATTCAGGGACAGGGGAGATGACCACTGGTGGGTCACAGGTCTAATGAACACATGGTAAACTGGACTTTGACCAGGATTCCATCTATTATCTGGCCTCTGTAGTCCCCTACTCTGAGAAGTGCTGTGATGGTGATCCAGATCTCTAAGTATTCATACTGTGCCCAACAGTCCTTGAAATATTTGAGTACTTTCTTTTCCTCAGTGTATAGTTACCAAAGTACATGGCCATAGGTCCCTTTGGAGAAGGACTAGGGAAATCATTACCGTATATATTTGCTGGGGTGTTACAGGGTCCTTCCTCCTGGAGACCTGGCCTCCTGTTGAATTAGTGAGTCTGGTTTTGAAAATAGATTCAAGTCCAGAAACTAGACTAGATACTGTGACTTTTTAAAATTAGAGTAACTGCCTTCAGCCTCTTGATTATATACCCTTAATTTCTGCGGAGATAAAATCTGATTAGAACCATTTTTGGCTGCCCATCTCTTTTGCCTTGAGGGACAACATGTTCTATTAAGTATACCAATAAATCTCTACAGGTCAAGCCCTCTTGGCTACTGCTCTAACTATAGTCTTATTATAATTACATACATTTGACTTTGAGCAGCTAAGGATCACCACGTAACCTCTCCTGCTTTGGGGATCCTATTAACCCCATTGCTATGGTAGTTTTGTGGGGTTTTTTAAACATTTTTTTTAAAAGACCTTTTTTTTTTTTTTGATATGGATCATTTTTTAAGTCTTTATTGAATCTGTTACCATATTGCTTCTGTTGTTTATGTTCTGGTATTTTGGCCATGAAGCATGGGGGAATCTTAATTTCCCAATGAGGGGTCAAACTCTCACCTCCTGCATTGGAAGGTGAAATCTTAACCACTCTGCTGTCCGGAAGTCCCTATGTGAGTCTACTTCTGAAATGACCTCTCAAACGGAGAACTTGGACTGCTGAACAAGACTCTAACATATCCATGATGCCCCACAAAATGGGAAGTCACTAAACAGTTTTTAAGGAAGGGAGTAATAGGGTCAAATTTGTGTCTTAGAGACATTCTGATATTCTCAACAGCATATTCTTTCTGGTCTTGGTAAATGGTGTATCTTCTTTGTTTTCTCATAGAAGAGCAATTATCTGGTGAGTCTTCTAGCCTTATTAAGTATATCCATTCCAGCATGCCTACTTCTGTGAACCTGTCAAACAACTTTCTGGCACAACCATCTGACACAGCATTTCTGACAATTTGATTTCCCTTAATGGGGTCCATTGCTTTTTTCAATACTTTTAGGAACTGTCCTAGAGTTTGCATCATATCTCAGAGTCCTTGCCAGGGTATTGTATCTTGTATTTTAGCAGGATTCTCCCAAACCCAAACTCAAGCCTATCCAATCTTATGCTCCAACCTCCTTGAACATGCACCCTCAGAATCTCGCTCCACACCCGCTTCTCATCTTCTGCTGTACATATTGCTTATGTTTTGATGCAACTTTGGAGAAGGGTCACTTTCATTCCTTATGAGACCTGAAACATCTCCAGCTGAATTATCATGACCTACTCCTAGTTATAGGTCTTTTGGCAGGGAGGGAAGGTGGGCAAATGTTCTCGGGCACTTATCATCTCACAGGCCAAAGTTCTCTGCACTATCTTCAGGAAGGGGGAGTTCTCATCATTTCTAAAGAAGAGGGGTCATTTCTGAAGACCAAGAGTTCAGAGGAGTCTAGGAGTTCAAAATCTGAAGGGGCATTCAATTAGATAATCCCAAGGGTGAGGTTTTAATTTTATCAAGGCCCTGACCCTACATAATAGATATGCTTTGATTGGTAACAACCTTTTCTAGAACTCAGCCAGTCCACTTTGACTATGAAGTTTGGGCCTTGCTGTTGTTCAGTCGCTCAGTCGTGTCTGACTATTTGCTGCCCCATGGACTGCAGCACGTCAGGCCTCCCTGTCCTTCACCATCTCCTGGAGCTTGCTCAGTCTCATGTCCACTGAGTCAGTGATGCCATCCAACTATCTCATCCTATGTCATCCCCTTCTCCTCCTGCCTTCTATCTTTCCCAGAATCAGGATCTTTTCCAATGAGTGGGCTCTTCACATCAGGTAGCCAAAATATTGGAGCTTCCGCTTCAGCATCAGTCCTTCCAATGAATATTCAGGGTTGATTTCCTTTAAGATTGACTGGTTTGATCTCTTTGCTGTCCAAGGGACTTTCAAGAGACTTCTCCAACACCACAGTTCAAAAGCATCAATTCTTCAGTGTTCAGCCTTTGCTATGATCCAACTCTCACGTCCATACATGACTACTGGGAAAACCATAGCTTTGACTATGTCCTGGGCCTAGGCCTCATATTTTTCTGCTCTCCCACTGTAGTGAATGAGAGTGTTATCATAAGTTACCAGGGAATCCCTCCAGCTTTCACAGTGGTTTTTCAATTGCTTGTTGATCTCCCATTACTTTTCATTATCTTTTTCCAGGATATCAGTGACACAGCAACAAGTATCCAGTTCCATTTTCCTTATAATTAGTAATTACTTCATACTTTTCAATAATGGAATCTTTCTTGCCAGCCAGCCAGTGAGAGATTCAGCTCCAAAACCCTGACTGCATAATCTCTTTTGAACCACTTCTGTCAACTGTCACTGTTTGGATTCTCTGGAAGCAGACACTAAGATGGAGACTGACATGCAGGATGTTTATTAGGATCAACACCTCTGGTAGGCAGGGGAGGAAGTAGGATTGGGCAGAGATAGAAGTCCAACTGTGATGGCAGGCCTGATCAAATCTCCACAGGGAACTCTAGAGTATATATGATATATTAGTGTTATTCCACCACAGGACAGAGTAGCTGAGCCTTTATATCCCCATGAGATCATATATTGGATATGGTGTCCTAGGAAGGGCATGACCTTGGATAGAGGGGATCTCTGCAGCTGAGGCAAAGGGACTGATATCTGGAAGTTGTCTGCTGACAGTACTCCCAGCCACTGGGGCAAAAAGTCCTACCTTGAAGCAAGCACTGGATTATATATCTTCATGTTCACCATGACATCCAACAATTAATTCAGCATCTGTATTAGTCACTGCTGCTCCTGCTGCTAAGTCGCTTCAGTCGTATCCAACTGTGCAGCCCCATAAATGGCAGGCCACTAGGCTCCTCTGTCTCTGGGATTCTCCAGGCAAGAACACTGGAGCGGGTTGCCATTTCCTTCTCCAATGCATGAAAGTGAAAAGTGAAAGTGAGTCACTCAGTCGTGCCTGACTCTTAGTGACCCCATGGACTGGAGCCTACCAGGCTCCTCATTCAGAAAAACTGAATGAATAGGAGATATATACATTATATATAATATATATACATTATATATAATATATATATACACACATAAATATAGAAAGAGATTTATTATGAAGGATTGACTTACATGATTATGGAAGCTAAGTCCCATGATCTACTGACTGCAAGCCTGAGGCCCAGAAAAGCCAGCAGTGGAGTTCTAGTCCAAACCCAAAGCCGTAAGGACCAGGGGAGACAATGACATAAATCCCAGTCTGAGTCCAAGGGCCAGAGAACCAGAAGCATTGATGTCTGAAGGCAAAAGATGGATGTCCCAGCTCAAGCAGAGAGAAAATTCATCCACCCTCCACTTTTCTGTTCTACTCAAACCTTCAAAAGATTGGATGGTGCCCACATTTTTGGGTGAGAATGATCTTTCTTTACTCAGTCTGTGGATTCAAATGATAATCTCTTCTGAAACACCCTCAGACACACCCAGAAATAATGTTTTACCAGCTATCTGGGCATCCTTTAGCCCAATTAAGTTGACAAGTAAAATTAACTGTCACAACATTTATCCTCTTTTTTCTTTCTTTACACCTTCCATGTTCTTCATCATTAGGGTGGAACTACTACTAACCCAGGCACCTGGAAGCCATTATGTTTCTCATCCTTCACAATTATTATCTCACCACACTTCAATAATTTAATATCCTGAATATTTCTCTAGTCTATCCCTTCCTTTTCATACCTACTACCAGAGCTCTGAGCCCCAAGGTTTTTCCCTTCGATTATTTCAGTAGCCTCCCAATTTGTCTCCTGGCTTTCAGTCACCAATCCATCCTTCACTAAACTTCCAGAGTGAGGTTTATGAAATATAAATCCACCTGATTACTTGAAAACTCTTTCACTGTTGTTATTTAGTTGCTAAGTCATGTCCAACATTTTGCAATCCCATGAACTGCCGCACACAAGGCTTTTCTGTCCTTCACTATCTCCCAGAGTGTGCTCAAACTCATGTTCATTCAGTTGGTGATGCTATCCAACTATCTCTTTCTATGTTGCTTCCTTCTCCTCCTGCCCTCAATCTTTCCCAGCATCAAGGTCTTTTCCAGTTAGTCAGCTCTAACCAGGTAGCCAAAGTATTGGAGCTTCAGCTTCAGGAAAAGTCCTCCAATTAGTATTCAGGGTTGATATCCTTTAAGATTGACTGGTTTGATCTCCTTGCAGTCCAAGGGACTCTTAAGAGTCTTCTCTAGCGCCACAGTTCAAATGAAAGTATCAGTTCTTCAGTGTTCAGTCTTCTTTATGGTCCAGCTCTCAGATCCACACATGACTACTGGAAAAACCATAGCTTTGACTATACCAACCTTTGTCAGCAAAATGATGTCTCTGCTTTTTAATATGCTATCTAGGTTTGTCATAGCTTTCCTTCCAAGGAACAAGTGTCTTTTAATTTCATGGCTACAGTTACCGTTTGCAGTGATTTTGGAGTCCCAGAAAAGAAACTCTGTCTCTGTTTCCACTTTTTATCCTTCTATTTGCCATGAAGTGATGGCACTGGATGCCATGACCTTAATTTTTTGAATATTGAGTTTTAAGCCAGTTTTTTCACTCTCCTCTTTTATCCTCATCAAGAGACTTTATCAAGAAAACTCTTTAATAAGTAAGTAAGTGTTAGTTACTCAGTTGTGCCTGACTCTTTGCGGCTCCACGGATTGTAGCCTACCAGGCTCCTTTGTCTGTGGAATTCCCCAGTCAAGAATACTGGAGTGGGTTGCCATTCCCTTCTCCAAGGGATATTCCCTACCCAAGGATCAAACCCAGGTCTCCTGCATTGCAGGCAGATTCTTTACCATCTGAACCACCAATACTCCCAATTCATTCATTCACTGAATAATTAATTCATTCACTCAAAAAATTGCTCAGGTCAAAAACTTTGTAGTCAAAGAAGATTCTTCTCTTTTCCTCACAGGCATTACATTTTCCAGCTTCAAAATATATTCTGAATCCAATTACTTCTCAACACTTCCTCTTGGTTACCCTGGTCTAAAGCACCCTAATGCCTCCTGTGTACCAGTGAAATTGTCCTGTATCTGGTCTTTATGTTTTCTCTGTTACTTCTGTGACATTACTCCACAAGGTATCCAGAATAATTTTTTGAAATGTAAATTAGATTATGTGCCAACAAAAAATGAACTATGTCGTAGTGAGCAAGAAAGGATATAGTCTTGAGATCTTGCATATTTCTTCCTCCTGGCCTCCCCTTCCCTAACCCTCAGCTTGTAATCTACTTTCTGACTCCTAAGGTATGCGAACAAAAAAGGGAAGAGGAGATAATGGTCAAGAAAGCCCTTAGTTGAGTTGGTTCTATCATTGGGCGGCCTCATGCTCTTGAGCCAGACAAATGTTCCAACCTGTCCTTTCCCCAGTGGATGCTTTCCAGGGCTCTTCTGGAGGTTCCCAGTTGGGCCCTCCAACTGCAACTTCAATGCACATTTTCCTTGCTTGATGTTTCTCCTTTTTGAAGACCCTAGCTCAAGAGGGGCCTCTCTCCATGCACTCACATTGCTGGAGTCCCTTCTCCCAGGATGTCCAAATGGACAGATCTTAAAATGTCTGCAGCTTCGCTCTCTCTTCAGCATTGCCCACATCTGATCCATGGGAAATACTCACCCCTTGTCCAATCAAACTAAGGTTGTGCAAGACTTCCCCAACTCAGCAGCCCTCTCCTGACTCCACCATCAAAGTGGCCATCAGCCCATGGCTAAGCTTCTAGTTTCCCCAGAGGAAGTCAGCATACAGGCCATGGGTGTATGTGCCAACATGTTGCTCTCTCCATGTAGCCCAATGGAAGCCCCTTCTCTTGGCTAAAAATGAAGGAGGAGGATTCCTCCATCACCAACTCCCCATCTTTCACCAACTCGCACACACACCCTTTTATAGGAAGGTGTAGGAACTCAAAGCATTGTTCAAAAAGTTCTAGAGAATTTCTCTGGTGGTCCAGTGGCTAAGACTCCATGCTCCTAATGCAGGGGACCCAGGTTTGATTCCTGGTCAAGGAACTAGATTCCACATGCCACAAGTAAGAGTTTGCATGCTCCAACGAAAGTCCATTTATGCCCCAACTAAAGGTCCCTGCAACAAAGTTGCTGCAACTCAGAGCCAGTGAGGCCAAATAAGTAAATAAACTTTTTAACTTCTAGGGTGCACATGCCAGTTAGAAAAGAAGAGGACTATGCCTTTTAAGTTTCCTCGGTATACCTTCTACTTAGTTGTTTCAAGGTAGGAAGAATCATTTATCTAATCACTGGGGACATGAGGCAATGATAGCTCTTTCTTAGAATGAATGAAATGGATGATGTTGGGAAAATAATTCTGACTCTAAGAAAGGAGGTATTAAAATAATACGTCAGTATTTTGAATGACATACAAAAGAGGGTACTGGGCAATCAGATAGCTTTTATTCCTAAGAATGACTTTTTAATCACCAGGAAAATGTCCCCCACTCATGATCACATCTATCTCAGAACTTCCATACTCACCAGGGAGATTTCTTTTTTAGAAAAATGATAGATGGAAGAGAAGAAGAGGCTACTCAAACAGTTGTTGTTTCCTTTGTATGAATAAAGAACATTTGTCTACTCAACAAACAAATTTGGAGCAGCCCACGTGCGAGGAGCTGAAGAGAGGATAGTAAAGAAGGTGCTAAAAATGGGCTGATAGTCTAGACAGAAATCATGCTGATTTTAGTATTATCTTGCTATTTGAATTAACAAAATACTTACAGGAATCTGTAGCATGGCTGACAGTATTTTTCAGAGAAATTCATGTTGAGGAATGGGCATATTGTATTTTACCACTTAATATGCAGGCTACCAGACATTCTGAATTCAAAGGCAGGAAAAAAAAAAAAAGGATGAAATGGATAGGAATCATGGGTAACACGTGTTAAATTTAATAACCATGTCACAAATTAAAATTGTTATAATGTTTACTTTTAAAAGTAACATTTATTGAGCGCGTTGACCACATGCCAGACCTTATGCCAAGGACTTTCATGAATTATGTCATTTAATTTGACAACAAAACTTTTTGGTAAGCATTAGTTGAATATAATATGTGTAATATTGTATATAATATATAGTTAATGTATTATTATCTCTATTTTATAGATGTAGAATTTGAGGCATAGCTAGTTGGTGACAGAATGAAACTTGAAAATGGCCATCTGAGTCTTACCCACTTTGTGAAATCTGGGAATGAAATGTACTAGACACATTCCCTTGGTAATTCAGCAGTTGCTTCTCCACTGGAGCCAGTTGTGAATGGGATTTGTTTGCAAGAGATTATTGTTGATAACCCATGTTTTTTCAGTCACAAGGGAAAAATTTCTAGTGCTCAACTCTATTTTGTGTCTTTTATTTACTTATTTTTTCATGTACTGTACCTTGAAGATAGCTTCTTTCTTTCTTTTAAAAAATATTTATTTATTTATTTGGCTGCATTGCTTCTTAGTTGCAGCATGTGGGCTCTTTGTTGCAGCTGCTCAGAGGCATGTGGGATCTTGACCAGAGATTGAATCTGCATCCCCTGCATTGGAAGGCGAATTCTTAACCACTGGACCAGGGAATGTGTGCAAATAGTAAGAATTTTCTGCCAGAACATACTTGTTCCATTAATATTATCACCCTTGCCTGTTTTATGTTGGAAAATCAGTGATGTCCTGTTGTAAGCTTTCATCTTACTTGTCTTAAATGAAATCATACTGAAAGAAGGAAGGCATTTGGTGCAATGCACTTCAGGCAATGTCCAAGCATCTGAGAGCATCAAAAGCTCCGGTCTAGTATATCCTCATGGCCTGTGGGCCCCAAATGTGGGCCTCCTCTTTTGCTAGGGAGCCTTTCTCATCTCCAGCAAAACTGAGATCCTCTGTGAGACCACTTCCTTCACGGCTGTCTCCACCACTCCTCCATCAGTGGCTCTGAAACCTTCTCTTTCAGAAGCAGGAAGAAGCCCATGGTTCTAAGATGAGATGCTGAGTATTCACGGCTAGGCCCTTGACCACACAGAGTCAAATTTTAGGAATATCTGCTAGGAAGAAAACGAGCAGGACCTCATGCTGAGAGAAAATCTCCCAAGTGGGATTGGCTCTCTGGAAAACAACTGGATATGGTGTTGGTCTTTATTACAGTTTCCACAGACCAAAAAAAAAAAAATAAGTTGTTTATAAAACAAAAGCCACATACGATTTGGTATGGTAACATTTTTGAGAATTTTGTTTTTGCACAGCGGAAACCGGGGCTGATGCGGTCATGGTGGAAATGGAGCCAGTTCTGTTACCCCAAAGCACCTCTCCTAAAACACAGATCTGAGTAAGCCAGGCCCAGCCTTGCCAGGAACAGCCGGCATTGTTTGGCTCTTTGGAAAGACTTGGTCAAAATGCTCCAGGCGAAGCCAGCAGAGCTCCCACACCACGCAGCGTCGCGCACGCACACCCAGGCTCAGGCCTTACGCGTGGAGGGACGCCTCTGGGGTCCCCACTCATCCCTCCCATTCCAGGAGAGTCGTGAGCCATCGTTGTGTGCGGACTGCATCGTGGAGGACGAGGTTCTGGTCTGTGCTCTCCAGCGCGAGGACCGCCTGCGCTAAGCGAGACTCTCTTGTTTGCAGTTCTGTTCTCAGTCAGTGAAGGACGCCAAACGAAACATTCAAGTTTCCTGCTGTTTTGAGCCAGATCATGTGAAAACTAAAGAAAATCCATGTTTGCTGGCTTGGAGAGCAGGAGTAACAAACTACTTTTTAAGCACAAAGGAAGCAACTTACAAGGGCCAGATTCATGGTGAGAAAGGAAAAATGTGTAGGAATCCTATTAAAATCGGGGCTTTGGAAGACCTCATGTTGGCTGTGTCTTCATTTTCCATATGACTAGATTTTAGAAATAGACTTTCCCTCTTCCTGCCATTCTGTAGTGAAATGTTAAATTCAGTGTTGAAAGCAAAAATTTGGAGCAGGGGCGGGGGTGGGGGGGAAGATTTCTTATATTTTAGAGGCTACTGAAACTATTTGGAAAGTTTTAATATTTCCCTAGGAACATGAAAAGAGATACTTCATTTGTTTGATTCATTTGGTGGCAGGGTGATTCAGGGCTGGACAGGAACAGACTAGGTTCCTGCCCTCAAGAGCTCACATGTGATAATTTGGGGAGATAGACAACAGATTGGTTTTGTTTAATTTCTGACAGAGATAATGCTTTGAGAAAAAATAAAGCAGGATGAGGAGATGGAAAATGAATAGGCAAGGTGGTCAGGGAAGGCCTCTAGGAACCATTTTGAACAAAGAGCTGAAGATGTGAGCCACACACAGTTCTAGAGAAAGGGCATTGCAGTCAAGGCTGATTGCTCAAGCTCAGTGAAAAATGTAAAATAGCAGTGGTTGAGATCTGAAAGGTAGGCAGAGGTCAGGGCATGTAGGTTCCCATTTGCCATGATAAGGAATATAGATCTTTACTCCAAGTGTTATGGGAAGCCTTTGAGGACTTTGTTTGCTGTCAACTTATTCTCTACCCAGTTCCAAAAAGAGATCAAGAAAATTTCGTCCAAACATTTGATAGTCATTTATCGATCACTAAGCATATAACAGACTGTGTTCACTGCTTTAAAAATTGTGACCTCTGTCATCAAATGAGGGGTTAAGAAAATAACATGAACAGCCAGAACAAACATAGAATGAAGAAAGTTCCAGAGAGAAGGAGAATACTCCTCCTCCTACTAATAGTATAAGAAAACAAGTTACAGACATTAATGCTGGTTATCTAATATAAAAGCTATATGCTAGGTACTATTCATTTATTTTGTCCACATTGACTCAATACCTTATATATTCTTACTATTCCTTTTAAAAGAAAAAAAAATTGAGATCAGAAAAGCAAAGTAATATTATAGACCAGAAAGCAATTAAGCTGAGAAGCCAGGATTTGAATCCAGGTTTCCCTGATTCTAAAGCACAAGGTTTATCTACTCAAAGGAGCCCCTGGGACAAGGGACATATACTGTAACTCAGTATGTATAGCTTCTGCTTCTAGGAATAATATATTGATGCTATATCTAGTGGACTTGGGTCAGATTGATTTCAGATATATATTCCAAAGTTAAATAAGCACCTTACTATAAAGTTGGGTACTAAGATCCTTAAAAAACATACCAAAATACCACAAGGAGAAGAGTCCCAAATCACTTTTTCCTTCAGAAAACATGTTAGCATCAGTAATAATAGGGTTTTATTTGTTCTTCACTTTTTCCTGTGCCCCCCTACTTCAATAAGGGCAAAAAATCATGTCTGACTGCTCACCAGTGCAGAGGCTAGCACAGTGCCTAAAACACAGTAGGGGCTCAGTAATATTTGTTGAATGAATGAATGAATTACGCTTCACTTTCTTTCCAGCGCCTGTCTTTACTGCCATGTACCACTCCAGACAGCATGCAGAGTTGGGGGAGACTATAATAAACATCAGAGGTATTTTGCAATTCATGGCTGACCCCTACTGATCCTTTCTTTAATTAAATCTTTCACTTGTGAATGAATCATTTCTTCCATTAATTAAAATAGGATACACATATGTCTCTGTAAAGTATGTGTCAAAAGAAAGCATTCCACCTAAAATATACAGGAGGCGCTGACCACCGTGGCGAGTCATCCATCATAACCTGCTAAAAAGATCAGCTTTGGAATTAGAACCAGCACAATCATCCCTTATACCCTCCAAAATATGAGTCGCAGCTTCGCACCCAATTCGTCAGCTCCTGTGTTAATATAGGGAGGAACCCATAGTGTGAAGCCTTAAGAGGACCGTTTATTTTGGAGGGCAGAGCAGGCAGCCCCAGAGCTCCGGGAATGCCATCATCTCTAATAACTAAATGCTTGGAGCGTTTGCTCTCTGGAGACTCGACCCTTGATTGTTAGAGCTGGAAGGCAGCAGGATCGCACTGTTGCAAGGCTTGGCAGTTGCTTCTGCGATTCCTGTGAAGCCAAGAGGATGACTGCGAGGAACCTGACCGTGCTGCTCAGGTGGACACAGCAAGTTTGCGTTCCCACCCACCCCACCGTCTCTTCTTGGAAGAAGCGGGATGCAAAGATCGATTTGCAGCTGTTAGCTCCAGGAAACAGTGAGCGCATGCTGCCACTGTTCAAAACATTTTGCCTCAGAGTAAACTCTGCGCTGCCCTGAACTCCAAAGACCTTGACAAAGTACCTAGCCATGTTTAAAAATTACCACTGGGGACTCTTCAGGCAAGATGAAGAGGATGGAGGGATAAAACACTGAGTAACTCAGCTGAAAAGTGCCTCTGGTGCTCTAAAAACAAGTTTTAAATATCCTGCAAGATTTCAAATGCAGCAATTTTTGAGAAAATGCGACATTGTAAAGCCTATTCTCTCTGAAATGTCAGGTTCCATAGGAGCTGGAATGATAAACACTCTTCTTGCATATTTAGGAGGCAGTTTCAGAAGACGCCAAGTGATTGCTAAACCAGTAGTGCAATTCAGTGTGTTTTATTACCACAGTTTTCTGTCCAATACTAACTGCTCTTTTATTTTTCCTTCAATTAATCCTGTAAAGCAAGTGTAAAAATATAGGAATGGTAAGGACCTTTACCATCCCTGGGGCTATTTCCAATGGTGGAAAGAAGGTGAGGAAAGGTGAAGAGACCTGTCTAAGGCCAAGGCCAGGTTCATGGCAGAGCCAGGGCTCCCAAGTCCATCTCCTATCTCATAGTCTTGGGCTCTTTCCCCTGTATCCTTATTGAGAATTAATTCTAGGGTGATTTATTTCCCCAGCACAGTGCTAGGTACATTGCCTATGGATTAATTAATGCATTGATTCCCAAAGAGTAAGAGATTCAAGATTACTTGACAAATCTGTCAAGTACTCAGGAAAAAAAATCAATAGTTTTTCTTTGATCTCAAGCTCAAATTATTGGGTTCTTCCAGAAGAACTTTTCTCCTACTTTCAATACTCCTCTGATACCCGCTGGCTTGTCTCCTAGGTCAAGATACATGAGACTGAAAAGAGGAGGTATATAAGAGATTTAACAGTTAGTGGAAATGGACAGTAACATTGGAGAATGAACTGTTTCCATGGTGCAGAGTAGTCATTAAGAACATTGACTCTGGAGTCAAGTTGTCTTGGGATCGAATGCTATTTTGATATTTAGAAGATGTATAATCTAAGATCACTGACCCTGGGCTCTTTTAATCCTTGAGCCTCAGTTTTCTCCTCTGTAAAATGGAAATTTTAGTACATACTTCACAGGATTGACTCAAGAATAAATTTAAAAATCTGAAGTTACCCTTCAAGTTCCCATTTATGTGTAATTTAATGATGTATATACATACTCAGGGCTTACCCAATGGCTCAAATGGTAAAGTGTCCGCCTGCAATGCGGAAGACCTGGATTCAATCCCTGGGTCAGGAAGATGCCCTGGAGAAGGAAATGGCAACCCACTCCAGGATTTTTGCCTGGAGGATTCCATGGATAGAACAGCCTAGTGGGCTATAGTCCATAGGTTTGCATTGAGTCAGATACAACTGAGCAACGAACACACACACATACACTATACATATTCAAACAGTAATACGAAAACAAAAGCAATGAAAAAATTAGACTGTTGAATTTGCTTTATACTGAAACCCTAATAATAGGTCACTTTTGAGAGCCTGGTGGGCTACAGTCCATGGGGTCGCAAACAGTTGGACACGACTGCATGACTAACACATTCACTTTGGGAGAAGAGCATCCTTATTCTGTTTGATGATGCTGTTTCCTTTCTCTCTGCCACATCTCCCCAGTTTAGATGTCCACTGTCCCTTATCTACATAACTGCAGGAACCTTCTTTTTGCTGCCTGCCTCTTTCTCTCTCTCTTTTTTTTTTTTCCTGTCTTCAATCTAGTTCTTCATGAGTAACTTTTTAAAGGCACACGTTTGGCTGTATGATGCTGTAGCGTAAAAGCCTTCAGGGATTCCTATGGCTTATATAACAAAGCACTACAGACTGGTCCCAACCCCCTATGATAACTCACTCCTACTAGCATAATCCCACATCTCACGTTCTAACCAAACAAGACTATATGCTGTGTCCTCTATGCCCCAACACCCCATGTACTAATACACCTCTGTGTCTTTGCTCATTCTGTGTTCTTGGCCTGAAATCATCTTTCCCCACTTCATCACCTACTGAATTCTTAGTCACCAGTCAATACCCAGATAAAATTTCACCCTTTCAATTAAGGCTTTCCTTACTAAGCTTTCCTCTTGGCTAAATTAATTACTCCCTGCTCTGTGTTCCATGCTCCTTTGTTCTTGTCTCACAAATAGCACTTACTGCATTAAATTATATTTTGTTGTATATGTGTCTGACCTCTAGCTAAAGCTGGATTAGCAAGTATTCAAAACCATTCCTTCTTTCCAAACCCATGACTCTTTCCCCACTAAGACAAAATGCTGCCTAAAATAGTTTTTTTTTTTTTAATTAATTGGCAGGTAATTACTTTAAAATATTGTGATGGTTTTTGCCATACCTCCTAAAATTGTTTTTAGACAGCCTTCTGGGCAGCCACTCTAAATCCATCAGAGTTGACACCAGAGTGAAACATACTTGTAATCTCTAGCTAACCTGTGACTGCCATCAGTGCAGGACGATGTCTGTTTATCTATCTCTAATACCTAGTGCAATGAAGTGTTAGTTTCTCAGTCATGTCTGACTCTTTGCAACCCCAGACAGTAGCACCTCGGGCTGCTTCTTTCCATGGGATTCTCCAGGCAAGGATACAGGAGTACATAGCCATTCCCTTCTCCAGGAGATCTTCTGACCCAGGGATTGAACCTGGTTCTCTCACATTGTAGGCAGATTCTTTACTATATGAGGCATCAGGGAAGCCCCCAAAATGCCAGAGATGGAGTATTTGTCACTCAGAATGCAATAGCTAGTACTTAATAAATGCTTGTTAAATACGTGAAGGCAAAGTACCACAGCAGTGAACTATTACATATGAACTCTAATGAATGATTCTGGGTGCTGAGGGTGTAGATTGGATCTAAACTATTAACACTTGATACCAAACTTCATATCCTAGACTCTGGGACATGGAAATGTAAATTCTAATAGTAAAAAGAGCTCAGATTTGGGAAATCATTGCAAAGGAACTCAAAACTTCTTTATACATATAGATAAGCTCGCTTGGTAGAAAATGCATGCACGCATGTGAAGTCACTTGAGTCGTGTCCAGCTCTGTGTGACCCTGTAGACTGTAGCCTGCCAGGCTCCTCTGTCCATGGGATTCTCCAGGCGAGGATACTGGAGTGGCTTGCCATGCCCTTCCCCAGAGGATCTTCCTGGCCGAGGAACTGGACCTGGGTCTCCTGCTTTGCAGCTGTATTCTTTACCATCTGAGCTACAGGAAGACCTTTTTAATATCATATGAACTTATTAGCCATGTGGTAGAATCTTCATTCTTTTTCACCAAATATTCCAAATAAGTCTTTATATCCAGTTATATAATTTAACGGGAAAGTAATATTTATGTTATAGAAATTATGATAATCATTATTGTTAGTGATAATAAACATTTACCTGCTCCTCACTATGTAGCAGGCACTGTCTTAGCTTCTTGATATGTATTAACTCATTTGGTCTACACAACAGTGCTATCAGCTTGTTACCATAATTATCTCCATTTTGCAGATGAGGAAACAGAGTCTTCAAGAGGAAAAGTCTATTGCATAACATTTCACATCTAATAAATAAAGGAAGTGAGACTCAAAACAAGGTGTGCCAAATTTCAGAAACCATACCTTAAACATCATATTATATCTCACAAGAACCTACATTGCATCTTGTATTAATCAACTTTTTCATGATAATGTTATGTAACAACCACCACAAAACTTAGTAGCTTAAAATAACAAGCACTTATTCTCATGTTCGAAAGTCAGCAGATCAACTGTGATTTTGCTGAGTTTTGCTAAGCTCAGCTGGGAGGGTCTGTGAGTTAAGCTTATATTGCACCATATTTTTTATTTTGGACCACAGACAGTAATTACTTGCCCTCTCATGGCAAGTCACCACAAGACTGAAGTTAAACTGAGGAAAGCACAATGTTTTTCATGTCCACAAACATTTCAGTGGCCAAAGAAATTCAACATTAGTGGGGAAGGAAAGTAAAGCCCAATGATAGACTGTCAAAAGAAGAAGATATTTACTACTAATAATACCAAGTATCACATGGTACCTTTAATTATTTTTTTAAAAAGTCTCAGATACTAATCTTTTGCAGTTAAGCAGGTATTTCATTTTTGCCTCTAGACAAAGACACAGAATTCCAAACCTGCTAGAAGGTTTCAGCCCTTCTAGCCCTTATATAGTTGTGTGCTGAGTCCTAAAATTACTGACAATTGAACTTTTTAGAATGGGATCACTGTTGGCAGATTGAAAATCCACACTATTTTCCACCTGATTTTTTTTGCCAAGTTCATAGAAGTGTTTACATTTTTAAAAAAATCTTGCAATAAAACTTTGATTTCCTCAAGAGCAATGTATTTTCAGAAACCTTAAAGTTCTTGTGAACAGTTTTTATAAAGACTCGTAGAATAAGGTCACAGAGTTTCAGAGCTGCCTTAGAGGGCACTTAGTTCAATTTTCTCATTTTACAGATGAGGAAACAAACAGTTTCAGTTTCAAACTTCCAATTACTGCATACTGTGGGCTGGATTTTTTTTTTTTTTTCCTCTTATAAGAAAAGCAATGAGAAAGAAATCTGGGGCAACCTTTACACATCATATTGCAATTGCAATTCTGTAACAGGGCCCTCCATTCAGTTTATTTTATGAGAAACATCCTATGACTTTGCTTGGCTTATCACTACAACCAACTTCCCTGATTGCCTATGAAAAAATTAAGTCTTTCCCTTTCTATTTCTAATTTTGGGGATCTTCTGCCTTGAGAGCCAGCAGAGTAAGTTGAGAGACACCTGGTCACCTAATCTCCTGAAGACAATGAGGGCTATTTCTCACAAAGGAAAGAGAGAAAGGCAAAGCCCAACTTTCCAGGAAGGGAGTTGTGACTATATTTCCAGGCCAAAATTTTCAAGATTTAACTAATATTCTCGGCTATTAGAGCAGTACATTTAGAAGGGAGAGTATGCTGGGGTGAAAGAGAAGATGGCTGCTGCTAAGTCACTTCAGTCATGTCCAACTCTGTGCGACCCCATAAACAGCAGCCCACCAGGGCTGAATAAACAACAGCAAGAATACTGGAGTGGGTTGCCATTTCCTTCTCCAATGCATGAAAGTGGAAAGTGAAAGTGAAGTTGCTCAGTTGTGCTTGACTTAGCGACCCCATGGACTGCAGGCTATCAGTCTCCTCCATCCATGGGATTTTCCAGGCAAGAGTACTGGAGTGGGGTGCCATTGCCTCCTCAGAAAACGAAGATTAGGAAACCCTAAGGTGAAAAGTACAGATGATTAAATAACTAACTATGGATAGCCTTCTATGGGCTAGGTCTGGTGCTGCATACCAGGGTGATAGTAGGAACAAGACAGAAAAACATCCTGTACTCATGATGCTTCCATTCTAGCCTGGACATGCAACTAAAGTGCTATCACAAAATTATATGGGAGTGTATAATGCAGGATTTAACTGAGTATGTGTGGGGAGGGGCTGAAACACAGTTGGAGAAGGTCTCCCTGGATATAAAGAGTGTTTTTTCAATAGAACCTTTAGGGAGCTAAGAGCAAGAGCTTTCCAGGCAGGGTATAGAGGAAGCAAAGAAGAACTAAAGAGCCTCTTGATGAAATTGAAAGAGGAGAGTGAAAAAGTTGACTTAAGACTCAACATTCAGAAAAGAAAAATCATGGCATCCAGTCCCATCACTTCATGGCAAATAGATGGGGAAACAATGGAAACAGTGCGAGACTTTATCTTTAGGGGCTCCAAAATCACTGAGATAGTGACTGAAGCCATGAAATTAAAAGACACTTGCTCCTTGGAAGAAAAGCTATGACCAACCTAGACAGCATATTAAGAAGCAGAGACATTACCAACAAAGGTCCGTCTGACAGTCAAAGCTTGGTTTTTCCGGTAGTCGTGTATGGATGTGAGAGTTGGTCTATAAAGAAAGCTGAGCACCGAAGAATTGAAGCTTTTGAACTGTGATGTTGGAGAAGACTCTTGAGAGTCTCTTGGACTGCAAGGAGATCCAACCAGTCCATCCTAAAGGAAATCAGTCCTGAATATTTATTGGAAGGATTGAGGCTGAAGCTGAAACTCCAATACTTTGGCCACCTGATGTGAAGAACTGACTCATTGGAAAAGACCCTGATGCTGGGAAAGACTGAAGGCAGGAGGAGAAGGGGACGACAGAGGATGAGATGGTTGGATGGCATCACCAATGCGATAGAAAAGAGTTTGAGTAGGCTCTGGGAGTTGGTGATGGATAGGGAGGCCTGGTGTGCTGCAGTCCATGGTATTGCAAAGAGTCGGACACAACTGAGCGACTGAACTGAACTGATGGAGCATATGCAAAGGCCCAAGAGAACTGCAAAATAGCTAGGGAAACCGAAGTTTGGCTGAGGAGGGGTAACTAATATAACCCCCCTAAACCATAGCAGGATCATCAAAAAAAAGCAAGAGAGTTCCAGAAAAAACATCTATTTCTGCTTCATTGACTATGCCAAAGCCTTTGACTGTTTGTATCACAATAAACTGTGGAAAATTGTGAAAGAGATGGGAATACCAGACCACCTAACCTTCCTCTTGAGAAATCTGCATACAGGTCAGGAAGCAACAGTTAGAACTGGACATGGAACAACAGACTGGTTCCAAATAGGAAAAGGCGTAGGTCAAGGCTGTATGTTGTCACCCTGCTTATTTAACTTGTATGCAGAGTACATCATGAGAAACGCTGGGCTGGAAGAAACACAAGCTGGAATCAAGATTGCCGGGAGAAATATCAATAACCTCAGATCTGCAGATGACACCACCCTTACGGCAGAAAGTGAAGAGGAACTAAGAAGCCTCTTGATGAAAGTGAAAGAGGAGAGTGAAAGTGTTGGCTTAAAGCTCAACATTCAGAAAACGAAGATCATGGCATCTGGTCCCATCACTTCATGGCAGATAGATGGGGAAACAGTGGAAACAGTGTCAGACTTTGGTTTTGGGGCTCCAAAATCACTGCAGATGGTGATTGCAGCCTTGAAATTAAAAGACACCTACTCCTCAGAAGGAAAGTTATGACCAACCTAGATAGCATATTAAAAAGCAGAGATATTACTTTGTCAACAAAGGTCCATCTAGTCAAGGCTATTGGTTTTCCAGTGGTCATGTAAGGATGTGAGACTTGGACTATAAAGAAAGCTGAGTGCCAAAGAATTGATGCTTTTGAACTGTGGTGTTGGAGAAGACTCTTGAGAGTCCCTTGGACTGCAAGGAGATCCAATCAGTCCATCCTAAAGGAGATCAGTCCTGGGTGTTCTTTGGAAGGACCGATGCTAAAGCTGAAACTCCAGTACTTTGGCCACCTCATGCGAAGAGTTGACTCATTGGAAAAGACTCTGATGCTGGGAGGGATTGAGGGCAGGAGGAGAAGGGGACGACAGAGGATGAGATGGCTGGATGGCATCACCAACTCGATGGACATGGGTTTGGGTGGACTCTGGGAGTTGGTGATGGACAGGGAGGCCTGGCGTGCTGCGATTCATGGGGTCGCAAAAGTCGGACACGACTGAGCAACTGAACTGAACTGAAACCATAGCAGGCAGGGGTTATAGGAGGAGAGTAGGGTACAGAACTTTAAGGGCAAAGACAAAACGTTGCCTGGGAATGACATACAATAATGGAATTTTCATTTTCAAAAAGAATACTTTGTGGCTATACTGTCAAGAATAAACCAGAGAGGAGGAAAAGAGAGAATTGGGGAATGTAAAAAAAAAAATAACCTGGAGAACAAAATAAGAATCTGGAGCTGATTCCAAATATTCTGCTGAGGTCGGCTGTGAGTGATACAGAGTGGAGAACTGAGCTGAGTGTGTGCTGGTGTGTGTGTGTGCACGTTTCTAGATCACATGGTAAAGCTGCCCAAATTGACTCACAGTGCTACTTAGCTCAGGATTTGGATCATTCATTTAGGGGTTGAAAATGCCTCCAGAACATGCTGGTGAAAGGACAGGAAAGGCTTTAGAGTGAAAGCTGGCAAACTGAACACATATACTTGGCTCCTTTTCTTCCTGAAACCCACTAACACAAAAGCAGTGAGGATGGAAAGATGGAAACAGCTAAACCTGTGAATGACTGATGACTGAGCTAGCAGACAAGATGGATAAAGCCACCTGCAAGCATGCTGTGCGGAGACCCCCAGAGTGACGTGGAGACAGAGGACCAGGGCAGGAACTGGTGCTCCTGGTGCTCTGGAAGTGAGAGTAAAGGTGGGGCTGAAGCAGGAGGGTAGGTGGAAAAAGGTGTAGAAGCAGGTAGATTTCCCTTGCCTCCACTCCCACCTTCCCCATGGTACGTAGCCACTCAACTCCTTCTTGTAGTAAATGACAAGAGATTTAGTTTCCAGAGACAGTAAACACGGGTGTTTGAACTTGAAATGCAGGGAGAGTCAAGATATTGGAGATCACTGTGCTGAAAACCATGGGATTCAAGGAATACTGATGGATTAAATATTTGGACTCCAGCCTCTTCCCACACTCGGCTTCCAGAAAACAGCTGTCAGATATATATTCTACAAGAAGGAGATGAAAGAGTCTTCTCTGGACATCTGACCAGTCTAACAGGAAAGGCCCACATGGAGGGTCCCCTGGGAAACAATCTAGTCATATAACCACCAGTGCAAGCTGTATCAGCTCAAAAGAGAGAGCTCAAGAAAATGAACTCAGTAATTACTAACATGTTTGAATGTATTGAGAAACACTTACACAACTAGGGCAGAATTTGAATTTGATTAGGGATAAGGACATTAAAGGGGCTTCCCTGATGGCTCAGTGGTAAAGAATCCACCTGCCAATGCAGGAGACGTCGCTTTGATCCCTGGGTTGGGAAGATCCCCTGGAGGAGGGCATGGCAACCCACTCCAGTATTCTTGCCTGGAGAATCCCATGGACAGAGGAGCCTGGTGGTCTATAGTCCATGGGGTTGCAAAAGAGTCAGACACAACTTCATGACTAAACAACAAGAAAGGACATTAAGACCCAAGCAAGTGGAAAAATAAGCCAATTACTCACTCTCTGTGGCAAAAATGTGCAGGAAAGAAAAAGTACTCTTAATGTCCCACACATCTTAGCTACCTACATCACATCTTACATCTTAGCTACCTACCTACCTATGTAAGATGTCCCACACAGCTTAGCTGCTGCTGCTGCGGCTGCTGTTGCTGAGTTGCTTCAGTCGTGTCCGACTGCTAGTCTACATCAAACCTGCTTTCCCTGCATTGGGAGGTGGATTCTCAACCACTAGACTACCAGGGAGGTCCCCTGACACCTTGATCTTGGACTTCTAGCCTCCAAAACTGTGAGACAACACAGCTCTGCTGTCTAAGCCATCCGCTCTGTGGTACTTTGTTATGGCAGTCCTGGGAACTAAGGCACGTGAGATGTTGCAGCTCAACTCCGCGGACTTTGTAAGGAAGGGACTGTGTCTCTGCATGTTCCTCTGAAGGGAGGGGAAAAGGAGGGGAGGGAAGGAAGAAGGAGAGATGGACCAAAATGTGCCTTCATCAACCTTAACTCCAGTTGGAAAATCTCCTTTTGAACCAGAGAGGTTATACTTTTGTCTCTAATTCTTTTATAACCAGAATATACATATGTATAATATTTGTAGTTGAAAAATAAATACAAATGTACACACACGCAAAAGAAAAATGGAAAAGAAAATGTTTCTCAAGTCTTCAAAATCTCTAAATAGCAGAATAACTAATTGCTCATGTTGAGCTGAATAAAGACATTGAGACCAATAAAGGATTAATAGATTGCATTTTAATTTATTTGTTCTTTTTTCCTAACAAAGTAAGATAACTGCATTGGGGCAGACTGGGCTCTACCTCAGTTCTCCCTTGGAACTCACAGAGCCAGCGAGCCGTGGACCCAGGGCAGTCCTTCCTGAACAAACTTGGGAACATTCAAAACACTTTCCAAAGATTGGCCCTTGATAGATGTAGGTTCGCAGTATCAACTACCACTTCCACCCAGTTGTCCAGCTCCAGTACATGACATGCAAACCACTCTTAGCCTCTCTGTGGTTTACAAGTTTCAAAATTATTAACTAAAATCAATTGAAATGAAAAGAGGCCCATTTGCCCTGGTACAGTTCTCCAGCTGGTTTTGGTCTGCTGGGGACACGGGTGGGGGGGGGGCGCACACACACACACACACACACACACACACACACACTCAGTCAGTAACCCTGGGGGAGAACAGAGGCAGCTGCAGAAGCCCAAAACCGCCCTAGTCCTAATTAAACCCTCCAAGTTTCCAGGCAACACAGCCAAGGAAAAAATCATTTCCAAGCTGAAGACCACCCCCTCCCACAGCCCCCACCCCAGCCAAGGAAACGGTCGTTTGGTTTAATCAGCCCACGTGCACATTCTCTCTCCCCAGGTTGCCAAGACGGGGGCCTGTACCTAGCAGAGGTATTTGTGTAATCAAAGCTTCTGGAACTTTCCCTGCCAAGGCTACCAATGTGAATAGACTCCTGAGGTAAAAATGTTCCCCCTGCTGGGGACGGCGCCCTTGAAGTCGACATCAAAATCAAGCCAGGGTCACAGCTGTTGCGGCACCCCACAGCGGAAAACTTGCAAGAAATCCTAGCCTGCACTGCTGCTTTGCCTTGGGTCTAGAGGAAACAGGCCCCAGTTGCAGGGGAGGGAGGAGAGGGAGAGAGAGGAGAAAGAGAATATGCTTTCAGAAAGTCAACCCCTCTAACTAGTACCCAGGGGTGGAAAGACAAAGCTGGTCACCAAGGCAACGCCACCCCAGCACCCTCGCCCACTCCTCCCCTGTGAGTGGGGATCCCTCAGGTTGGCTGAGAGCCACTAGGTGTCAGCAGATTAACTCTTCAAATGCCAGAGTGAGCTCAGAGAAGTCAGGAGGTGGGTGGAAAACTTTACATCAGGACACTTCTCAGAGGAAAAGAAAAACAAATGGCTGTTTCTGTCCTTAAAGATCCTTGGCTTGCAGTGTCAATACTGGAGGAAATCCTATGAGGGCAAGGCTACTTCCTGGTCACTCATTCACGTGGTGGCTTGAAACAGGGTGAGACGCAATTGTGCGTGCTCCAGGTCTTATGTCAGTGAAACTTGGTTCAAGGGACTAAAAAATCCTTTGAGAAACTTATGCTCACTTTTGATCCACTTTGATAAGTACTAACTGCACTAAGAAATGAGTGCATGGTGTTTTCCAGGGACAGTGCTAATGAACGGGGCCCCTGTCCTAGAAAAGCTATGACAAACCTAGACAACATACTAAAAAGCAGAAACATCACTTTGCTGGCAAAGGTCCATATAGTCAAAGCTATGGTTTTCCAGTAGTCATGTACAGATGTGAGAGCTGGACCATAAAGAACGTTGAGCACTGAAGAACTGATGCTTTTGAATTGTAGTGTTGGAGAAGACTCTTGAGTGTCCCTTGGACAGCAAGGAGATCAAACCAGTCAATCCTAAAGGAAGTCAACCCTGAATAGTCATTGCAAGGACTGATGTTGAAGCTGAAGCTCCAATATTTTGACCATCTGATGCAAAGAAGACTCACTGGAAAAGACCCTGATGCTGGGAAAGATTGAGGGCAAGAAGAGAAGGGGGCAGCAGAGAATGAGATGGTTGGATGGCATCATCAACTCAATGGATGTGGGTTTGAGCAAACTCTGGGAGATAGTGAAGGATGGGGATGTCTGGTGTGCTGAAGTCCATGGGGTCGCAAAGAGTCAGATGACTGAGCGACTGAACAACAGTCGACATACACTGTAAGTTTCAGGTGTACAACCTAGTGATTCACAATTTTAAGGGTGATTTTAAGATTATACCCCATTTATAGTCATTATAAAAACTGGCTATGTTCCCCATGTTTGTAGCTTGTTTTATACCTAATAGTTTGCACTTCTTAGTCCTCTACCCCAAAGGCCCCTTCCCCCTTCTCTCTCCCTACTGGTAACCACTAGCTGTTCTCTCTTTCTAAAGAATGAGTCTGTTTCTTTCTTTTTTTTTTTTTTTAATATCATGGACAGTATTCCTGTAGTTAACCACCTTCGAGGAGTAAAGGAAAGGAGACTCAAATTTGCTATGAATAAAGGGAAAGACAAGAAAGTTAAGGAAAATAGTCTCAGGAAGATCATTTTATATCAAGCTTCTTTATTCTGACAAGCCTAATGTGTTTAGGGTGAGCAAGGCCTACAATTGAAGGCAGAAGGAGGTGGCAGAGGATAAGATGGTTGGATGGTATCACCAACTCAATGGACAATGAATTTGAGCAAACTCCTGGAGATTGTGAAGGACAGGGAAGCCTGGTATGCCGCAGTCTATGAGGTCGCAAAGAATCGGACATGACTTTGCAACTGAACAACAGGCCTAAAATATGGGAGCCACCAGAAAGAAACTTTGCCAGCAGGGGCTGAAAGTGCTTGCTGTTTAGATGACAAGGGAAAAAAAATCATTCCCCTGGGTATTCTAGCCTCTGCAAAGCATCTCTCCCATTCTGCCTATTAAACTTCTGCCACAAATATAAAAATACTGTGGTGTTGATTGGAGTAGTGGGCCGAAAAGGTGAAATAGATTTACTTTAGAAAAGGGAGAAAGAGCTACCAGCCTCAGGAGGAATAAATTCAGAAAGGCAGGAAGGGAGCTGGGGGAGAGAAGACAAGTGCTCTTGTCGCTGGGTTTAAGAGAGTTTGGAGGGAAGCTGGGAGAAGGAGGAAAAGAATTAGGAGGAGGGAGCCATAAACGTGTGATATATACGACTAGAGAGAGATGGGAAAGGCCATTTTGAGATGTTTTGCTGTACGTTTGGGAATCTCTTTCATATGTTTCAACAGAGCTCAGTAAAGATTACAATTGCCTTGCAATTATTTTTTTTCTTGGGCTGGAAAGCCCCCACTGACATAGCAAGCAACTTCAGTGGCAACACTCCCTTCCCTTCCTGCCTGTCTAGGTAGTAAGACAGTGTCCAGATTGTAAATTCTTTCATGAAAAGCCATTTGGGGATCTCCAGTAGGTTCTACAAAACAGAAGTATTTATTATGCTAATCCTAATACACAGTTTCTCATTCTTGAATGGGCAGCCTCAGAGTTTAAATTTTGCTCTCACAGTTTCACAGAAAGCACAGGAAGCATCACAGTAAGACATCTCTCTGATCATCAAGTGCTTTTGGATGATGTCATGTGGTTTTCTTGAATCATCGCTGTCCTTTACTGAGTATATGGCGGGACTGATAGGTGTTAGATGGAATAAGGGCTCAGAGTGGCCCACTAGCCTTGGTCCTTACTTGGGTCAAGAGCTATTGTGTCTTTGAGAACTTTATTTGAGTCAGTGCTGAGGTCCTGATTTTTTTTTTTTCCCTCTGCCAGATTTCCTGTATCTTTACCCACTTCTTTACCACCCAACCACATCTGGTCTGCTTAGCAAATTCCCACTCTAAAGGAAAGCCTTTTGAAATGTCCTCAGCTCTGTGAGACCCACCCTGACCACTCACCACAACCTCTGTACATAAGTCACCTTCTCATATTGCAATATTCCTTTCATATCTACCTTCCTCGTTAGAGTGAAGACGCAAATGATCTCTGCATCTTCAGTGCACACAGCTGATGCTCAGTAAACCACTGAACCACCATGTGTCATGTATCCTGTCTTTCTGGGCTGAGAAAGTCCAGTTTTTGAAAAGCCATCATTTTCCAAGCACTTCACCTAGAACTCAAATGGCAGTAGGTGCTAGGGAATTTGACCAACTACTCATCTCTCTATTATAATGCATATTTCTCAATCTTCGAACTGGCAATCTCAGAACAAAGGTCACTCAGATTTACAGAAAGTAGAGGAAAATACCCCAGTAGACAAATTTCTGATTATCAGGGGTGTAAGAATATCATTCTCAAAGTCTTTAGCAATAAGAGTTTCTTTCCCTACACTTCTGTCTCTGACATGAAACTCTTACTCTTTAAAAAAAAAAAGTTTATCTTTTAAATATGAAAGAACTCCATACTCATTAAAGAAAAATTGAAAAGCAGAAAAAAACAGAAAACAACAAAACAGTTTTCAGAGTTTCACTATGTAAACAATGTCTGTAACATACTGGGTATGAATTACTCTCTTATTTATGGACTTTAATAAAAACCAGTCAACAGCACATGCTGTCAGCTAAAATCAGAGCCAGATTCCACAGAAAATACATAGGTGGATTTCATAGTTGGTACCTGTGCACACCAGTAGGAAGCATCTGCCTACAGGCAATTCTGGCAGATCTGGGGAGGGGGAGATGAGTTAACAGAAAGGGTGAATTAGCACAGCTGGGTGCCTTTGCTTGATCTTATGGAGCTTTGTCTGTTGCCAGTCACTGTTCTGTTCTCTTCAAATCCCCTGGAGCCATGACAAGCCTCAGGCTTCCGGTTCCCATTCATGCAATTACTGATCAATCCTCTCAGGATGTAGTGATGGACATGCACTTCTTCTAAAAAATCTGAGCGCCTCTCCAGCGGTCCCATGACCTTCACCACTGGTTTCCTTGACTGAACGCCTTGAGCTGTCATATTTGAACTTTAGTTGACAGTATGACACTCTTCCTTGGGCCCTTAGTGGCAACCCTAGCATCATCACTTGTTACTTACTGTAATGAAACAAACAACTTCTCAGAATGGAAAGATCATGGCAGAAACATGATGGCTTGCTGAAGTTAATAAGCAGATATATGCAGCTTTCAGGCTGATTAGAGTGGACCATCAGGATGTCCTCATCTGTGTGGAATGACCAGGCCTGAGAAAAAGCATACACTGACTTCTCAACACTGGAATGGATCTTTACATGTGTATATATATTTGTTTTACTTAAGGTAGAAATTATTTCTGGGTCCAGAGGAATGAATCACTGCTATAAATAAACAAGGCTTACTTGGACTCTAGGAGGCCCTGTGCTACTTGCTGAAGGCGTAAAGACACGTGACAGTCCAATTAGGGAGAGACCCATGCACCTGTGTGGACAGAAAGGATTTTAATATTTATGGAATGCGCCCTCTGTGCTGGGTGCTGTGCTAGGTGTTTTGGAAAATTAACACATTTAATCTCAACAAAGTGTCAGTTAGAGAATATTTCTTTTCATTTTATAGACGAAGAAACTGAGGCTCAGAAAGTTATTTACTTTCCTAACTCACACAGCTGGAATTTTTAACAACAACTCAAAACTCGCATCGCAGTCAGTTTGCTGGAGCAGCATTCAGTATGGATGGACAGGATTTGGGAGTTTGACCTCCTTGCCATCTGCCTTGCCTTGCTTACTGGGGCAGCCAGGGTCCAACAGCCATACCATCCCAGTCTTCCTCCTCCTTCCCTGATGATGCAAAGGAAGAAATGGTGGCATGAATGGGATGTGTAGATTTACAGGGTCTTGTGTTCCTACTAGTGATGTGACTTCAAGTTCACGTCTTGATATTTCTGAGCTCTGGTTCCTCATCCATACAATGGCACAATGTCTACCTTAAGGTGAAGTGAAGTCGCTCAGTCGTATCCAATTCTTTGCGACCTCATGGACCGTAGCCTACCAGGCTCTGCGGTCCATGGGATTTTCCAGGCAAGAATACTGGAGTGGGCTGCCATTCCCTTCTCCAGGGGATCTTCACAACCCAGGAATCAAACGCAGGTCTCCTGCTTTGCAGACAGACACCTTACCGTCTGAGCCACTAGGGAAGTCCTTCAGTATTAACTATGTCTACCTTATAGGGTTAAGATTACGCATCTTGAGTTATAAGTGGCTCATACTGCACATGGAGCATTTTAACACTCAATAAACATTAGCTTTCGTGCCTTCACTGCTTCCCCAGCATAGACGTATATGGCCAGCACTGTACCATGTCCTAAAATACTCTCTATTTTTTCTGTGCTAATCTTTGTCCCCTGAAAACCATTCCCCTCCCTATTTGGCCGTAAATTCTTTGAGGGGAAAAAAACGTGCTACATATTAACATCTTTCATAGTGTGTGACCCATAGCAAACATGAAAAATCAAATACTTAAACCCAAATATTTGATTGATTGATTGATTGATTGCTTATTGACACCACGTTCTGACTGCTAGGTGATGGGCTAACAGGAGAGAACTGGAGCCGGCCAGCTTATCCAATGACTGGCTGTGAAAGCCCTGTTAAAATTTTAGGAAATTTGTGATCCAGGCATTAAATGATGAGTGGCTTAAAATCTGCTCTAGTAGGGGCATTTATACCACAGAAACTACCAAACCCTACAAAGAAGGGATTCATTTCACCCCCGCACCCAAACACACATACAGAGCCAGCATGTACCAGGTTTCCTGATAGTGTAATTCCTCTTGCTTCATCATTTTAAAGAGACTCCCAGATGATGCTTAGCTTAATTTTATGAAAGCAGAAACCTGTAGAGTGTTTGGAAACTCCTTATACAAATAGGCTTTCCAATTCTAAAACTGGAAATTTAAAGATCTCACTTACTTCAATCTGCCTCCAGTGTAGAAGAATCTTCTTTAAACAGTCTTGATGGATGCCGCAGGAATGGCAGTCTCTCTCGTGGATAGCTCCAAAACTTCTTCTTCATGATGGTCTGGTCCGATCTTTCCTGTAACTTGCACTCGTTGTTCTTGGATTTGCCTGTATTTTGTAGCCAAGTATAATGTCTGTACTCTCCGAGCGGTAGAGCTGAGCACAGCTATCAAGCCATAGCTGTCTGGACTTCTTTTGTCAGCCTGTGTGGCCTTCGTTTGCTCATCATTAAGACCCCTTTCTTGGTAAAGAACCTGACTGCCAGGGCAGGAGACGAAAGAGACATGGGTTCTGTCCCTGGGTCAAGAAGATCCCCTGGAGTAGGAAATGTCAACCCACTCCAGTATTCTTGCCTGGAAAATTCCATAGGTAGAGGAGACTAGTGGGCTACATACAGTCCATGGGGCCACAGAGACTCGGACAAGACTGAGCAACTGAACAGCCCTGGCACCATTGTAGTTCTCCAAGAACTGAACAAAATACTCTAGATTTGGCCAGTTAAGTACAAACAAGTGAGTTTACTGCTTTATATGATGTTTTCCCACAAGCATATTTCAGATTTAGTTTAAAAAAAGAAGAATTCTTTTTCATGGGCATTATTTTCAAGTCAGGCTACATGTCCCACTCTTTGTGACCCCATGGACTATATGTAGCCTGCCAGGCTCCTCTGTCCATGGAATTGTCTAGGCAAGAATCCTGCAGTGGGTTGCCATTCCTTCTCCAGGGGATCTTCCCAACCCAGGGATCAAACCTGGATCTCCTGCACTGCAGGCAGATTCTTTATTGTCTGAGGCACTAGGGATCTACATAATTCATTTCATGAACTTAGCACTGTACATTAATGATAGTTGTATGTAATATTCTCATTACTGATGCATTTTTATTGAGTACTGATTTTGGTAGCCATCATATTCATTCAAATAATTTTTAAGTTTTGTGACCTCCGCTATAGACCTTTCCATAGCTAAATTTTCAAGATTAACGCAAATATTCAGCCCATTGTGATTTATCCCATTACCATTATCCAACACAACTTTCTGAAATTTGTCTTCAAGGATATCATGAGAAGTTTTGTCCAATAGTTTGTTGAAATCAGGCATGTTTATATAATTCCCTAGATTTGTCAGTGTAACAATTTCATCCAAAACAGTAAAGACATTGATATGGTCTGCTTTGTTTTTAGTGAACCCAGCCAGTTTCTTGTATTCATCTGTTTGTTTTCTAGTTTGCTTGTAAGTGCTATATTTAATAATTGATTCTAGAATTTCATACTGAGAAAAACTCACCAGACGGCAGTTTCTGATAACTACCTTTTCCTGTTTGTTGTGATTCAGAATGACATTTTCTTAACATTTCCCTTGAAACTTCTCCTGTCCATGTTGATGTCACATGGTTTCTTAGTCATGGGACTCTTGCAAGTCTGAGTCATCCTGTGAAATCATTTGCTCTGTCCGTTAGGGCACTTCTATCCAATAGAAACATGAGGAAACCATAAAAATGAACTGTTGACATAATTTTAAAATTTCTAATAGCCACATTGCTGCTGCTGCTGCTAAGTCGCTTCAGTCGTGTCTGACTCTGTGCGACCCCACATTAAATAGCTAAAAAGAAACAGGCAAATTTTTTTTTTTAAGTTCTTTATTTACTTTACATTTTGGCCATGCTGAGTATTTGTCGTCGTGTGCAGGCTTTCTTTAGCTGCAGTGCACAGATTTTTCACTGTGGCGGCTTCTCTTGTTTCAGAGCATGGGCTCTAGAGCGCACAGGCTCCAGCAGTTGGGCCCACAGGCTTAGGTGCATGTGGGATCTTCCCGGACCAAGATTCGAACCCGTGTCTCCTGCACTGGCATGGAGATGCTTTGCCAGTGGACCGCCAGGGAAGTCTGATAAACAAGTAAAATTAATTTTAACTCTGAGTGGTTATCATTTCAATATATAACCTATATAAAATTACTGGGATAGTTTACCTTTTTCATACTAAGTCTTCCAAATCTAGAGTGTGTTTTATACTTATAATAAATCTTAACACATATATGCCAGCCACATTTCAAGGGCTCGAAAGGCTCATGTAGCCAGCAGTATCATATTGAGTCATGCAGGGATAGACTTCTACTTATTGCAAGTGACTGGACATTATTGTTGCTATTATTATTCTTATGGTGTACTCTATTATCTTGTATTTCATTCCTGTTTTCATGCTTATTCTTTCCTTTTCAACACGAAGGGCTTAGGCAGAGTCAAGAAAGCAAGAGCTAAAGAGAGATGGAACAGCCTCACCTTCTCTTTGTCTGTTAATATTAATGAGGGTACCTTTTACAGTGAAACACTGTAAAGAAAACTCATTAAGGGCAACAACATCCCCTAGCCCACAACTCTCCCTAGGACCACAAAATGGGTATGTTACAAAGGCCGGGGAGCTAATTCTCTCCAGATGTTTGCAAAGCAAGCAAGACCAAAAGGTGGAAACTGAAATTACTAAACACTTAATAAGGAGCTGATGGAACCAAGGCCCCAGGGTTGGCTCAGCAATAAGTGAAACACAGAGACCCTATTTGTTCAGAGGAACTTCAAAGTCTCCTATAAAATCCCAGGAAAGGTGAGAGGCAAAGACACTGCAGAGGATTCTGCAGCATTCCTGCAAAGTCAAACTGAAGACTGACTTGAGATGCTTCCCCTGGTGCTTAAGAAGACTTGGGGGCAGATCTGGCGAGCAGATGTTTCACTTTTGTCGATGCCCATTCTTACATATAGTACATTTATGGAGGATATAGGCCTTTCCCTAATGAGGCCAAAGAGGGCAAAGCAATTAAACATTCAGTTAAAAAAAAAAAAAGAGCAAATGCCTTATCTGTACTACATACTACTCTAGACCCAAACCATAAATTTGCTAATGAGGTATAGCAGATCCAAATAAAGTTGGCCTTACTTATCTTTGTTTTTTCTTCCTTCCCTCTCTTTAATAGTGGGACAGAGAACAAGAAGGTTTGTCTAAGATCATACTTATGAATGCTGATGCTGAAGCTGAAGCTCCAATGCTTTGACCACCTGATGTGAAGAGCTGACTCACTGGAAAAGATCTTGATGCTGGGAAACATTGAGGGCATGAGGGCCAGGGGGCAGCAGAGGATGAGATGGTTGGATGGCATGATCAACTCAGTGGACATGAGTCTGGGCAAACTCCGGGAGATAGTGAAGGACAGGGAAGCCAGGTATGCTGCAGTCCATGGGGTCACAAAGGGTTGGACATGAGTGAGCAACTGAACAACAACAACAAATAATTACAGAGCAGAAAAGAAGATCAAATAATCAAATGTGGTATCATTTGAAAGTCTGATAAGTTATCTCTTTGGTCACCAGTTACCTGGAAGGAGAAAGTTTTTTGGATCCAATCCTATAGCTGTTTTTTTGTCTGTTTGTTTAATTTTGTTTGGTTTTTTCATTGTTAATCACTGCGGTCTGTCAGGTACGCACTGTTTGCCTTTCATATCTTTCTCTGAGACTCAAAGAAGGAATGAAATAATACCGGCTGAAAAGCAAGACAAGAAAAATGATCAAATGTGCCCCAGGGACTTCCTTGGTGGTCCAGTGGCTAAGATTCCAAGCTACCCAATGCAGGGGGCCTGGGTTCAATCCCTGGTTGGGGTACTAGACTCCACATACTGCAACTGAAAGATCTTGCATGCTACAATGAATATAGAAGATTCTCCATGCCGACTAAGACCTGGTGCAACCGAATAATTAAAGTATTTTTTAAAAAATTGATCCCACTCAGTTCAGTCACTCAGTAGTGTCTGACTCTTTGTGACCCCATGGACTGCAACATACCAGGCTTCCCTGTCCATCACCAACACATGCCAACTCATGTCCATTGACATGGTGATGCCATCCAACCCTCTCATCCTGTCATTCCTATCTCCTCCTGCCTTCAATATTTCTCTGCATCAGTGACCCCACTACCTAGGCAAAATAACTGCCATGGAGGATGGAAGAGAAATAAAACTCATTAAAATTCATTAAAACTCAGAGTTCTTTCAGTTTTTAGTTTTAAGAGAGAAAAACAGGCAGTTCTGGTGTTAGAAAGTTCTGGTGTTGCCTCTGGTATGAGGTAAAATCCCCTATCTCCTCAGAGAATCCAAACAAAATGGATCCCCCCTTCCCTTTTTTTTCCAGTTTTATGAAGATTTCACATTCACATTCAGCTGTATGAATTCACTCACAGCACAGTATAAGTTTAAGGTGAACAGCATGATCATTTGACTTACATACATCATGAAATAATTACCACAGTATATTCAGTGAACCCTTTTTTTTTTTACTAATAGAATTATGTGCATTGCATTCACAATATGTTGGTAAGTCAAATGTATATTCTCTTTGAACTGAGGCCTAGGATGGATTCCCAGCTCAGCCAGCCACTTACTAAATGTGTAACATCTTAACTCCTCTTGAGTTTCAGTTTCCTTATCTATAAACAGAGCACTGGGGGATGGGGAAACGGGGAGTGGGGAAAACTTCCTTCCTAGGATTATTCTGAGGCTTAGCAAAGGCAGCGAATGCAAAGCACTGACCTTTCATAGCCCAGTCCTGGCGCAGGCTAAGAGGTAGCTAATGACACCCAAGGTGATAGCCACTGACTATTCACCATCCCACCTTCCATTCACCACTTCTCCTGTAGAAAGATGGCTTTTTGGTATTCACAGCCTTCAGTAGATTGCTTTATTGGCAGGCAGATTCTTTTCCTTCCTTCACACAAAGGGCAGTTCTTCAGGATTGTTCCCTGTGCTACTTTTCTTCATTAAGAAAAAGAACAGTCTCAGCTGGGTCCCATACTTGGTGAATTCCTTCGTCTGAGCATTCTGAAACGGCTTTCTGAGCTGGATCCTTGGCTAAAGAGCTACGCGTCACTCTGTAGCCATGCTGCCCTCACTTCCCCTTCCTAGGACTTTTGTGCATATGACCAATCCTCACAATAACGCATTTCATAAAGTCATGATTTGACAAGAAAAAGATAAATGTAAACATTACACAGACAAACACTGGGAAGAGAAACATCTGGATGTCCACTGCTTGCTTCCTGTTGAGAGCGTTTGGGAACTTGGGGATTTTAACAGTTGGACAGGGCTAATTTTGGAAACAACTTCACATTCGTACAAAAAGGAAAAGCACATATTTATTACACTTCACTCATCCAGTGAGGGAAGTTGGTGGTCATCTTCCCAGGCCTCTCTGAGAACAAAAGGGATTGAATTGGAAACCCAGGGAGGTTTTTTTCTCCCTTTTCATCCTCTCACTTCCAGGGCATACCTTCTTCTTGCATGACTCCAAGTTCCTTGCTTTCCAACTTTCTTTCTTACATTCACTTTCTTCCAAGGTTCTGGAAGTCCTGACTTGATTCTGGCTCTACCACTGACAGATCTCTTACTCTAAGCCTCAGTTTCCTCTTTTGAAAATAAAATTACTCACAGTAGTAATAGTAATAGCAATCATAGCAATAATAAGTACTAACCCTCCAATTTCATAAGATTGTGTCAATCAAGTCTTTTCCTCCTCCTCCCAGTTCCCAGAATACTTGATGTTCTTTCTTGCTTCTATATCTTTCAATATGAGGTTTCTCTTTTTCTCTCCCTAGAAAACTATGACTCAGTTTTTCAGGCCTAGCCGAATATTACTGATGCAGTGAGAGATTCTTTGTCTCTCTCTCACAGGTATTAAAAATAATACTTCAAGGGACATTTAGTAACAGGGAAAATTTTGAAATACATCTTTAAGTAAGAAAAAGCAAGTTCTAAAATATATGATCCAAATTACGTACTGTATTGAGTTAGCTAAAAAGGTCATTTGGGTTTTTCCATAACATCTTACAGAAAAACTAGAACATTCTTTTTGGTCATCCCAATATTATATATATATTTAAATTTATTTAACAAGATGGTAAATGGGGCTTCTCTTGTTGTGGGCTTTGGGCTACAGCTACGAAACTGAAAGAACCTTCCTATTGTAAAGAGGAGATACTAGGGACATGTGCAGATGTTATTAAAAAGTTGACCAGATAGCCTCGCAACACCCCCCCCCATACACACACACACACACAGTCACTCACACATACACACTTGAAAGTGTTAGGTGCTTAGTTGTGTCTAGCTCTTTGCAACCCCATGGATCATAGCCTGCCAGGCTCTTCTGTACATGGAATTTTCCAGGCAAGAATATTAGAGTGGGTTGCCATTCCTTCTCCAGGGGTTCTTCCTGACCCAGAGATCAAACCTGGGTTTCCTACATTTCGGGCAGATTTCTTTACCGTCTGAACTACAAAAGAAGCCCTCCACTACCTACATAAGAAACAATAAGAAACTCAAATTCAATCTGCTTAAGTATGAATTTCTTACTAATGAGTTGTTGGCTGAATAGAAACTGTTATGTCATCTCTTCCATTCCCCATGAGTTGCTTACTTCTCAGGTCAAGTGGTTCCTGGAGAACCACTCCAGGAAATTGAGGCTGCCTGCAAGAAGGGGAGCCTGGCTTCTCCCTTTCTCAGGATGCTGACTGAGTTACAGACACTCTCAGACCCACCAACGTGCTGCCTCCCAAGCAGAAAAGAGTAAGAAAGCTCCTAGGAGGTTGACACATGATCCCTTCCCTAGAGGTGGTGGGGGGCACATGTGAACCCAGAGAGCCCTGTCTGGGCACCCTGAAGAGGGGAGTCAGAGGAGCAGCAGGCCACAGCAGGGTAAGGAGAAAAAGCAGCAGAGGACCAATGACGCCAATGATGCCGATGACCAATGATGCTATTTAGGATGGAGGGGAGACCTCAGTTTTCCACAGGCCAATAAGACATTTTGAAGGTAACTGGACCTAAAGATCCTTGAAGGTCACCCCAGCAGAAAATGGCGGTAGAGTGACTGCAAAAGCTGAGAGTGGGGGAAGGCAGGGCATCAGCTGTGTTGTGTGTCACACAAATATCAGGGGCTGCACAGTATGTAGTTAACTGGGTGCCTCCTCGTAATCCACACAACCCGTCAAAGACCAGGGTGTGGAAGCCTCCAGAGACAAGCAGGAGGAGCCTGGGAGGTGTAAAACAGCAGCCGCAGCCCTAAGGGAGGATGTTTCTCTCTTCCTCTTCCCTTCTCTTTGCCCCAAATCAGGAGATCTAGTAGCAGCAAGGAGAACACACCCAGACATCACACTCCTCACTCCCCACTGAAGATTCCTGCCAGGGACTCAGAACTGTATTGAGGCTTGCAAATCCAGGGATGTTGTGAAGAGCAGAAATTTTAAATTGGAAGTGAGATGGAAACTTTGCCTTAGGCTAAATGAAACAATGTTATAACTGAAAGTGACTTTTTTTTTTTCCTAGATCCATGTTGCTCTCAAGAGCCCATTCCTATTGATGGATGAAAAAAACTTCAGACGTGCTAATGAAAGACAGTGCTTCCCAGGTGACCCTAGTGGTAAAGAACCTGTCTGCCAATGCAGGAGACATAAGAGACACAGGTTCTAGGTCGGGAAGATTCCCTGAAGGAGGGCATGGCAACCCATTCCAGTTTTCTTGCCTGGAGAATCCCATGGACAGAGGAGCCTAGCAGGCTACAGACCATGGGGTTGCAAAGAGTTGGGCAAGACTGAAGCAACTTGGCACACAAGCAATGAAAGCTAATCCAGTCTTTGCTCACATATCCAGAGAGCAGTCCATACAGAATTGCCCTGGGTCCTTGGTATAACTTAAAGGGAAATGTTCACAATGTCCAGAGCTCTTGATGTCCTACAGATGAAGTGGGAGGATGTCCTCAAATTCCAAGCAGCAGGAACCCACTTATGTGGCACCAACTGTGACTTCCAAATGGAACAGTGCATCTACTAAAGGAAAAGGGATGACGTCTACATTCTAGATCTGAAGGGGGCCTGGGAGAAGCTTCTGCAGATGGCTTGTGCCATTGTTACCATTTAAAAACCAGCTGATCAGTGTCACATCCTTCAGGAACACAGGCCAGGGGGCTGTGCTGAAGTATGCTGCAACCACTGCAGCCACCCCTCCTGCCGCCCGTGTCACTCCCAAAGCCTTCCCTAATCAGACCCAGGCAGCCTTCTGGGGCCATGTCTTCTGGTGGTCACTGATCCCAGAGCTGACAACCAGCCTCCCATGAAGGTGTTGTGCGTTAACCCACGGACCACTGCGCCCTGTATACAGACTCTCGTCTGTGCCCTGTGGTCACTGACATCCTTGCAGCAAGAAGGAAGCTCACTCAGTGTGTCTGAGGAGGTGGATGCTGGCCCAGAAAGTTCTGCATGCGCATGGCACCACCATCCTGGGTGCACACCTATGGGAGGTCACCCCTCACCTCTGCTTCTATAGGTGGGGCTGGAGAGTCAGAAAAGAATGAGCAGTACATGCTGAGAAGGCCACAAGGAGGAACAGCAGGGTGCACGGGGTCCAGCTCCCAAGCTCATGACCACTCCACCTGAGGTCACAGATGGGTCTGAAGGCATAAGCGCCTCTGTGCCTGCCCAGCAGGTCCTGTAGAAGACGGGAGTCCTCAGCCACCACTGTGGACTGGTCTACTGGTCTACAGGTCCCAATGCTCAGGTGACTGAATGGGTAGGAACAACCACTTAGTGGTCCTAAGCTGCTCTTCCCTAGGCTCTTACACAGAAAGCAGAGATAAGATTAGCAGAAAAAGATAAAAGGAATGTAATACAGTCTCTAGGTTTGAAACTCTTCCAGGTAAATATTCTGTTGATTCTGCTAGTCGAAATGTGGGACCACTTTTTCCTTCTCAAGGTATTTCCCCTTCTCCTCCCTATTTCTGCGATGACATCTGGGTTTAGGCAGCAGTTTACACATCCTCTACAATGGGAAGGGACGTCTCTAATCTGCACACTGAGTCCTCATTTTACAGATGAGAAAGGGAAGGTGGAGTAGCCTGTTGAGGGCACCTAGCTGGTGGGGTGAACAGCTGCCTCCGTGGTGAGCGGAGGTTGACATATACAAGTGTAAGAGAGCCTGGGTGGATGGATGGGGCCATTGACGTGTCACCGCAGAAAAATACAGAGCACGCCGGCTGGATGTGGATGGCATGGTGCCAGATCTTGGCACACTTATCAAGATACTCTCAGATTCACATAACACACACCAGCCTAACACACTGGGGTCATTTCTATCCTTCTGGAAAATAGACATGGTCCAGTAAAGGACATAGGACTTCACAGGCTTCAATATAAAATTGGTACTATTTGTTCCGTTAGCGTATTCCTCATTCAACTATTAGTATCTATTTCATGTGTTTTACATATAAGGTAAAATCCTAGGTACTAAGGAAAAAGAAAAACAATGCAGATGGTCCCTGTTCTTATTGAGCTTTTATTCTAAAAAGGAAGGGAGAGGACACATATGAGGGGCTTCTCTGCTGCCGCCACGATGCGCCATGTCACCTCCATCCTGCTGGCTGTCCTTGCCGGCAGTTCCTCTCCCACCACTAAGGAAGGACATCAAAAGATCCTTGATAGCATGGGCATTGATGGCTCAACAAGATCATCAGTGAGCTGAACAGAAAAAAATCATTGAGGACATCATCTCCCAGGGCTTCAGCAAGCTGGCCAACGTGCCCACTGGCAGGGCTGTGGCTGTCTTCACTGCCCGGGATCTGCAGCTCCTGTGCAGGTTCGGCCCCAGGGCAGAGCAGAGAAGAAGGCAGAGTCTGAGCAGTCAGTGGATGACTTATTTGACTAGAGTCCTGTGTGTGTGCTCAGTCACTTCAGTCGTGTCCAACTCTGCGAACTTATGGACTGTAGCCGTTAGGCTCCTCTGTCCATGGGGATTCTCTAGGCAAGAATACTGGAATGGGTTGCCATGCCCTCCTCCGGGGGATCTTCCCCATCCAGGGATGGAACCCAAGTCTCTTACATCTCCTGAATTGGCAGGCAGATTCTTTATCACTAGTGCCACCTGGGAAGCACAACTAGAGACCTGGGTGAGTGAAGTGAGTTGGTGAAGTCGCTCAGTCGTGTCCGACTCTTTGCGACCTCATGGACTGTAGCCTACAAGGCTCCTCTGTCCATGAAATTTTCCAGGCAAGAGTACTGGAGTGGGTTGCCATTTCCTTCTCCAGGGGATCTTCCCAACCCAGGGATCGAACCCAGGTCTCCCATATTGCAGGCAGACGCTTTAACCTCTGAGCCACCAACTAGAGTCCTGCTCCCCTTCAAATAAAACCCTTTTTCATGTTAAAAAAGGGGGGGAGGGGTGGAGAGAATGAAAACTAATTGCACAATGAAGGTCCTATTGCATTTTTTGATAAGTGTTCTGATAGAGAAATTTAGCACCCTATGAGACTATAAAATAGGACAGGTCTATTTGGTGAGTCAGAGAATCTTTTCTTTTCTTGAGGGAATGGGCTTTGAGCTAAGCTAGAAAAGATGAATGGAAGCTAGCCAGGGGGAAGGGTAGTACTATAAGAATGCTCCAGATTCCCTGAGCTAGTCCTATTAAGACAGGGCAGGGCTCAAGCACAGACTTAAAAAAAAGAGTTGGGGTGACTGCGCAGTGGTAAGGTCAGCTGTATGAGATTATAGATTGAGTAGATATTGGATTCCATCCATGGTGCACCAGGCAGTGCGTGCAGGAAGAATCAGACTGGGCGTTTCCTGGGAAGGTACAGGAAAAGGAAAAACTAGCCAAAATAGAACTGTAGCATTTCCACATTTCAATGTGATGTGACAGACAATTCACCTAACAGTACTTAAAACTGAGGTGAGCAAACTTTCTGTTAAGGGCCAGCTAGTAAATAGGCTTAGAGGGGCAGTTGTCTCTGCGGCAATCTTTCAGCTCTGCAGGTGTAGCACAAGAGTAGGCAAAGACAAATGTGAACACGGGAGCACAGCTGTGTCCCAATAAAGCTTTATTTATTGCCCATGGGCTGCAGTCTGTTGATCCTCAGCATAAAATAACATATTGAAGGTTCACTTAGCAAGAGGTATAAAGCGGTGAGTGGTTTTAGGGTTAGTTCAGCAACAGATTGGAGAAGGCAAAGCTACCCACTGCAGTATTCTGGCCTGGAGAATTCCATGGACTGTATAATCCATGGGGTCACAAAGAGTCGGACACAACTGAGCGACTTTCACTTCACAGCAACAGTACAAGGTGACCAATTGGAGAATCACGTGCTTCTCTATGGTCTTGTGAGCATATAAAACCAGATCCTCCCAGAGTTTTTGCCCTTACTTTTACAGGCAAGTTCATTAAACTAATAGTCGAGGGGACATAGATCCTTGAAGAAATTCACTGAGAAGTTCTTAAGGGGGACAACTCAGGGTTTTTTTTTTTTTAAGTTTATTTTTAATTGGAGTATAGGAGATCCAACCAGTCAATCCCAAAGGAAATCAACCCTGAATACTCATTGAAAGGACTGATGCTGAAGCTGAAGCTCCAATACTTTGGCCACCTGATATTAACAGCCGACTTATTGGAAAAGATCCTGATGCTGGAAAAGATTGAAGGTAAAAGGAGAAGAGGGCATCGGAGGATGAAATGGTTGGATAGCATTATCAGCTCAATGCACATCAACTTGGGCCAACTCTGAGAGATAATAAGGGACAGGGAAGCCTGGTGTACTTCAGTCAATGGGGTTGCAAAGAGTAGGACATGACTTAGAGACTGAACAACATAATTGCTTTACAATACTGTGTTGGTTTCTGCTGTACAACAACGTGAATCAGTCACAAGTATACATGTATCTCCTCCCTCTCGAGCATCTCTCCCCTGCCCCTCCCCACCCCTCTAGGTCATCACGTCACCTAGCGGAGCTCCCTGTGTTAAACAGCAATTTCCCACTAGCTATCTGGTTTACGCAGGATAATTATATGTTTCAATACTACCCTCTCAATTCATCCCATTCTCTCCCGTCAGGGGTTTTAAGAGCTAAATGAGAAGGAGTGGTTCATAGTGGTTAGGCTAACCAAGGACAGAAACTAGTACTCTGGATAGAGTAGAGCAAATTGGCTAGTCTATCCAGGATTTGTCAGTATAAATGCTCTTTGGTTAGCAAAGGGTCTTCATTTCAGTCCTGTGGGTACCTGATTCCTGGAGTCCTTCAAAGTTCGCTGTCCTTCATCAGGTTTCATCAGATTCTACTGTTTACAACCAGCTGTGATAAACATGCAAGTCAGTTTTGATTTCTCCTAGCAAATGTTGCTTCTAGTGTAAGTTTTATCTTTTACAGTCAGTTCCCAGATAGCTGCTAAAATTCTAAGCATCACTTGTTTAAAGGTCAGCATCTCTTCAAGAGGAAGGGCACAGTCAGAGGAGCTCTTGCTCACAGCACTGCCTCTCATATCAGGGAAGAAATCATTCCCAGAAGCCTCCTATCCACTCCTGCTATCTTACCCTTATGTCTCCTTGGTTAAAACTAGGTCCCACATGCACCTCTAGACCTGTCACTGGCAAAGAGGACAGGTCACCACAACCCTTCCTGGGCTGCCTGTCTGATACCTGAACCAGGTATCTGGCTGGGCATCTGTTAGCAGGGAGGAAGGGCTTTGACGGTTATTAGGAAGGCCACCAACCGTGTCTCTGGACAACCACAACCGACCTTCCTCCTTATTAACAGAAAATGCAGAGACAGTGGGAGATTGTTGGTCCTGAAGAAGCTATCTGATAGAGAATCTCACACAGTTCTGCAAGAAATCAGAAGGCTCTTTAGAGTGCAGTCCCTGATCATAGTCTGAGTGTGCTGAATGAGTGTCAATAGTGTTGGCTGCTAATGAGAATTATCGTATCTTATCTATTTGGAGGTTTGGATTTTGTCTTTCATTAGAATACTTAAAGGGAACATCCCTCCATCCAGTTCCTCTTCCCAGGGCCACACAGAACCAATCTCAGGAAAAACCTCAAGGATAGGAAACTCCAGTTTATCCATAAAGCAAACATACTTATAGTTTAAATGATCAGCCATAGGTTATTGGACTTATTCTATTTATACTCTACTTTTATGAAAAACCGGCAAAGTATATATACACATGCCAGTGTTAGGGATTTAGTAAGAAAAGCCATTTCCAGGATATGTTATAATTAAAGTCATACTAATTCAGCCCAATCCTTAAAAACCTACTCTGCCTCACTCTGCACTGTGAGATAATGATATAATTATAACCCTGAGGCATTGCAGGACATGAAAGAAAGAATGAACTCTTCAAGTTTTTATGTTAATTGTATGTTACTGTTGTCTAATTATTTGTCAGGGGAAGGCAATGAAGAGTGATGAGAAAAACATGGGTTTTTGAAGCTCCAGGCTTTGGATCCCAGCACTATCACTTACTAACTGCCTGCCTCAGTTTCCCCATCTCTGCAGGTGGGTTTTTTTTTTTTGTATCGTTAAGGTCAGCTTTAGATTAATCAGAGATTAATTAAAGATTAATCATAGGCTTTTTTGTTTCTTTTAACTAATTTTTAAATTAAAGTTACAAATTGAAATGAGCTCTTCCTTAACATTTTAAGTTTGGCTTCAAATCTTATTCATTTATAAGGCTAGTGAATTTTAACAATTACTTGAGAAATGACTCGATGGACGCGAGTCTGAGTGAACTCCGGGAGTTGGTGATGGGCAGGGAGGCCTGGTGTGCTGTAGTTCATGGGGTCTCAAAGAGTCGGACATGACTGAGCAACTGAACTGAACTGAACTGATGACTAACGTTTGCTTTCATTTACACACCTGGTTAATTAAACACCTTTACATATTTCAAAGTGTATTTAATGTATCTGATTCCTTCCTTAATGATTTCAATGGTCTGACAACAGAGTTTCCTTAATTAAAAAAAAACCCTATGTCTAATAAATTAAACTTAGAAATATGGGAAACTGTAGCTCCCTTAGATATTCTAATACAGTACATAAACTTAGTGAGACTTCAAATGAAAATCACAAGTTTAATCAGGTATTTGATTACATAATTTAAGTTGGAGTTACAAGACTGTTACTCTGTTTGGCCAAATTCATTGTAAACATTAGAAATATGTAACACTTGCATAGATTCCCTCAGCCTGAAAGATTAATATTTAACAAGTCTTTATCTGTTCAGACAAATATCGCTGAAAGTCATTGAGGTTACTTTCAACTAAGAGAACTGTCTTCAGCTACCTGCACTGACTCCTCTCACATCTCACTTAGAAAACCAGTGTATCTCCCCTTGTACTATATGGGTGCCCTTCTGAGTCTGTCTATCACTGAAGATTCCAGACTTAGCGAGGATGCTGACTAGACTCCTGTTGATTCTGCTTGGATGTGCTGAAGGTTATTTGTAGTTGCAGATCAGTTTCAAAACGAGGCTATTTATGTTGCTCTTGTCCTCAGAGTTAATTCATACCTATTTCTATGTGTGCTCTAGGAAGCCTGTAACTAGGAAGCCTGAGTCAGTCTCTCGGTTGGGTTTTGCATTTCCTCCACAAAACCTTAAATCTGTAAGAGCCTCTCCACTTCTTCCAGGATTCTAGAGTTACATATCCTTGGTTATTGATACTGTATATATGCATTGTGTATTGGATACTGAAATGACAACTGATTGAGTTTCAAATATCTCTATGACTTCGCTTATGGTCACAATATGTGAGATGTCTATTAACAATCTATGCTTGTGGAATTATACTACCCACCTTGCAGGGCTGTTGTATATTAGCATTAGTGAATGTTAAGCACCTGCCCTGGTAATGGTACAACTACTATTGCTTTTACAACTCATTGACCCTAATGGATTTTCTAGTTACTAACACTGCTCATTTCCTCATTGGCCAGCTTAAGTCTTATCATTAATTATGACATCATTGCAGCCCTACATAAATCCTCAGTTGTCGGGACTTCCTTGATGAACCAGTGGTTAAGAATCTGTCTTCCAATACAGGAGACATGGGTTCAATCCCTGGTCAGGAAGCTAAGATCCCACATGCCATGACACAACTAAGCCTTCGTGCTGCAACTACGGATCCTGTGCGCTCTGCATGCCGCAGTGAAGACCCCACATGCTGCAACTAAGACCCGATGCAACCAAAAATAAATTTTTAAAAAAGAATAGGAAAAAAAGGTTTAAATAAATTCTCAGTTGTTTTGCCCCTTTCTTTCCTCATCAGACTTCTATGGCAAACCACCAACCTTCTTAAATTGCCACACTTACTCTGAGTCTGTGAACTTGCTTCCAATGTCACTAAGGAAACACAGGCACTCAAATGGTAACATCCACATACTCCCATCCCCATATCCAACCACCTCTCTGCATCTGTGCATATCTCTCTCAGATGAACTCCTAGCAAAAACCAGCCTCTCTCTTTGTGTACTAGATCTCATCTCCTGTCTGTATGAGAACACTGCTTTTGCAATCCCCTCCCTCTCTCGAGCATTATCAATCTTTTCCTCTCTAATAGATCTCATCCATTTGCTTACACAATTGCTATTAGTCCTCCCATCTCTTTTCCAATCTTCTCTTGACTCCTTTTCTTGCCCAGTAAAGCTTCATTTTTTAAAATTTCCTTTTCAAAACTGCTTCAATGAGTTGTCTCCATTTCTTTTCTCCCATTATCTCTTGAGCGTAGTCCAATCAGGCTGTTGCCACATCACTCCAGGGAAACCATTTTTATCAAGATTACAAATGACCTCCGTTTTCTAAACCCAATGCTCGGTTCTCAGACTTCTTCTCATTTGATTTATCTGCATGATTTAACACTCTGAAAATCTTTCTTCAACAACCTTTCTTGTTGTTTGTCTTATCTGTTACCAGCTCCTTCTCAGGCTACTTTGCTGTTTTTCCTCTGATCTTTCAGCATAAAGAAGCTCAATCCTCATTGCTCTCAGTCCTCTAGACCTCTATGCCTTTCTCTCCACTCTTTGCCCCTTGGTGCTATCATTGAATCTCATGATTTTAAATGCTATCTATATACCAGTAGAAGCCAAATTTATGTTTCTATCACTGACCCATCTACTTAGCATCTCCACTTGGGAGTCTAATGAGCATCCCAAACTTATTATTGTCCAAAATTGAGGTCTTGTGCTTTTCCAAACAAACTTACTTGCCTTCTTCATTTCAGGAAATAGAAGCTCTAGCTCTCCATTTACTTATGGCTTCAGTAATTTGTGGCACACGGTCTTTGTGGCTCCTTGGCATGTGGGATCTTCCCAGACCAGGGACTGAGCCCGTGTCCTCTGCACTGGTAGGTGAATTCCCATCTTCTATACCACCAGGGAAGTCTGAACAGTACTGTAATATCAATGATTATCAGTCATCATTTAACTGAGACCTTCCCTGGCTACATATGAAAAGTTACAAGTCATCCCAACCACTTTCCAATTTCCCCAGCCCCTTTAATTATTTAATGTCTTCAGCACCCATCACCACCTTTGTATATGATGTGTATTACATGTTTATCTTGTTTGTTTTATATCATCCTCTATCAGCATGTAAGCTCCAAGGAAAAAGTGAGTCTTATTTTATTCTGTGTTCCCAGTATCTAGAATAGAAACTGCATATATAGATTAAAAGCTGCTATACATGACAAGAAGTATACAATTAGTGATCCATGTAAAATAGACTTTGATTTTTCAGTTGCTCAGGTTTGGAATTTGACTAAACCAGGGTTGGTATTGTTTATTTATTCAACAGCTTTGCATATACACTTAACTTATGCCAGACTCTGTGCATCAAGGATAACATCCTCATACATACTGGATCCACAAAGAGAGCTTCTTATTGTACTCTATTTCTGCCGACGGAGGAGAAGGAGCATCTTGACTTTCTTGTTAACAAAGTTGTAAGCTTCCAGTGAAGATCTGGCTGATGTTACGGTTTCCTGTTCAGAAATACAAGGAAGTCTCTAAGTGACAAGCACACTTCCTAATTTCTCCTTCCTGACCCATTTGCATTTCATCACATGTGCAGGCCCTCTGGTAAGCAACACTTATGCCAATAATGAAGCGCCCGGCATCTTAATTTGAAAAGTGCTCATCAGCTTGAGGTTAGCCTCTGTGCATCACAGTATACTTTAATGAATCAAATAATGCATTTCTCATTTGCAATTAAATAATACCTTAAAAGGCTCTGCCTTCCTCAAATGACCCATGTGGAATTCATTTTCACATAGGGTTAATTACACTCAGCACTGAGGGTAGATACTGTGGTGAGGGCTGTGGCTATTCACCAGGTCCTTGAAAGCAAATCATAGAGGACCTTAGCAGAGAATCTAAAAAAAAGTCTTAGTAGGAAATGAAGTTAAGATGTAAATATCAAATCCAAGGCTAGCTTGCTTCCCCACTTAGGGATATTACTGCTGAGTCTATTATTTCCACCAAGTTGTTTTTTTTTTTTCAAAGACCACATCCAGTTGTGTAAAAAATTTGAGGTAGTAATAAGTATATTTGCATATGATATATATAGAATTTGCATAGAATTATACACTATCTTCAGGAAAACTCCAAGTTGAAATAAAATTAGTACTATTTTTTCTTATTGTGTTTTCCTTAGTTGCTGTGCCTCAGTCTTCCTGGCTCCCCAGGAAAAAAATGCAGTGTTTCCTGAATGGCACCCTATCCTTCACCTGCCATCAGCTCCCATCTCTTTTCTTGTTTCCTACGTTACCGAAGACTCCAGGCCCACAGAACTACTCATGATTTTCTAACACACCCACAGGAAATCACTATCTGTTGACTGTTTGTTAGCCACTGTTTACTGCCTTCCTTCTGAACAGAAACCATGATTTTCTTCCTTCTGGCATTTGTGTACCATCCACTGCAGGGGCCCTCAGAAAGCTCCAGGGTGTAAGTTTCGATCAGTTTACCGTCAGCTGGTAGATCTAGCCCCTTGGTCAGTTACTCGCTTATGCATGGCAATGTGACGCAATCCTGGCAAATGAGAAGCACAGGGATGCCTGCTAGGGGATTCCTTGGAAAGTTTCCTGAGTCTTAAAAAAGGACACCAAAAGGACAGAGGCTCACCTCTTTTCTGCTTCTAGACAGGGCAACAGAGGAGGTGAGGCTTAGAACAGCTTCAGCATCATATAACCATGAGCGTGAGTAACCCACATGAGATGGCAAAGTAGCAAGGTAGAAGGAACCTGGACTCTTAAGAGGTCACTGTGCCTCCAGTTAAGCAATCATAATATCATCATAATCACAATGCAATCACAATTATCACCCAAGTCTCAGGCACTGTTATGACCAATTTACACACATTCACTGTTAATCCTCTAACTGCCTTATGCAGTGGACGTTTTTATTATTTCCATTTTACAATTGAGGAAACAGAACCATGGAGGGGTTAATGTGCCAAGGTCACTTTCCTTATCTATTTGTTTGCTTTTTCAGCTTTTTGTTATAGAAAATTTAAAGAATATACTAAAGGAGAGTACAATGTAATGAATCCCCAGGTACCCATCCATCATCTAGTTTAAACAATTAGCAACTCATGACCAGTCTTGACTCATCTGTGGCCTTGTCCACTTTTCCTCTGCCCCACATTATTCTGAAGCAAATCCCAGATCTCATATCATTTCATTCTGGGTTACATCATGCGTGACAAAAGCCAAGAGCTACTTTTATGGGGTCTTCTGTTACAACTAAAACTAGCCTCTAAATATTAATAACTTTCTCATCATAAAAATTTGAAAATGTAGATAAGCTGAAAACAAAATATAGAAAATCATCCACAATATGATCACCTAAAAACAACTAATAATAATTAATGTACTTCCTGTCAATACTTTGCATAAGTTTGAGTATGAGACTGTATTTTGTCCAGTTATTATGACCTGAGCATTTTCCATCCTCATTCCAGCCCCAGGATCTTTGGATGCTGGGCTCCCTCTATCCTTCCTTCTTCTGGGAACTTGAAAAAGCACTTCCTTTGCTCTTTGTACAGCACTTCCACTACTTTAATCACATGCAGCAATTTTCTATTTACCTGTGTTCCTGTCTAGAGCAGGTGTCTGGTGCCTATATCGTTACAAGAAATGATATGATAGAAGTAATTATTGGAAAGATGATGTGGAACGTGCGGTTGTCTGTATCATGCAGTGTGCACTCTACGTGGATGCAGTGAAGAAACTTTCCTCTCATCCCAGGAGCAAGTAAAAACCATAGAGCTGAAACCTGGCTCTTACTTTGAAAAGTGTTTACAGTTTTCAAGGCATGAACTCTCTCACTAGTTTTAATTTATTTTATCTTCCCTTTGCCATGAGTTATTTATACATGAAATAATCACATGGTATCACGACAGGACCATTTTTGACATGTGAATTCATGACTTCCTTCTTCTCTGATGAAAGTATCATGCAAGTTCTGTGCCTTCTTGCTTTACAGGCGGTAAAATTATGGCTGACTTCCCTTTCTGGGTTTGGTTAGAAGTCTAAAGTCTTAAAGGAGGATGAGTTAAGTGTCTTGTATGGAGAGAAATGGCTTCTGGGGGGAACTTGGAAAGAGGAGGATTTCCCCAAGAATGACAAAGAGATTCCCAGAGTTTTTTAATCTGTGGCCATAGAGAGAGCAGAGGGAAGCAGAGCTCACAAAAGTGGCACAACACCAGGTGGGAAGGGTGGCTAGTCCACTTACCCAGTAAGAGCAGGCTTGGATTAGATTTTAAGCTTGACATCTGAAAAACCAAGACATGCTTTTTATATACCTGACTTCGCAGACTTGGATTCACATTTGCTAACTGGACTTAGTGAATTTGTGAAAGTCATCTCAAATCCATTATGGAATGAGACTTCCAGGTGGCTCAGTGGGTGAAGAATCCTCCTGCAATTCAGGAGACACAGGAGATGCCAGTTCAAATCCTTGGTCAGGAAGATCCCCTGGAGGAGGGCATGGCAACCCACTCCAGCATTCTTGACTGGAGACTCCCATGGACAGAGGAACCTGGCAGCTATGGCCCAAAGGGTCACAAAGAGTTGGACATGACTGAAGTGACTGAGCATGCTCACATGCACAAACACAAATAGAGAAGAAAACCATCATTATTGTGGAAAAACTGTGAGCTTTGGAGACAGACGTCACTATTTTACTTCAGGCTGTTAATTTGTTTCCCTTGGTTTTCTCTAATCACTTCCTAACTGTTGTAGCAGCGCCCAGTCTTGCCTCTCCAATACGCCCTTCACCTAACCGTCACAGCTGTCTTTCGCAAATGCAGATGCACTTGGGTCACCCCTTAAAGCTCACCAGTAGATCTCATTTATCCCCAGGGTAAAGTCTACAAGGTCCTTCATCAGTTGCTTCTTATCTACCTCCATAGCCTCATCTTCTATAAACATCCTCATTCCAACCGAAACTTGGCTCATGCAGTAGGTCCTACTTGCTATTCTGCAAATGCCCTCATCTCTCTGGTTCTTGCACATACTCTTCTTGTTGTTCATAATGCCTTTTCATTGACAAACTCTTGCTCTTTATGAACTCTTCCCCAGGACGTCCCTGGCAGTCCAGTGGCTAAGACTCCACACTCTCGATGCAGAGTTTGATCCCTGATCAGGGAACTAGAGCCTACATGCCTCAATAAAGATCAAAGATCCCATATGCCCTGTGTCATCAGATCTGACACAGACAAATAAATAAAGATAACTATTGAGAAAAGAAGAACTCTTCCCAGACATCACCGTCAGCCTTCTCCAGTCTCTGCCTCTCCGTGGGGGTCCGATGCAGGGTCCCTGCCATGTGTTCCCAGAGCATTCTAAGGTTACACCTCTGTCACTCATCACAGCGTTTTTGAACCTCATGTGTCACAGAAAGAAAGAACATGGAAATTTGTCTACCATTGGGATTCTGTTATCGACAGATATCTTTGATGCTTGGTAAAATGGGAGCAGGAAGACACTGCAGAGAGGGGCCTTGGGAGTCTAGAGGAAATGAGGGAGAAGTCTGAGGCTGTGATCCACACTTGGCAACAGAATCTGAATGCAGAGTGGTTTGGAGCACAGGGTGAAGATCTACTCATATTGCCTGAGGCAAAGACTGCTGAACTCTGCTCTGACATCCATTCTCCTTGTTTTCCCTTTTTGTAATTGAAAAAAAAAAAAAAAGCCCTCCAGAATTTCAGGTGGTCACATGGCTATCCAGCCCTGATTTGGCTGTGGCCCTCCTCCTTCTGAAAAGAATAGTATATAAAAGGGGGAAAGAGAGAGGAATGAAGTATTAGAGGGAAAGATCAAAGCCTGGAACTAGACTTAGGAGCTCCAGTGGCATTAGAGGCCAAGGGCAGATCAGGATTAGCATGTTGAAGGCCTTAGAGTGCTTCTCCATCACACCTGAAGTTTCCTTCTTTGTGAAATGAACTCAGTGAAAGTCACACTCTCAGCCTCTCACTACACTTTATTCGCTATCCCCCAGGACAGTTGGAAAAGCTTATTTGACTAGTAAGTAAAAACTGGCCTAGTCAGATGGACTTTTCCTTTACACCTTCTAAGAGTAAGCTGCCCCAAGGGTCATAATTCTATTCTACCTTTCCATGAGATGAACAGCATGGGAAACTTAGCCCCTGTGGGGAAAGAATCAACACTTGGGGCCCTCTCAGTCCAACCCAGAGGACATCAATATGGTTAAGCAGAAAAACAGCATACTCTAGGCAACAGACACAGCAGCCAGAGGAAGGAAGAGGCAACCAGAAAGCAGCTCAAGCTATATGTGAGACATTCCAATCCCATGTTGGAACTCCCAGAGAGATGCAAAAGAAAAAAAAGGTATGAATAAGCCATATGGCAGGTGAAGACTGATAATAGAGCAGATTTAGGGGAAAACCCTTAAAGTGACTTAACCCTGGTTCCAACAGCTATGGCAGTGAAGGGGAGATTTGGGCTGCAATAATCAGCTAATACTTGATGACCTCCTGATAGGTAAATAATACTATTCCAGGTGTTTTGTAGAACTTAGGGGAGAAGCAGTCTAACACCTAATAAGTTTATGGTCTAATACGATTTACTGAAATGTCAACTTTTCTTCCTGCCACGGAAGGAAACAAACCCACATTTTCCTCAGAGGCTTCCACTCAAATTCTTTCCAGTTTTACTCTTCCTTGTTTTATTGATTCTGCAGCTTGGTGTAGAGGGTGTGAGATTAGTTTAGTTTGAAGGAACCAACCAGTAAGATCCAACTAAACCTCTCAAATCTTGTTGAAGGACTAAGATCTTTAGAATGCAGGGTTTTGAAGATGTTCAGATCAAATCAATTTAAAAAAAAACATATACTTCACCATTCCTGACTTCTATTTTTGTTGTTGTAGGAGAAAATTTTGAATTCAGCAAAATTCTTGTCCTAAATTAGTGTTTCATAATGATATTCATACAAGTTCTTGTTATAACACAGCTAACAAGGGCCAGATTGGTTGTGGTTGAGTTACATTTACCATTTTGTGGGCTGCATGTTTGTAAATCAGCCAGATCATTGCCTTAATTGGGGTCATTTGGGGGTTTTGGGGTGGCGTAACAAGGTCACTCCTTTTCACTCCTGTGGTTCTTCATTAGTCATTTTGTGTGCAACAAGCATGAAGAGGCCAGATCGTGTATTTGCTTTGGGAAAATCAGCAGACTTCCAAAGCATGTGCTGTTGTAGATGACTCAAGGTGTTGCAAATCATTTTTTTAAAACTTGTTGTAGTTCTCTTTTCTCAGAAGTCAAGGGGCAGAGTAGGCTGGCGTAGAGTAAAGACAGCAGCCTTTGGAGGCAGGCAGCTCTATGTTCTGCACATAATTCCTATAACGTGAGGTGAGTTCCTTAAGACTTTTTTTTTTCAATATTTCTTTCTTTGGCTGCCCCTTGTCTCAGGTGCTTTCATAGGATCTTCCCTATTTGTTGTGGCATGCGTCTAGTTCCCTGATCACAGCTCAAACCTGGGCCCTCTGATTGGGAACAGACAGTCTTAGCCACTGGACCAGGGAAGTCCCTCCTTAAGCTCTCTGAGTCTCAGCTTTTCCATCTGCAAAATGGGATAGGCATCCTTTGACCATGAGATAAATTCTAGTCTTAGAGACATTGCGTATATAAAGTCCTAACCTACATTAGGGGCTTCGCTGGTGGCTCAGGGGTAAAGAATCCACCTGCCAATGCAGGAGATCGGAGCAGGGTTCAATCCCTGGGTCAGGAAGATCCCCTGGAGAAGGAAATAGCAACTCCAGTATTCTTCCCTAGGAGATCCCGTAGACAGAGGAGCTTGGTGGGCTACAGTCCATGGTGTTGCAAAAGAGTGGGACACAACTTTGCAACTAAACTACAACAACAAATTCACGTTAGGCAGTCAAACCTGATGACCCAACAACTTTGGAATCAGAGACAAATAATAGAAAATCTAGAATGATTTGCTAAATAAAGACAAGAGGAAATGAGCATTTCAGCAAAAAATGCATAGCCCTGAAAATGCACTGTTAATCAAGCAGGGACATCAGGAAGGAATGAATTGAACACAAGCCTATACATTTCACTTTGTGCTGCGCGCCCACAGTGATTTACAAAGACCAGAGAGACATGGCCCTTTCCTTGAGGCTTACTCTCTTCCGTGAGAGATATGAGTGTTAGATACATGTAAACCTCTGAAACAGTAAGTTAATAGAGGTCAACCAGTACCAGAATCATTGCCTGACACATAGTTGAAACTCCATAAATATCTGTCAAGTGAATGTATAGAGTCTATCTCTCTAACCAAGTAATAGATTGTGTGGCTTCAAAACTTTCAGAAAGAGGAATAAGGAAAACAAATCATTGGTGAAAATTTAAAAAGACAATCACTTAAAGTCTCCGAAAATTTTCCTGAGGGCATGCAGCAAAGGGAGAAAGATTCATTCAAGAAAATCTACTAAATCTTGGTAAGATCAGTGAAAGTCCATGACATCGGAGCCAGAACCCACTCTTTTACCCCTCTCTACAGCTTCACGTTATAGAAGCTCTGCTCCAACCGCAGGCAGTCAAGAAGACAGGGGTCCCCTGTCCCTCCGGCCTCCAGTTTACAGCGAAATTACACCCAGGGAGGGGCAGGCTGCCATTTCGTATCTTCCCCAGCCCCACGTTCCAGAAGCTCTAATCTGGGCAGGCATGGCTAAAAGGATGGAGCTCCTCTTCCTCACCCAGCTCAGGCTCATAAGATGGCTGCTTCCCTCCAGGTGCAGGGGCTGAGGACACTGGTGGTCAATCACCCCATTCCAACTTGCTTGAAGGGTGGAGGTTCTGTGTCAGGAGGGGAAAGCCAAGGAAATCAGGGGCCACCACCTCATCCAGTGCCCACTCACAGAGCAAGGGTATCACTCTGGTAAAAACAAGTCTCTGTCCCTAGTTCTGCTGCAGGGACACAGGGTTTCCGCCCAGACAAAGCCAGGTCAGGAGGACTGAAGAATCCCATAGCTCTGCCTGAGGGATTGATTTCATTTGGAACAGTGTGGGGAACTCCATACTGTGGAGTGCTCAAAACAATGGGGAGTGTGTGTGTCTGTGTGTACCAGTCGCTCAGTCATATCCGACTCTTTTGTGACCCTATGGAATGTAGCCCTCCTGGCTCCTCTGCCCATGGGATTATCCAGGGAAGAATACTGGAGTGGGATGCCATTCCCTTGTCCAGGGGATCTTCGCAACCTAGGGATCGAACCCAGGTCTCTTGCATTGGCAGGTGGATTCTTTACTGTCTGAGCCTCTTGGGAAGCTCAGGGGTCTTGATGGAGAGTGATTAAGAAGCTGGTAGCTCCACAGTACAGGAACAGTGGCAGAGCAGGTGTGTCATAGAGAGCAAGCAAAGAAAGACAGCTACCAGGAGAGCTCCTGGGAACACAGTCAACAGAGGAGTCGGAAAGGACACATGTATGTGCTAGGCTGTGCCGGTCAGGAACAATCAGAGTGGGATGTGGGGCGGACTTGAAAGTGCCTCTCAAGCTGTATGCAGAGCTATTAACCTCCGGCAGAAGCCACACCAGCACAAAGGCTTTAAACACAGCCTCTGACTCAGCACTGACTGAGCAATAAGCTACTCTAACCCAGCGGTGACTCCTAGAAAACCAGGTTTAAAAACAGAACTCACACGTGCCCTTGGCCATCTGGAAGCCTGTGTGAATGCCCAAGGCTGCAACTCTAGGAAAGGGTCAGAGCGGGAGCCTCCATACTACAGTACCTCACAGGACGTGGGACAAGAAGGAAAAAAAAAGAGAGCTCCCTGGATTGTAATCTGTGTAGTTGCTAAGTCGTGTCTGACTCTTTGTGACCCCATGGACTGTAGCCTGCCAGGCTCCCCTGTCCATGGGATTCTCCAGAATACTGGAGTGGTTTGCCATTTCCTCCTCTGATTGTAATAGCGATCTCCAAACCTCATACACACACTGTTGAAGGGTAAACCCTGACCTACCTATAGGGGTTAAGCGCAACTTTTCACTGACGAGTGGTTGATGCCAACTCAAGGCTGACCCCGAGGAAGCCAGGATGAAAGATAAAAACGAACGGAGAAAGGTCTGACCAGGGGTGTCAGAGGCTGCAGACTGCACTAGAATTAGGCTCTGTCAAGTTTGTTCAGCCAAGTTACAAAACAAACAAGCAAACAGCAACAACTGGGTGGGGGGATTAATATTCAGAGTTGTTACAATCTAATATTTAAAATGTCTAGTCTTCAATAAAAATTATATAACATGCAAATAACAGAGGGCAAAACCAGTCACTAGAAGCTGCCTCTCTAGGAACTCCCATGATAAGCCTAGCGACCTACCTAGCACGCACCTTCAAAGCAGCTATTACAAATCTTTATGACTTTGGATTAGGTATTAGTTTCTTAAAAGCAAAGCAGCAAAATCATAAATAGATAAGTTGAATTATATAAAACTTTAAAACTTTTGGTTACAAACAACACTACCACAAAAGTGAAAATACAGTGCTCAAAATGGGAGAAAATGTTAGTAAGTTATCAGATCGATGGGGAACCTATAACCAGAAAGAACAAAGAACTCTTTCAGCACAGTAATAAAAAGACAAACAACCCACTTTCAAATGGACAAGGAATTTGAATGGACGTTTATTCAAAGAAGATATATAAATGGCCACCAAGTAGATGAGAATGTGCTTAGCATCATTAGTCATTGGAGAACTGCAAATGAAAATCACAGTGATACACCACATCACACCAGCTTAGATGTCTGTGATAATGCTCATAACAGCATTATCCATAATAACGAATGTTCACAGCAGCATTATCCATAATAGAAAATGGAAAAAAACTAAATATCCATCAATTGATGAATGAATAAATAAAATGTTGTATATTCATACAATGGAATGTTGCTTAATTACAACAAGGAATGAAGTACTGATATATACTACAACAGGGACAAACTTTGAAAATACTATACTAACCAAAAGAATCCACTCCCCAAAGACCACATATGATTCCATTTATATAAAATGTTCAGAATAAACAAATCCATAGAGGTAAAAGTAGATTGGTAGTTTCCTAGGGACTGGAGGACTGACGGGAAACTGGGAGTGACTGCCAATGTATGGGTGGTTTCTTTTGGATTGACGAAAATATTCTAAAATTGATTGTGGTGATAGTTACACAATCTTGTGAACATACTAAAACCATTGACTTGTACACTTTTAATAGGTGAATCGTGATATGTTAATTGTATCTCAATAAAGCTGTTAAAGAATAATAGACCTTGTGTTACTACATAAATTTCTTCATGGCTCAGGGAAGAAAAACAATAGAGACCAAGGTTAGTAGGGAATAATTCAGGGAAGAAATCAGTGTTGATTTAGGTCTTTCAGATGCATATGTTTTTTGCATTAAGGCTTCAAGTTAGATAAATATCAATCTTCATGTAGTACCATGTCACCTCTTAGGATGAAAAGTGATTTTTATCCAATAAGCAATAGGTAGCTATAGGATATTCGTAAAGAAGAAAGTGAGGTAGTGGAATTGTTTTTAGGAATGTTATGCCAGCAAGATGAATTAGAGAGAGAAGCTGAGAGTCACAAATCAGATAGGAGGCTGCTAAAGGCAGTGAAGTCTGAACTAGGATGGTTGATGTTGGAATGGAGAGAAAAAAAAAACGGACAGGAAGTAAAGTACTAATACTTTGTGAACCATAAAATGAGCCACACAAAAAACATAGTATTTTTAAAAATTATATTGGATTTCTTCTTGGTCATAGACTGTCACGGCCTTTGTAGTTTTCAGTTCCCTGACCTAAATCATGAGATTTCCATTTTCAGTCATATTTACAGGCTAGATATCTAGGTTTGTTTTCTTGATGAAAACAACTAAAAATGCTAGGTTTTACAAAATCTTTTAAGATTGCTGGATGATGTCTAAGAGCTGGTAGAGTAGGAAGAAATTATCCAGTCACGTTTTGAAAGGATCCCAGAAATGAAAGCAAGGCTCAGAGAAAGCTTTTGTCCCGGGAGTGTTTGCTGTTTTTCACTCTTGAGCTTTGATTTTTCCCTGCCTGCAGAGTACAGAGAAAAGAAGACAAAGTTCATGGGTTTCCCTAGGTGGGGATCATAGCAAGACATACTTCCCCACAACACTGGACCCTTTAAATTGTCACGCTCTCAGATATGGAAGAAGTATTCTTCTGTTTAAAAGAATAAAAGATAAACTTTCAAATGTCTATAAGAGGCAACTGTAAAAAAGACTTATTATACTTGGAAAACAATGAAATAGAACTTCTGGAATGAAAAATATAATTAAAATTAAGAGCTCATGGATTAAACAGATTCGAGGTAACTGAAGAGAAACTTAGTAAGGCAGAAGATAGAATTTTTGCAAAGTAAAATCCAGAGAGTCAGAGAGAAGGAATGTTAGACTGGATATACTCCATAAGAATTGAGAACCTACCACCTCTCCATGATTCCCTCCCATAAGTTTATAAAACATGCCCTGGAGAAGGGGGCTCTGGCGTTCTTGAGAACTTGCCGTTCAGGGTTGACACAGGTGGGTGGGGAAATTTTACCGTAGAACTGGGCTGCGAGTCTCAGCAGAGATGACAGCATTCGAAAATGAACATGGCCAAAGCCAGCACTTAATGATCAGAAGAAAAGTGTAGTTAAGTTACTGTAACAGTGGACTTCCCTGGTGGTTCAGTGGTTAAGAATCTGCACTCCCAGTGCAGGGGGCCTGGGGTTCAATCCCTGGTCAAGGAACTAGATCCCACCTGCTGCAACTAAGAATTTACATGCCGTAATTAAAGATCCCACATGCCACAATGGAAAATCAAAGAACCCACCTGCCACAGTGCACAGGCCTGGTGCAGCCAAGTAAATAAATAAATACCTGCTTCCCAGGTGGCTCAGTGGTAAAGAATCTGCCTGCCAATGCAGGAGACTCAACACATGCAGGTTTGATGCCTGGGTCGGGAAGATCTCTTAGAGGAGGATATGGCAACCCATTGCAGTATTCTTTTCTGGGAAAATCCCATGGACAGAGGAACCTAGCAGGCTACAGTCCATGCGGTCACAAGAGTTGGACATGGTTTAGCAACTAAACCACCACCAGCACTTCCGAGGGCGCATACAGCAAACTACAGTTTCTTTCCAGTATTACACTTACATGCCCTCAGTTCAAATGGCCAGTACAGACTGATTAGAATCTCTAAGGCCCAATTACAAATCCCTGGAAGAGAGAACTAGATTGGCTAAGCTGCTGGAGGGCAGCTGATCCCATAGCTGATTGGAACAGGAATTAACAACTGGCTTGTACTGGACCAGGGAGAGTCTCTTTTCTGGAAATCTAGAACTCAGACTCCAGTTTCTGTGCTCTCTGCTGTTCACTTCGAACAAGATGAATAACTCAGGGCTGTGAGAAGCTGAGGTCCTGCTATACAAACAGGGCTTTTCATAACAGACAAGGAATTGATGTCCTCGCCAGAGAAAATACCCCAGAAAGTGTTCTTCTACTTAAAATATAAGATGTTTATTGTAAGGATTAAAAGTCACATATATAACATAAATGCTGGAACACTTACAACAACTTATTTTTTTATCTTGATTTTATTTACTAAGACACCCACAGACTTTGCAGTTAGACAAATTTGGTTTGAATACTGACTGCTACAGAATCGCTGTTTTGAAGTTTAAAAGATAAAATATGTTTGATAATGCTACTATATTTTCTAGCACATAGTAGACACTCATGTGTATAGGCACATCACACACAAGGCAAAATCTTTCTTTTGTTCAGTCAACTTAAACACAGCTCTGAACTCCCATCACTTTTATGTGGGAAGGAAATTCAGCCTCAGTCATGGGCCTTCCAGGAAAAGTTCTTGGAGTCCTTTCTGTGGGGCCAGAGATCCCCTCTGGTCATTGCTGAGATGGTCACTGTCCCCTTCAGGGGGCCCAGGCCCAAGTGCTCTGCTTGGGACAGAGGACATCCAGGTGAGATGGAGGCACTGCTCCCATATCCAGGTTCCTGAGAAACTCCACACTGCAGCCTTCATCCCCTCTCTGGCCACGGTCAGACAGCCAGGAACTTGCTGATCTTTTGTGTCTTTTTCCACCTCAGCACACCCTCCCCCCTCACCTTCCAAGTCTATTCCCTCCTTCCCCAGACTGCCTGGCACACCCTCTTCAGTGAATTTATGCCCCCTCCCAAATAAAAAGACCAGTGCTTTGCTCCCTGTTGTCACCTGTCTGGTCAACTCCTGTAGACTGAGGTTTTACTGGGATTTTTTCCCTTGGACACTGTCCTTGGGGCTTCCCTAGGCTTCATACTCAGTAAGCGATGGTCCAGTCCCAATGTCCTCGAGGTCTCAAACAGTGAGGGTGAGCCCAGGAGTGACCTCCTACTGGTGGTAGGTCTCCAATGAGAGCTGCATTGGGGAAACCCCTCCTCCTCGCCAAGACGTGCTTCCATGCAACAATAGAAAGGGTGCGAGGGGCTGTGGTGGCATCAACCAAGAATGGGTAGTGGGAATGGAAGCAAGTCAGGAGAGAGGCCGCAGCAAGATAGGACCAGCAGGGTGCCTGGCCCTTCTTGGGAACTGAGGGCAGGGAGTTGCCAGTGCCAGACCACCAGGAGCAAACCGCAGAGGAAACTGGTGACATTGTGTCAATTGCAATGTCGTGATGAGCTCAGGGAGAAACACCTGGGTTCCCTGTGGGCAGAGGTCATGCCTCAGGAGGGGATGAACAAGGACAGGGGTTGACAAGTGGAAAAGGGCAGGGATGGGGGGCATTATTTAGGCTGAAAAAACAATCCTGAAGCGATAGCTGTTTTTGCTTTTCAGGTAATAGCAGACTAGAAGTGAAAAACAAAATAAAGAAAATAAAGAGAGAAGACAGAAGGGGAGAGGGAAGAAAGAGGACAAGAGGGAGGAAAGGAAAGGAAAGCAAAGGAGGAAATAGGGAGGTGGGAGACAGAGGTGAACACATTGACGGTAGCACGAATGGCATCTTACATCTAGACAGAGAGTCAGAAACTTCAGAGTCCATTAATCCTGCAAGTGCGTCTGAGTACCTATTACGTGCCAGCCTCCACCCTGGGTCTCCAGAAAATGTTGCTGTTGTTGTTGTTTAGTCGCTAAGTCGTGTCCAACTCTTTTGTGACCCCAAGAATTTAGCCTGTCAGGCTCCTCTGTCTGTGGGATTTTCCAGGCAAAAATACTGCAGTGGGTTGCCATTTCCCCCTCCAGGGATTTTCTAGACCCAGGGATCAAACCTGCGTGTCCCGTGGCTCCTGCGTCATAGGCAGATTCTGTACCACGGAACCACTAGGGAAGACCTTCCCTTGGAAATACTAGTGAACAAATCAGTTAAAGATCTCTGTTCTCAAAAAGCTTACATTCAGTACATTTCTAGTTCCTGCATAAAATCCACGGGTGCCTTTAGAGTACTTTCTGTACTTGAACCTTTTCAACCTTCATGGAAACCCTAGTCGTATCGTTTTTTGCCTGAGACTGTCACTGTGGTCAAGTAGCATGATGTGCTCCGACTGGTTAGGCCTGCTGTCTCTGTGCGACCCTCCCCCTGCCTTTACCTCAGCCTCCTCACGTCCTTCAGGCTGAGACAGATGTCACTGGTCCCCTCAGAGTCACCTGGATTGGGCAGAACAAAGAATGGAGTGAGGGTTGGTTCACCGAAGGACACTAGACCAACAAGCGTCTACCTACCAAGCTACACAACAGGCTACTCAAGAAAGGCGAAGGCTTTAGGATTCAAAGTTCAAAATGCAGGAATGATGTGAGCAGACAAAATTGAAACAGTACGATTATCAACTCTATCTTATAAATGAAAAATACCAGGCATAGAGAAAGGATGCAACTTGCTCAGACTGACACACCCAGTAAATGGTCTGACTCCAGAGCCCAGGCCTTAATCTCTACAAGCCTCTGGTAAACCCACAAAGACAATTTTAGCTATCATAGTTCATGGATTCTAAGAAGCCTCTCTTTCCCATTTTAACATCTCTGCAACTGGGATGTGATAACACGTAGCATCAGTTTAATTGGCAGCCTTTCTTTCTTCCTTAGTGGAACATGAAATAAAAGTGCATCTCACAAAAAAGTCATGTTAGAGTTGATCAAGCACTGTATCCTTTCAATAAATATTGCTACTGCTCCTTCTCTAGCTGTGCTAGACTCTGTGGTAAGAGAGAATGATTCAGAGAATTAGTGATTACTCAGTGCAATGTGAAGCGTGCAGTGAGAGAATACAAAAGGGGCACTCGCCAGGAGAAGGAGTCAGGGAAGCCTTCCCAGAGGGTGCAATACAGGTGGCTGGGGAAAGAGGTGAGTGTGGTGGGGACAAATGTGGCTGCATTTGATGGAGGATAAAATACGAAACAGAGAGTAGTTTAAGATGAGGTTTGAGGTGTTCAGCACCATTTGGTGTAATGACGCATGACTCAGCTGGACCATGACTGTCCCTGAGAGTCTTGCTGTGTACACTGTAAGCAATGAGGATCACTTGAGGGACTGTGAGCAGGTCACCACCAGATTCCATTTTGGAAACTTCCACTGGGAGTTGGGTGCCTGATGGCTTAACCTGGAGGCTGATTCAGGGGCTCTGGTGGCCATACAGAAGGGCGGTGTCAAAGGCTTGAATTCCAGGAGTCAATGTCGGGATGCAGAAGAGGAGACAGGGTTGAAAGAACTTTTAGAGACACAGTTGGAAAGGCTTGGTGATCGGACTTGCAGCTGAGGAGAGAGCAGAGTCAGGGATAAGTTCTGGGTTCTGGGCCTGGACAGCTGACTGGGGGGTGATGCAGCCGATTACATCAGGGAACTGGGGAACAAGAACAGGTTTAGGAAGAAAGGATGAAGTGTGTGATCACATACATGGTGAGTGTGAGGATTCTGTAAGAGGTGACATTTGTGATCAGGCGAAATGTTCAGGTATGAAGATAGAGTTAGCAGTCAATAAAATTGTGAATTTAAACTGTGGGCTCCAGTGAAGCCCACAAAGCAGAAATAGACCCATGAAGATAGAAAACAAACACGGTTACCAAAGGGGAAGAGGGGATAAGTTAGGAGTTTAAATTTAATACATACATACTGGAAGATCCCCTGGAGAAGGGAATGGCAACCCACTCCAGTATTCTTGCCTGGAGAATTCCATGGATGGAGGAGCCTAGCAGGCTACAGCCCATGGGGTCACAAAGAGTCAGACACAACTGAGCAACTAAAACACAAACACACATACATACTACTATATATAAAATAGATAACCAGCAAAGCGCAAGGAACTCTACTCAGGGCTTTGTAATAAACTATAAGGGAAAAGAATCTGAAAAGAATGTGTGTGTGTGTGTGTGTGTGTGTGTGTGTATAACTGAATCACTTTGCTGTATACCTGAAGCTAACACATCATAAATCAACTATACTTAAAAAACAAAAGCAAAAACGGTGAGCTGCTTAGGGGCAGGGACTCTGTTTTTCTGTTTTCTATTTTTAGTGCTTAGCATGATAACTGGCACATAAACAATGTTCAATAAACATTTGCTATCAAGTATAATTATGACAATCTATGTGTGTCTATGAGAATGTGTGTCAATGTGGGACTGCCTATTAATGTGTGTGTATGTGGTTACAATGGTTTTTACATGGTAGGCACTGTTATAAGGTCTTTACAGGTCGCATCTGACTCTTTGCGACCCCATGGACTGTAGCCCACAAGGCCGCTTGGTCCATTGGATTATCCTGATGAGAATGCTGGAGTAGGTTGCCATTTCTTCCCTCAGGGGATCTTCCTGACCCAGGAATCCTACCCGCGGCTCCCGCATTGGCAGGCAGATTCTTTACCACTGAGCCACATGGGAAGCCAAAATACTACATGAAGTACGTACTATTGTTCCCCCTGCTTTAAAGATTAGGAAATTGAGGCGCAGAAAGGCTAATCCATCAGTCCACGTTTCCAGGGCTGGTAAGTGGCAGAACTGGAATTTAACTTTAGACAGTCTGACTTCTCTATGCCTTTGATACAGTGTTTGTGTTTTTAAATAAGTTTTCCCTTCTTTTCACAATTGGTAAAGGGAAAAGTTTCGGCACACACAAGGTTAAGTTCCAGTTGTTTGAAATTTTTATCTTTCTCCTTGGCAAGTGTACGTGCACATGATAAAATTCAGCCTAGACATCACTGAATAAAACTTTCCTTGGGCCCCATGACTTTTCCTCCGAAGTTAAGTCTGCCTTCCTCTGGACCCCTGTTATCCTCAAGATGCTGCTATTATTTACCACATTGTGCTGAACCTATTTTTATTTTCAAGTTGAACCCTTCCTGAGGATGGAGACCTCAGATTATGCTTTTCTATATTATCAAATGGCTAATATCATGCATGGCACAAGGTTAAGTACACAATGGATGTTGCCTGACTGGAGGAATAAATGAATGAATGAAGAAAAATTGTCCTTCCTTTACTATTATTTGACAAACAAGGTGTTACTGTAGACAACACACTTCCTGTTCTCTCTGAGCTTCTTCCGGTGCAGCTGCAAGAACAATTGCATAAGGCAGGGGTCCCCGACCTCCGGAATCTAACGCTTGATGATCTGATGTAGAGCTGAAGCAATAATAATAGAAATAAAGTTCACAATAAATGTCATGCACTTGAATCATCCCCAAACCATCCTCTTCCACACCAGTCTATGGAAAAGTTGTTTTCCACAACACTGGTCCCTGGGTGTTAAAAAGGTGGGGACCGCAGGCATAAGGTACACCTTCCTACCAGGAAGAACCTTGCTTTAAGATGTGTTGGCCACAGGTCATTCTGTCAAATCCCCCTCCTCTAGCACAGCAGAGCCCAGTGTCACACTGCCTCCTCTTCTTTTTTTTTTTTTTTAATCCTCAGTTAATTTTATTATTTTCCTATTATATAGCTGAGTAAAGTAAGACTTAAGAGATATAAAAAAATTTGCCCATGATCACACAGCTAATAATTAGGGGAACCAGGATCTGAATCCACTCAGTCTCCAAAGCCCATTATCTGAGCCATATGGTTCAGCTAGAGCCTCCCAATCTCACAAGGCCAGCAGAAGCAGCTACAAGTTTGCCCTGCTCTTACTAATCATTGCTAGACTCACATAAACGATTGCAAGTATTCGTTTTATGGGTGCTCTGATTCCAAAAACTGTTAAAACCACGGGGGAGGAGGGAATGTGTAACTTTTAACTTCTCCAAGGAGTTCTGATGCAAAGGGAGAGAGAAATGAGCCCAGTCGGAAGGAAGAGTAGGGAAAGAGAAAGTTTAAAATTAAAATTGCAAGAAAGAATAGCATGTGTATGTTGATGGAACTGTTTGGTGGGAGGTAATAGTGAATGATGCAAGAAAGGAAGCAGCAGATTCCTGGAGGACATCCTGTGAAAGGGTGAGAAGAAATGGAAAATGCAGCAAAACCGGGAGACCAGATTTGAGGGGGAACATGATGGCTCAGATGGTAAAGAGTCTGCCTGCAATGCAGGAGACCCGGGTTTGATTCCTGCTTAGGGAAGATCACCTATACTGCCTCCTCTTCACAGCAGATTCCGGAGGGAAATCCAGAGGTGCTCTCCAGCGATGCCCACAGAGGACCGTTCTGTGCCATTCTCCAAAAGCCGGAGCACAGCATAGATTTCAGGTTCGAGCTTGCTGCACCCATGCCAATGCTGGAAATCCCCTGGGGATTCCTTTAGTATTCAATATCTCAGGGTTTCTTTCTTTCTTTTTGTGATGTAATGAGATCTAGGAATGCCCAGAACATCCTCTTTCACCCTTATTTTCAAAATATCTATTTTGCTATGTATTTATTTAGGAATAAAATCAACATTTGGAATCATTGCAGCATATGGTTAGTGTTTGCTGTGAGGGATGAGGTATCCATTTCTTCATCACGTGGCGAAAGTGCAGCAGCTGTAATATCTCATTACAGGGCTTCACTTTATTTAATAACAAAAAATAGTATTGCTCTACTTAACAAAATTATCCTCATCCCCCTACCCACCCCCAAAAACCTGATCTGTGGTTTCAATGCCTCTAGACATAATAGCTTTAGATGGTTTGCATGTGATATTAGTTAGCTCCAGAATCTGCTTTCAATTCAGTTGCTTCAGATTGTATTTTCACTGTGAGTCATTAGTCACCAAATGTTGACAAGCATTTGTAAGGATGCCATCTCCCCCTTTGTTTATATGCAAGTGCAGCAGCCAAAATGATTTATTTATGCTTTAATTAAAATTTGGTGGAGAGACTGGTGATTTTTAGCAGTGACTTTTCTAATTTGTGGGTTCCAGAAAGAAAAAAAAATCAATAACCTGATACCATTTATGTTTTTATAGTTACCCCAGGCATTTATAATGCAGACTTGCCACTCACCTGCAGTCTTTCTCTGAGGAGCGTGATGCTCGCCACATAAATCTCCCCCAGAGGCCAAGAGGGTCTATATTTCAGAGTCACTTCCCTTCTGCATCAGCTCTAAGTGAGACGTCACATGCTTTGCATTCTCGCGGTGTTCATGGCCAGGCCCAGGGCTAAAATTAATATTGAAAGTAAATTGATGGACTGTAAGTTTTATAATACCTGACCCAATCTGTAGCGAGTCCTTAGAATTTTAATAATTTAAGTCCATTGATTTTGGTCCCTGCGTATTGCCCTCCATATCGAAAATGTACCCTCACCGAGAGTCTTTAGAAAGAACACACCCCAAAAGCCAAGCTTTTGTGGGAACTTAATATATCCGACTTTGCAGGTGCATAAATCTCCATGAAATTGTACCAAGTTAACATATTTACTGGGGCATACAATTTAACAACTGCTTTGTAAAAGTTTAAATAAAGATAGATAAGACAGGTAGATATGGGCAAATAATGAGTAAATGTTCCAATGTATATTAACAAGGTGAGTTCATTGTCTTCACAAGGCGATCAGCCTAACTGGAAAACAGTTCATTAATTTTCAAGGTGTTTGGGATGGTTTTAATTGCTGTTTTTCAAAAAGTCTGGGAAAATGAACTGCTTTTGCATTTTCTGCCAAACTCAAATTATCCTCTCCCCCACAGTCAGGGTTGGGGGTGTGGGGAAAGTGATGACAAGCTGGGTGGGAAGAGAGATACTGGGTTTTGCTCACCATTTTGGACCCTGAGATACAGGCAGAAGGAATAGAGAGAAGCTTGTTTTTGCTCAGAAAGTCCTCTCAGAAGGATTCCATTTGAGTTTCTGCAGCCTTTCTTCTTTCAGAATAAGCATTTTCCATGCTCCCTGCAAACACTCATACTCACGTGTTTGACTTCTCCCCTTTCTCTCATTCCTCCCCCTTCTTTTAGTTTTTGCAGTTCAGCTCCAGGAACATTGCAGTCACATTTCCCTTGTAGCCCGCTGGAAACATCTGGCCTTGCTATCAATGTGACCCCCAACTCCTGCTCACCTTTTAGAGGACAGAGTTGGTGTCCTTTGCCAGAGGCAGATTTCTTAGTTCATGAAAATAATAGTTCATTTCTTAGAAACTCTCTTACACAAATATACACAGATATCATTTTAAGCAGTAGAACTGTGTCTTTGGATGAAATATTACACAGAAATTAATTTTGTAAATCAGGTAAGTGCAAAAAAGGCTGCTCTGGCAGCAATGGTGGTTTAAAAATAGATAATGAGGGAAAGGAGCTGCTTCTGCCACCTACCTTACCTCCTGACACGGTCCAGGGGCATCTCTACAGGACTCCAGGGTCTACTTAGAGCAGAGGAGGGGGATAAACCATATACTAACACTACCTCAGCATCACTCACAGTATCAACATCTGTTAGTAAAGGTGAGCAAGAAATGGAAAAGTCAACCAAACAAATCTATGGCCTCCTTCCTTCATAGCATTTCTCCTCTTCTGTCTGGGACTCTGCCCTCTTCTATTTGATACACTGAAGGTCTTTCAATTCCTGGAGCAGAGATAAATTTCTCCTACCTTTAAGCCTTTGAATACATTCTTTTCCCTGAGTGGAATACACCATATCTTATCCCCTATACATCTCACCATCAAGTGGATTACTCCAGCTCACCCTTTAACTTAGAGCTCTTGTCCGATATGAAGCCTTCTCTGACTCTCAGAGGCTAGGTTGCGTATCCCTAGGATATGAGTGCCTGCTAAGTCGCTTCAGTCACATCTGACTCTTTGCGGCCCTATGGAGTGGCACCCACCAAGCCCCTCTGTTCATGGGGATTCTCCAGGCAAGGGTACTGGAATGGGCTGTCATGCCCTCCTCCAGGGTATCTTTCCGAACCAAGGGATCAAACCCATCTCTCTTATGTCTCCTGCAGTGGCAGGCGGATTCTTTACTACTAGTGCCACCTGGGAAGCTCACAACATGCACCCTTGACTTTCAAAATCCAACATCATAACTGTGATATTGTGATAAAAAATTATATATTACATTCATTACATATATAATAGTTAACATTATATGTAAGATGAGAAATGCAAGGAACTTAGAACATCTTTACTCCATTTAATATCCTCCCAAATTTGTGCTTTGTTGTCATGTATTTTAACTGTCTGTGTGTTCTATACACTAGTTTCTCTAAAATTCGTCTTTTCTATTCCTTTTCTCTCCTTCCTGTATCTCTGTGCTTCTGTGAGGGCTCATTTGCCTTCTGCTAAGAACATCTTTAGCATTTTCTTTAGTGTGCATCTGCTGTCTAAAAATGTCTTTATTTTGCCTTCATTTTTGAAATACATTTTTGATTCTAGATTGCCAATTATAGTTTCTATTCTAATATATTTTATTTTAAAAAGCTGGTGTAACTTATTACATTCCTTTAAGAAACCACTGCATTGAAGAGGTTTGAAGGCCACCACAAACCATCGCTAACCTGTAAATGGAAAAACTCTGCTGCAGAATGTGCCCCCTGACCATCCAGCTATTTCAAGCCATCTTGAGAAGTAAAGTGGTTCCCATAGTGAAGAATCTCCAACAAGCTTGCCAAAACACTAACCACTTTTATAGAGAAGGCCTTTGGAACAGTCATTCAGTGTTCAGCTTCCCAGACTCCTTGGCTGGATCTGAGCCAACCTTGAGAGTTACAAGAAAGTTTCTACCCAATAAAGGAACCAGAAATCAGATTGCTCATGCTGCCACTTTAAGTGCAGAATTGAAAAGATGCCTACTTAGGCAATAACAACTTGTAAAATCATTGACCAGCCTTTGCACTCAGAACGTGAGCTGAGCTAGCTGGAGGCAGACTGAGGCAACCATAAAATTCTAGAATTCACTTACACTTTAAGCATTTGTTGAGTGTCTACTCTGTACCAGGCACTCAGGATTAAAAAATCAGGTATTTGTCTCCGTAATTGATACGACTCCCATCCAAGCATCTGAGGTGACCTTAGTGGGCCTGTTCCCTAAGTGCACTAGGTGAAGGCCACTCACTTGGTCTCCATGCCTCTCCTGTCCTTGCAAAGTCTGCCTTCTGCACGCCCCCATGTGCTTCAGTTCCTATAGTGCTCTCAGTCGGGTCATAACCAAGCCTTGGCGTATCGGGAGTCTTTCTTCAAAACTGTGTGTCTATTGCATGTCAGGTACTGTTCTAAGTTCTGGAAATAAAGGTTCTATAGTTAGAACTCTGTGGAATAAGGATGACAAATAACAAATAAATAAGCAACTATGTCAGGTAGTGGTAAGGGCAACAGGATATAGAAACCAAATACAACGGGGCTATCTTAGAGTCTGGTCAGGGGAGTCCTCTCTGAAGAGGCGAGATCCTGACAAAGCTGTCAGTGAAGTTTAAAAAAAAAAAAAAGAGAGAGAGACAAGAAAGAACTTGATGGATAATTGCTTCCTGACAGAGGAACAGCTGAATGGCTGGAGCACAGAGCAGGAGGAGGGCTGATAGGAAGTGAGGTCAGATGGGGGAGCTGGAGCCAAACACAGTGTCAGGTGTCAATTCCAGGTTTTTAAGGAGATTTAATTGTAATAAAATTCAATAATTGTAAACAATTTTTTTCTTTTTATACAATTTACAAATAGGTTTGTTTCTACAGTTTTTAAATCATTAGTTTAAAAGTCTGAACATAAATTTAATTCAAATTACAGCCCTAGAAAGAGCATGGGTGTAGGGTCAAACTGGTTACACTTTTATTTTGTTTTTATTATTTTCTAAAATTTCTTCCTTTTTCTTGTTGTGGCACGGGGGCTTTCTCTGGTTGCCCGGAGGCAGGTGGAATCTTAGTTCCCCAACCAGGGATCAAATCCACATCACCTGCATTGCAAGGTGAATTCTTAACCACTGAACCACCAGGGAAGTCCCATAATTGGCTATGCTTTTCAACCTATCTGTAAAAAGAGAATAAATGACATACTATCCAAAGCAAAAGCATTCAACACAGCCTCACACTCAGATGACACTCAGATTTTTGTTTTGTGTCCTTCGAACACAAGGCTAGGGGGTTGGGTGGGAGAGACATAGCCTTGCAGGGAGCAGGATTACTCACTCAGACACTAGCTACTGTGCTAAATAGAGTAGATTTCATCCTGCTGGGGAGGCCCCTTAACAGGGTTTTGGGAAAAGGAGTGAGAATGAGATTACTCAGTAGAGGACAGACTCGGGAGGGAGGAGGCAGAGAAGGCTATGATCGGAGGGCAGGAGACGGCAGTACCAATAAGAAGGCGGCAATAGCAACCCAGGTGAGAGATGATGAGAGTCTGATCTTGCTCACCGGTGGAGGAGTGGAAGTGGAGCTGGGGAGGAGGAATGAATTCAAGAGATCCCCGCAGCTCCCAATGTTTACAGATATATGCCATTGAGAGAGCTTCCTCCTCCATCTAGATTGCTCTGCTTCTTCTGCACCTGCTATCGTAACCTTCAACTTGAGACTCTTCAGTTCAGGAAAGCCCCACCCCCACCCCCTCACCCCCAGGCTGGCTTCAAACACCCTTTCTTACTCTCCCGCCTCAGTTCTCTGATCCTCCTGGAAAGATGGTTTTCTTGTGTCGCTCCCCACCTCCCAGCCAGGGAAGACAGCAGGGACTCTGACCTCCTTTCCTCTGTGTCTCCAGCGCCCTTAGGGATGTTCAGTCAATCTTTGTTTTCCACATTCACTCTGGCCTTGGGATTTCCAGGCATAAGTTGGTTCAGCCTGGGAATGCTCCTGTAATCATTAAGAATCAAGTCACCCCTTATAATTACAAAGTCCTGGATTTTTTTTTCTGGGTGCACAGTATCTGCCTTTATTGCATTCCAAGAAGAGGAGGCTAGCTCCAGATGGCCCCCATCCCAGGCCTCAAGGAGGGGCTGTCAGGAAGGACGCAAAGTGCTGGCGGAGAGCAGCAATTCCTCGGGAGCCTATGCTGAGGCCCAGAGCTGCAGGCCCAGGATGGAGAGCTAATGGTTGGGGCTGCTGCTGCTAAGTCACTTCAATCGTGTCCAACTCTGTGCGACCCCATAGACAGCAGCCCACTAGGCTCCTCTGTCTCTGAGATTCTCCAGGCAAGAATACTGGAGTGGGTTGCCATTTCCTTCTCCAATGCATGAAAATGAAAAGTGAAAGTAAAGTCGCTCAGTCGTGCCCGACTCTCAGCGACCCCATGGACTGCAGCGCACCAGGCTCCTCTGTCCATGGGATTTTCCAGGCACAAGTACTGGAGTGGGGTGCCATTGCCTTCTCCCAGTGGTTGGGGGCAGGGGTCCTAATTCCCAGGCACAAAGACACTCCTCCAACCCACGCGTGGATGGGCTGGATTCCTAGAACTCCCGCATGTACTTCCTCGGGAGAAGCCCAGCCTGTGTCTCTGGTCAAGAGAGGATGTGGAATTCACTGTGACTCCCTCTCCCTTCAGTCCAGAGCATGAAGTCCCACAAGGTCAACACCTTCCCTCTGGCCACAGCTGCTAATGCAAGCTTCACGCAGCTCTAACCTCACAGCAGAGGGCCTGGGAGAAGGAGGGGATGGGTGTACTGGGTGAGGTGGCGGGGCAGAAAGGCCAGAGGGTCTGCTCCTCCCCAAGGAGTGGCAGGTAGTTTGGGGGTCAGATTAGGGGAGCCCTTGGCCCGGGGGACAAACAGAAGTCAGTGAAAGGCAGGCAATAGGCTGCAGTTGGTCTCAAAGCCAGGGATGGGGAACAGGGTACAAGGGACCAGGGCAGGCAAGCGAGTGACTGCCTGAGTGACAGGGGCAGGCCGAGCATGCACACGCATCACCAGCGACCACTGCACGAGGAGGGGACCGGCCCTGGGCGGGCCCGGAGCCCCCTTTGGGCTCAGGGACAGGTTAATGTGCAAGAAAAACTGGCAGGAATGAGGCAAAATGGTTGAAGTAAAAGGGACCCTGAGAGTCACCAGGCCAAACACAGCAGAGGAAGTCTGGAGCCCTGAGGACAGGGAGAGATCAGAGCCAAGTGAAGGGAGATCGGGAGATGCTGGCCCGTGTGCCCCCAGAACACAATGTTCACAGCAGTGTCTGGGGTGGAGGTTGACTGCAAAATCACGCAGAGGACTCAGGGAGCTCCCGTCAGTGGCTAGTGTAAACTGCAAGGAGATCCAAGGCTGCCAGGAACTTGGAGGTGGGGCCTGGTAGCCCTGGTGAGAATGGCGCCAGGAGAGGCCACAGGGCTGGGTGCCACTTACCCAGCATCTGATGAGAAACAGCGAGGACAGGCGGCTCAGAGAGGCCCCGGGTGGAGCCTCCTCAACACACCTGCTCTGCTTGGTTGTGTACTGGGAACGTCTCCATTGGTTCCAACTGCTTCCTTGTTGGTCTGATGCTAGGTGGAGGCCCCCAGCCTCCCATGGGGGCTACACGTGCTCTGGGCCTTGGAGCCCCTCTCTTGGATGGGGAGTTGTCCCCATAACTGGATCCCAGATTTTAAGACCAACCTCCATTCTTTTAATTTCAGAACGGCTTGTGCCCTATAACAAGAATACATCCCACTACCCTGACTTCTTACTCCAGGGTTGAGGTTTCTAAGGAGAAGCTGGCTTTGGTGCCCAGTAACCAGGTTACTGTTGTTTGGCCTGCATCCTTGCAAACTTGTAATTTATTGATTCTGATATTTACGCTGTGTCCTGTCATAAGATGTGCAGATAAGAGAGGCAGGCCTGAGATTAAGAATGGCCTGAAGAATTATCCTAATAATTAAATCACCTCCTTGGGCAGCACAGTGCCCATTTACTCTGGGACTCTGTTGTGTTTAAATACTCCTTAACAAATTACATCCCGGTCAGGCCAGGACTCCCCAGACAGGAGCGTCTCTCAGGTGGCTCCGGGAAGACAGTTACTTATGGCAAAGGCAGTGAGTGGGGAGGAGACAGTATTTCAAACCTGCAAGAAAGAAAAATGTGAAGGCCAGCAAAGAGGAGCCCTGTCAGCAGAGCTGCCGCGGCGCTTCCCTTTCGTCGGAGATGCATGACTCTCTGCTGAGTTCTGGCATTCTGGCAGCAAGACAGACCGGGGTGGAGTGGAAAAAAGAGGGTTCTCAAGTGGGGAAGATAGTAGGCCCAACATCCACAGCCTTCAGAATCAGAAAGATCAACATTAATACCATTGCTACTGATAATACTAACATCAACCATAATAATAGCAAACACTTACGCAAAGCTTCTTGTTTGTCAGGAACTGTTCTAAACATTTTATCTATGTTAACTCATTTAATCCTCACAGAAACCCAATGAGATGGCTTATTGCCCTTATTTTACAGAGGGGGGAAACTGAGGCATAGACAGATAAGAAACTTACCCAAGGCAACATAGGTAGTAAGTGACAGAAGTGGGAATCACACCTAGGCAGCCTGGTTCCAAGGCAAAGTTTCTTAACTACTCTAGCTTCCCTGATGGCTCAGACCCAGGCTCAATCCCTGGGTCAGGAAGATCCCCTGGAGAAGGGAATGGCTTATCCACTCCAGTATTCTTGCCTGGAGAATCCCATGGACAAAGGAGACTGGCGGGCTACAGTCCATGGGGTCGAAAGAGTTGGACACGACTGAGCAACTAACATTTTCACTTTCTCTCTGCTTTATTTTATCTCCACAGTTGAACAGGGATACTGGTACTCACATGGCAGGGTGATTTTGAGAGGTTGAATAGTAGGCATTCAGTTAGTAGTAAATAAGAATTAGAAATAGTGTAGTGAGACAATTCCCTGGTGGTCTAGTGGCTAAGACTCTGCGCTCTCAATGCAGGGGACCAGAGTTTAATCCCTCATCAGGAAACTAGATCCCACATACTGCACCTAAGAACTTGCAAGCCTCAACTAAAGATCCTGCATGCCACAGGGAACTGGAAGATCCTGCGTGCCACAACTAAGACCCAGCACAGCCAAATGAATAAATAGAAATAAATAAATATTTTAAAAAGCAGCATAGTGATAAGAATCTCGGAGTGAAATATCTTGTAACAGTTTTGGATTGTAAGTAACAAGAATCTGACTGCCTCACTGAGGCAAACATGAAATTTATTGAAAGGGTATAGAATATCTTTTCTTTTTTTTTTTTTTTAAAAAAAAAACCTTTTTATTTTGTATTGGAGTATAGCCAATTAACAATGTTGTGATAGTTTCAGGGGGATATAGGATATATGATCTTGAGCTTGCAGGATAGTGTCTTAGAGATTTTTCTACAGTGTTCTTGGTAGCAAAACCCATGAGGGAGGGAGGGAGGCAGGAGGCAGGAAGGCGTGGGCAGAAAGAAAAGCCAACTGTGATCCCGCAGGGATGGCCTTTCAGAATCAGTCCAAGGGAGGCCACTCCAAGGAGGGAGCATAATCTTTGTGAGGTGGCACTCATGAGCAGAGGGCAGTTCTTGAGATGAGGCTTACCTGCGGCCATCAGCATGCAACACCCTCCAGTCCTGGGAGGCAGTCGGGACAGTGCACCAACCCATCCGCTATAGGAGGTAACATACGAAATTGAAGTAAAACTAACAGCTAAGCTTGAGCAAGGAAGTGGCTCAGCTGCACTGGGCAAGCAAGGCGGCAAGAGCAAATGGAGAGCCTTTTGGAAGTCACAGTGCCACTGTCCTGGTTCCTTTCCTTCATCATTTAAAACTAATTTGTATTGGCGTATAGTTGCTTTACAAGGCATTAGTTTCTACTGTATGGCTAAATGAATCAGCCATACATACACATCCTATGAAAATTGTGCTGTTGTGTCCGACTCTTTTCGACCCCATGGACTGTATCCTGCCAGGCTCCTCTGTCTATGGAATTTCCTAGGCCAGAATACTGGAGTGGGTCGCGTTCCCTTCTCTGGGGGATCTTCCCAACCCAGGTATCAAACACTGGTCTCTATCCCCTCTGTTTTAGATTTCCTTCCTATTTAGGTCCCCACAGGGCACTGAGTAGAGTTCCTTGTGCTATGCAGGATGTTCTCATTAGTTATCTATTTTATACATAGTCCAAGAGTATATATATGTCACTCCCAACCTCCCAATTCATCCCACCCTCCCTTTCCCCCTTGGCATCCATACATTTGTTCTCTGTGTCTCCCTTGTTCCTTTCTTTCTGGAATAATTTTACTAGATCTCCTTTTGTTTTATTTTATTGAGCTATAGTTGATTTACAATGTTTTGTTAATTTCTGCTGTACAGCAAAGTGATTCAGTTATATATGTATATTATTTTTCATCTTCTTTTATATTATGGTTTATCTGAGGATATTGAATATAATTCTCTGTGCTATACTATAAGAGCTTGTTGTTTATCCATCATATATATATGTAGGTGTGTGTGTATATATATAGTTTGCATCTAAGCTCCTAAGTGGTTCCTTTCACTGAATGTTCAGTTTCCGGGCAAAGGGCACGTGGGTGGGTCTACTGGGTTGCATAACATCTGTTGGCTAGGAAGAGTGGAGACTCTGATCAAAAGTTCTGTTACATTCCTCTCATCAAGAGATGGGAACTGTTTCTCTACGCCTTGAATCTGTGCTGACTTTGTCACTTGCTTTGCCCAGTAAGATGAGTGGAAGTGATGATGATGTACCAATTCTGAACCTAACAGGTCTTGAAGACTTTCACTTTCTCATAGAATTCTGCTCAGCTGCCATGTGAATAGGCTTGGACTAATCTGCCAGAGGCTGACACTTCGTGTAGAACAAGGATGAGCCATCGCAAATTTAAAGCCAACATAGGCCCACTAGTTCCTGGCTGACTCTGCATCTAACTGTGCATTCATGAATGAGCCCAGTCAAGACCACAGGAGCCCCAAGCCCAAATTCTGATCCACAGGACAATGAGCTAAATATGTGGCCACTGCCACTAAGTTTTGGGGAATACTAACTGATACATGCTTCTAATATACTATGTGCCCATCACTCAATTGCCAGATCATAAGCCCTTGCCCATGGGGATTAGGACTGCTTCCCTCCAGCTCAGATTTTGGTCACTTGATCTGGTACCTCCTTTTCTGTACATCTGCTTTTCCTCAACTGAAGGTGAGGGTGCAGAGTTGGAGAGGCAGTAGGTCTCAGATTCCTTGCCACATTCAAACTCAAACCAGCAGTTTACTCTTCAGATGAGGCCTGTGACCCAGAAGGAGCTGGTGTGTGTATGCATGTGGTTCCTTAATTAGTTAACTAGTTAGTCAACTCTTTTAGTGTTCCAGGTTTGCTAATAATTTTTTGGGTCTTAAAACTGTTATTGAAAGCATACTATGTGCCATGCATTCGTTAATCAGCTACTTCATGCATATTATCTTATGATTACATATCTCCATGTTCCAAAGGCATATAGATGGTATATAACTTTCCCAAGGCCATACAGCTAGTAGCAGAGCAAGAAAGTTTAATATTTATATTCTTTGTCCTATCATGGGCAACCAACCAAGCCAGGGGCCTCTGGCTGGGCTGTGACCCCTCCTATGGAAAGATGTGGTTATTGAGTCCATTAAATATCAGCGGAAGCAACCCATACCCCAAATGAAGCAGAACTGATCATCAAAAATTTGAGAGATAACAGTGTTACAGAACAATAAAACCATAACTGGTGCTTAATAATGAAGGTAGTTGATTAGTTTCATTGCTTTTGTGAATTATGCTTTGTATTTTATCATGTTCCCAAGTGTTATACATATTGTTTTATTTGGATAATACAACCTTTAAAAAAATTATTTAGGTATGTATATTTTTGGCCATGCCAAGTCTTAGTTGAGGCATGTGGGATTCTCCAGTTTTGACATACAAACTCTTGCAAGTTGTGGTATGTGGGATCCAGTCCCCTGACCAGAGCTCGAACCCAGACCCCCTCATTGGGAACACGGAGTCCAAGGCACTGGGGCACCAGGGACGTCTTGGATACATAGCCTTGAAGAGACACTGATTATCTGAAGCCTGCTCCTGAATTCAGGGCTAATGTTCAGCTGGCATGAACCAGAATAGCCATATTGATTGTCAAACACTGAAATAATACCATAGTTGACAGAACACTTATCTTGAGCCTTCAGAATGCCCACATACACCTCCCCGACTCAACTCCTCCTGTAACTTCATCTGAGACCTAGCACCCCACCTTCCGAAGATCCAGAAATTAAAGGCTAAACAACTGGCCCAATGGGGTGTCCAGAACCCAACCCAACAATGCTGTGGGGAATTGGTACTTCCCTACCATTACCCATTTCAACTCAATAAACTTGGTACTTTAAAAGACCTCTGATAGGGCTACTCTTGAGGGTGTACTAAGATGGCAAAGACTGGTAGAATGAAAATTCTGTATGCTGGAACTTTCTCCATCCTTTACCACGTCCCTCAGAATCTAACTATATCATATCCTATCCACTTAGGGCTCATGCTCTGCTCACCATAGCAAAAGGACCTGCCGAACGTTAGTCTTCTGAAATGTCTTCTGAGTAAAAAAGGCTTGGGGATCTTCCCTGGTGGTTCGGTAGCTAAGACTTTATGCTCCTGATGCAGGGGCCCTGGGTTTGATCGTCAGTCAGGGAACTAGTGATCTCATGCCACAGCTGAGAGTCTGCATGCAGCAACTAAAGATCCCACATATCCCAGGTCTATAACTAAGACCTGGCACAGTCAAATAAACAACTAAACGCAAGTTTTAAAGAACAGAAAAGGCTTTGTGATCGTCCAAGTTGATGAACCAGTCCATTCTAAAGGAGATCAGTCCTGGGTGTTCTTTGGAAGGAATGATGCTAAAGCTGAAACTCCAGTACTTTGGCCACCTCATGCGAAGAATTGACTCATTGGAAAAGACTCTGATGCTGGGAGGGATTGGGGGCAGGAGGAGAAGGGGACGACAGAGGATGAGATGGCTGGATGGCATCACCAACTCGATGGACATGAGTTTGAATGAACTACGGGAACTGGTGAAGGACAGGGAGGCCTGGCGTGCCGCAATTCATGGGGTCGCAAAGAGTCAGACATGACTGAGCGACTGGACTGAACTGAACTGAACTGAAGTTGATGAACACTGCCTGTTATATCCTGTTTTTGGAGCTTCACATGTTACATAGTAAAGGCCCTGAGAAGACCTGTGGTAAAGAAATCTACTTCATTTAATCCAACATTTCCTAACCATGAAATTTCATTTACCTCCCATGAGAGACTGCTAAGTCGCTTCAGTCGTGTTTGACTCTGTGCAACCCCATAGACAGCAGCCCACCTGGCTCCCCCGTCCCTGGGATTCTCCAGGCAAGAACCCTGGAGTGGGTTGCCATATCCTTCTCCAATGCATGAAAATGAAAAGTGAAAGTGAAGTTGCTCAGTCATGCCCGACTAGTAGAAACCCCATGGATTGCAGCCTACCAGGCTCCCCTGTCCATGGGATTTTCCAGGCAAAAGTACTGGAGTGGGTTGCCATTGCCTTCTCCGCCGATGAGAGACTAGGGATGTATAAAAGCCTCAGTGAGTGAGAATGAGGAGCCAGAGGAGGAAAAGGAAGACGGAAATGCCGCTAACTCTGTACTTGTAAACCAGATCAGGTCAGGAGGTGAGGCAGGAGGTAGAGGTGGAGAGAAAAGAGTTCAGGGTGGCATGGTGCTGGCCCTGCTACCCCGTGGCCACCGTGCCCTCTGACTTCTGGGCAAGTGCAGAGAGGAGGGCCAGTCAGCAACTGGGACTCCCCCTGGGATATCTGGAAGATCTCAAGGCAGGTTCCAATCTGCCAGTCAAGAGCTGGGTTCTCATTCCAGCTTGGTAATTTTCGAGCTGTGTAACTTTGAGCATGTTATTTAAGTTCCCTGGGCCTCTCTTTCTTCAGTTCTAAGGATGAATTAGACAAATACATGGAAACGATTTCCAACAGTTGCCTAGGCGTCACCCAGAGGGCCTGTTAAAGTAGAGTGCTGGCTCCTACCCCCAGGGTTTAACTCAGTAGGTCTGGAGGGAGCTGATGAGTTCCCTCTTCTGACTAGTTTCCAGGTTCCAAGTGATCAATTTGGTTAGTTTTCTGTAACTGTGGTTTCCATTCTGCCTGCCCTCTGATGGAGGGCAGAGGCTTGTGGAAGCTTCCTGATGGGAGGGACTGACTTTGGGGGAAATCTGGGTCTTGCTCTGATGGGCATGGCCATGCTCAGTAAATCTTTAATCCACTTTTCTGTTGATGGGTGGGGCTGTGTTCCCTTCCACAGGAGGAATAATGACTTCCTTCGAAAGGACTGTTGTATTCAGTGCCCCTGGTAACACGGCAGGCTGCTGTCAACTCAGGCCTCCATGGGAGACTCCTGGACACTCACAGGTGTGTCTGACTCAGTCTCCTATGGGGTCACTGCTCCATTCTCCTGGGTCCTGGTGCACACAAGGTTTTGTTTGTGCTCTCCAACAGTCTTGTTTCACCAGGCCTGTGATCTGTAATCAAATTCCACTGGCCTTCAAAGTCAAGGCCTTCAAAGACTGGGGGTTCTCAGTCTCTTTGCCAGATCCTCAGGTTGGGAAATCTGTTGTAAGTCCTAGAACTTTTGCAAAAGTGTGAGCACTTCTTTGGTATAATTGTTCTCCAGTTTGTGGGTTGTCTGCTCTGTAGCTTTATGGTGGGTCTCAAAAGCTGTGCCTCCCAGGTCTGCTGCAGCCAGAGCCCCTGTCCCCGTGGCAGGCCACTGCTGACCCATACCTCCCCAGGAGACACTCAAACACTCAAAGGCAGGTCTGGCTCAGTCTATTGTGGGGTCCCTGGGTCCTGGTGCACACAAGGTTTTGTTTGAGTCCTCTGAGCAGCTCTGGTGGGTATGGGGTTTGATTCTAAACATGATTTTGCCCTCCTACCATCCTGTTGGGGTTCCTCCTTTGCCCTTGGACATGGGGTATCTTTTTTTTGGTGAGATCCAAGATTCTCCTTAATGGCAGCATCCATATACTCCAGTTGCTGAGGCCTCCATGGGTCATGCAGGCAGGCATGGGAAGAGGTTCCCTGCTGCTTCAAGGCCTGGGCCCGGCCAGGGGCAGCCATAGGGAGGGCCCTGGAGCTCTACAGACACAACCCTCAATCTCTTCTGAGGCCCCCCGCCCTGCCCCCGCCAGCTCACCTACCAGCCTGAGGCCAGAGGGCCTGGAGGGCCTTGGGAGCAGGTCACAATCTGTCTCTCACCACACTCTCTGCTGCAGGGACCACACAAATACACACACACACATACCCATCCTAACATCTATCAGAAAAAACAGTAGCCCCTCCCCAAACCCTTCTCATGGATCCAGTTGTCAAATAGGATTGTCCAAAATCAGCCCCTCATCTCTCCCTGCCAGCCAAGAGTTTGTCTTCAGGAAAGAGAGGACAATGCTGGTGTTTGAGCCACAGACTTGGCCTAGAGAAGGAAGGAGGGCTTTCCTTCCCTGGGCATCTCAGTGAACCTTCCTTCCTGTGCCCCATGCTCAGAGCTCTCATGAGCATCACAAAGGCACCCATCTTCTCTCCTTCAGCCTCTTCTGAAGGCTGTTTGGAGGCACTTTCTGAGTTTCCAGTCTTCATCTGTGAAATTCAAAGGGGAACGAGACCTCTGACTTCTCCCTGCTATGAAAAGAGGGTGCTTGTCTTTCCACATATGACCACATGGTCACAGGTCCTATAAACCATGAAAGAGACAGATCTCAGGACCCACTGCAACTCTTAGTGAGAGCAGGAGAGGGGCTAGAAACTGACATTCGTCGGGCATATGCTAGCTTGGTGACATCAGGAAAATCACTTAACCTCTCAGAGTCTCAGAGACTTTATCCCCAAAATTCCAGGGTTCTCATAATATTAAATGGCACCTGTGCCAGCGTCTGGAACTTGGTATGTGCTCACTGACTAATTCAGTAAACATTTGAAATAAGTTCAAATGTTTACTGAATTTATTCTCTGTATCAGGCACTGTTCTAGGCACTGGGTATTAACAGTGAATATACAGGACTAAAACCTCTCCCCTTGTGAAGTTTGTTTTATTGCTTAAGAATTATGGCTATTTATTAATATTTGTTAGGTATTATCCTACACTTTAACCACTTATCTTTCTACACATGGGTGTATATACATGAATATATTTGTATCAAGTTAGTTATGATCATTTCCTTTTATTTAATTAAAATTTTTAATTGGAGTATAATTGGTTTACAATGTTGTGTCCGCTTCAGGTGTACAGCAAAGCGATACAGTTATATATGTATATTCTTTTTCAGATTCTTTTCCCTTATAGGTTATTACTAAATATTGAGTATAGTTCACTGTGCTACACAGTAGGTCCTTGTTGATTATCTATTTTAAGTATAGTTGTGTGCATCCGCTCATCCTAAACTCCTAATTTATCTCTCCCCCATTCCCTTTTATTTAGATAAAAGCTGAGTTTCAGAGGAATAAAGTAAATTGTTCAGGTTCACAGAACAGAAAGCAAGGGACCTAGAACTTAAATCTAGGTCTGTCTGTCTCTTAAAAGTTGCTCTTTAAACTATGCTGTAGTCAGAGAAACAATCAGACCCACCAAAGCCTCAGAAAGTGGCAGCAGCCATTCAGAGACTGCATCTTCTTTTCCTTTTCCTTTTCATGTCAGCAGCTCTTGTTGCAGTAGCTCCCTTTAAAAGGAATAATAGAGACCCTGATTTTCAGTGCTACGATTATCACTACAGACCCTACTGTGTGAGCCATAATTAATGGAGATGCCAACTGCCAACTAACCAGAAAACCTCCAGCATCATAAATCTGTCCCCTGCCTTCTCATGAGAACTGATGGATGAAGGATTCAGCTTAAATATTTAACAAACAATAATTCAAATACCTATCCAACCATTTACAAGTTGGCATGTTTATAAATATAAGAGTTACACTTTCTTGCATTTTACATGAAATGTACTTAGGGTTGAATGAAGGGGCTAGAAATGCCCCATATTTTATGGAGAAGAATCTGGGGGAGGAGATGGAATTAGCCTCCCAGGCTTGGTTCAACTTGAATTTACGAAACTCCCAGCTACTATCATGTACCCTTGTGTCATGCCCTCACCTCGCTGGTAAGCAAATTAACCACAGATAATGTGTTAGAAGGCCCAGCTGTGCAGCTGGAGTAAGATGCCAGAGCCTGATCGCCTTTCCATCAGCAGCTCGAAGGATGAAACCTAACACACAGCCGACAGTACAATGAATTATTAACTTTGAGCCTCCACGATCGCTCTGTTGCTTGAATGGGTCATCTCTCTGGCTATAATTCAACCTACTTCCTCCTTCCCCACTTCCCAACAGACAACCAGGAAGGAGGCCCAACTTTGGGAAGACATTCTAGCCCAGTAGCCGGGGGTTGGGAGCCGTGAATGTCTGGATGCTGGATGCTGTTTGAATTTAACTGTTTTGAATGAATAAAGTCTAAGTCAGCATTGACAGCAGTGATTTATCTGCACTTCACAATTATTGAATTTAGATGCTCCATTCACTGGGTGATTTATTAAACTGCTCTCCCCTCTGAGGGAGAATCAAAGAGCCTCCTTGGGCCCTAATGGATAGACACTTTGGAGGCACTTAGGGAAGCCATTGTTGATAAGACTTACTACCTAAAAGAGCACCCTGGCTCATGTTGTCTCTGCACGGAAATAACCTCCATTATTTGTGTTTTCTTCATAGTCAATAACTCATCCTTTCCAAAGAAGGGTGGGGCTCTTGGCAAATACCTCTGGTGCTGTAGGGGCGGAAGCGTCACATCTGAACAATGAGTTATCTGCCACGTTCACCTCCTTTCACCCACACCTCCCACCTGTGTAGCCCAAGGTCCCTCCAGGTTGAAGAGAGATCCACAACTCTGGCCACCAGCTGCCAACCCTCTGTGATCACGGGTTCCACCTCCCTGTGTCTGCCCCTCAAAACAATTCCAGTTACAACATTATTTTCCTCTTCTCAACATAAGGCAGATACTGAAACACATCAGTGGAAATGGAGAGGAGAGAGGGGCCATGAAATGAATCAAACCCAGGTTTGGAACGCCCATCACCCTCATGATTGGAAAGGGCGTTGGCGTCTCTGTGCCACTAGCCATAGACGATTCCAAGCGGTGAATGGCCTGGTAATGAAATGAACCCGTCAGCAGCATATCTGGTGTGGCATCTTGCCTCATCTTTCTTCTGCTCTGGGAAAACAAAATTAGCTTATGGGGCACAAAAGGATAAAACAATGAAAGTCAAGCTCTCCCTGCAGAGGCCCCAGTTCCAGGTCTGTCTCAGATTCAGGTTTCAAGGGCAGAGGTCAGTTATTTTGAGAGAAGACAAAGGAAAAGCAAAGCTGATCCAAGACAATGATTAATAAACATCAGAAAGCACGATATGTTTGAATAGAAGAAACTTGTATAAAAGACAGTAATAGTAACTCACATGTGAACAGTTTGTGATCATTACAAAGCACCTTCACAATCATTTTCATGGAGTGGGGCAGGACTGATCCCAAGGAGAATAAGGAGATGGACTCTGATATGGGAGGAGGGAAAAACCTAAAATGTAACTATTAGAAACAATGTAACTTATAAATACCTTTAGAAGAAAGTGGGCTAGTCAGGAAGACCTTATGGAGAACATCTGCGGTGCTGCAGAACTGTGGTTTCTCTCCCTGACAGGAAGGAGTCAGTATGCATCATAAATCTTATGGCTACACATCCAAGTTTTCGGTCTGTTTTTTTACCCATTGGTGTTGCTGCCCAGATGGAGCCTCAGGCAGAGTTTCCTCCTCACCTGTGTACCTTGGCTTGGGTTGAGAGCAATTGTAATGGCTGTGCTTTTTCTTGCTCAGGAAATTTGGGCCTTCTTGGAGCAGAGTGACTGTAGCAGAGCAAGGAGCCAGGCTTTTCATTGGAGGCTCATAGTCATTCCGGGAAGCAAATATTATTAGTTCTATCTTTAAAACAAGCCAACAGAGGCACAGAGGGGTTGAGTATACCCATCTTAAAGTTACGCATTCATATCATTTCTTACAGAGCAGAGATTCTAGCCCATATGTTTCAATCTCTCCCCCACCCCAGCTCTTTTCTTGTTTTCTACAAAGAAGAGAATTAGGAGTTAGTGGCAAGAGAAGGCCATGTAGGTGGGACCTGGGGCTCCTGCATCTAAATTAACCAGAACCTTCTCCTTTCTTTTGCATACTATAGTTCCAAGTACAATCTTAGGGAAAAGACTTTGGACTTCTCAAATACCTTTGAATACTACTATCATAGACAAACTAACTTTCTTTTTACTGATGACTGGATATGAAGATGAAATGAAAAATCTGAATGGCTCTTATAGGGTAGCTATTTTTCACAAAAATAATCCCTTTCATTAACCCAATGCTAACATAAACATAAACCCAATGCCAACAAAGAGACTGCTGAACCTTGTACACAGTAAGGTTTCAGAAATATTGATTAAACTGAATTGAAAGTCTCACATATACCGGCAGCCATTGCTCATGAGTAAAGGCCCTGCTTGCCTCTCTTAGGGTCAGCAAAAGCCAGATGCTTATCTGGAATTCAGGATGAGGCAAGAGTAGGCCAGGTGTAACTTGCTCCTTCTTGAAGGACAGAAACTTCTCAGCATTTTGGCAATTATTATTGAGAAACCACCCAGGAAGAAGGTAGTTTTAAACACAATTAGGATTCTATTTTAAGGAGAAATCAGAAACTGCCCATTTAACGCTAATGTTTGATCTACTGTGAAACAGTAGAGGGGGAAGCTATTATAAATTTGCTAATACCATCAAAACTTATAAAGTGATAAAATGAAGTGACATGAAGAAAAGGCAGTCACCCCAAGCATGAGGCAGGCTAATAGCTGTGAATATAGAAGAGAGCAGAGAATTATTCTGAAAACCAGTGAAATAGATCACAGGGTTTTATGGCCGCTCTGCATTGTGACCCGAGGACACTCCTCTTTCTTGACCAGTTAGAATGATCTCCAAAACAAGACACATACTCCAGGGACCTAGCGCAGTGATTGGAATTGCTATTTGCATTTATTTCATCTATTAAAATGCCTAATTTACGTGATTCTTTAATATTACCCATGTATTAGTACAGAGAACTTCCCTGATAGCTCAGTGGTAAAGAACCCTCCTGCCAATGCAGGAGACTCAGGTTTGATCCCTGGGTAGGGAAGATCCTCTGGAGGAGGAAATGGTAACCCATACCAGTATTCTTGCCTGGAGAACTCCATGAATAGATGAACCTGGCGGGCTGCAGTCCATGGGGTCACAAAAGAGTCAGACACTACTGAGCGACTAACCAACAACACAAATATAATCGTAAATAAACATATAGCCATCTCCACTACCCAACACTTGCTGTCAGAATGCTGGAGCCAAGTCAATTCAAATGAATTTCAGGATAAATTTTTTTGCTATCCAAACTCTTACTACTTGCTCTTGGAATCTTGGGGGGCCATATTGGTTTGGATAAACTGGTACTCACTGTTCAAATATACTATCCCAACTCAGGAGTTGACATAGTTGGATAGTGAAGGATAGTTGTGTGTAATCATGGAGGTGCCAAAGGTGGTTTGTTGCTATTGTTGTTTTAATGGTTTTTGAATTTTTTTAAATTTAAATTTATTTTTAATTGTAGAGTAATTGCTTTACAATATCATGTTGGTTTCTGCCATATGTCAACATGAATCAGCCACAGGTATATGTATGTGCCCTCCTTTTTGACTTCCTTCAGGACTTCCCTGGTGGCTCAGACGGTTACGCATCTGTCTACAATGCTTGGTCTGGAGCTACAATGCGGGAGACCCGGGTTCAATCCCTGGGCCAGGAAGATCCCCTGGAGAAGGAAATGGCAATCCACTCCAGTACTCTTGCCTGGAAAATCCCATGGACAGAGGAGCCTGGTAGGCTACATGTAGTCCATGAGGTCGCAAAGAGTCGGACACGACTGAGCGACTTCACTTCACTTCACTCCTTCTTGAACCTCCCTCCTACATCCCACCCAATCACACCCCTCTAAGTTTTTATTTACTTAGTTTTTAACTGCACCAAACAGCATACAAGATTTTCGTTCCCTGACCAGGGATTAAACCTGTGCACCCTGCAATGGAAGTGTGGATTCTTAACCACTGGACAACCAAGGAAGCCCCTGTTTTTGTTTTTTAACTAAGATGCGCTGTCAATAGAATTTAGGAAATGGTCACATTGAAAGGTCTGATATTGAGTCACAGGCTGGACTTGCAAGACCCTGGGTCATCTAAGAGCTCCAGACCAAGCAAAATTCTGCTTTTGTGTTCCTGTCTAGAGTGAAGTTGCATCTTTCTTGAAAATTAGATTCTGATACATGTATGAGGTGAGAATTTCATGTCACCAAAATTTCCCTTAAAAACCCCTGAGAAAAATACTATGTTGGTTGTTGATGAGCCATCTTTTGGTAAGTCCGTGATGGGCAGGGTTTTTTTTGTTTGTCTGTTTTTCTTTTTCAGTTTAGGGGAAAATAAATCACCATTTCTTGATTGAATCCTCATAAAGATATTGGACTGCACTTTGAGGCCACGTGGTACTAGAAATTCACATCTTTAAATATCCGAATCAAACTCAGTGCAGGAACACATTTTATAAGAGGCCCTGGGGAGAAACAGTCAATTCCAGTCTCCCCTTCTCGTGCTCCTCAGAGGCAGATGGGTTGAGTGGACTGAGAGTAGATTCTGCACCCTCTCCACAAACTACTGAAGCAGAAGTCAACTGAGTCGGATGGTGGCTGCCTGACTCTACATCTGTATGTAAAACAATTGAATCGTTTACTTTAAATGAGTCAATTGCATAGTATATAAACTATGTCTCAATAAAGTGACCCCATGGACTATAGCCTGCCAGGCTCTTCTGTCCATAGGGATTCTCCAGGGAAGAACACTAGAATGGGTTGCCATAACCTCCAAGAGATGAATTCAGTACCACTTCCAGCCCCAGGCTATTCTCCTGGGCCCCACAGTTCAGAGATCCCTGTCTTTGGCTCTCCTATAACTGTACCCTCCCCACAGGTTGAATGTCCATTAGGCTAAGGGAACAAGTCCACCAAGATCCTTCAGTGTCTCTTGTAGGCCATTCTGTTGGTACTTGGCATCCTGAAATTCCTACACAAATGGCCCCAATTTGCTTTTATGGCTCGTAGAGTCTCTGCACCTGTCCACCTCCCAGTGATGAGAGCAGGCTTTGTCACAGGTGTGCATACTCATAATTTTGAGGGTATAATTTAGGGACTGCTCTTTGCATTGGGCTGGGCATGTAGACAGAGCTTGAACATTGAGGTTGGGCTTTCCAGGCATGTGCATAAGATTCCTCACAGTGCAGGTTTAAAGTAGAGATAGGAAAAGAAGAGGTTTAGCCTTGATTCAAGGGCCCTTAATTCTACTCTTATTCCCATATTCTCATATGTTGGAACATACCAGCAATGAGGAATAGTCCCAAAATCAGAATAAGTATCAGCCTACCAGACTTTTCCCAATGTAAGTACACTTCTTCTTTCTCAGAAATCCCCAACAGTGATGGCTAACGTGCATTATATGTTAGGCTCTTTCTCTAATATATTTAACCAGCATTATCTCATTTCTTTTTTTTTTAATATTTTTTGATGTGGACCATTTTTAAAGCCTTAATAAATTTGTTGCAATATTGCTTCTATTTTATGTTTTGCCATTTTTTTTTGTTCATTTGGTTTTTTGGCCCTGAGGCCTGTGGGATCCCAGCTTCCCGAAGAGACTGAACCCACACCTCTTGCACTGGAAGATGAACTCTTAACCACTGGGCCTCCAGGGAGTCCCTCTCATTTATTTCTTACAATGAGGTGGATGCCGTTTTCACCCCAACTTCCCTAGTGAGAACACTGGAGCTTGCAAAGGTTAAGAAAATAGTCGAGTCAGAATTCGGTAAGAGGACAATCTCATGAAATCCTACCAAGCCATACCACCTCCCTAGGAATGCCTAACTCATAGACGAAATTGTGTGAGCAAGAAACACACAATCTCTTTTTTAGCATCTAACAATTCTGAGAGTGATACAAAAAGGAAAAAACATGTATATCTTCCAACAGAATAGTTGGAAGTTTCTTTCATTCAAACAAGACCAGATAATGCAGGACATGCATAAGTATTGTAATATGAATCACATTGGCAGAGGACATTTTCATTTTTCTCTGCAGCCTGAAGCAATGGGTTGTCAGTTATTCTTCCTAAGATTAATCTTTCTGCATCAGAGATATGGAGATAAGTGTTCAGGGCATGATGACTTATGCACACATGAATATGATTTTCTATATGTTACTAAAAATTTGGTTCACAAAGCATTCCTTCCCTCTGAAATCTCAATGCCATAGTTTCTTGAAACTTAGTGACCTGCTCAGGGGTGGTTTTCTCGAGGTTGCAAACAGAACCTCCACATTTACAGCCCAAAGTGGTTTTAGAACAGCTGGCCTAATTCCTGTGCAGACACAATTAAAAACAACTGATAATGAAAATTCGTGAACATATCCCATTATTACGTGACACCCCCATTCTACAGATAGGGAAACTAAGTCTGAAAGAAATGGCATAAATTTTCTAAAGTGGTAGGTGAGGGTCAGAAATCAAATCAGTCCCCTGATGCCATTTGGCTTATTGGAGCCTGGCATTTTCACAGATATAAGGCACTGCCATTTTCTCAAATGTGTGACTTTCATCTTAACCAGAGAATTGTATTGAGTTGTGAGAGTTAGACCATAAAGAAGACTGAACATCAAGGAACTGATGCTTTCCAGTCATGGTGCTGGAGAAGATTCTTGAGAGTCCCTTGGACAGCAAGGAGATCAAACCAGTGAATCCTAAAGGAAATCAACCCTGAATATTCATTGGAAGGACTGATACTGAAGCTGAAGCTCCAATATTTTGGTCACCTGACACTAAGAGCTAACTCATTGGAAAAGACCCTGATGCTGGGAAAGATTGAAAGCAGGAGGAGAAGGGGGCAACAGAGGATGAGACTGTTGGATGTCATCACCAACTCAATGGACATGAATTTTGGCAGACTCCAGGAGACGGTTAAGGACAGGGAAGCTGCAGTCCATGGGGTTGCAAAGAGCTGGACACGACTGAGCAGCTGAACAATAAGAGAATTGTACAGGAATAGAAACCACCTTGGCAGATGATTCCCCAGCCTCCACTTCTCCATCTTCTCCCAGAAATAGCACCCGGATCTTGGTGCAGAGAGCAGCTCCTTCCTGGGCTGAGACCCCCTTTCTTGGAGGGGAGGTCACTTCCTCCTCATCTCCAGAGGGGGGCTCTGATCAACTTCAGTAGTTCAGCTCATCTCAGTCTGATCCACCAGGATCTTCAGGACAGGCATGGGACCCAGTCTGCCTGGTGAGATGTGAGGAGACAGCTGTGGGGACTCCAGGAAAGAATTTAAGTTTCCTTTTTCATCCACAGTAACAACTGGAACAGACGAGTCTTCCTCCTTTGGCGCATATACATTATGAAGTGAGGCCTGAAAACACTGTTGTCATTCTTGCTACCACAGAGAAGGCAGCTCAGGAAAGAGGGGAAGAGAACAGGGGCTGACCCACAGAAGAGGGCAGAGTAGAGGGAACACAGAGAAATGGAGATGAAGCCCTGAGAGTGTCACCTCTAGATCATTTCACACCTAAACTTATCACTTTTGCTTAATTTTGATTGAGTTGATATAGCGGGTTTTATCTGGGATCGCAAAGAGTTGGACACGACTGAGCGACTTCACTTTCACTTTTCACTTTCATGCATTGGAGAAGGAAATGGCAACCCACTCCAGTGTTCTTGCCTGGAGAATCCCAGGGACGGAGGAGCCTGGTGGGCTGCAGTCTTTGGGGTCACACAGAGTCGGATGTGACTGAAGCAACTTAGCAGCAGCAGCAGCAGCATCTTCACTTTGCATATGAGAAACTGAGGCTAAGAAAGGCTGAATAATTTATCAGGTCCCCACAGTTAGAAAGGATGGAAATAATGGTCCTTTACCTCAAATCTATGACTTCTTCAATGTTTTAAAAGATGCTTTTCCCAAACTTGGGTCAAGCCGTAGTTTTTCCTCTTTACCCGGGAAAAATAAGCAGATAACCACTCCATAAAAGATTTATAGAGAAAAGGCCAGAAGACATTGAAAAGAACAATAAGGCCATTGTAACAGAAAGAGCTGTACCAAAGCCAACAGAACCAACAGAATTGGGAATGGCCGATCTCGGGCGTTGAGAACAAGTTCTAAAATAAATGTTGATTGATTTGTTAGAAACCAGGGAGGCTGTTTTTTCAAATAATTAGTTGGGACCTCAAAATATTTTCATTAAGATGTCAAAATCTGTGGAACAAAAATAAGAAATGTAATAAAAAATAAAGCATAAAATATTAACTTTCGATTAGACCTTAGACATCATTTTATCCTACTTCCCACTATTGAAGAAGTTCCTTTTACCACATTCCTAACAGATGGTCATCCTACCTCTATTTGAATACCTCCATTGATGGAGGGCTCACTATCTCATAAGGTAGCCAGTTTGGTGTTAAATTACACTGTACTCTGATTTAATTAATGAAAAATTAAAAATACAGATAAGCATAACCGGAAAGTTTACAGGATAATATTTTGTATTCTTTTGACTTATTATATTTTAACTTTTTTTCTTCTCAGTATTTCCTGTTATTTTATAAACCTTCCTCTGATTTGGCAAGCAGCTTGTATGTTCTATGTATTTTACCCTGGAAGAGGAATGGCCAAGCAGAGAATAAAGGAAAATCAGGACGTAAGTAACAGATTTAGGGCTCTAGATATAAAGAAAGACTATCCTACTTTCAGAGCAAATAGCATCATCAACAACAAAAGGATTCTCCAGACTGGAGAAGGTAAGAAAGTCACAGAAGAAACACAGAGAGCTTAGACATAGTGGGGTGACTGCATCCCTCCCACACCCACCTTAGGTCAAGCTCTGTGTGAGAGAAGACAGCAGAAATTCCAGACAAGTTTCAGAAGATCAAGAGGCTTCTCTCCTGTGAGGAGCATCTATGAAGGAGAGAGACACACCAGAGTCGACATAACCCTGTGGATTTTCTAGGGACACAACTCTGCCACAGACCTGCAGACTTTCCCACAGCACAGCATGGTGGGGGGGTGGGCCCTTGCTGATGGGAGGAAGTGGATTCCATGGTGACCAGCAAGGGCTCATGACACAAGATCACATGAGTGCCAAGTAGCTTCAGTCATGTCCAGCTCTTTGCACCCACATGGACTATAGCCCACCAGGCTCCTCTGCCCAAGGGATTCTCCAGGTAAGAATATTGGAGTGAGTTGCCATGCCTTCCTCCAGGAGATCTTCCCAACCCAGGGATGGAACCCTCGTCTTCTGCATTGGCAGGCGGATTCTTCATTGCTGAGCCACCGGGGAAGCCCATAGATCAGAGAAGTGGCAACATCTCAGTGAGCCAAGGGAAGTGACTCATGACCAAAAGGTCAGAGTCCCCCTATCTGTCTGCCTTTCTGGGATTTTGGTGGGAGCCTTAACAGGAAGCATTCCCTCTCTCCACCACCTCCTCCCTTACTAGAGTGAAGGCACAAGACCTATGGTCACTAATTGAAGGCTTCTACCCAAAAGTTTGACTCTTGAGTGAATGAAGCAAAGACAAGGGATGATGAGACCAGCCACAGGAAGGCTCTGTTTGTTACTGGTTATAGCTACATCCTGGCCAGTTTCTCCAGGTGCCTAGCCTTGCTTGATTCCTAACAATTTTCCAAACCTTGAGTTATCCAATGTCTTCTAATGAATTTTTGTAAATGAAAGTTAGTCAACTCTGTTTCTGTTCTTGTAGTTTTCCAATACAGAGATCTGTACCAAGGAATTTGCAGCAAGGTGGCTCAGACGGTAAAGCGTCTGCCTGCAGTGCAGGTGACCCGGGTTCAATCCCTGGGTTGGGAAGATCCCCTGGAGAAGGAAATGGCAACCCACTCCAGTACTCTTGCCTGGAAAATTCCATGGGCTGAGAGGCTCCTCAGAGCCTGGTAGGCTACAGTCCATGAGGGTGCAAGAGCCGGACACAACTGAGCAACTTCACTTCACTCACTTCTTATCAGAAGGGCTTTAAGGCAACAATCCGGGATTAGGCTTCCCTGGTGGCTCAGTGGTATGCACCTACCAACGCACAGGACATGGGTTCAATCCCTGGTTTAGGAACATCCCACATGCCACAGGGCAACTAAACCCCTGGGCCATAAAACTGAGCCTGTGATCTAGAGCCTCAGTTCAGTTCAGTTCAGTCACTCAGTTGTGTCTGACTCTTTGTGACCCCATGAACTGCAGCACACCAGGCCTCCCTGTCCATCACCAGCTCCTGAAGTCCACCAAAACACATGTCCATCGAGTTGGTGATGCCATCCAACCATCTCATCCTCTGTCGTCCCCTTCTCCTCCTGCCCTCAATCTTTCCCAGCATCAGGGTCTTTTCAAAGGAGTCAGCTCTTTGCATCAGGTGGCCAAAGTATTGGGATTTCAGCTTCAAAATCAGTCCTTCCAATGGACACCCAGGACTGATCTCCTTTAGGATGGAATGGTTGGATCTCCTTGCAGTCCAAGGGACTCTCAAGAGTCTTCTCCAACACCACAGTTCAAAAGCATCAATTCTTCGGTGCTCAGGTTTCTTTATGGTTCAACTCTCACATCCATACACAACCACTGGAAAAACCATAGCCTTAACTAGACAGACCTTTGTTGGCAAAGTAATGTCTCTGCTTTTCAATATGCCATCTAGGTTGGTGATAGTTTTCCTTCCAAGAAGTAAGCATCTTTTAATTTCATGGCTGCAATCACTATCTGCAGTGATTTTGGAGCCCAGAAAAATAAAGTCAGCCACTGTTTCCACTGTTTCCCCATCTATTTCCCGTGAAGTGATGGGACTGGATGCCATGATCTTCGTTTTCTGAATGTGGAGCTTTAAGCCAACTTTTTCACTCTCCTCTTTCACTTTCATCAAGAGGCTCTTTAATTCTTCTTCACTTTCTGCCATAAGGGTGGTATTATCTGCATATCTGAGGTTATTGATATTTCTCCCGGCAATCTTGATTCCAGCTTGTGCTTCTTTCAGCCCAGCGTTTCTCATGATGTACTCTGCACAGAAGTTAAATAACCAGGGTGACAATATACAGCCTTGACGTAGTCCTTTTCCTATTTGGAACCAGTCTGTTGTTCCATGTCCAGTTCTAACTGTTGCTTCCTGACCTGCATATAGGTTTCTTAAGAGGCAGGTCAGGTGGTCTGGTATGCCCATCTCTTTCAGAATTTTCCACAGAGCCTGGAAGCCGCAGTTAATGAGCTCATGTGCCACAATTACCGAAGCCTGCTCGCCCTAGAACCCGTGCTCTGCAACAAGAGTAGCCACCAAAGTGAGAAGCTCACACACCAAAACTAGAGAGCAAGCCCCTGCTTGCTGCAAGTAGAGAAAAGTCTGCACAGCAACAGAGATCCAGCACAGCCAAAAAAAAAAAAAAAAAAACAGAAAAAAATCTGGGATTGATTACATTGCCTCAGTGTTGAGTTGATGACAATGATCATCTTTCTAGGATTCAGAGAATAGGAAACTAAGCCCATGGTTCATGGCAGCAGATCTTAATTATTACCAGTGGTCATTTGTATGAAGGGCTCAAAAAAAAGCAAGGTTTTAAGACCATGATCTTGAGACAGTGTACAAGACAGGAGGAGCTCGAGAACCTAGGATGGAGTGGCTGCTTCTACTGGCTGGGGTTAGTTTATTGAGAGAGAACAAGTTTAAGTACCCCCCCACACACACACGCACACAAATTCTCATTTAAATATATATTAAACCAGCAGCTTCTTATGGCAGTGCTAAATGAATGTCCAGATGCTAAAAGCCACATATATGAGAGATTGGAAAACAAATTTAAAGTGGAATCTGAGGTTTGTAGAATTATATCAACTGAGTTCTTAGCCTTGTCATGCCTCTCAGAAGAAAGTTAAAGCATGGGTGGAATGAGGATGTAGGAAAGACTCAGAGAACTCAGCTCAGAGAATAGCAGCTCTTCTCTTTTTTTGACTCTTTTTGCTGAAAGACACTAGAACTCCCTTACTCATAAGAGTTACCCTAATTGAAGGACTCTATGTTTATGATCTGCCTTATAGGAACCCTCCCTTGTTTTCAGGATCAGAGTTAGAATACCCACTGGGGAGGTGAGTAGTAAAAAGTCAAAGGCATATAACAAGTAACTGGCAAAACTTTGCTAATTTACACCTTCAAGGATCTGGGGAATATGTGTGGGAATGAATTCTGTAGACTCTTGACTAAGGACAGAAGAACATAATTTCAGACCAAGTTGAAGTCACTGATGTGGATACACTCAGCAGAGACTCCAGATTCTGCCGCAAGTTTGAACAGCTGGGAGTAGATACCGTTGTTTGTTCAGTTGGTTGACAGAAATCTGGACTCAGTGGTGGCCAACACTAAACAGAGTTGAGATGTCATAAATTCCTTGATATCAAGCAAAGGAAAGAATTCAAAGACTTTGAGAGATAGAAAGGCTGGAGGGAATTTATCAGGAATGACTTACCCTCTCACTCCCTAACTATGTCTCCCAGGAGAGTGCAAAGGACATTCTCTTTGCCAAAGCCTTGAGAAATACCTCGGTGAGGGGCATACCAGCATCTTTGCTGTAGCCACTGCTATCTTTAAGCCTGGGGCTGCTGATGGGAGCCTCGATTTACATGGGGTCCCTGGATTCAGCAAGGGCGGAAGGAAGCCAGGGCAGCAGAGGCCATGCAGTAGCTTGTCAATAGCAGAAGTAGAAGCCGAAGGGAGACTCCTCTTGTCCCCTCCCTGAGGATATGTAGCTTTAATTAAGCCAATGAGATTTTTCCTACCCAGAGCTCTGAATCTTTTATCAGATGTTTCTTTTGCAAATATTTTCTCCCAGTCTGTGCCTTGCTTTCTCATTCTTTCGACATTGTCTTTTGCAGAGCAGAAGTTTTTAATTTTAATGAAGTCCAGTTTATCAATTATTTCTTTCATGGATCATGCTTTTGCTGTCGTATCTAAAAAGTCATCGCCAATGCCAAGGTCATCTAGGTTTTCTCCTGTGTTATCTTCTAGAAGTTCTGCACTTTGCATTTAGGTTTATGATTCACTTTGTGTTAATTTTTGTGAAGGGCAAAAGGTCCATGTAGAGATTCGCTTTTTTTCATGTGGATGTAAAGCTGTTCCAACACCATTTGTTTAAAAAAACTATCGTTGCTCCATTGTATTGTCTTTGCTCCTTTGTCAAAGGTCAGTTGACTGTATTTATGTGGATCTATTTCTGGGCTCTCTGTTCTGTCCTGTTGATGTATTTGTCTGTTTTTTCACCAATACCACACTGTCGTGATTACTGTAGATTTAGAGAAAGCCTTGAAGTCCGGTACTGTCAATCCTTCAACTTTGTTCTTCTCTTTCTGTATGCAGAGCCTCAAATCTCAAGCAAGTAAAACAAAAATGATGGATGGTGAGACTGTATTTGAGAACCTTAGCATAAACATCCAACTACTCAACCCTACTTAACATGACTTGATATTTTACAAAGCTGAAGATGATCAACTCTTAGTTATCCCTCCAATTTTGTCTTTGCTCTCTCACCCATCTGCTAGACTCCAACCACACTGGCCATGTTTAAGTTCCTTAACCTTGTCCAGAGTTCCCTCCCCTCGCAGCTTTCGTGCATGCTATTTCCCTGCTTAGAGAAGCAGCAGCAGAGAAGTCTTCCAGCTATGGCCTGGCTAACCCCCTCATCCTTCAGGTTTCAGATACAATAACCCCCAGTTGCTTGGTGGTAAAGAATCCACCTGCCAATGCAGGAGACACCAGTTTGATCCCTGGGCTGGGTAGATCCCTTGGAGAAGGAAATGGCAACCCACTCCTGTATTCTTGGGCTTCTCAGGTGGCACCAGTGGTAAAGAACCCACCTGAGAATGGAGGAGACTTAAGAGATTCAGGTTTGATCCCTGGTTAGGGATCCCTTGGAGTAGAAAATGGCAGTCTGCTCCAGTATTCTTGCCTGGAGAATTCCATGGACAGAGGAGTCTGGTGGGCTCCAGTCCATGGAGTCACACAGAGCTGGATGTGACTGAAGCGACTTAGCATGCAACCTTTTTTTATTAGGTCTTCCCTACTTTATACGGAGAAGGCAATGGTGACCCATTCCAGTACTCTTGCCTGGAGAATCCCATGGATGGGGGAACCTGGTGGGCTGCAGTCCATGGGGTCACTGGGAGTCGGGCACGACTGAGCGACTTCACTTTCACTTTTCACGTTCATGCATTGGAGAAGGAAGTGGTGGCCCACTCCAGTGTTCTTGCCTGGAGAATCCCAGGGACAGAGGAGCCTGGTGGGCTGCCGTCTATGGGGTTGCACAGAGTCGGACTTGACTGAAGTAACTTAGCAGCAGCAGCAGCAGCAGCAGCAGCTACTTTATACTCTTCTCTTTATTTTTCTCTATAGCTCTTACCAGAATGTTAGTTACATTTTAATTTGTGTATGTTTTCAGTAATGTCTGTCTGTTCAAGAAAGGTTTTAGGTTTCATGAAGGGAGAGGTCATTTTTGCTTTGTTCCTTGCTATGCCTGAAGCTGCTGACTTCTGGACAGTGGGCCTAATGGAGAGATGGTGTTCAAAAATTATTTGCTAAATGAATGCTGTATATATGTTGTTTTGATTATTATTCCACACTTGCATAATGGAAACATCTTTTCACATCAATAAGCATCAATCTATAATGTCATTTTCAGTGACACCATAATATTCTACAATAAGGATAATGGTGATGATGATAATAGGGATCTTTATTTGAGAATTACTCTCCATCAGGCCCTGAAGTAAGTACTGCACAAAGATCACACCAAACTGTGGAAAATTCTTAAAGAGATGGGAATACCAGATCACCTTACCTGCCTCCTGAGAAACCTGTATGCAGGTCAGGAAGCAATAGCTAGAACCATACATGGAAAAACTGACCGGTTCCAAATTAGAAAAGGGGTTTGACAAAGCTGTATGTGGTCACCCTGCTTATTTAACTTTTATGCAGAGTACATTATGCAAAATGCCAGGCTAGGAGACTCACAAGCTGGCATCAAGATTGCTGGGAAAAATATCAACAACCTCAGATATGCACATGATACCACTCTAATGGCAGAAAGATGCTTGCTCCTTGGAAGAAAAGCTACGGCAAACCTAGACAACATGCTGGAAAGCAGAGATATCACTTTGCTGACAAAGGTCCATATAATCAAAATGATAATTTTTCCAGTAGTCATGTACAGACAGGTGTGAGAGCTGCACCATGAAGAAGGCTGAGAGCTACAGAGCTGATGCATTTGAACTGTGGTGTTCGAGAAGACTCTTGAGGGTCCCATGATCAGTAAGGAGATCAAACCAGTCGATTCTAAAGGAAATCAACCCTGAATATTCATTGGAAGAACTGCTGCCAAAGCTGAAGCTCCAATACTTTGGCCACCAGATGCAAAGAGCTGACTCATTGGAAAAAATCCTGGATGTTGGGAAAGATTGAGGGCAGGAGGAAAAGAGGGCTACAGAGGATGAGATAGTTGGATGGCATCACGAACTCAACGGACATGAATTCAAGCAAACTCAAGGAGACAGTGGAGGACAAAGGAGTCTGGCATACTACAGTCCATGAGGTCGCAAAGAGTCAGACTCAACTTAGCGACTGAACAACAAAACCCTAGGCAGACATTTGTATTATTCTTATTTCACAAATGTGGAAATTGAGACAGAAAACTTGAGTAACCTTTCTTAGCGTCTCATACCCTGAATCCCAGGCATTTTGACTTCAGACCCTGTGCTCTTAATCTTGATGTTATACTGCAAAAAAAATTCTATTTTATTTTACCAAAGTTCTCACTGAGGTCCATTTAAGTTGCTTCAAACTTTTGGTCATTGAAAATATTGGAATTAATTCCCAGTATTTTTGAACAATTATGCAATTATATTAGAAAATATTTTGCCAAAGTCTTAGCCAGATTTAACATTTTTCCATCAGTCACAGGAGAATACCCTTGCTCACATACTTTGACTTTTTAGAAATTTAATGAGAGAAATAGGGCCACACAGTTTAGCAAACAAAAACAGAAAGCCCAGTTAAATTTAAATTTCAGATAAATAACAAGTTTTTAGTATATGTATGTTCCAGGAAACATTTGAGACACATACTACGTAGTTATATCACATGTAACATTTAGGACCTGCTTACACTAAAAAAATTATTCACTGCTTATATGAAACTCAAATTTGAATTCAATTCCAATTTAGCTGAGTGACCTGTGTTTATCTGGTAAGCTTAAAGAGAAAAGAAGTACTTCATTTAAATTTGTCTGCCTACCTTTCAGTAAGTGCTTATTACAAAATGTATTTATGAAGCAATAGCTAACTGCTGGGTACTTTGATAATAAAAAAAGAATATATAGTTCCTGACACCAACCAATAAACTGTCCAGCAGGGGAGAAACACATCGTTAAATCTAACACAAGGTGGAGAGGACAATGACGAAGACAGGGATGTCCATGAGAGACACTGAATACCAGACAGGTGAGTATTCCCATGTGCATGAGTGCTAAGTCACTTCGGTCATGTCCTACTCTGTGCAGTGCTGTGGACTGCAGCCCGCCGGGCTCCTCTGTCCTAAGACTCTTAAGGATGAATAGAATTTAGCTGCCCTCAGGGGTGGTGGAGTATTTCAGGAGGACAGAAGTATATAATCAAAAGCAAAAAGCAGCCTGGCTGTGTTGGTGACCACAAGCATTTGATATGGGTGTAACCCAAGTGGGAAGCAGGGAGTGATGAGAAATGAGCTTGGGGATTGAGATAGGAGCTGAATCATGAATGTGGTGTGCCTATGTGCTCAGTCGTGTTCGACTCTGTGACTCCATGGACTGTAGCCTACCCGTCTCTGTCTATGGAATTTTCCGGGCAAGAATATTGGAGTGGGTTGCCATTTCCGCCTCCAGAGGATTTTCTTAACCCAGGGATCAAACCGTGTCTCTTGCATCCCCTAGAATGGCAACTCTTTACTGCCAGGGCCACCTGGGAAGCTCCATGACTGTGGCTCATCGGAGCCACACAACTGAATAGAACAAGATTTGAAGCAGGACAGTAGCAGGGACGTCCACTCTGCTGTCCGGAGCAGCTGCTGTTGTCTCTATGTCCCATTTCCGGTGTTAGCTCCTCTGAACCAACACCAGTTGATGACCAGGGGCATCTTCTCAGGACTGCTCTGGGAAAGAATACTGACCAAGCCATGTCATAAATGCCTGTTCACTGTCTTCCCCCATGGGATTTCCTGAGAGCAAGAATCATTTCTTTGGCACATCTGCATCTGTAGCACCCAATTACACATCACTTTTCCTAAATCCTAAATATTTGCACCCGGGGTTGCTGCATTCATGATTTTCAGCTGGACCATATTCTCTCTGCTTCTAGATCAGGACTTCCCTGGTGGCTCAGATGGTAAAGCGTCTGCCTACAATGCAGGAGACCTGGATTCAATCCCTGGTTTGGGAACATCTCCTGGAGAAGGAAACGGCAGCCCACTCCAGTATTCTTGCCTGGAAAATACCGTGGATGGAGGAGCCTGGTAGGCTACGGTCCATGGGGTCACAAAGAGTCAGACACGACTGAGCTACTCACTTTTCACTTTCTAGATCATACTCAACCTTCAGATGGGCTGCCAGTCCCTAAATATATTGTTAGGAGCTTCTCTAGTGCCGAACGCCCTCCATTAATCTCGCAGCCTGGAAATGAACTTCTTTTCCTAGAACCCACCAGTCTTCACGGTCTCCCACCAGTCTTCCAGCAGCCAGATGACTTCCACTTTAGCAAATGTCCAATGAGAGTGGTTTGTGTCAATGAGTACCTTTAGCAGAGCCTTAGGTAGCAGATAACACCCTTCTGCTCATCCCAAGGAAACGCTCTTTGGGGTGTCCCATGGCCATAGCTTTGGCTCTCTACTATTCCTTCATCTTCCTTCCAGAGGCACCTCCTCTCCCAGAACATGAGGTTTCTCAATTTCTTAGGGAGTAGTTTTCTGTTATTCCCCTTGTTGCTGTTCAGTTGCTCAGTGTCCGACTTTTTGTGACCCCCATGGGCCACAGCACACCAGGCTTCTTCTTCGTTATCTCCTGGAGTTTGCTCAAACTCATGTTCATTAAGTCAATGATGCCATCCAAGCATCTCATTCTCTGTCATCCCCTTCTCCTCCTGCCCTCAATCTTTCCCAACCTCAGGGTCTTTTCCAGTGAGTCGGCTCTTCACATCAGATGGCTAAAGAATCAGAAGACGTATGTAGCAGGTAGACATTGGTCCATCTTCACGTGTGCCTGGACGCTAAGCCTCTGTGACCACTCTCAGCAAGGATAACTCTGCTCCAGCTTTGCTGCTCTACAGATTGAAATCCTAGTAGCCCTCGAGTGGGCCCCACTGTCAGTGCCCTGCTTGCCTCCTGGGCAGCTCTGGATGTGCCAGCCTGCCTTGGCTTCTGTGTCTCTCCAAGGCTGTGACTCCTTATGGCTTAATTACAAGAACTTTGAGTCTGAAAAGCCTGACTTGGAATCCCAGCCCAGCTGACTTTCTTTGTATTATTTAATTTAACCTGCTTCAGAATCCCATGATGACTGTGTTATTGTCTTGGAGACAGACAGACAAAAAAACCAAAACACCTATGGGCCCCCAAAAGTTAAAAAGTTGTCTCAAAATAACCAAGCCAGTGAGTGGGGTATCTGGGATTCAAACCTGGCTTCTGTGATTTCGAAACGCATGTTCTCTCTGTCACATGGTCTCCAGGCAAGAACATTGCCCAGGGCCAGGGCAAATCCCCTTACTTTTATGAGTTTCAACTTCCTCCTGTCTGAAACAGAGTTAATAATAGGTTCGTAAGAGCTGCCTCTCAAGATGGTTGTAGAGATTAAATAGAATTATGTAAATTAGGCACCTACCCTAGAGCCTGACAACTGTGCAAGAAATATTTCCTTCCCGCCTGGCTGTGTCCACCTGGGCAAATTTTCCCATGGCCTTAGCAAGGAGGCAGCTCTGAGGAGACAGTGGTTGTGTCAGCCACTCCAGCCTGGGAGGAGCTGCTTTGAGAAGCACAGGTGGATGAAAGCTCTTTTACCCAACTATTGCAGAAAGGGGGACCCCTTCCAGGGCCCGAGAGCGGGCTGTTGTCTAACGCTCAGGAATGAATTGTCTGAGGAGATGCATATGCTGACAAAGCAAGAAGGGAAGGGATGCCTGGGCAGCGAGCAGCGGGGTAAGGAAACCCAGGAGGGCTGCTCTGCCACGTGGGTCGTAGTCTCAGGTGTTATGGTGATGGGATTAGTTTCCTGGTTGTCTTTGGCCAATCAGTCTCAGTCAGAGTCCTTCTTGGTGACGCACACATGCTCAGTCAAGATGGATGCCACCAAGAAGGATTCTGGGAGGTGGTCGACACGTGGCTTCTCCTTTCGACCTTTCCTGAACTCTTCCAATTGGTGGTGGCTTGTTACCAGGACCTCCTGTCATAAAATAACTCACACAAATGGTTACTATGCTGCCTGCCCAGGGTGGGTGGTTTCAGTCAGTGTGATTCGCCTAACACAACCACCAGGATGGAATGGGCAGAGTCCAGACAAGCACCGGGAAGACACCTTCTCACACATCAGGAAGCATCTCAGCCAGCAAGATGGTCTGAGACCTCACCTGGGACCTTCCTCACAGCACGAGGGAAACCAAATATCCATGAACCCGAGACGTCCCAGAAGGTGACCACTAATGGGCTCAGCAAGGGTTTGAGAGAAATATTCTCTACTTTCTGGTACTTCTTATCTCCCCACTCCATCCTAGCATGCCCACGGCCCTGCTCTGAGTTACAAGGACATAAATCTCCATCACAAATTTATTGCCATCATTTATCAGCTCCTGTTGCCCAATGGCCAAGTAGTTAATTTTAAAATGAAGTGTGGCTGTTTTCATTAATACCTTTGCACGAACTACCTATCAAAACACTCAAAGACAATTAATACCATGTTGCTGAAGTATTGAACCAATAAATATCTCCAGTCTTGGCTTGTCTCTGGCAGATAAAAGACATTAGACTCATCCCCTGTTTTAATAATATTCTCTCATTCTCTTCCTCTTCATAGCATCAGAAACATTTACACCTAAGAACAAGATTAAATAGCTAGACACATGAATTTAAAAGGCTGTTGTTTCACAACATCTAAGTAATGCCTTTAAGCTATAGTCGTAAAGACAATAGACCTAAGAAGAAGAAGGAACATTTCTGAAGATGATGCATCACCAGGACCAAAGCCTTTTAAAGGCCTCAAAGTCTTTCTGGAAAGCAAATGCTTCACCTCTGATGGGAGCTGAAGCCCAGGTTGGTTAGCAGTCTGAGTCGTGGATGGAAATTGGAGACCACATTCCCACAAGCTCAAGACCTTTATAGGAAGAAAATTCTAGATTTTGACAACCTTGGAGTTACATCGGGGCTTCATGACTTGTGATCATTTGTTATTTTACTAAGGTACGATGGGGCGTGCTGTGAGAGTGATTTTTCTCTCTTTGGGGGATGCCTAGTAACCTCCCCACCCCGGCCCTCAGCACACATCCAACAGTTTTTCCTTAATCACTCACTTGCCTGGCCTACTGTGTGCCTAAAGCCATCTTCAGCCCTGGGGATGCATAGGCACCTCAGTCTACAGGGAGCATGTTCATATCAGCTTTATTATTTTTTACTTGCCAGCATCATTTACACAACTCTTAAGAGGCAATAAAAAATTGGTTTCTTTGTGGAAGATAGCCCTGAAGAGAAATCCAAGTGGTGCCTTAAAAATATTTTTACTGCTTCTCCTGCATTGCTTAAATAATATATTCACTGTGGCAAAAGTTAGAAACTATACGTAAGCCAAAGGAGAGTAATTAGCTCCCTAAATCCCACCACCCAGAGATCACCAGAGCTAACCTTTGCCTCCCACACACTCGGGCTCTCTTTTATACGTATCCATCACTTTTTACAAAAGCATGCTATTTCTCTGTGTGGTTGTCTGCCCCTCATCCTGTCTTAGTAAGCACAACGGCTGCCTACATGCTCAGCGTCCTACTAGCATGTGGGTTACATTTTAAGAACATACATGAGTTCGCTTGCTTAGCCCTCCCTGTTTGGATATTGAGGTTGATTGCTGCCCTTTTCAAATTATAAACAACTCCGTGGTTTTGTCTGTCTAGTCATCCTTATTACTAGATCTTGGTTCAAAACCCTGGTTATTTTCTTGAGGTAAATTCATTGACATGGAATTTCCAGGTCAATCCACATGCACATTTTTAAAATTCTTGACATATGTGGTCAAGCTGCCCACAAAATGAGTGACAGTTTCATCTCCCAGACACTCATTTCCTCTGTCATGAGAAGACTCACCAGCTTGTCACAGTCATATTATAGAGACATAAACTACACCTTCCCAAAAAGGTGGGTTGGGAAGAGCCCCTGGAGAAGGCAAGGGCTACCCACTTCAGTATTCTGGCCTGGAGAATTCCACGGACTGCATTCCATGGGGTCGCAAAGAGTCAGACACGGATGAGGGATTTTCACATTCACTTTCACTTTCACTTTCAAACTACACCTGCTCCACCCTCTTGAAATCGTTGGTTGCTCAGTCACGTCCGACTCCATGGACTTTAGCCTGCCAGGCTCCTCTGTCCCTGGAGTTCTCCAGGCAAGCATACTGAAATGGGTTGCTATTTTCTCCTCCAGGACATCTTCCCAACCCAGGGATCGAACCTGCATCTCCTGCATCAGGCAGATTCTTTACCACTGGGCCACCGGGGAATCCACGCTCTTACTTAGGTCCATTTACTGGGGCAGGAACCGCCCCCCTCCTGCCCAGGGCTCCCTGTCCCTCTGCATCTCTGCCCTCCCCTGGCCTCAGTGTTCTCTTCTCTCACTTGTCTTCTCTTTCTCTGTGAGTTCCTTCCACATTAAAAACGTGACCACTTACCAGAAACACAGATATAGAGAACAAATGTATGGACACGATGGGGGAAGAGGGGAGATGGGATGAACTGGGAGACTGGGACTGATATGTGCACACTATTGACATTTGTATAACATAGATAACTAATGGGAACCTATGGCAACAGAGGATGAGATGGTTGGATGGCATCACTGACTCAATGGACATGAATTTGAGCAAGCTCCAGCAGATAGTGAAGGACAGTGTCCTTTTAAGAACAGGAAATTTGGCTGCAGAACAGGAAATTTGGATGGTTGGATGGCATCACTGACTCAATGGACATGAATTTGAGCAAGCTCCAGCAGATAGTGAAGGACAGTGTCCTTTTAAGAACAGGAAATTTGGCCTGCAGAGGGAAGACAACACGAGGACAAGATGAGAAGGCAGCCAAGAGCGAGGCCTTCAAAGAAACCAAACCTGCTAATAACCTTGGTCTTGGACTCCAGAACTAGGAGAAAACAAATTTCTGTTGTTTAAGCCCCTCCATCTGTAGTGTTTTGTTATGGCAACCTGAGCAGAGCAATGCAACCTCCTTACATAAAACCTTTTCCAAGGCTATCCTTCTGACACCAAACTTAACCTTCTTTCTCTTGCTCCGTCTCACCATACCGCACATGGCAATCTGACTTGTGCTCCAATTTCAAGAGACAGTTGCCACCAAGGTTACAAACAACTTTCACATTACCAACCTAATCAACACTGTGCCCAGCATGGACAGGCACTGTGCCAGTGTAGAAGGCACTGCTGTTGTAATCATTTGAGTAAGAGATGCCAGCTCAGTCTGTCAAATTAGACAATAGGATAAGTATGTCCATATTATTTCTCTACAAAATGCCTATTAGTATTTTCCAAAATATATGTAAAAGAGATGTACATAAACATGGTAGACTTATTTGGAAAATAGAATAGGCATGCCCACCATAAGGGCTTGGTCTTAAAGAGTCTGCCTGCAATGCAGAAGACGTGGGTTCAATCCCTGGGTCAGGGAGATCCCCTGGAGGAGGACATGGCAACCCACTCCAGTATTCTTGCTTGGAGAATCCCATGGACAGGGGAGCCTTGTTGCAAAAAGTCAGACATGACTGAAGTGACTTAGCACGCATGCCCACCATAGATTATTTGGAAGACACAGTGCAATACCTTGACCAATTTCTCCCAGGTCTTTTTTTTTTTTCCTTTCTTGTCTATCTATGCAGAGGTTGTTTGCTTGCTATAGACTGCAACATATTCTTGGTAGGATTATTTTGCATCCATTTCTCTCCTGCTTCAGTAGCATTATAACATCTGGTACTGTTTCTGGTGGTGACATGGCATTCACGAGGATTAAAAGTAGGTAGGTTAAGAAGCAACCCCTGGACTGTGAGCCTGGAACACGTCCCCCACCCCTCACCCCCGGATGTCCAGGTGTATGACCGAAGGCTCTTTAGAAGTTGGCAGTGATGCCAAATGCCATTGAACAAAGAGGGTGAGTCAGGCAACAGCTCTTGCAGCAAGCACCTGGCATGGGCAGGGCTTGGTTGCAGTCGGGATGTCTCTGTCCTCAGCTGGGTGGTTGTTTCCCTCTGGAAGGAGGGGCTGCAGAGTATCTCCCACAGATCCAGAGAGAGGCGGCTCTGGGCATTTGAAAGCAGATTTATGGTCTTAGGCACTGAGACTCCCTGACTTGCTCCAGCAGATGTAGCTCTGATAATAAAAGAGGCAGGAATTTGGATCCTACTTTAGGGTGTAGGTTGTTCCTATCACATCCCCGTGAGCATGCAGGGCCAGCGCAGGAGGGCGGATGGTAGGAGGTGTAGGGACTATCCTAACCAATCCATCAACCAAACCTCCCAGAATCAGACCCCGGAGAAAAGAGGCAATCTGGACCCAGGTGACACCAACCTCCTCTTCACTGAAGGCTCCTCTGAGTTCCCAGCATCACTGCTTCCTCCGAGCTTTCCACGTGGCTCCTTAGAGGCCCATCTCTCCCTTTTCCAACACACCCTGCCCACTTTCCAGGCTCACCTGTTTTTCCATTGTGTCTGGAACCTGATCAAATTCCTCCCTTGGCTTCTTGTTTGACAGCCAATAGTTCAACATCTTGTTTGTGCAGTATCTTTTCTGAATCCTGCACTGAGGATCCAGAAATGTTTTCAACCCTGAGTCCAGAGGGATAGACAGATGCATAACTGGGGAAATGCCAATATTAATGGAGGGAGAAAAAAGCAGAGTGCTGTGTGGTTCAACCCCCCCAAAACAGTCTTTAAACCCAACCAATATGCCAGATTCCTGACTTTCAGTCTCTCCTTTCAGTTTACCTTTTTCATCCTGCACTTCTGACATTTAACAGCCAACTGCCTTTTTGACATCCATGTCTCATATGCATCCATGGCTTACAATTGAGCTCTCCATCTTCCATACATCCTGAACGTACGGATGGTAACATCAAAGCCCCTGTCACTTGGCATCAAGGCCCCTGACCGTTGCCTGTTGGGCTGAGATTCAGTAGATGCTACCATTTTGTTCTGTTTCTACTATCTTTCTAGAATATGAGGATTCCTCCTTTTTCCCTGAAAACTCAACCATACAATGAAATTTTTAAAATTGCCTGTTGTCCAATATCTTTAGGTGTACAATATGTGAATTTCAAACTAGTCTGGTCTGCCTGAAATGCCTTCATTATGTTAGTTTTTTTTAATTGTGAAATATAACACAAATACAATTAAATGTGCAAAATAAAAATCATAGCTCAATGATTTATCATAAGTAAACCTTCTCCTTTACTCTGTTGATATGACTAATCACTTTGATTTTTTGGATGCTAAGTCAACCTTGCATTACTGAAATAAAACCAAAACTCATTGTGCCATAAGTCCTTTTACTATAAAGCTGGATTCACTGTAACAGTTTGTTTAGGCCCCTTCATGGATCACAACCTTGTTGGTGGCGAAGGAGTTTGCATAATTCAATGAAGCTATGAACCACAGTCTGCAGGGCCACCCAAGACGGATGGGTCATAATAAAGAGTTCTGACAAAGCGTGGTCCACTGGGGGAAGAAATGGCAACCCACTCCAGTATTATTGCCTCAGGAACCCCACGAACAATAGGAAAAGGCAGAAAGATATGACACCGGAATATAAGCCCCCATGGTCGGAAGGTGTTCAATATGCTACCAGGAAGGAGCAGAGATCAATTACTAACAGCTCTAGAAAGGTTGAAGTGGCTAGCCAAAAGCGGAAACAATGCCCAGTTGTGGATATATCTAGTGGTGAAAATAAAGTCTGATGCTATAAAGAACAATATTGCATAGGAACCTGGAATGTTAGGTCCATGAATCAAGGTAAATTGGACGTGGTCAAGCAGGAGATAGCAAGATTGAGCATCAGCATCTTAGGAATCAGTCAACTAAAATGGATGAGAATGAGCAGATTTAATTCAGATAACCATTATATCTACTACTATGGGCAAGAATCCCTTAGAAGAAATGGAGTAGCCCTCTTTCTAATTAATTAATTTATTTTTAATTGGAGGATAATTGATTTGCAATATTGTGTTGGGTTCTGCCATACATCAACATGAATCAGCCATAGGTATACATACGTCCCCTCCCTCCTGAACTCCCTCCCCCTTCCCAGCCTATTGCACCCCTTTAGGTTGTCACAGCACACGGTTTGAGCTCCCTATGTCATACAGCAAATTCCAACAGGCTACCTATTTTTCATATGGTAATGTCTATGTTTCAATGCTACTCTCTCAATTCGTCCCACACTCTCCTTCATCCTCTGTGTTCACAAGTCTCTTCTCTCCGTCAGCATCTCCACTGCTGCCCTGCAAATAAGTTCATCAGTAACATCTTTCTAGATTCCATATATATGTGTTAATATACAATATTTGTTTTTCTCTGATTACTCCTCTCTGTATAAGCTTTAGGTTCATCCACTTCATTAGAACTGACTCAAATGTGTTCCTTTTTATGGCTGAGTAATGTTTCATTGTATTATATTACAACTTCTTCATCCATTTGTCTGCTGATGGACGTCCAGGTTGCTTCCATGTCCTGGCTATTGTAAATAGCGCTGCTGTGAACACTGGGGTACATGTGTCTTTTTCAATTATGGTTTCTTCATATGCCCAGGAGTGGGATTGCTGGGTCTTATGGTAGTTTCATTCCTAGTTTTTTAGCAATCTCCATACCATCTTCCATAGTGTCTGTATCAATTTACACTCCCACCAACAGTGCACGAGGGTTCCCTTTTCTCCATACCCTCTCCAGCATTTATTGTTTATGCATTTTTTGACGATGGCCATTCTGACCAGTGCGAGGTGATAGCATGTTGTAGTTTTGATTTGCATTTCTGTGACGGATACAGGGAGAGACTTTATTTTCTTGGGCTCAAAATCACTGTGAATAGTGACTACAGCCATGAAATTAAAAGGTGTTTGCTTCTTGGAAGAAAAGCTATGACAAATCTATGGCGTATTAAAAAGCAGAAACATCACTTTGCCGACCAAGGTCCCTATAGTCAAACGTATGGTTTTTCCAGTAGTCATGTACAGATATGAGAGCTGCACCATAAAGAAGGCTGAACACTGAAGAACTGATGCTTTCGAATTGTGGTGCTGAAGAAGACTCTTGAGAGTCCCTTGGACTGCAAGGAGATCAAACCAGTCAATCCTAAAGGAAATCAACCCTGAATATTCATTGGAAGGACTGATGCTGAAGCTGAAGCTCCAATACTTTAGTCACATGATGCGAAGAGCCAATTCATCGGAAAAGACCCTGATGCTGGGAAAGACTGAGGGCAGGACGAGAAGGGGGCGACAGAGGATGACATGGTTAGATAACATCATGAACTCAATGGATATGAATTTGAGCAAACTCCAGGAGATAGTGGAGGACAGAGGAACCTGGAGTGCTGCAGTCTATGGAGCCCAAAGAGTCAGACATGACTGAACAGATTTTGTTTAGAAATTTCGCAGCTATGTTTGTGAATGAGATTTTTCTTACACTTAGTATCCTTGTCACATTTTGGTATAAGGGTAAAATTGAGGAGTCTCTCTTTTTCGAGTCTCTAAAAGAATTATGAGCTATTAACATCACTTCTTTTTAGAAGTTTGCTAGAAGTCATTGTTGGGAGATTTAAGGCCTAGACTTTCCTTGGGTAGGTTATTAATATCTTTCTTCTTGATTGGACAGTTTATATTTTCTATTTTTGTCTATTGTCGGGATTTTAATTTTTTTTTTTCTAAACCACATATCCTATGAGATCTTAGTTCCCTAACCAGGGATGGAAACTCTACCTTCTACAGTAGAACATGCAGTCTTAACCACTGGAACACCAGGGACTTCTCATGTCAGAATTTTAAAGAAATTTGTCCAGTTATCCACTCAGTCAATATTTTCTAGCTATATTTTCTAGGGATAAGGAACAAACGTCTTCAGTTCAGTTCAGTCACTCAGTTGTGTCCAACTCTTTGTGACCCCATGAACCGCAGCACACCAGGCCTCCCTGCCCATCACCAACTCCCAGAGTCCACCCAAACCCATGTCCATCGAGTCGGTGAAGCCATCCAACCATCTCATCCTCTGTCATCCCCTTCTTCTCCTGCCCTCAATCTTTCCCAGTATCAGGGTCTTCTCAAATGAGCCAGCTCTTTCCATCAGGTGGCCAAAGTATTGGAGTTTCAGCTTCAACATCAGTCCTTCCAATGAACACCCAGGACGGATCTCCTTTAGGATGGACTGGTTGGATCTCCTTGCAGTCCAAGGGACTCTCAAGAGTCTTCTCCAACTCCACAGTTCAAAAGCATCAATTCTTCGGTGCTCAGCTATCTTCACAGTCCAACTCTCACATCCATACAAGACCACTGGAAAAACCATAGCCTTGACTAGATGGACCTCTGTTGACAAAGTAATGTCTCTGCTTTTGAATATGCTGTCTAGGTTGATCATAACTTTCCTTCCAAGGGGTAAACGTCTTTTAATTTCATGGCTGCAATCACCATCTGCAGTGATTTTGGAGCCCCCAAAAATAAAGTCTGACACTGTTTCCACTGTTCCCCCGTCTATTTGCCATGAAATTATGGGACCAGATGCCACGATCTTCGTTTTCTAAATGTTGAGCTTTAGGCCAACTTTTTCACTCTCCTCTTTCACTTTCATCAAGAGACTTTTTAGGTCCTCTTCACTTTCTGCCATAACGGTGGTGTCTTCTGCATATCTGAGGTTATTGATATTTCTCCCAGCAATCTGGATTCCAGCTTGTGCTTCTACTTGTCTTACTATATTATTTTTAATGACCACCTTATCTATAGTTATGTCCCATTTTCATTCTT